>NW_023416335.1:190276668-190876668 GCF_014108235.1 Myotis myotis
AGCCTTTTTGAGGGGGAGAACATAAATTATGAAATGAGCAATAAATATTTACAAATAATACCAGGCAATAAATGTTCATAATGATTATGGAAGAGTGTTTTCTTATGCAACAATATGAAGAAATATTCATTTAAGATCATAATACCCATGGTTGCAGATGGGCTCAAAGATAATTTTAGGATTCTAAAAAATGGATTTCTTCATTGACATTCAGAACATGTAGAGAGTAGATATTTTTGTTTGCTTAATATGGAATGT
The DNA here is from genome assembly GCF_014108235.1 of Myotis myotis. Lineage (NCBI taxonomy): Eukaryota > Metazoa > Chordata > Mammalia > Chiroptera > Vespertilionidae > Myotis > Myotis myotis. The sequence goes on from NW_023416335.1 coordinate 190,276,927, forward strand.
AAACCAGGAAACAAGAGACTAACTGTTCTCTGTGAGCGTGTTTTCTTTTATATATATTCCACAAATGTGTCTATACCTATGCAAATATGTAAATTAATTTCATTTCAAAAAATTTAAATTGTTTTTGATAAAATTTTATAATCTTTCTTCAGCATATTATTGTGGACATTGTCCAAAGGAGTGGTTTACATATTCCAACAATTGCTATTACATTAGTACTGAAAAAAAAACATGGAATGAGAGTTTGCTGGCTTGTGCTTCTAAGAACTCTAACCTGCTTTACATAGATAAAGAAGAAGAAATGGTAAGATTTAAATGTTTCCATTTTATTTAAAAGTCTAGTTTAATCTATATTTATAGAATTGATTCATATTTTGTATATATTCATAGTTCACTTATTATAAGGACTATTAACATGCATTGTTTCACTCTAATATATTTTTATATTTTATGCCATTGATGCACATTTGATAATTTCCAGTTCTTGCTTTTTTAAATACATAACCATGCTTCTGTAAATGCTTTTTTTCTAAAGTAAACTTTGCTACCTAATTTTACTATACATCAAGGAAATTGAAGGTATCATAATTGTGCAGATTAATTACAAGCTTAAATGACCCATATAATTACAAATCATGAAATAGAAGTTGCCAGTCCACAGTAGCCCCTCTCTGTGTGTCTCCTTTAACACTCACATGATATTTTTGCAATCTCTCCATATTATTGCATTTATCTGTAATTTGTTAACTTTCATTGCTTTAGTGTAGAGAAATGACATTTTTAATCTGTTCTTCCCAGAATATAGTTTTTTTTTAAATATGTGGGTATTATGAATATTTTATGAAAATCATTGTGTCTGATTTTTTCAAATATTATATTGTATTTAAAACAATTTATAGTATATATAAATATTAAATATAATACATTATACTCATATACTATAAATATTATATTTATAATAATATAATAATGTATAAATCTATAATAATAGAAGCATAATATGCTAATTAGACTGGACAGCCAAATGACCTTCTGGACGACCTTCTGGACGAAGATGGGGCTGCAAGGGCTGAGGCAGCTGCCATGGCTGTGAGGGATGAACCCCTTGGAAAATTTCATGCATTGGGCCTCTAGTATAATTATATGATTATAATTGCATATGTAGATAGTTAAAATTTATTGTCCTCTATGAATCAGAATGAAATAACACAGTCATAAATATATGTATATGCCAAATTTATTATATTATCCCAACATTTTCTAGTTTATTATATAAATACACATTTTATCCAAATATTCCATGATCCAAGATTTAGTACTGCCAGAACGTTCAATGCTATACATTCTGATCATTATATAAAAGTATCATTTTGACATAAGTAGGCATTTTTCTGATTGCTAATGGATAGAACACTTCTTTCTGGTCACTAGTTCTTATGGAATTATGTATCGAGAGAATGAGAGGTGCCTGTTCATGTCTCTCTACCACTTCTCCTGTGTTCTGCCTGTTATTTTCCTTCTAGAATTGTTATATTTCCTATATGAGCTCTTTTTTAAATTTATCATTGCAAATAGTTTTTGTGTTTTTTTTACCGTAACTTACATTTTCAGTCTCACATTGGGGTCTTTAAATGATCTGAATTTATTAATGTTAACCTAGTCCAATATCTCATTTTGGGTCTTAGTGATTATTTTAGAAGTTAGTCAAAGTTTGTGAAGACAATCTGCTATATTATATGAGAGATACATCCATTAGTTGCCTCCTATATGTGCCCCAACTGGGGTTCAAACCCACAACCGAAGTATTTGCCCTGACTGGGCATTGAACCCACAACCTTCTAGTACATGGGATGATGCTACAACCAACTGAGCCACACAGGCCAGGGCTGCCATCATATTTTCATATAGTTATTTAAACATAGTATCTTTCTAATATATGTTTATAATAACTACTTTAAAATATTTTCTGATAAATCTGACATCTTATCCCAGTGAAAATTAGTCTCTATTGACTAATCCCCCCATCAAGTATAAAAGACATTTTTTAGTTTCTTTGCATGTTTTCTAATTTTTGGTAAGTACATATTTTTGATAATATAATATACTAAATATGGATTCTGCATCTTTCTTAGATTTCTTTGTAACTTTAATAAACTGTTAGTGTAGAATCTTCTCTTTTGAAGTGTGTTTACTCAGTTTTTATAATTCTCATTATTTATTTTTCTGTTTAGCCTTACTTACCAGAGATTAGTCTTGTGTTTGCATAGCTTAGCAGACAACCAATGATTTTTAAAAATGTATTCAAATCAGTATGGCTTTCACCCTCTGCTATTTGATGTACTCGTGTGTGTGTGTGTGTGTGTGTGTGTGTGTGTGTGTGTAGAAAAGTGCTCATGATTGTGAAATCAATTCTCAAGTCCACTTTGGCTTTTATTTTTTACTATATCATCTCTGTTTCTTCTATACATGTGCAAATTTTCCACCCGTCAGTCAAGCACATGCAGAGAGCGAATGTGATCTCTTCTATTCACTCTTACTTTTCCTAGTAGTACCTTCCTGTTATGTTTATGGCTGGCACTGTGCCTGACACAATGGAGAAGACAGCCTCAGTCTAGGAAAAGGATAATTTCCCTCATTTATTACCCAGTAAATTCAACACTTTCAGCTGAAAAATACTAGCAGTGGGCAACTTGACAACCGCTTCCACTGCTTATCAAGTCTTCCCCTGTGGCAATAATACCATTGATATTTGTGGCCTTCCCAAAATTATAAAAATTATAATTCTTACTCACTGAGCTGAGTTTGGGTGGTAGGGGAGACATGGGAACAGCCTTAGATAAGAAGACCACAAATTTGCTCTATTTTAAGCTGAATCTCTAGCAGCTTTCCCAATAATTAATAATTATAAATTATTATTAGTTTTCAATCAACTTTCAGACCTGTGAAATTGGTATTTATGTCCATTTATCCTCTTCACTTAATTGTGCTAATACATTTTCCTAATGTGTCCATTGTGTAACAATATATTGCAAATTAAAAGACTATAAATTAGAATTAAATTTATTTGTTTTTTTATTTTTAAAATCATCATTATTTCGGTTGCAAATGACAATTTACTTAGTTACTCAATATTATATTTGTTCCCATTTGAAGTCTCATAGCTTGCCATATAAAACATTGCCTTCAGTTTCAAAGTGCTATGTAAGAATGTGATAAAATGCAAATTATGAATTAAGATAATTATCTTCAGAGTATTCAGATTAGTGGATTAAACCAATATTGATTAAAAAGGCAAGTGAGTTAATTGGAAAATGTAATTCATTTTTTAATGGTACAAAATGGTTACCTCTGTATGGAAATGAAGAACAGCATAAAAGTTTATACATTTTTATATTAAGAACTAGAGGCCTGGTGCATGAAATTCTGGGACATCCCTCTCACAATCCAGCTCCTAACCACTCACCTGCCTGCTTGCCTGATTGCCCCTAAATACTAACCTTCTGGCCTGATTCATGTCTAACTGCTCCCCTGACATGATTGTCCCCAACTGCCCTCCCCTATACAGGGCTGAGGGGACTTGAGGTCTGAGGCTGGATGAGGCGCACAGGGCTGGGGAACTGGGGGACTCTGACTGGATTAGGTGGGGCTGAGGGTACTTGGTGCCAATATCTTGTGAGGGCATGGAGGTCAATTAGCATATCCCCTCTTTCTTGGCTGTGGATACCTCCATTTGTGTGGGTGTGATCGTCAATTAGCATATTCCCTCTTTATTAGATAGGATTTCCAATTCCTATCCATGAAGCACCTGATTATGACTTTTTATTATTATTTGAGTCATTTGTCTTTTCCTTATTGACTGTTGGTTGTTTTGTTTTTTTTTAAATATAGTTTATTGATTTTTTATAGAGAGGAATAGAGAGGGATAAAGAGTTAGAAACATCCATCAGCTGCCTCCTGCACACTTTCTACTGGGTATGTGCCTGCAACCAAGGTACATGCCCTTGACCGGAATTGAACCTGGAATCCTTGATTCTGCAGGCTGATGCTCTATCCATTGAGCCAAACCGACTAGGGTACTGTTGGTGTTTTTAAAACACATTCTGTGTTCTGTTCTTTTTATTTATTCTGTTTATTGCAAATATCTTTTTCAAGTTTGTGATATTTCCTTTTTACTTCCTTCCTGATACTTTCAGGAATAGATATTTAAAAATTTAACACAGTCAAATTTTTTAATGTTTCTTTATGACTCATGAGTTTATATTAAAAATATTTTACTAAATATATTTGTATTTTTTCTAAAACTTTCTATCTGGAAATTGTGTTTCTTGCATTTTAATTTTTAATTCATCTGCAATTGGATTTTATATATGGTGTGGGATAGGGAACAAATTAAATATTTTTTCATGTGACAAAAAAAATGTTATACACTTTGAAACTTTTAACCAAAAGGTGTTCTTTAAATTCAGTTGTAAATAAAATCATGGTGATGCAAAGTACAGCATAGATAGAGAATATAGTCAACAATATTCTAATAACCATGCATGGTGTCAGGTGGGTACCAGACCCATTGGGGTGTTCACCTCAAAAGGTATACACGTGCGCAATCACCATGCTGTACACCTGAAACCAAAACAATATTGGATATCAACTGTAACTGACAAGTCTTTTTAAAAGTTGCTCAAAACTTATTCTCATTGTTTAATATTACCAGAAACTGCATCTATATTCACAACATACAAAATAAAACTGAAATCAAAATAATTATAATATAGTCACTTAAAATATAAAGGTTAAGAGTTTTGTTCCATTCTTCATTGCTAGCCAGCTGTAGGTTTCTATATTTCTTTAATGGCTTGTGCATCGCACAGCAACATGCAAGAATCCTTTTTCTGATATTCTGCTGCCCATGAAGGCTGCTGTTTGGCTTGTTGGACATGCACTCTTACACTTTCAACTTTGGCTTCTATGCTATCTATCACATGTCCTTGCTCATGAATTATCATTCACAAATCTTTAAATAGATCATTTATATCCGTACCATCAGCTTCATATTGCCTAAGAGAAGACTCTCATGAGTAAGGCAAAGGTCATCCTCCCTAATTTCCTCATCCTGCACCTGCTCCAGAGGTTGAATTTGGCTTTCCCAGGATATAAGATTCCTTTCTTCTGAGCCTTCCTCTGGAAAACTACCAGATTCTCCAAAACTGGCTCCCACTGGAGCAACAAACTCTTCTATTTCTCATCAGCTTGCCCCTGGACCTTCTTAAAGTTTGTCAGTGATGTGAACTCAGTATTAACTAAGTGGTCCTTCTGCATTTTCCTTTGACACTGTTCAGTGGGAGTGGTGGGCAGAGATCCAAACTCTTTTTATTATTTAATATATCTTCATTGGTGAAAGTATTACAGATGTCCCCCTTTTCTTCTCCCCCATTGACTCCCACCACCCTACCCCCACTTCTTGGCCTTCACCAGACTGTTGTCTGTGTCCATGGGCTATGCATATATGCACATAAATTTATCAGTTAATCTCTCCCTCCCCACCCACCTACCCCAGCCTTCCCTCTGAGATTCATCAGTGTATTCTATGCTTCTATATTTTGGGTCTGTTTTGTTCATCATTTAATTTTGTTCATTTGATTCTACATATAAGTGAGATCATATGATACTTATCTTTCTCACTGGTTTATTTTGCTTAACACAATACTCTCCAGCTCTTCCACGGTGTCTCAAAGTGTAAGAAATCCTTCTTTTATACTGCTGCATGGTATTCCATGGTGTGAATATACCAAGCCTTTTAAATCCACTCATCTACTGATGGGCACTTGAGCTGTTTCCACATCTTAGCTATTGTAAATTGCATAGCTATGAACATAGGGGAGCATACATTCCTTCTGATGCGTGTTTTGGATTTCTTAGGATATATTCCTAGAAGTGGGTATTACTGGGTCAAATAGCAGTGCAATTTGTAACTTTTTGAGGAAACTCCATACTATTTTCCATAGTGGCTGCACCAATCTCCATTCTCACCAGCAGTGTACTAGGGCTCCCTTTTCTCCCCATCCTTTCCAGCACTTGTCATTTGTTGGTTTGTTGATGGTAGGCATTCTGATTGGTGTGAGGTGGTACCTCATTGTCATCTAAATTTGCATCTCTCTGATGATTAGTAACTTTGAACAGTTTTTTATTTGTCTCTTAGCCTTCTGTATGTCAACTTTGGAGAAGTGTCTTTTTAGGTTCTTTGTCCACTTTTAAATTGGTTTGTTTGTTTTCCTTTTGTTAAGTTGTTTGAGTCCTTATATACTTTGTATATTAACCTTTTATAAGGTGTATCATTGGCAAATATGTTCAGCCATGCAGGGGGCTCCCTTTTCATTTTGTTGATGGTTTCTTTTGCTGTGCAGAAGCTTTTTTTTTGATGTAGTCCTATTTGTTTATTTTATCATTAGTTTCTCTTGCCCTGGAGATGTATCCACACACTTATTGCTATGAGAGATGTTCAAGATTTGTTGCCTATGGATTCTTCTAAGATTTTATGGTTTAATGACTTACACTTAAGTCTTTTATCTATTTGAGTTTATAATTGTGTATGGTGTAAGCTGGTGGTCTCCTTTCATTTTGTTTTTGCATGTATCTGTCCAATTTTCTCCGCATCATTTATTGAAGAGGCTGTCTTTCCTCAAATATATACTCTTTATTACATTGTATGCTCTTGCCTCCTTTGTCAAATATTATTGATAATAATGGTTTGGGTCAATTTCTGGGTTCTCCATTATGGTCCGTTGATCTATGTTCCTATTCTTGTGCCAGTACTAGGCTGTTTTGATTACAGTGGCTTGTAGTATATTTTAATATCTAATATTGTGATCTCTCCAACTTTGTTCTTCTCTGTCAAGATTGCTGTGGTAATTTGGGATCTTTTTTGTTTGCACATTAATTTTTTGAGTGTTTGTTCTAGATTTGTGAAATATATCGTTTTAATAGGGATTGCATTGAATCTATTGGATTGTTTTGTGTACTATGGACATTTGAATGATGTTGATTCTACCAATCCATGGACACAGTATATTCTTCCACTTCTTTATATCTTCCTCTATCTGTTTTTTTAATGTACTGTAATTTTCTGAGTATAAGCCTTTCACCTCCTTTGTTAAGTTTATTCCTAGGTATCCAAATTATTTTGTTGCAATGGTAAATGGGAATTTTTAGTTTCTCTTTCTCTGAGTTCATTTTGGTGTATAAAATTGACATAGATTTCTAGGTATTAGTTTTGTATCCTGCTATGTTGTCAATATTCATTTATTAAATCTAGTAGCCTTTAAGTGGAGTCTTAAGTGTTTCTATGTACGGTATCATATCATCTGTAATGACAGCTTTACTTCTTCTTTTCCAATTTGGATGCCTTTTATTCCTTCCTGTCTGATCACTACAGCGAGGATTTCCAGTACGATGCTGAATCAGAGTGGTGAAATCAGTTATCCTTGTCTTGTTCCTTAGGGAAAATGGTTTTAGCTTGTGCTCATTTAGTATGATGTTGGCTGTAGGTTTGTCATCTATGGCCTTAAAAGAGTTTTTATCAAAGTAGGGTTGGATTTTATCAGATGCTTTTTCTGCATCAATCAATATTATGTTTTTTCTCTCAATTTGTTTATATACTTTTCTGTTCCTTTGGCAAGTTTGTTAGGATGCTGCTGCTTCTGTTGCAGCTGTAGCCTAAATTCTTGTGCATCTTGAGGTGTTTCAGTTGATTCAGAGACCTCTGTATTTCCACAGATCATTGTGGGATCGTCTGGATGTTGGATATGCTGGGCCAGCTGGGTGGGTCACAACAACTTCTGCATGTGAGACATGGTTGGTTTGCTTATTCACTAATTGCATCAGGTGTTGGTGGGCTGTGCATTTAACTAAGCAGTCACCCAACCTCCTCATTTTCCTCCTCATCCTCCAGCAGTGGGCCAACTTAGTTGTTTGTATGAATTCAATTACCTAATTTCTCATAAAAAAAAAATTTTTGTCTCATAGGATTTTTTATACATGTTCATACAATATGCATGGATTCAACTCTACCACAGAAAGAATAGTAATTTGTTAGTGAGGAAAGATGGCTCAGCTTTCTCTTCCAAACCGTAAGTTTCTTGAGAACTTGTATATTTTATGCCTTCATGCTTTAAGTCAGAGATTAATCTTAGAAATGAAAATCAATGCCTGAACGATTACATAAATACAGTAAAACTTTGGTATAACATACTAATTCAGGCAAGGAGATAGCCACTAGAGCCAAAAGCCATTATTAGAAAGTAGGTTTTATGAATATATATGTTCAAAAATGGACAACTTAGTTAGTTTACCTGTTTGTACTTATGATGACACATTTGTGTAATTAAAATGAAGTACATATGAAAAGTTTCATTTCACAGAAAAGTTTTCTGTATGTATTCCTATAATTTAAAATTTATACTGAAAAGGTCTAGTAAATGCATGCATGCACTTTTCAGTCCTGACAGGTAAACAAATGTACTTGGCTGGTGTGTGGCTTCAGCCCTCAGGCTTTAGGGCAACAGCACCAGTTACCACAGGCGATGTGGTGTGATCATGTGCTAACCATTAGCAGTACCTTGTTTATGAGCTTTCACTCTTGGATTTAAATATGTAAACTCTAGTAGTAGATATGTAATATTTATTTATGTCAGAGAAATTACTACATTGTTTTTCCCAACATATGGTCTAGTTGCTAAAATTTTAAAAAAATAATGGTGAATCAAGAACAAAAAATAACCTGTTAATTTAATTGTAAGTAAACCTATTTTTCAAACATTTTAAAATTGGCAAGGTGTTAATTTCACATATGATATACAAACCTGAAATTTTGTCCATTAAATCCAGAGTACATTAAATCAAATGTTTGCTGTAAACTAAATTTTCTGTTGAAATATTATAAGAATTGTTCAGATTTAGATATGTAAGCATTACTGTAAAGAGTTTATTAATTAAAATATGAAGTTATATGTGACCAGATTAATGATATATTATTTCTGTATTTCAGATCTGCAATAACTCCAGGATTTCATAAAAATTGTACATATGCAGGCTTGAGAACCACAAGCTCTTTTCTGAATCCTGCTTAGAAAATAAAAGCTATGTTTGTAAGCACCAGCCATGTTACCTTACCTAAATCTAGTATAGGAAGATGGGCAGAAGAGAGTAGTGCACCAGCAGTTAGGACCACCTGTGGCAGTTATGGAAATCCCAGAAGCCAGAATATAAAATACCCACATACTTTGTAGTCACATGGTTCCTCACATGATCTCACTATTGCCAGATATAAGTTTCTTAGTATTTTAACTAAATCAATAAACAAATTAATATTATTTCTTGATGTTAACATTTTTCAATGTTACATTAAATGATCTCGAGATTAAGTCTGAATAAGAAATTAGTTGATCAAAGCCAATATTTCCAAATAAATGTAATCAGACTTCCTGGGATAGTCTTGGGAAAATGGTGACTTTTGTGTATGTAGTTAAATCTCATTCATCTCAATTGCTACTTCTCTCTGATATAAAATGACTACAACACGCAGCATCATAGTGATTGAAGAGTTTGTGTAAACTTCTCTATCCTTCACAGATATTCAGCCTAAATAACAAAAAGAGAAATAAGAAACAAGGTATTGGAGATGGAGAATCTCCTTGAGACCATAAGAAGACTGATATTATGTGATGAACAGGGGCAAATTTATCGACATTGCTGGTTTTCACACCAACTTCTTATCTTTGTCCAAATATTACATTCCCAATAGACACAGATGGAATTTCAGTTCCCTCTCACAGATGATACGTTCAATTCCTCTTACTTTGTTCAAAATGTTTTCATACAACATTTATTATCACCTCACATTGTATATTTTACTTTCCTTCTGACTTACACCACAAATATTTATTCTCTCACAGTTCTGGAAACTTGAAGTCTGAAATCAAGGTGTCATCAAGGTTATGTTCACTTTGAAGACTCTAGGGGAGACTCTGCCCTGCATTTCTCTTCATTTTGGGTGTAGCCCTGAGTCCTTGGCATTCCTTGGCCTAAGGGGATATTACTCCAATCCCGGCCTCATTCATCTCACCGTTCTCCCTGTGTGTCTCTGTCTAGGTATCCAATGTCCCTCTTCTTATGCATTTCATCTGTATTAATTAAGGCCCATCCTACACCAGTATGACCTCATCTTAACTTGGTTACATTTGCAAAGGCCCTATTCCCAAGTAAGGTCACATTCACCCCCTCTAGTAGACATTAATTTGGGGGTTGAAGGGGTGTGGGTATGTGATACTAGAAAGTGACTAAAAATAGCAGGTGATGTCCAAATCTTTTGTTTGGGTATCATTATAACTAGAAACAGAATTTGGTTTGGTCTTTGTGAAAACTCAATTTCAACCATATGTATGAAAGCGTAGTAGAAGAGAGGGGGTGATATGTCCTACCATAAAATCAGAAGAAACAGTTTACTTAGAATTCATCTCTCTTTGACATTTCAAATTGTTCATTCTTAACACTTTAAAATATAACAACCCAAACCCGAGTAGTGAACTTGTTTTATAGAGACTAATGACAATTATTTTGAAATAATTATCTCCTACACAAGTACACATATATCACATTTGCATGACACTTAAATTCCTTAATTTTACCAACATTGTATATTTTATTCTTTCTACAAATTAAACTCTTCCATTCTTTTAGGAGTCAATAAGACAGAGTATAAAATTGGCCTCTATTACAAAAAGATAAATGGTATTAGAAGTCAGTTAACTAACATTTTTACCAAAGAGGGGTGGAAAAATCAATAAGATATGTAAAAATCCACAAGATATCTGATGATGTAAAATTACAGCCACTCATCTGCACATACATGATCTCACTCATTTGTGGAATATAATGAACAACATAAACTGATGAACAAAAAAAGATCCAGAGACAGAGAAGCATCGCTCAGACTGTTGATCCTCAGAGGGAAGGTAGGGGAAGGTGGGGGTAAGGAGGAGAGATCAACCAAAGGACTTGTATGCATGCATATAAGCCTAACCAATGGACTCAGACACTGGGGGGTGAGGGCATGAGTTGGGGGTGTGGGGGGCAATGGGGAGATAAGGACACATATGTAATTCCTCAATTATTAAAGAAAAAAAGAATCAAACAATGTTTTTCTGTTTTTTGTATTTTGGGTGTTGTTGTTTTTTTGTAATAGATGCACAATTCTGTCAATTTATTAAAAAAATTTTAAACTAAAAAATTAAATAAATATATTAATTAAAATATTTTTAAAAAACAATCAAACAACAAGTTGATTTCTTTCTATTATCTATCTATCTCTACCTATCTATTTATCTATATCTATCTAATCTCTTTCCCTTCTCTATTTTGAAAATCAATCAATAAATTAAAAATTATAAAATAATTGTGTGGTTTTTTGTATACACATTCAGAAATGAGATTGCTGGATAATATGGTCCACTCGATTTTAATTCACTCACTAATGAAGATGAATATTTTCTCTTTTCTTGATGTAATATGAGAAAGATGAAAAAATTCTATCTGATACACACTAGATAATTTAATTGTAATGTTTTATTTCTTCTAATGGTCATGTGTCACTTAACATGTGTTTCAAAGTCTACTATTTCTGCCTCCCCAGTTATGGTCAAGTGAAATTTTTAAAAATTACAATTCTGTTTCCTCTCCTCCTACATTGTTAGACTTGGGTTTTTGTCATTTACAACAAATATTTATATTAAAATACAAACTACTAATTATAATTTGAATATGAATTAATAATGAGTATTAATTTAATATTTCAATTTATACATATGGTATAGTTCAGTGTTGCTTAATGTCTTATCCTTCACAGACATTTATTAATATCAGGAAAATTTATATATTTCTAATATACAAATAATAAAATTAAATACAGCAATTTTAAAAACAAGAGAGTGTGAGAAGATACATTTGACAATAAATATTTGTGACAGTTACTATATGTTGAAAATGTAGTAATTCTTCAGAATATTAGTGACAAACATCATTAAGTAGCTATTGTTAATGAAATTATGGTTTTAGATTTATTCTATTATAATTAAAATAACATAATGAGTGTATAAGTAAAATGAGGTAATGCCATTATTTAGCAACCTTGTCTAAGAGTAGAACTTAAACATCTGAGATACTCTTCACAAGGCCTAAGATTTGTGATTTTAAGATGAAATAAGTTAACAGCATGAATGGTCACGTCTTTTGTCCCAGAAATCTTTTAGAATATGAAAATAATTTCTCAGAGGCACCTACCAATGGACAAACTAAGTGACGCACTACAAGCTCAAAGTCTCCTATATTCAGAAGATGTGTGATGAGATAAATCATCTTCAAAAATGCCCAAGTGTAAGAATTTCCTGTTCAAATTCTAAGTGACACAGTGATGAGAAATCTACATTTTTTTTATACTTTGGATTCACTCTCAGTCTTCACAGGACAGTCTGTGGAGACCACAGACATTACAGGAGTGACCTTGCCTCCCACTAAAGGATTCATAACTTACTGGCTTCCAGAGGTATGTGTGTCTACTCTCCTGTCTCTCTACTGGCCCAATTCATTTAATGGGAAATTACAAATGCTAGATGTGGTACTACTGAAGTACAATTCACATACAATCAAATAAAAGAAAACATTGGTATCCTTATTTGTAAAATTAAGGGTAAAAAGAGTAAAATATGAAATATGTTGGTAGATATCTTAATATATTTAAATTTGTGCCTGTACAAAATTACTAAAGAGCATACATTCATTTATCTTTGGGCTTGAAAATCAGTATAACTTAAATAAAATCCCATTGGAGATTTTGTAATTAATACATATAATCATCAATGTATATTATTTCATATTTATCCCATATTTTAAAAATAAATTCTTAACAAGAATTCATCAAGTCATGGCCGGAACCAGTTTGGCTCAGTGGATAGAGCGTCAGCCTGCGGACTGAAAGGTCCCAGGTTCGATTCCGGTCAAGGGCATGTACCTGGGTTGCGGGCACATCCCCAGTAGGAGATGTGCAGGAGGCAGCTGATCGATGTTTCTCTCTCATCGATGTTTCTGACTCTCTATCTCTCTCCCTTCCTCTCTGTAAAAAATCAATAAAATATATTTTAAAAAAAAAGAATTCATCAAGTCATGAAGGTAAAACATAATTCCTCATACATACACTTCGATTAAATAAAATCAGTGTGACTTGCAATAAAAATCAGGATTTAGTAGTCTCAGTAAAATGCTTAAACTTTTAAAAACCTTTGTTGTTGAATATTTAAACTTAATTATAAACAATCAAAGTACTTTTTAGAAATTGAACAACACATGCAAAAAGATGCCACACTGATAAGAGACTCCTGTCTAACGAATTACATTTTCATTGTCTGATATGAATCAGAAATAGTAACAAGGCAATTGTGTTAAAATAATTAAAACAAGTGACATAATGACAGTTTACAAATATCAGATTGAGTGTTATTTTTACATGCATTGTATCTTAAAATATTTTATTCCCACCTTAGATTAGTAAGCTAGGTTGTTAAACACTATATAACTTTTAAAGGTAATACATTATAAATTTCAAAGCCAGAATTTATTCTAGATCTCACTGACTGCAGAGCCCATTGACTGAATTATTGAATAAATTATCAGATTTATTACATTTGCCTACACACTAAAGTCACCTTCACTGACTTTGATAGCCACTAGGATCTTTCAGGGATTTTGCACCAACAATGTTCCTCCATAAATGATATACACATTTATTAATCATTTTATGGTTTCATATCTTAACCATTAAATAAATTGTAAGTTACTTCTGTAAAATTAGTATTTTTAAAAATCCTTTAACATTCTATTGCTTTTATTATTTGTAAGTTTTGGATACCTTTAGAGTGTCATGTAGCATTTTTCACCATATAAAATATTTTCTTAAATTATAATGATTTAGAACTCCACAATTATTTAAAATATCATGTGATATTTTAAAATATCATCTGCCCTTTTAATAAATATAAGTGACTAAATAAAATTAATGTATTACAGAAAAGTACTATATATTCTAATACTACTATTCCCCCAACTTTAAAGCACTCAATCTGTAACCATAAATTGTCATAAAAATTAGGGCATCACTTTTTTCTATACAGCATTTTAATTTTCACAGTTATTCTAATTGTATTAAAATGTTTCAGTGGAATCTGACTTTAATAATGATATCATTATTCTGATTTTCTTTATTCTTCATTAACTTCTTACTTTTCATTGCTTCAACCAATAATATTATGTCAAACATAGAATATAATTTTAAGAACTATTATTCTATCATAAAACACACTTAAATCTCTACGTAAATTAGAAGACTTCACATGGGTCAAATGCAAAGTGAGTACTGATACTATCTCAAACTCCACCCACAAAGACTATCCTTGGGGTCTTGTCATTGCTCACATCATTTACTAATTACTTAAGTACTGTTATCATAGGCACCATCCCTGTCATTACTCAGCCTCAGAGATGGATGTCCAACAAGAAAATGACTCAGAAATGAATCTGGCTAAGGACTTAAGGAGACAGCAAGTGAAAGGTAAGGGCATGAACAGCTCCATTGTACCAACTGAACAATAAATATTCTGTGTGGGAATAAACTTTCAAGTGCTTTTCAAGACCTTCAATGGAATTACAAGGATGACTAAAGCAAAGGTGGCACATTTAATAGACACACAGTATAATTGTTCTAGGATGTGCACCTGGCATATAGAGGTGTGCAAAAGAGTAGGGAATTAGCTCACATATTTTTTCATTTGTAAGGGTCAGAGCTTAAAGTTGGAACACAGAATTCTAATATGAAATCTGAGGGCTGATTTCTTTGAGGCACTGTTGTAAGGTGTCGTCTTTGACCAACAACTCATGGAGAATCGTGTTTTCAGAAAATGAAATGGTACATCTGAGAGGAAGATTCCACTGCTAGATATGGTTTCAGGATTCAACTTTATGATTCGCTGTGCACGTGGGTTCTCTTATATGTAAACTGTCTAAATAATGTCTCCATCTCTCCTTTCTCTTCCTGCAGATTCACCATCACCTCCAGAGAAGCTCTTTGCTGGGGTCCTGGGAGTTATCTGCCTTATCTTGATGTACAGTGTAGTAAGAGTGATACTTTTTATGCCTGGTAAGTTTTTGGAAGATTTTAAGGAAACTTCATTTTAAAGAATCTGAGTGCCTCTAAGCACTTCATAATACAGTATTACAGAATAGAATTCTCATTTTAATGTATACATTTAGATAAATGTGCTATGCTGAATTTGTCAAATGCATAAGAAATAGAATGATTTGTAGAAAATATTTTATACATATTTATATGTTCTGATTTCATACAGCGGTTCTCAACCTGTGGGTCGTGACCCCTTTGGGGGTCGAACAACCCTTTCACGGGGGTCGCCTAAATACATCCTGCATATCAGATATTTACATTACGATTCATAACAGTAGCAAAATTACAGTTATGAAGTAGCAACGAAAATAATTTTATAGTTGGGGGTCACCACAACATGAGGGACTGTATTTAAGGGTCGCGGCATTAGGAAGGTTGAGAACCACTGCAAAAGAACTTATTGAGAAATGCAAGTTAATTCTTGATATTGGATAAGCCAAAACTGTAAGAGATGGTGAAGTTTGTTCCCATAGTTTGTTACAATATTTTCCCCAAATCTGTATTACTTTATTCATTTTTCTTAGTAAAATCAATTTTGTTACAGATAATTCTCATCATAGACAATATTTAAAAAAAAAAAACCTTCAAGCTAAAAAAAATTATTATCATTTGTTTAGATTAATTACTTTTTAAACAATTACCTTAATTTTTTAAGGTACTGGTAAACTGGAGAAGAACAATTCATCCCTCAATACAAACATCCTGAAAGGTACATAATAATTTTCAAAGTTCTGATATTAGAAAAGTTTAGATTTTGTCTCTATCCTAAGCTAGGCAAAAATGACAATAGACTTTTTGAGGGGGGAGGACATAAATTATAAAATGATCAATAAATATTTACAAATAATTATAAAAAAGTATTTCTTCTTATGCAATAAAATGAAGGAGTATTTACTTAAAATCGCCATACCCACTGTTGCCAATTATCTCAAAATTCCTACTGCACTATTATGTTGATACAAAATCCCATTGCTATTCTAAAAAAAAAAAAAGTTATTTCATCCAATGACTTCCAAGACATTAGAGATTTAATATTTTTCTTTGTGTTATTTCTTTATGTGAGCACATGAATTAGGCAATAAGAGGTGACCCTTCTCTCTGAGTGGGTGTATGAGTGTTTTTTATATGTATCAGCCTGTGAATGTGCATAGATATTATGTACAGATATTTATGTACCTGTGCATATATGTAGATTAATTTTTTTTATTCAAATTGTATTTGGTTAAAAATTTATAATTTTTCTTTAGCATATCATTGTGGTCATTGTCCACTGGAGTGGTTTACATATTCCAAAATTTGCTACTACATTAGTACTGAAAATAAAACATGGATTGAGGGTGGGCTGGCCTGTGCTCTAACCTGCTTTATATAGATAATGAAGAAGAAATGGTAAGATTTTAAGTGTTTCAAACATTTTATTAAAAGCTTACTTTAGTCTATATTGTATTAACAAAGTTGGCATATATCCTTGTATATATTTTAGTTATCATTTTTAAGTGTTAATATTCTATTTTTGATTTACATTTTATTTGTAGTTGATAACATTAATACACATTTGTTAAGTTCCAATGTTGCTTTTCATAGAAAACCATGTTTCTATAAATGCTTGTTCTCTAAAATAAACTTTTCTATTTAACTTTACCATATGTCTACAACACTGAAGATACCATAATTGTGCAAATTGGTTGCAAACTGAATAGAACCATGTAATTACAAATCAGATCCCAAATGAAAGTTTCCAACCTCTGCAGCCCTGCTACTGTGCATTCTTTCATCACATCTTTCCCCTCTTTATTTAACCACTGTCTTAGTTTTTAATATGATGGGATGTTGCTTGTTATGGATTTTCATATAAATGGAATCATACAGTGTGCCTTTCTTCATTTTTCACCTCCATCTGATGTTTCAGAATTTATTTATATTGCTGTATGTATCTGCAGTTTATTAATTTTCACTGCCAGTTATGGGAATGGAACATTTTAAAGTCGATTCTATCTGATGTCTCTCATTCGGGATGTGAGTTTCATGCCCTCAGCAATAAAAAGCCATGCTGGGCCCATTCATTTTAGTTATAGGGTCCCCTTTGCTGGTCCCGCCTCCAGCCCTCCTACCTTGGTTTCTCTTGGGGGAAGGAAAACTTACTCTGATTGCTTTTGTTAGCAGGTGTCCTAATGGATCGCCCTGCAGGCTAGGCTGGTGTTGCTGGGCTGAATTCTCTCTCTGATGCATGGGAGGAATGGCTTCCTTTGAGCTACCTCCTATAATGCTATGATGGATATTGGGAAACAGCAGGCCTAGGTTACTGCTGTTAGGTGAAGATATGTTACCCTGTCTGTTGTTCTCTAATTTTGGGGTACCAAACCTTTTTCCCTTTCTCTTTGCACCGTCAGAGCTCTCCTTCCCTTACATTTTTCACTAGTTCTAGAATTTATAGTTGCATTTAGCAGGGAATAGCAGAGAAATGAGTCTCTGATACTTAGACTACTGGATTCCACCAACATAGAATAGATCAGTTCAGGTCTTATCTGGTTCAAGAATGATGTGAGGCACAGAAAACCAAATTTTTGGCTTCCATGTCATTTGTTTTCTTAATGACAATCCCTTAATTTTTTTTATGAAACCTAAATTATTAGAAACATAGTAGAGATCTACATGGATTTAGTCACAGTATCAAATACTTGAAATAAGTATTTGAAAATTTATTTAAAGCCTTGTTCTGTTAATTTTGTCAACATTGGTAACTACTACATTGCATATATCAGGATTTTCCTTGCTAACATCACTACTAAGTCTCAATGTTCAAGAATTAATTTTATTTTATTTTTAAATATATTTTATTGATTTTTTACAGTGAGGAAGGGAGAGGAATAGAGAGTTAGAAACATCGATGAGAGAGGAACATTGGTCAGCTGCCTCCTGCATACCCCCCCACTGGGGATATGCCTGCAACCAAGGTACATGCCCTTGACCGGAATCGAACCCGGGAGTCTTTGGTCCACAGGCCGACGCTCTATCCACTGAGCCAAACTGGTCAGAGCTCAAGAATTAATTTTAAATCAAAAGTAGAAAATATACAAACATTGCTGAAAACTTTTACCAATGTGAATTCTTGGTTTATGATTTTATGCTTAATATTGATTAAAATCCAACATCTTATTTTTTCTGAAAATTAAGGATCATATGAAAGTACACTACTTGCATTTAAAAAATAATACAAACTTTCATGATGATCATTTAAATAAAAATTCTTTATTTTGTGGTAGAAATTTCTGAGTTTCATGTTACCACCATCATGGATTGGAATTTTTTGTAGCAGCAGTGGTCATCCATGGATGTTGATAAATGGTTCAGCTTTCAAACTAAAGTAAGTTGTTTTTTAAATACTGCATAAGAAATACAAAAAGGAGACATTTAAACGAGTATTATGAATACATTTGTTTTAGTTGAATTATAAACTTGAAGAATGAAGTTCAAAGTTAATGAAATGTTGATATAAATATTAAAGAATGAATACCCAGTTTTCCTAATAACCAGTTCTTACTAATATTATGTGAAGAGTATCATTACCTATTTTCAAAATGTTTTCCTATTACGCTTATATGAAAAATGCTATTTATTGTTTCATGGATTGTCTCCATACACGATAACAACAAAATTATGCATTTTTCTTAGTTACAGAATAGCAGAACTATCATCTGATAAAGGTGACTGTGTTCTGCTACACCTATCTGGCCTCACATCATGGAGTTGTGGAGCTTCAAAAATATATAGTTGCAAACATAAGCTTTAGAGGTAAAATACCTGAGTTTGGATTCTGTCGGGTAACTTTATTTTTCTTGAAATGGAAATAGTATTATTTGCATAACTCTTTTTTTGCATAACTCTTAAAATGAATTATATTATTTGTTCTAATACTGAAAAATTCCTTAACAATTATTAGAGAATAATATACACATTCAAATGTACAGATATCATTAATTTTAGTTTCTGACTTTTGTTTTGTTCAACATTATGTTTGTGGCATTCAGCCTTTCTGACCAATCACATTGTGAGGCAAACCCACAGCGGCACAAAGTGAATTGGTGGTTGCCAAGTGTTGAAGAGAGGTGGGAATAAGAAATGACTGAAAATTGGCACACTATTTGGGGGCTGAACGTTTTCTAAATTTTGATCATGGTGACAGTTGCAAACTCTGGGAATATGCTAAAAATCACTGGTATATACGTACACTCTGAATGGATGAATTTTATGCTCTGTAAATTACACCTTAATAAAACAGTTAAAAACACTTGGGGTTATATTTGGGACAGCATTTAAAAATTAATTTATAAAGATTAGTCATTTTACAGTATTGATTATTC
The DNA here is from genome assembly GCF_014108235.1 of Myotis myotis. NCBI lineage: Eukaryota > Metazoa > Chordata > Mammalia > Chiroptera > Vespertilionidae > Myotis > Myotis myotis. The sequence goes on from NW_023416335.1 coordinate 190,296,565, forward strand.
TAACTAATATCATGCTTTATCCTTCTATGTATTAAGTTTGCTTTAATTTATCTACTATATTTTTAATTTTCCTATATTGAAGTCCTACAGAAACATGGATATTTTATGGTCACAATTTTGTAAATGACATTTTTATTTTTTTTAATGTTTAGTAATTTTTGCTGCTTCAAACAGAAAAACACTTGAGCTTTGGGACAGCATGGATAGACCTGGAAAATATTATGCCAAGTGAAATAAGCCAATCTGCCCTAACTCGTTTGGCTCAGTGGATAGAGCGTCGGCCTGCAGACTCAAGGGCCCCAGGTTCGATTCTGGTCAAGGGCATGTACCTTGGTTGCGGGCACATACCCAGTAGGGAGTGTGCAGGAGGCAGCTGATCGATGTTTCTCTCTCATCGATGTTTCTAACTCTCTGTCCCTCTCCCTTCCTCTCTGTAAAAAATCAATAAAATATATAAAAAAAAGGAAATAAGCCAATCTGAGAAAAAGAATTATCACATGATCTCACTTATTTGTGGAGTCTAATGAACAAAATGAATTGATCAGCAAAATAAGACCCAAAGCATGGAGGCATGGAACAGACTGACATACCTTGATGTGGGGTTGGGGGAGACTAGAAGAGATAAACCAAAGAAGTTATATATTTATATGCATAGCTCGTGGACATGAGCAATAGGGTATTGAAGGCCTGGGGCGGGGGTAGGGGCAAGGAGAAGGGTGATAAAGGGAGAATGGGAGATACCTGTAATACTATCAAAAATAAAAGTATATTTTTAAAAAGACAATTGAGGTTTACATGTTGATCTTGTATCCATTGACTTCACTGATTTTTTCAATTTTATTAAATTTAGTGGAGTAACATTCATTAGTAAAATTACATAGGTTTCAAGTGTGTCCTATGATACATCATCTGTATATTTCATTGTGTGCCCACCACCCAAAATCAAATATTTCATCACCATACACTTGACCCTCTCTACTCTTCACTATCCCCCCGCACTCCCTTCGTTCTGGTAACCACCGTTCTGTTGTCTGTGTCTATGAGCTTTTGTTTTTTTGTTTGTCTTGTTTGTTCATTTGCTGCTTTCAGTTTTATATTCCACATATGGGTGAAATCATATGGTTATTGAATTTTTCTGTATGATTTATTTCACTTAACATGATATTTTCAAGATCCACCCATGTTGTTGTAATAAAATATACAGATGATGTATTATAGAATTGTACACTTGAAACCTATATACTTTTATTAATCAATGCCATCTTTATAAATTCAATAAAAACTTTAAAAATTACTTGTATACATGTATATAAGCCAAACCAATGGACATGGACAACAGGGGGATGGGAGCATGAGTGTGTGTGGGGGGGGGAGGTTGGGGGTTAATGGGGGGGATGAGGACACATTTGTAATACCTTAACTAATAATAATAAAAAAATAAAATAAAATAAGAAAAAAAATTAAAAATTAGATGTAAAAAGTAAAGGTTCTGCTCAACAAAGGTAGTTATCTACAAAATTAGAGAAAATATTTGCAGATCACATACATGGTAAGGAGTTAATATCCAAAACATACCAGGAACTCATACAACGCAATAGCATGAAAAAATAATCCTATTAAAAACGGGGAAAGGTCCCAAATAGACATTTTACCAAAGATATACAAATGGATAAAAGGTTCATGCAAAGGTGCTCACCATCACTAATCATCAGGGAAATACAAATCAAAACCTTAATAAGATATCAAATCACAAAAATACAAGAGATTACAAATGCTTGTGAGGATGTGGGGAAAAGGGGAGCCCTTGAGCACTGTTGGTGGGAATGTACACTAGAACTGCCATTATGGAAACCAGTATGGAGATTCCTCAAAAACTTAAAAATAGAGCTATCACTTCATACAACAATCCCACTTTTGAATATATATCCAAATTAAATGAAGTTAGGGTATCTGTACTCCCATGTTCATTACAGTATTATTCACAATAGCTAACATTTAAAGACAGCATAAGGGTCTACCAACAAATGAACGGACAAAGAAGATGTGGTATATTTAAATGTATGCAATGGATTACTATTCAGCCATGAGGAGAAAGAACTCTTGTCATTTTTTATCTTATTCTTTAAGTGCGGCTTATAATAGCCCTGTGAACAAAGCATTACTCATTACCTACTGTATTCTGAGAAGTATAAAAATGTGTGGTAAAAATATGGGGTCTTTAAACCTGTAATTTAATGACACAGAAGAACAGAAAAGGCAACACAAATAATTTTCCCTAAGTGATAATATACTTATTCAAGGAACTGAATAGAATTTTTATGAAAAAAAATGCCTACAGATATATTGAATAATAAATATGTGGCAACAGAGATAGCATTTCAAATCCTGAGAAAAGAATGGTCATTCAATAAAGGTGATGGGAAAAGTCATTACTCTGTGGAAAATATTGACTAGCAAAGATCTAATTATGAAAAAAGTCCTCACAAGTTTAATAGAAAATATAGTAAAATGCCTCAAGATCTTTAGTTAAGGATACATTTTTCAGTCAAATTCCAAAACAACCAAATTATAAATGAAAATAATGCAAGAAAATAAGTAATAAAAAAACACCATGATGCTAATAAAAATCTGAAGTCATCTGATTTGTATGTCATGAATGTGATTTACTTCAGAACAATTTTGAAAAGATTTATTATTTATATGACTGTTTATTTATAAATTCTAAGATAATACCATAGGGAAATTTTTTTCTTTTATTCCGTTATATGATATAGATTGATATTAAAAAACAAAAAACAAAAATTAAGTTGTCTAGCATGGGCTAAGTTAATGTAATGAAAACATTTCTTTGTGAAAGAAATTACATCTCAATAGAATTGCTTATTTTTAGAATTATAGAAAGTTTCAACTGAGATGGGGACGAGAAATTTCTCCACTACTAGCTCAGGAAATTATGCCAAACAATATTAGTTGGCAAGATGCTGACCTGTTCTACTTCCTGTTCCATCAAAGTATACATTTAAGATTTGTGGGATCTCTGTCATGTGTTCATCCTGTTACAATGTTCTAGTTGACACTGTACATGCCCCACCAGTGCATTATACCTAGCTGAATGTTCTGAATTAATATGTTAGGTTGTAATAAATAGATTCTAAATTCATATTTGTTAAAGTATGTTTACAGACTATTGGCTGTTATATTGCTCAACTTGTCACTTCTGATTCAGTATACCCATGCATATCCAGACTCAGCTCTATTTCTTCCAGTTCATTTTATTTATTTATTACTCATGTGAATTTTAGAATTTGCCTTTTGGGCATGTCCTTATTAAATTAAATACATTTACAGAAAAGTCGAGCTACAACAGTTTAATTTTTCAAAACCGTACATATTATGCTTTTATTTCTTGTCAACTATCCACAAACACTTCTGACCACGGTTTTAGTGTCACAACTTGGCGTGACCACCCTGCCAGGAGGACTGTTGCTCAAAGTTGCACTGTGGTCTCCTTACCTCCTCCCCTGATGGTAGCCACACAGGAAGGGCTGAACACATCATCAGCCATTTAAGTTAGATTGTATCATATTTGCCAAGAAGGCCAGTTGATTAGGCCTAGGTGGTATTCTCACTTAAGAAAAGTAATTTGTAAATAGTTTCTTGAGGTGATGGTGGTGGGTCACAAATGATTTGAAACCAGGCCTTTGGAAAATATGATTTTCTTTCCCTTGTAGTTTCAAGAGGTCAGATAAATATTCAAAAATGAGACCCATACATGTATTTTTAGTCAAGTTATTGTTTCTACATACATTCATTTTTGTTGGTTTTATTGCATTTGTTAGAAAGTATGTTTTCTGAAATCTATGTCATGTACTTTTGCAATTTGTATCACTGAAGCATCACTAATGTTCAGCAAATCCTCAATAGATGTCCCATTATGGCAGAGTGAGTATATGCTCACCACTGAGAAGGAAATTCTAATTTCTTTGTACATAGTATTTCTTTATACAAGTAAGGTTCATTTTTAATTCAACCCCTCCCTTTTAATTTTTTTTAAGTCAACATCTGGGACTCAGAATATGTTTCTCCCAGAATCCATAAAACTGGATCTCAACTAGCTTATTGTGGTGATCATTTCTCAATATATACCATTACACACACACACACACACACACACACACACACACACACACCCTTCATCAGAGAAGGAACAACCAGTTTCTTGTGAAAAATTTAGACATGTCCTGCCTGGGGCGGGGTGGGCGTGGGCCTGAAGGGGTCAATGGGGGAAAAAGTGAGATATGTAATACTTTCAACAATAAAGATTTAAAAATAAATAAGTAAATCACTTTGGCTTCAGGATTTTCTAAAAGACTGCTAATATCTTGAAGTAAAGAATGATGTTGCCATTTAGAACATTACTCACAGTGGGCAATACATGAAAACAATGAAAATGTCCTTTGATAGATGATTGGATTAAGAAATATGTATAATAAATAGAATACTACTCAGCCGTAAGAAAAGATTAAATACTACCATTTGGGACTGCCGGAGTCCAACCCCAGCAGGTCCAGGGGTCTCCAAAGGTGTGGATGGAGTCGGCGAAGAAGGAATGACATGGAGACAGCGTTCAGTTGATCAGCAGCCTAGCCAGGATCTCTAGCCAGGATCTCCAGCCAAGTTCTGGTCTGGATCTCCAGAGAGGTTCTGCTCTGGATCTCCAGCGAAGTTCTGGTTAGGATCTCCAGCCAGGTTCTGTGTCCATGTTCTCTTGCTAGGTTCTCCAGGTTCTCCAGCCAGGTTATGTAGCCATGTTCCCTCGCTAGGTTCTCCAGCCAGGTTCTGTCCAGGTTCTCCAGCCAGGTTCAGTCACCAGGTTCTAGTCAGGTTCTCTTACCAATTTCTGTAGTCAGGTTCAGTCCAGGATCTTTTGCCATGTTCTCTCGCTAGGTTCTGTCTCTAGGTTCTGAGGCCAGTTTCTGTCCGGGAACTTTTGCCATGTTCTCTCCAGCGAAGTTCTTCTGTCTCTAGAGAACGTTCTGTGTAGGTTCTGTGCCTAGGTTCCGTCTCTCAGTTCTGTGTTCTAAGTTCTGTGTTCTAAGTTCTGTGTCTTGCTGTCTTATTACATCTGTATTTATACCAGTTGATTCAATCCTATCAATCTCTATTACAAAGGTTAGGGCGTTTCTTATCTCCATTCCAGGGAGTAAAGATTATGTAGCTTAAGCATGATTGTTCGTAGTTAAAGTGATTAATTACCCACCTGGCACTAGTTAAGAGGTTTTATTCCCTCCCTAACTTCAGGGGAAAATCCCTACCTGGGGAAACAACCTTTCTCAGAGACCTTGGTTAAAACACATAGTGCCAAGAAGGTGAGCAAACATATTAAGAACATATATGCCAGGTCCCTTGAAATAGCAAGCATGGACCGGCTCCCGGCATGGGACAGCATAGAAAGACTCTGAGAATATTATACTAAGTGGAATAAATCAGTCAGAAAAAGCTAATAGCCATATGATTCCACTCCTATGTGGGATATAAAATGGAAACTCACAGACACAGACAACAGGGATGGGGGTTAATAAAGGATAAAGGAGGCCACGTTTATGGTGATAGAAGATTATTTGACTTGGGGTGGTGGGCACACAATGTAACACACAGATCATGTATCATAGAAATGTCCACTTGAAACTTATATAATCTTATTAATCAATGTCACCTCCATAAATTGACTTAAAAATAAAATAGTAAAAAAAAAATCACTCCCCCCAAAAAAACAATGAGGTTTATATAGATCAGCGATTTTCAACCAGTGTGTCTCAGCACCCACATTGGTGTGCTGCAAGAATTTTTTAAACATGCAATACCTATTTACGCAGGGGCACTGACCTCTTTTCCTGTAGATTGTAAAAAACAATGATAACAGCCAACACAATAGCCTTCCAGTGTGAATGAATCAAAATTACATCTATTTTTGTCAGATTGGCAAAAATATATATTTTTGGTATGTTGTGGAATTTTAGTAATTAGTCTGTATCTATCTGTGCCATGAGATGAAAAATGTTAAAAATCGCTGATATAGATCCTAGCACATATGCTAAAGATTGTTTTTATCATGAAAAGGTGTTGAATTATATAGTAAATGTGTTTTCCATGTTGATATATGCAAGTTCTTTCCATTTTTAATCTACTGTTTATAGAAAGTTACATTTAATAATTTTTCTTTCAATGAGAAAAAAAAACTCAATTTGGTCATCTATATTAGTTTTATATACACTGGTTTGGTTTAACATTGTTTTGGGATGTTACAATGGTTTTCATAAATGAGATTGACTTTCGTTTTCCTTTCTGAACATGTTCTCATCCTGAGTATCAAAGTAAATCTAATTTTAGTGAAAGAAATTTCAACTATTCATTTTCTCCCTACTGATTGGAAGAGTTTGTGTAAGTTATAATGATCTCTTTCTTGAAAATTCATTATTTCTCTCCTGTGGATACTATTTGCCTTTTGTGTTATCCATAAGCAAAATGTTTATGTAACCTACTGATTGCATAACAATTTTTTTAGCTTTATCAAACATTGCAGCATCAACTTGTGCCTGTGTTAACTTTATCTCACACGTAGTGTAAAAGTAAATATGGTCTATTTGTTCTATTAGCTGAAGTTGGTTGCATAAAATTATCTCATTGTTAAATAAAGTGTGTATTCACTGATTTAACTTTTGTTTTCATGAGCACATGTTTAGTGAGAGTTAATGTGAGTGACTGCATTTTTAGTTGTTTCCCTCAGCTTTCTTCTTCAAAGTGCCTATGTGTATTATTATTATAACGTTCACAAGAAGCTCCAATTATTTTGTAAATAAACTTTTTATTTCAGAATACCTTTAAATTTACAAAAAAATTGTAAAACTAGTACAGAAAGTTCTCATATACCCTATATACTCAGTTCCCCTTATTTATTAAGTTATATTAATACTAGAGGCCCGGTGCATGAAATTCGTGAACTGGGGGAGGGAGGAGTGTCCCTCAGCCTACCTGTAACCTTGCCAATCTGGGAACCCTCGGGGGATGTCCTATTGCCGGTTTAGGCCCGATCCCTGTGAATTCAGGCCTAAACCGGCAGTCAGACATCCCTCTCACAATCTGGGACTGCTGGCTTCTAATCGCTCACCTGCCTGCCTGCCCTAACCACTCCCCTGCCAACCTGGTTGATGCCTAACTGCTCCCCTGCCAGCCCGATCACCCTCAACTGCCCTCCCTTGCTGGCCTGGTCACCCATAACTGTCCTCCCCTGCTTGCCTGATTGCCCACAACTGCCATTCCCTGTAGGCTATCTTATGGCTGTGTGCGCCACCATCTTTGAAGGCGAACCAGTCAATTAGTATATTCTTTCCTTAATGGCTGTGGGCACTGCCATCTTTGAGGATGGGGTAGTCAATTAGCATATTCCCTCCTTATTGGCTGTGGGCTCTGCAATCTTTGCAACAGTGTAAGGGTCAATTAGCATATTCCTTCTTTATTAGATAAGATGGTACATTTGTCACAGAGAACTGATGATATTAATGCACTATTAATAAATAAAGAATGTACTTTATTCAGATTTTCTTAGTTTTTACATAATGTTATTTTTCGGTCCATTATCTCATCCATTACATTTAGTCATTATATCTCTTTAGGCTCCTTTATCTGTGATAGTTTCCTTATCATTTTATAAAGTAGCACAAATTATGAGTAGCTAAAAATCAGAACATTCAGACATTCATTATGTTCTTATTCTGCGTAAGATTTGGTGATATGGTTTTGAATAATAATGAGGAGTAATATAATAAGTGATGTTCACAAGAAAAAATAAGAAAAGGGACCAGAGATTGATCTGAGACACCCACCTATATAAAAAATGAAAATAATAATGGCCATAATTGACCATATGGCTAAGCAAATGATGATTTATCATAGAATTTTTATTTTGTATACATTTTACATTTTCAATGTTAGATCATGTATGGATACATATGTAGACATCTATACTAATAAAAGGCTAGGTGGTCCTCGCATCCTCACAGGTGATGTTGTCACAAGATGGTTACCACAAGATGGTCACCACAAGATGGCCACATTCACAGTGGAGGCAAAGCCCAGTGGCCACTCCACGTAGTGAGGCCGGGTTTCTGTGGGTCTGCGTGGCACGGAGAAGGCTGGTCCAGGCGTCTCTGCCACCTCACAGGGAGGAGGCTGGTCCTGGGGGAAGAGGAGGGTCACAGCAGGGAGGGCAGTTGTGGGTGATTGAGCCAGCAGGGAAGCAGTTAGTTGTCATCAGGCTGGCAGGAGAGTAGTGAAGGGGCGATCAGGCTGGCAGGCTGAAGCTGTTAGGGGCAATCAGTCAGGCAGGCAGGCAAAGGGTTAGGAGCCAGCCATCCCAGATTGTGGAGGGTGCAGGCCTGGCTGAGGAACACCCCCCTAACTGCAATACACAAATTTTGTGCACTGGGCTTCTAGTAAATATATGTCTTTGTGACTGTGCACATATTATATCTAATAAGGAGGGAATATGCTACTTGACTGCCCCGCCCTCAAAGATGGTGGTGCCCACAGCCAATAAGGAGGGAATATGCTAATTGACTGTCACGCTCTTAAAGATGGTGGCGCCCACAGCCACAAGATGGCAGTGCCCAGTCCCCTCAGCCCCGCCAGGGTGGCAGGCACTGCAAGGCCGGGCCCACCCCCAGTCTGGCCCAGCCACTCTGTGCACCTGACTCCAGAGTCTGCCAGTACCCTCAGCCCACCAGCTGCCCAGGGCTGGCCTGAGGCACAGGTAACCAGGGCAGGCTGAGGCTTGCTCTGCCAGGATTGGAAGCAGCAGGGGTGTGGTCGGGTGTTGCCTTCCCCTGATCGCCAGGTCACCTCTCGCCCCTGAAGTCTCCTGGACTGTGAGAGGGGGCAGGCCAGGCTGATGAACTCCTCTCTAGTGCATGAATTTTCATGTAAAATTATATAATTTGAATTTACATGACACAGCATACTTGATTCCACTCAAACTTATGTGCACAGGATGATTAAAAAGTTTAATTTTCTTTTCTGTTTTCTTTAACACAGTTAATTTACAACCATGTTTCATAACTTTTTACGTTTGATTCAGAAAGAGATTATGTAATCTTACCATCTGCTTCTCAAAACCTTGGGACACTTTTTATCACTGAATTCAACATTTATAAATCATAAAATGCTATTAGGACCTAATATTTGTTTCACCAAAAATCTTCTCTGTAGTGAAGAGACAGATGGGAGTACTATGATTTATGCTTTTTTTTTTTTCCAACAGGAAAGTGAGGTTAGAATAACTGTCAGTTTTTCTAAGTTGATTGAATATCTCTTCTTAAAGTTCTAAATTGGGAACTCAGGACATTGCACCACTTTCAATCTTTAACAAGAAGTGCCGGGGTCCAACCCCAGCAGGTCCAGGGGTTCCCAAAGGCATAGACGGAGTCGGTGAAGAAGGAAGGACACGGAGACAGTGTTCAGTTGATCGGCAGCCTAGCCAGGATCTCCAGCCAGGATCTCCAGCCAAGTTCTGGTCTGGATCTCCAGAGAGGTTCTGCTGTTTATTGTCTTGTTACATCCGTATTTATACCAGTTGATTTTAATCCTGTCAATTTCTATTCCAAAGGTTAGGGCGTTTCTTATCTCCATTCCAGGGAGTAAAGATTATGTAGCTTAAGCATGATTGTTTGTAGTTAAAGTGATTAACTACCCGCCTGGCACTTAGTTAAGGAGTTTCATCCCCTCCCTAACTTCAGGGAAAAATCCCTGCCTGGGGAAACAACCTTTCTCGGAGAGGTGACCTTGGTTAAAACACACAGCGCTAAGGGGAGCAAAAATATTAAGAACAGCATGCTATATACACCAGGTCCCTTGAAACATATGCCGTGCAGATGTTTCTATCCTGCAGCGACTGTGTGAAGCAGCAAGGATGGACCTCCTCCGGCAAAGAAGCATGACGATCCTTTTCTGATCAGGTACGTGTGCATGTGTGTTTGTGTGGTGTGTGTGTGTGTGTGTGTATTTCTAACATTATTATTCAAAAAAGGAGAAACTCTTGAGGTTTAAACCTCAAGAAAGTATTTCCAAAAATATTTACACAATAAAGTAATTTTAATTGTTTTTTAGGTGGTAATATAGAATTGCTCATGGCAAGGACTGCTATTACTTCCAAAGTGTAGTCTTTCTCACTTTATTCAATTATAGATAAGTAGGATATATTTTTTAAAGAATCAAAAGTTAAGATGAGCCTTTTCTCTAAACAAAACCAGAAGAATGACTCTTAACATTTGGGAATTTAAAAAAAAATGAATTTCAATTTGAATTTTCATCTTTATGAGTGTTGTGCTCTTATGCAAGGCACTCATCTTACATGATAGACAACTTTACTTACAAAATAAAATAAATTATATCTGTTGCTTTCAATTATCATGTTTAAATATGAAACTAGTTTATTTTTAAAATCTAAGCACTATGCATATTTATTAAATAGCTATTATTTTCCAAGAGTTCTTCTACACACTGAAAATGTTAGTAAACAAAGGCGAGATTATGTTTGTTAATGATAATGCTGATAATAACTTGTAAATAAGTAAAAAGATGATAGGGACAGAAGTTGAATTAATATGTACTAAGAAAAGACATTCAACAAAAATTCATTTACGTACCTTACCCAAATTTACCTTGCAAAGAAAGCAATTATCACCAAATAAAATAAATTTATACATATAAAACTATCATTCAATGTCAATGACGGGAACATTTTTAATTAAGTATCTTAAAGTAGGTGAATTTAAACGAACTCATATATTTTTCCACTTTAAAAATAATTGTTTTTTATTTTATAACAAAAATAAATTTAAAAATAATTTTACATTGTTTGATATGAGTCTTCATTTTCTTTCTTCCCTTTTTATAACTATATGCGGGAAATTTTTATGTATTCTCACTTCTCCCATAAAATAGATGATCACCTCACTGGAAGAAAACAGAAAGCAGTTTAATAAAGGTGAGATTTTATTTTATTCAGGAACGTTTGTACATAAAGACTTTGGATTCATCTCTGTGGTAGATAAACAGTCATAATTCGATGATGGGGCTGGTCTGAGATCAGTGGGCTCCGCACAGCATGGGTATGTACTAGTACTCTCCACATAAATATATAGTTTGGCCTGTGTGTAATTTCAATATACCCATAATTTGATATAAGCATGTAATGTGTAGAAAAGCAATTTATTCGTATTGACTTTTCATTTTATGTTCATTTTACATTATGTTAATATTATATTTTAAATCTAGTCTCAAAAGCTAGAAAGGTTTTTTTTCCTAGCCTGAAATAGTGACAGCATCACAATTTGTAGTTAAAAGAAATGAACTTAATCCAACTTTCAGCCGTCTCTAGTTTTGAGATCTGGGACAATCCCCTACCTCTCTGTAAATAAATTTTCTTTTCTGGGAAGTAGAGATATAAAACATATGACATTTATCTTAATAGATTTTATGATATTGAAATAAAATGACATGTATTTGAATGTGCTTCTAAAACTAAAAGTACTATAAATTACTCACAGTTGGTAACATTATATTAAACTAGGGGCCCAGCGCACAAAATTGTGTGCAGGTAGGGTCCCTAGGCATAGCCTGCAATCAGAGCCATCTTTTGCCTGCTCTCCAGTCCCCAGTCCTGCCCCACTGCCACCACCCACCCGGTTTCCCTTGCCAGTCCCCAGTCCTGCCCCGCTGCTGCCACCCACCCTGGCTCTCCGTGGTTCCCTATTCACCATCCAGTGATCTGAGCCTGCAGGCCAGGGAGAGGAACCAAGAGGTGATCAATGCACCTCATAGCGACTGTTAGAGCAGTTGATCTGGTCAGTATGCCTTTTTGGTCACTGGGCTGTTATTATCTAGGATAAGCAATAAATTATTGGCCACCTCTAAGATTCAATTTCTGAATTCATAAAATAATGCCTACTTTCTTCATATTTTTAATAATTAACTTACATATTATCTGTACAATGTTTTAGCTTAATTTTAGTTATAAAAAGTAATTCACATTAGCATTCTATATAAGAAAGACGTAATATGCAAATTGACCATCACTCCAACATACAAGATACCCACCACCATAAGGTCAAAGATGGCCACCACAAGATGGCCATCAGGGGAAGGCATTTGGGAGGGATCAGGCCTGAAAGGGAGGGCAGTTGGGGGCGATCAGGCCTGCAGGCAGAGGCTGTTAGGGGCAATCAGTCATATATATCCTATCTAATAAAAGACAAAAAGGGTAATTAACCATACCTCCACTATGCTTCCCATTGGTTAATCAGGATGATATGCAAATTAACTGACAACCAAGATGGCGGCTGGCAGCCAGGCAGCTGAAGCAAACAGGAGGCTTGCTTTCTCCAGTGATGGAGGAAGCCAAGATTCCCTGCCTGCCGTGGCCTGGCTCTGAGCTCCGGAAGCAACAATGTTTCAATTATAGAAGCTAAACAAACCCCAGATACCTGATTTCAGCCTGCCACGGCCTCAGAGCTGGAGCGAACAGGACAGCAACAATGTTTCAATTATAGAAGCCAAACAAACCCCAGATACCTGCTTTCAGCCAGCCGAGGCCTCAGAGCTGGAGTCGGCTCTCAGCTCCAGTGACAGCTATAGAAGGTAAATAAATCCCAGAATAAAAAAAAAAAGAAAAAAAGGAGAGGTTGGGAGCTTCAGTCACCTGCCAGCCTGAAAACAGCCCTCAGCCTCTCACCCAGACTTGCCAGACACCCCAGTGGGGACCCCTACCTTGAAGGGGGTGTGACCACCTGCAAACAGCCATCAGCCCCTCATCCAGGCTGGCCAGGCACCCAAGCGGGACCCCCACCCTGACCCGGGACACCCTTCAGGGTAAACCAGCCAGCCCCCAACCATGCACCAGGCCTCTATCTTATATAGTAAAAGGGTAATATGCAAACTGAACCTAACAGCAGAAAGACTAGGAATGACTGGTCACTATGACACACACTGACCACCAGGGGGCAGAGGCTCAATGCAGGAGCTGCCCTCTGGTGGTCAGGGCACTCTCACATGTGGGAGCTCTGCTCAGCTACAAGACAAGCTGATGGCTGCCAGTACAGCAGTGGTGGTGGGAGCCTCTCCTGCCTCCTCAGCAGGGCTAAGGATATCTGACTGCAGCTTAGGTCTGCTCCCCGCTGGAAAGTGGACATCCCCCGAGGGCTGCCAGGCTGTCAGAGGGATGTCTTTTTGCCTTCTTGGGCCCAATCCCCTGGGGAGCAGGCCTAAGCCAGCAAGTGGTCATCCCCCAAGGGGTCTCAGACTTCGAGAAGGCACAGGCCGGGTTGAGGGACCCTCCACCCTGAGTGCACAAATTTTTGTGCACTGGGCCTCTAATATATATATATATAAACTCCAGGCCTCTAATCTAATAAAAGAGAAACATGCAAATTGATCATATCTTCACTACACCCCAAGCCATGCCCACTAGCCAATCAGAGCAATTATATGCCAATTAACCCAACCAAGATGGCTTCCAGCAGCCATGGAGGTGGAACAAGCAGGAGGTTTGGCTGCCCTGGTCGGCTCTGGCCTCCACTGAAGGCAACAAAGTTTCCATTATAGAAGATAAATAAACCCCAGATACTTGCTTCCAGCCAGCCTCCACTGGGAGCTTGGGTAGCTGGAAGCTGTGGCAAGCCTGCAAACATCCATCAGCTCCTCACACAGACTGGCCAGGCACCCCAGCAGGACCACCCCCATTGTGAAGGGACTATGGTCAGCCTGAAAACTGCCATCAGCCCCTCACTCAGGCTGGTCATATCTTCATGGGGTGAGGGTCCACACTGGGGTCTTGGCAAGCCTGAAAGCAGCCATCAACCACTCACCCAGGCTGGCCAGGCACCCCAGCAGGACCACCCCCATCGTGAAGGGACTGTGGCCAACCTGTAAACAGCCATCAACCCCTCACCCAGGCTGGCCAGGCACCCCAGTGGGGAACCCCACACTAAAGAGGCTGTGGCCAGCCTGCAAACAGCCATCAGCTCCTCACCCAGGTTAACCAGGTACCCCAGGGGGGACCCCTAACCTGAATGGGCTGTGGCCAGCCTGCAAACAGCCATCATTCCCTCACCTAGGCTGGCCAGGCACCCCAGCGGGGACCCCCACCCTGAAGGGGCTGTGTCCAGCCTGCAAACAGCCATCAGTCACTCACCCAGGCTGGCCAGGCAACCCAGTGAGACCCCCACCATGATCTGAGAAACCCTTCAGGGAAAACCAGCTGGCCCCCACCATTCACCAGGCTTCTATCATATGAAATGGGGCCTTGACTTACAAGTGTCCTAATGAGTTTTTCGAGATATGAGCCATCTCTTGGCCGATTTTTTGCTTTGAATTGAGTTGCGAGCTAAAATTCGGGTTACAAGCCAGCTTCAGATACCCCACCGCTAGTTGGTGCAGCAAATGTCACAGTGATTTGACATAGGAGTAATTTGAGTTACGAGCTCCATCACAGAATGAATTAAACTCATAAGTCAAGGCTCCACTGTATAATAAAAGGGTAATATGCAAATTGACTGTAACAGCAGAACGACTGGGAATGACTGGTAACTATGACACCCACTGACCACCAGGGGGCAGACACTCAATGCAGGAGCTGCCCTTTGGTGGTCAGTGTGCTCCCACAGGGGGAGCTCTGCTCAGCCACAAGCCAGGCCAAAGGCTGCCAGTATAGCACTGGTGGTGGGAGCCTCTCTCGCCTCCTCAGCAGCATTAAGGATGTCTGACTACAGCTTAGGCCTGCTCCCCGCTGCCAATTGGGCATCCCCCGAGGGCTCCCGGGCTGCCAGAGGGATGTCTGACTGCCAGCTTAGACCCAATCCCCTTGGGGAGCGGGCCTTGGCCAGCAGGTGGTTATCCCCCGAGGGGTCCCAGACTGAACGAGGGCACAGGCCGGGCTGAGGGAAACCCCTCCCCAAGTGCACAAATTTTTGTGCATCAGGCCTCTAGTATCTATTAAGGAGGAGATATGCTAATTGCTACCTCACCCTCAAATATGGTGGAGCCCACAGCCAATACAAGATGGAAATGCCCAGTCCCCTCAGCCCCACCAGGGTGGCAGGCAGAGCAAGGCCGGGCCCACTTCCAGTCAGGCCCAGCCACTCTGTGCGCCTGCCTCCGGAGTCTGCCAGTACCCTCAGCCCATCAGCCTCCCAGGGCCGGCCTGAGGCACAGGCAAACCTCGGATAGCAGCAGACCAGCCACCCAGGGCTGAATTGAGGCACAGGTAACCAGGGCTGGCTGAGGCTTGCGCCTCGGGCAGTGGCCGCAAAAGAGGTGTGGTGAGGTGTCGCCTTCCCCTGATAGCCATGTCCCCTCCTGCCCCAGAGGTCTCCTGTACTATGAGAGGGGGTAGGCCGGGCTGAAGGACTCTGCTTCCAATGTATGAATTTTCATGCACTGGGCCTCTAGTATGTTTATATACATGAAAAATATCTATAAATCCAATTTACATGATAAAGCATACTTGATTCCACTAAAACTTATGTGCACAGGATGATTAAAAAGTTTAATTTTCTTTTCTGTTTTCTTTAATACGGTTAATTTACAACCATTTTTCATAACTTTTTACTTTTGATTCAGAAAGAGATTATGTAATCTTAGCATCTGCTTCTTAAAACTTTGGAACACTTTTTATCACTGAATTCAATATTTATAGGTCATAAAATACTGTTAGGACCTAATATTTATTTCACCAATTAGCAAAATCTTCTCTGTAGTGAAGAGACAGATGGGAGTACTATGATTTATGCTTTTTTTCTTTTCAACAGGAAAGTGAAGTTAGAACAACTGTCATTTTTTCTAAGTTGATTGAACATTTCCTGTTTCAGTTCTAAATTGGGAACTCAGGACATTGCACCACTTTCAATTTTCACAAGAAGCAGGACGATCCTTCTCTGATGAGGTGCGTGTTTTTGTGTGTGTGTGTCTGAATGTGCACGCGTGTGTGTGTATGTGCATGTATGTGTGCGTGTACGTTTATGTGTGTGTGTGTGTGTGTCTGTGTGTGTTTCTAACACTATTTTTTTAAAAAAGGAGAAACTCTTGAGGTTTAAACCTCAAAAAATATTTCCAAAAATATTTACACAACAAAGTAATTCTAATCGTTTCTTAGGTGTTAAAATTTCTGAAGGCAAGGAGTGGTATTACTTCCAAAGGGTACCCTTGCTCACTTTATTCAATTATAGATAAGTAAGATTCGTTTTTTTTAAAGAATCGAAAGTTAAGATGAGCCTTTTCTCTAAACAAAACCAGAAGAATGACTCTTAACATTTGGGAATTTAAAAAAAATAAATTTCAATTTGAATTTTCATCTTTATGAGTGTTGTTCTCTTATGCAAGGCACTCATCTTACATGATAGACAACTTTACTTATAAAATAAAATAAATTATATCTGTTGCTTTCAATTGTCATGTTTAAATATGAAACTAGTTTTATTTTTTAAATCTAAGCACTATGCATATTTATTAAGTTGCTATTTTTTTTTCCAAGAATTCATCTAGACACTGAAAATGTTAGTATTTAAACAAAGCTGAGATTACTTTGATAATGATAATGCTGATAATAACTTGTTGTAAATAAGAAAAGGGATGATAGGGGTGGAATTTGAATTAATATGTACAAAGAAAAGTAATTCAACAAAAATTCATTTAGGTATCTTACCCAAATTTACCTTGCAAGGAAAGCAATTATCACCAAATAAAATAAAATTGTAAATACAAAACTATCAGTCAATATCAGTGATGGGAACATTTTTATTAACTATCTTAAAGTAGGTGAATTTAAACAAAATATATTTTTCAACTTTAAAAATAATTGTTTTATATTTTATAACAAAAATAAATTTAAAAATAATTTTACATTGCTTGATATGAGTCTGCATTTTCATTCTTTCATATATATATATATATATATATATGCCATGGGGAAATTTTTCTATATACAACTTCTCCATCAAAATAGATGATCATCACACTGAAAGAAAACAGAAAGCAATTTAATAAAGGTGTGATTTTATTTTATTCAGGAACGTTTGTACATGAAGACTTTGGATTAATCTCTGTGGTAGATAAACAGTCATAATTCGATGATGGGGCTGGTCCGAGATCGGTGGGCTCCTCACAGCATGGGTATGTACTAGTACTCTCCACATAAATATATAGTTTGGCCTGTGTATAATTTCAATATACCCAGAATTTGATACAAACATGTAATGTGTAGAAAAGCAATTTATTCGTATTGACTTATGTTCATTTTATGTTCATTTTACATTATGTTAATATTATATTTTAAATCAAGTCTCAAAAGCTTGAAAGGTTTTTTGCCTAGCCTGAAATAGTGACAGCATCACAATTTGTAGTTAAAAGAAATGAATTTAGTCCAACTTTTAGCAGTCTCTAGATTTGAGATCTGGGACAATCCCCTACCTCTCTGTAAATAAATTTTCTTTTCTGGGAAGTAGAGATATAAAACATATGACATTTATCTTAATAGATTTTATGATATTCAAATAAAATGACATGTATTTGAATATGCTTCTAAAACTAAAAGTACTATAAATTACTCACAGTTGGTAACATTATATTGGACTAGGGGCCCAGCGCACAAAATTGTGTGCAGGTAGGGTCCCTAGGCATAGCCTACAATCAGAGCCATCTTCTGCCTGCTCGCCAGTCCCCAGTCCTGCCACCACCCACCCGGTTCCCCTTGCAAGTCCCTAGTCCTGCCCCCCTGCTGCCAACCACCCTGGTTCCCTGTGGTTCCCTATTCACCATCCAGTGATCTGAGCCTGCAGGCCAGGGGGAGGAACCAAGAGGTAATAAATGCACCTCATAGCGACTGGTAGAGGCGTTGATCTGGTCAGTATGCCATTATGGTCACTGGGCTGTTATTATCTAGGATAAGCAATAAATCATTGGCCACCTCTAAGATTCAATTTCTTCATTCATAAAATAATACCTACCTTCTTCATATCTACACTAATAAAAGACAAACATGTAAATTGACCATAACTTCACTATGCCTTAAGCCACACCCACCAGCCAATCAGAGCAACTATATGCAAATTAACCCAACCAAGATGGCGGCTGGCAGCTACAGAGCTGGAGCGAGAAGGAGGCTTGCTTGCTCCAGTGATGGAGGAAGCCAAGCTTCCCCGCCTACCACAGTCAGCTCTGAGCTCCACTGAAAGCAACAAAGTTTCAATTATAGAAGGTAAATAAATCCCAGATACCTGCTTTCAGCCAGCCATGACCACGGAGCTGGAGCGAGCAGGAGTGGGTTGCCCCTGGTGATGGAAGAATCCAAGCTTTTGCATGCCTTCGCTAAAGGCAACAAAGTTTCAATTATAGAAGGTAAATAAATCCCATAGTAAAAAAAGAAAAGTAAAGAAAAAAGGAGAGGCTGGGAGTTTACGTCACCAGGGGGCTTGGCCAGCCTGAAAACAGCCCTCAGCCTCTCACCCAGACTGTCCAGGCACCCCAGTTTTGGACCCCCCACCCTAAAGGGGTGTGACCAGCCTGAAAACAGCCATCAGCCCCTCACCCAAACCTCCATGAGGTAAGGGTCCCCACTGGGGTGGACATCCTCTGAGGGGTCCCACACTGCAAAAGGGCATAGGCACCCCCAGAGTGCACAAATTTTTGTGTACCGGGCCTCTAGTGTTTAATAATTAACTTACATATTATCTGTACAGCTTAATTTTAGTTATAAAAGGTAATTAACATTAACATTCTATATAATAAAGAGGTAATATGCAAATTGACCATCACTCCAACACACAAGATGGCCACCACCATATCGTCAAAGATGGCCACCACAAGATGGCCAGCAGGGGAGGGCAGTTGGAGGGAACCAGGCCTGCAGGGGAGGAAAGTTCGGGGGAACCAGGCCTGCCAGGATTGGGCCTAAATGGACAGTCAGACATCCCTCGAGGGGTCCCAGATTGAAGAGGGTGCAGGCTGGGCTGAGGGACAACCCCCCGCTCCCCCGTCATGCACTAATTTTGTGCACCAGGCCTCTAGTTTTATTTATAGAAGGCTTTTACATACTTAATAATTTTGACTACTTCAAGAATTACTTCTTTTTTTTTTGCTCATAAGCAAGATTTTTTGTCACTATCCTAAAGCTTTAGACTACTATTTTATTTTTTGTATATCCTTCACTATGAAGAAAATTAGACACACTAGCCTTTATTGTGGCTGACATTGTTGATACTAAGTGCATATTATTTTATTTCACTTTTAAAAATAGCCATACCAGGTTGTATTGACATCCTTTGTTCCTTCTTTCTTTTCTTTCATTTTTGTTCAATTTGTGAAGTTATTAACTTAGTAAATGGCCTTTGTAAAATAAACATGTCTAACTCCCTAAGTAAGGCACTGTCTTTTTCACTATACTGTGTCTTTATTTCAATGTTAAATTTTATTACACATTAAGAACTAACTAGTTTTAATAGCACATAGGATCTTCCTAAACATATTTTGCTATTGAATAAATATAATCTTATTTATACTACAAAGTGTAAAAATCATAATGAATTAACATAAAACAAACCTACATTGATGTTATACTTCAAAAAGAAATGGCAAGTTAAGGCTTATAAAAATTATAACCCAAGTGACAGAAAGGCCATGACTCATCCTGTCTAAATTGTTTTTCTCCAGAGACACATGAATCCCATAATTATAAATTTAAACTTGTAAATCATGCTGCTTCTACACCACGGGAGAAGAAAAGATCCACATTAATCACAAATACATGTGGAGAAAACTGTAAGTAATATGTTTCATTCATCATCTTGAGGTGAAAATTGGGAACTCTGTGGTTATCAGTGGTAAACATTCAGTATATTTTACCTTTATGAGAAAAGCAGAAGTGAGATTTAATTCTAATATAATATTGGAATATATAATAAAATGAGCAAAAACTATTGAGTTTAGAATTTTTCCATGCCTTAAAAATTATAAGATTATCATAATAATGACAATTGAGACAGCAATTTCTAAGGGATCACTGAACATTTAGCTGTAAGGAGGAGTAAATAGAAATGGAAAACAGAAAAGATATACAAAATATTCTTCAGTGTTATGTATTTAAAGAATATTGCAGCAAAGATTTCTGTGTGGTGAAGAAGATATGCTCTCTATCCTTTATCAAGGCAGAGTATGATTGAAAATGAAGCCTGAAATAGTTTACACAAAAAAAGAAAACAACAGACTAATCTCATTATAAATTTAAATTAAATCAGGGGTGGGGAACGTCGAGCCCACAGGCTACATAAGGCCTGAGAAATCATTTGGTCTGGGGTGACTCAATTAAATGTTTGATCAAATATAGCAGGGTACGTTTTAAGTTGATAATTTTGTATGGCCCGTGAATGATGTTGTAAATATCCAAATGGCCCTTGCTGAAAAAAAGGTTCCAGGCCCTGAATTAAATGTTAAAAAATAAATTATTATCAAATAGCAACACTTTCAAGAGTTAACTATAGAAATGAAAATGTGCTAGATGTAATAATCAAGGATTATAGATCATGTGCATAATGCTGAAAAGGTTTTGGATAAAAAATCAATACGAATTATTTTTTTAAATTAGTTTTTAGAGAGAGAAAGGGAGTGGGGAAGAGAGAAACATCCATGTGAGAGGGAAAGATTGATAGGTTGCCTCCTACACGCCCCCTAGTGGAGATCCAGCCTGAAACCTGGGAATGTGCCCTGACCAGGAAAAGACCTACAACCTTTTGGTGCACAGGGTGGCGCCCGCCCAACCAACTGAGCCACACCAGCCAGGGCTCAATATGAATTCTTAATTCAAAAGCACTTAACTTTTAAAATATATTTTATTGATTTTTTACAGAGAGGAAGGGAGAGGGATAGAGAGTTAGAAACATCGATGAGCGAGAAACATCAATCAGCTGCCTCCTACACACTCCCCACTGGGGATCTGCCCGCAACTAAGGTACATGCCCTTGACCGGAATTGAACCCGGGACCCTTGAGTCTGCAGGCCAATGCTCTATCCACTGAGCCAAACCGGTTAGGGCAAGAACTTAACTTTTAAAACCATTAGAACATAAGCCCTACTTTAAGATTTATGTTCAAAAGCTATCATTATACTTATTGATAAATGTTAATAGCATTTTCATTATAGTTAGAAAAAGGCAATAATTTTTATTATTATTATTGATTAACATTGATTGCTTTGTTGGTGCTAGCCAACATACATAACCAAGAAAATAAAAAAGCAAATAATCTGAAATTAGAATAAAAGGCAAAATTAATATTATTAGCAAAAAAATATATGATTTTAAATATTTTAAGAGCCTTTAAAAGCTTCATGCCAAAAAATTACAAACAGTAAGGAAATCTGATGTGTGGATTTGTTTAAAAATAATAGGTAAAAATTAACTGTCTACTAAACTACAAAAGTCAGGAAAATGTGATAAAAAGGAAAATGCCATATTTATAAGGCCAAAAATCAGAGATAAACAATTTAATGAAAAATACTGGAAGTAAATTTATTACTTTAAAATTGTACAAATGAACATAAAATAAGACATACATAATGGAAAAAGACACTATTCAAGGATAAAAGACAGTTTAAAGATGTAAGTTATCTCTCTATACATTTACTGTGATTCTGTTGAAATATATATTTAAAATTGGTTTCAGAGAGAGATGAAGAGGAAAGGAGAGAGAGTGGGAGAGAGGGAAAGAGAGATGCCAGGAGCCGGTCCATCCTTGCTGTTTCAAGGGACCTGGCGTCTATGGCATACTGTTCTTAATATGTTTGCTCACCTTCTTGGCGCTTTGTGTTTTAACCAAGGTCACCTCTTTGAGAAAGGTTGTTTCCCAGGTAGGGATTTTCCCCTGAAGTTAGGGAGGGAATAAAACCCCTTAACTAAGTGCCAGGTGGGTAGTTAATCACTTTAACTACGAACAATCATGCTTAAGCTACATAATCTTTACTCCCTGGAATGGAGATAAGAAACTCCCTAACCTTTGTAATAGAGATTGATAGGATTGGAATCAACTGGTATAAATACAGATTTAACAACACAGAACTTAGAAGACAGAACTTAGAAGACAGAACTTAGAAGACAGAATTTAGAAGACAGAACCAAGAAGACAGAACCTACACAGAACCTGGAGACAGAGGAACTTCGCTGGAGAGAACATGGCAAAAGATCCTGGACTGAACCTGACTACAGAAATTGGCAAGAGAACCTGACTAGAACCTGGTGACTGAACCTGGCTGGAGAACCTGGACAGAACCTGGCTGGAGAACCTAGCGAGGGAACATGGCTACAGAACCTGGCTGGAGAACCTAGCAAGAGAACATGGACACAGAACCTGGCTGGAGATCCTAACCAGAGCTTCGCTGGAGATCCAGACCAGAACTTGGCTGGAGATCCTGGCTAGAGATCCTGGCTAGGCTGCTGATCAACTGAACGCTGTCTCCATGTCATTCCTTCTTCGCCGACTCCGTCCACACCTTTGGGGACCCTTGGACCTGCTGGGGTTGGACCCCGGCAGAGAGAGAGAAAAGCAAAACATTGAGAAACATCCATCAGTTGCCTCCCATAGGCACCCAACTGGGATCAACACGAAACCATTTTGATGTATAGAGCAATGTTCAACCAACTGAGCAACCAGTGGGGCTAATGTACTATATTTTAACATAGTAGGTTCTTGAAAAGCTCATTTTAAGGTTTTTAAGGCATAATGAAGTGCAATGATTGATAATATATTTTTCAAAAAGAAATGTAATATAATATTGTGGACACTATAAGTACTCAAGTATACTATTAAAGAGGGATATTTTATATGTAGTTTGAGTGGAAAGACAGATTAGAGAATATAGGAAAAATTTAAACACATAAGAATGTATTATATGCTAAAGGTAATATTTCATATCAATGAGAATATATTGATTTATTCACTAAATAGGATTAGAAAAATTCAGTAACCATTTGGAAAATAAAATTTTTTATAAATTTGAGTTTCTACCTCATTTATTACACACACACATACACACACCAAATAGACCCAATTAAAAAAGGAAGCTATATAACTTATGATGGAAGCTTTATTTTATAAACTCAAAATAAACAAAGCATTTTATTAATATCAAACAAGATTAATGGTTTGAGCAAGTCAACTATTATCCATTTAAACACCCCTAAGTATCATAAGTTAAGTTAAAACAAAAATGAAATCTAAGATGAATATTGCAAAACATATGACAATAAATGAACTAATATTCTCAACTTAAAAGTGAGAAAAAACTTAATACAAATATGAGAAGTCTCAAAGAAATAAAATAAGCACATGACAATCATAATACAAGATGTGTAATCCTTTGTTGTCTTTTTATTTATAACAAGAAAAATGAAGTTATAAAACTTTAAATAATATTGCTCATCAGATTTATATATTTAAAATTCTAAATAATGTTTAATGCAGAAAAAAAGAGTGAGCAAAAAGGCTTTGAAATCTATATTTGGTACAACATTAGTTGATAGAGCCTCTTTGGACTGAAATTTTCAATCTTTTAAAAAATTTTTAAAAAATGTTCTGTGACTCAGTAATAATTCTTATGGAATTTTTCCTAGAGGGTTACTAAAACAGTTGCATGGGTGTGTATGAAATATTATGTATATAATTATTCCTTAGTGAAAACTAAGAAACAATTTAAATATGCATTGGAAAAATTTCAAAGTCTTTCAATAATAAGATTTTTGTCCATATAGCAATAAAACACAATGCAAGCAGCTATTTATAAAAATTTGACAGCTTCATAAGACATGATTAGAATAATGACTACGGTATTCTCTTAAGTAAAAATAATCATAGAATATTTTGTATAGTTTCTTAAATATATGTTTTTAAAAGGGGTTTAGAGAAACTGTCCATTTTTCTCACAGTTGGAAAGAATGCATTCTGTCTTCTGGCAGAATTCCAACTTAAACAACACACATATAATGCCTGCAATTTCTGTGCTTTCTTTTTTTAATACATAGGGATTTGGGATTGGTGTCACAGAAATTTAAAAAATGTAAATTTAACCATGAGTTATTCTGGGGAACTTGTAGAGAGAAATAGGAGAAAATAGTAGATTTTAAAATTTTATTTTTAATAATTTACAAAGTACTTCTTTTACCTGTCCTGAGAAAATATATGAGGAAAAAACACTAGTATCACTCCTACATAGAAAACACTCTAATGTCTACATTAAACATAAAAATACCAGAACCCTTTCTGCTTTTTCTCACTCTTTTTTCTTTAACAGCATCTGCATTTTTCCTTACCCGGTGCATTGCTGTAGCTCTGGGAATCCGTTTCATTGTAATGGTAACGATATGGAGTGCCATCATCATAAATTGTAAGTGATAACAGAGACATAGATAGCATTGTTGATCTAACGAATGTACTACATTACTTTGATTAATATTCAGCAGGACAGAAACATAAACTAGCAACATTTAATGTGCCTTTATATTTTAGCTATTAGTCCAGAAACTTGTCATATATTTTTATTTTTGCTTGAACTATGTCACAACACATAACTTTCCAATAATTATGATTATTTTAACAGCGTTATTCAACCAAGCAGTGCCAATTTCCTTGAACGGTAAGAGAAAGTTTTCTAATATCTGGAAGCACAAATTGCATGTATCTATGTATACAGGGGTTTAGGCATGTATCCAATGCTGCTGACAGAAAAGTTTATAAGAAAGATCATGTATTATAGAAATCTACACTTGAAACCTATATAATCTTATTAACCAATCTCACCCCAATAACTGTAATAAAAAGAAAATGTAAAAGAAAATGAATTCTGGTCCACAATTCACTATTCCACTTTATTTTATTTATTTTTTTAAAATATATTTTATTCATTTCTTACAGAGAGGAAGGGAGAGAGATAGAGAGTCAGAAACATCAATGAGAGAGAAACATGGATCAGCTGCCTCCTGCACACCCTTACTGGGTATGTGCCCGCAACCAAAGTACATGCCCTTGACTAGAATCGAACCTGGGACCTTTCAGTCCTCAGGCCAATGCTCTATCCACTGAGCAAAACCAGACAGGGCCAATACGGCTTTTTAAATTTTATTTTATTTTTTACAGTGAAGGAGTAATTTTAAAAAGTAGAAAACATAGTTTTGGCATATCTATCTATAAATATAGACATATGTCAGTGGGTATGACCATAATGGTCTAATATTTGGAATTGTAGAGTTAGAATAAAAAAAGTATTTACTCTGTCTCAAAAAAAAAAATCTAATATAATATTTAGACATGTGCAGAATTAGTAACATATTCTCACTTTCTAGAAAGTTACTGTGGCCCATGTCCTAAAAACTGGCTATGTTACGGAAACAACTGCTACAAGTTTTTTAATGAGAGCAAGAACTGGTTTCAGAGCCAAGCTTCCTGCATGTCTCAAAATTCTAGTCTCCTGAAGATATACAGCCAAGAGGACCAGGTAAAATATTGTTTTAATTCATCTGCCTATATTCAGTCCTACCATATGTGGCAACTCTCTGGAATATGAACCTGAATATTATATTGAAATATAATAGAGGCACAAGGCTCTGATACATCAACTCCATATTCTTCTATATTAAAAATAAAAAATCACAAAAATTTCAGGAATTATATAGTATATGTGTTGTTGAAGTTAGAATTCTGAAAGAGGACAGAATGCAGTTTCCTCAACTGTGGGGAAAATGATTAAATGATTTGTATTTAATCATAGCCTTGTATTTAATACAATTCTGAGAATTGACTTTATTTGTGATTTCCAATAGGATATCTTTAAATTGCTAAAGTCCTACCATTGGATGGGACTGAAAAAGAATTCCACAAACGGAAACTGGCAGTGGGAAGATGGCTCCATTCTGGCTTCTGATCAGTAAGTCTGTACCTATAGTAGGTCTCTAGTTGTGGATTTGCCTCTAAGCTATTCTTATGATCACTGAACCACCACATTTTCCTTGACACAATGCCAGGACATCCCATATGCCAGTGGTCGGCAAACTGCAGCTCGCGAGCCACATGTGGCTATTTGGCCCCTTGAGTGTGGCTCTTCCACAAAATACCGACTTCTGCGCATGGGCCACGAAGTTTCAATCTCACTGTATGTCCGTGTCTGCACATGGTATTCTGTGGTAGAGCCACACTCTAGGGGCCAAAGAGCTGCATGTGGCTCACCAGCTGCAGTTTGCCGACCACTGCCATATGCTAATAGTCAGTCCAAAACTGCCATATGCTAATTGAGTCAGGCCTAGATTTAGTACAGTGGGAAGCAGCCAGTACCCATAAAAATGAGTAAAATTAAGTGTTTGCTATGTGCTAAATACTGTGCAAGCTACTTGCTATGAACATATGTGTGCAAGACATTGTATGAGCAGAGGCTCTTCTTTTTCTTACATAAATACGCAGGAGAGAAACAGATGGGTCTTATAATAAATACTAGAGGTCGGGTGCACAAAAATTTGTGCACTCGGCTGAGTCCCTCAGCCTGGCCTGTGCCCTCTCGCAGTCTGGGACCCCTCAGGGGATGTCCACCTGCTGGCTTAGGTCCGCTCCCAGGGAGATCAGACCTAAGCTGGAAGTCAGACATCCCTCTGGCAGCCGGAGCTCTTGGGGGATGTCCACTTGCCAGCGGGAAGCAGGCGTAAGCTGCAGTCAGACATTCTTAGCACTGCTGAGGAGGCGGGAGAGGCTCCCACCACCACCGCTGTGCTGACAGCCTACAGCCTGGCTTGTGGCTGAGCAGGCTCCTTCTGTGGGAGTGCACTGACCACCAAGGGGCAGCTCCTGCATTGAGCGTCTGCACCCTGGTGGCCAGTGTGTCATAGGTGGCCAGTCATTCCCAGTTGTTCTGCTGTTGGGGTCAATTTGCATACTACCCTTTTATTATATAGGATAGAGGCCTGGTGCACGGGTGGAGCTGGCTGGTTTGCCCTGAAGGGTGTCCTGGATCATGGGAGGGTCCTCCTGGGGTGCCTAGCCAGCCTGGGTGAGGGGCTGATGGCTGTTTGCAGGCTGGCCACACCCCCAAGCAGCCCAAATTCCAGCCTCTCCTTTTTTTTCTTTATCTTTTTTTTCTGGGATTAATTTATCTTCTATAACTGAAACTTTGTAGCCTTGAGCAGAGTGGAGGGCCAGCCAAGGCAGGCGGGAAGCTTGGCTTCCTCTATCACCAGGGGCAATCCAAGCCTCCTGCTCTCTCCAGCTCCATGGCCAATGCCATCTTTGTGATGGTGTGATGGAGTAATGGTTAATTTGCATATTACTCTTTAATTAGATAGAATATGTTTAACTATTTAAGAGACTGCCAGACTGTTATCCAAAAGGCTTGTGCAATTTTACAATCCAATTAGCAGTGTGTGAGACTTAAGAGTTGCTCAACATCTTGGTCAATAATTGTTATGATCAGTTTCTTAAATTTTATCCATTCTAATGTGTATAGTGGTTTGAATTTTGCATTTTCTTCATGACTAATGATATTGAGCATCTTTTCTGTGCTAATTTAACATTCATCTTTCATTTTTTATTTAATTAATTTCTGCTCTGATCTTTATTATCTTCTAACTCAGGGCTAACTTTTCTTTCTCTAGTTTCTTATCACAAAAACTAACATATGGGTAGGATCCATATATTAGATATTTTCTAATCAAAGCATTCATGCTACTAATATTTGAGATGATTTTGCAGAATTCCCACATTTCTGAGCTATTTATTTTCATTTTCATTCATTCCAAAATAGTTCTAAATTCCCTTTTACATTGTTCTCTGATGCATGAAATTTTCAAGTGTTAGTTTATAACATTTGAGAATTTCCCAGAGATATTTGTTATCAATGTCTAATTCCATTTTGATCAACAAACATACTTTGTGACTTGAATCTACTTGCAATTATTGATATTGTTTTTTATGGATCGGACTCTGATCTAACTTTTTTTTAATGTTGACTCTATTACAGATGTTCCTCACTTTCTCTCCCTTTTCTTTTCTCCACCCTGCCTCCACCCCATCTAGGCGTTCATCACATTATTTTTCATGTCCATGGGTTAAGCCTATCTATACTAATAAAAACATAATATGCTAATTAAACTGGACAGCTGAATGACCTTCTGGACATCATTCCAGACATCCATCTGGACTAAGCCGAGGTGGCAGGGGCTGAGGCAGAGGGGGTTAGGGATGATCAGGCAGACAGGGGAGCAATTAGGGGCATCAGGCTGGTAGGCAGGCAGAGGCAGTTAGGGGTTATCAGGTAGACAGGCAGAGTGGTGAGGGGAATCAGGCAGGCAGGAGAGCTGTTAGGGGCATCATGCAGGCAGAGGCAGTGAGGGGTGATGAGGCAGGCAGGCAAGTGGATAGGGGCGATCAGTCAGGCAGGCAAGTGTTTAGGCGTGATCAGGCAGGCATGCAGAGGAGTCGGGGTGATCAGGCAGGCAGGCAGGCAGGCAGAATGATTAGGGGTGAACAGGCACAAGGCAGAGTGATTAGGGGCGATCAGGCAGGTAGGCAAGTGGTTGGGGCAATCAGGTAAGCAGGCAGGCAAGACGTTAGGAGACAGCAGTCCCAGATTGGGAGAGGGTGCAGGCTGAACTGAAGGACTCCCCCACTCCCCGTGCATGAATTTCATGCACCAGGCCTCTAGTATGTATATATATTCTTTGGTTGATCTCTTCCCATCCTCCCAATCTTCCTTCCCTCTGAGACCTGTCAGTCTGTTCTATTTATCCACACTTCACATACTATTTCTGAAATTTTGTATGGGTCCCTGTATAACTTAGAATTGATCTGTATGGATGACAAAAAAAGAGTTTGTTCTCTGGGACTACTAATAAGATTTTTTATCATTTTATCTCACTTTTATCCACTCTGCAAGTATAAAAATCCAGTTTGTAAATAAAACAACTAGCATACTAAACTTCTGTTTATGAATGTGACAAATACTGATTGAGTGCTACTCACTTTCCATAAACTATGCAGAGATAACTGCAGAGATCAATAGACCATAACTCTTTTAAAAGCTTCACACTTTAGTTAGAAATATAGTTAATATGTAAAGCCCATGTAACCCATATTCTGGCAGAAATGTGATGAGAATGGCATAGGTAAACAAACACAGAAATTAAAGAAACACATGAATAGAGTCAGATTAGAAAGAATGAGCTTCTAATGTGCATAGATTGAGACCAACTAAGAGCTGTTACCAAGTATACCTTAACTTTGTTCTCTGATAGTGGCTAGTTGTTTTTGTGTAGACAGAAATAATGATCTCTGTCTACACAAATCAGGCCACAGTCCTTTAGTGGTGTCAACTTCATATGGAAGTAAAATCGTCATTCTTTCCTCAGCCTTATCTTTCTACCTATTCCTGGCAGAAAACAAATCATTATTTATTACATTAACTATATAACTAAAAAAATACTGAAATCCTCGAGTAAAATAGATATACATGTATAATTATGCCTAACCACACACACACACACACACACACACACACACACACACACACACACCCTTATGTATGTATGTTTTGTATATACTGGAGGATTTTATAATAAAATTTTTAAAAGTAAAATTACACATATCTGAAGAATATTGTACATTTTTCACAAAACATGACATGGAATTCTAAATTTATTTCTAACCAAATATTTCTTTAAAAACATTTTAAAGCTTTTATTTCACACTAGAGGCCCAGTGCACAAATTTGTGCACCAGAGGAGACCCTCAGCCTGGCCTGCAGGATGGGGCTGAAACTGGCTCTGCAACATCCCCGAGGGGTTCCAGATTACAAGAGGGCACAGGTCAGGCCGAGGGAACTCACTGGTGAACAATCAAGGCTGGGGCAGGACGAAGGAGGTTGGTCAGCTGGGGAGGAACTGCGGGAGGGCTCCAGGGTGTGTCTGGCCCATCTCACTTTGTCCCGATTGGCCGGACTCCAGCAGCAAGCTAACCTACCGGTTAGAGCATCTGCCCCCTGGTGGTCAGTGCACATCATAGTGAGTGGTGAGTGGCCCTAGCATATCATTAGCATATTACTCTTTGATTGGTTGAATGGTCGACCAGACACCTGGACACAGCATATTAAGCTTTTATTATATAGGATGGGTACACATATAAAGAGATTCCAGACTTTCCACATTGACTAATTTCCAGTATATAAAAATAGTAGCACAGCCCTAACTGGTTTGGCTCAGTAGATAGAGAGTCAGCCTGCGGAGTGAAGGGTCCCAGGTTCAATTCCAGTCAAGGGCATGTACCTTGTTTGTGGGTGTGTGCAGGAGGCAGCTGATCAATGTTTCTCTTTGATCGATGTTTCTAACTCTCTATTCTTTCTCCCTTCTTCCTGTAAAAAAAATCAATAAAATATATTTTAAAAATAAAATAAAATAGTAGCACCTAATTTATAATAGAATGCAATTTTTACATTTATTACCTCAGTTGGTTATATTTTGCTTATCTATAAATTAAAAAGGCCAGGCATAGTTCTTAAATCTGCTATAATGATATTATTTCAGTACCTATACTTAAGTAAATAGTATTTAATTATTTTTCTGCATTAATGTAATCATACATGTAATTTCTTTTTTCTCTAATCTAGAATAACAATGGTTGACATGGCAAACGGAAGCTGTGCAGTTTACGGTTCAAGTTTTAAAGGTTACACAGAAAACTGTTTAACTCCAAACATATACATCTGCATGCAGAGGATTGTGTGAAGAGTTGATTTATAAAATATAAAGGATTTCAAAATAAAACGCCATTTTCTGACTTTCTTCATGAAGAAAACATTCAGAAGAAAATGCCACCAATATTTATTATATATTTTTTCATCTGACACGCCATAAGCCTTATATTTGCAGCAAATAAAAACTAACAATTAAATGATATATCTTCTGTAACAATGTTTCATTTATTTTTAAATTATTGAGTGATGAATAAATTCATTTTTAATTTTAATAAACTGTTGATAATACCTATGGTAGAAGTAAATTTTAAACTATGATTTAATATATTAAATATTCACAAATATTAAACTAATAAGGCTTTTAAAACTTTCAAACAATACATTTGAAAATTAAATACACTTAAAGCTGGATGAAAGGCATATGTGGATTTATTAAATTTGCTCTTTTTGAAGTATTTCTTAAAGTTAAAAATAATTCTGGAAAAGTTTCAATGTTTCCTCCTCTTTCTCTTTTTGTTAATTAAATTTATTGGGGTGACATAGAGCAATACAAGTATATAGGTTTCAAGTGTACAATTCTATGATACATCATCAATACATTGTATTATGTGCCCACCACCCAAAGTCAAATCTTCTTCCATCACACATTTGACCCCTTTTGCCCTTTACTACCTGCCACCCCCTTTCCTTCTGGTAGCCACCATACTGTTGTCTACATCTATGTGATTTTGTTTGTTTTTAGGTTTGTTCATTTGTTACTTTTGGTTTTGTATCCCACATATGGGTGATTCAATCTCCATATGTTGTCTTCTCACATAAACAATGACCAGGGTCTTCACAATTACCATCATATAACTGACCATTTTTCATATATTTGCAATGATTAGAGGCAATGTCAGGTTTTGTTAACTGGAGCCTAGAAGAGAAAAGAATTTCTATTTTTATTAAAAGTTATTCCATAGATCAATTCTATTCTTAAAGGTTATATGCATTAATCCTAACTGATAATAGACACACATGGTAATTGACCATACCTTCGCTATGCCTCCCGTTGGCTAATCAGCACAATATGCAAATTAACCACCAACAAAGATGGTGGTTAATTTGCATAAGTAGGCTGGCTCCAAGCGGCGGAGAGAAGACTGAAGGCGGCTCCGGCCGGAGCGAAAGCCTGGGTCCCGGGTGCCGGAGGAAAACCTGTGCTGGCAGCCAGGAGAAGGGAAGGCCTATTGTACGAATCTCTTCATGCAACAGGCCTCTAGTTGAAATATAAAGGAACATACATTTCTTTGGCAGATTTATGAATGTGTAAGTAATAAATAATATTTGTTCCATTCAACTCTTAAGGAAGGAAAATGGCAGAGTAAGGAACTCCAAAACACTGGTCCATTAATGCAATGATAAAGCTGACTATACCTTACTCAAAATTTTCAGAGATCTGGAATCTAATGAAAAAGTGACAACAAGCAAGTGCTTGTTAAAAGAAGAAAAAACCTTCTCTCTTTGGTAAGAGAGCATTTGTTTCATTCAAAGTAAATGAACCCAGGTCAGTGTTGCTCAGTTGGTTAGAGTGTTGCCCTGACACCAAACTGTGCAGGTTTCACTCCTGGTCAGAGGCAGCTGTCCAATATATCTCCTCTCTCTCTCTCTCTCTCTCCTTCCCTCTCTCTCTCTTTCTCTCTCTCTCTCCAAAAAAAAGTAAATAATGAGAGATACTAAAATTGTTTTAAATCCTGATTATTATCACCATTTGCTTGACATAAGAGTATCTTTTATATTTATCTTAATAACGTGGTAGGATGAATGGAGTACCTCCTACACAATAGCATTTTACTAAGAAAATTTAATAAGAGCAGTTTTCAAATTTTGTGTCAGGACTCCTTTCAACTATTAAAAATCATTCCAGAGACCAAAAGAAATTTTGTTATTTGGGATTTATCTATCCAAATTTATTATACTAAAAATTAATTCTGTTATAGTTACAAAGCATTCACTCTTGTATATGTAACAATGCGAAATACATGTACATTTTGTGTTAATATAAAAGTAATTATATTCCTTCCCAAAATGCTGCCAACATTTTCATATTTTTTAGTATATTTAGCAAATCTTTAATTGTCTAGCATAATTGACAAGTGAATTTTTATATTTGCTTCAGTGTTTAATCTTCTTTGATATAATGTTATAGAAATAAATCCATTCACTGATTAAAAAATGAAACTGAAAGAGAAAATCACATTTCAATATTATTTTGAACAGAGTTTTTTCTTCACAGTCCTCTCATAAGTGTCTTTGTACATTATGTAGTAAATTATTATGGTTCAGAGAAATAAAAAATAAGTCTATACCTAGAAAATCAGCTGGTTTCTACTAGGCTATAAACACTAGCCATCATACTAAACATCATTGTTATTCATTTCCAAAGGTCAAATATTTTAAGAGTTCTATGTGAGTTGGAGTAATCAGGTTTAATAGAAAACTTCAAATCGTGGAATTTAGCATCTAATTATATGCACACTAGATAATTAATTAATATTGCTATTCTGAGACTGGTGTTTTAAAATAGCTGGAAAAGCACAGCTGGTGGTTGAGGTCAAGGTTCAATTCCCAGTTAGGGCACATACCAGGATTGCTGGTTCAATTCCCAGTGTGGGGCGAGCAGGAGGCAGCCAATCAAGGAGTCTCTCTCATCAATAATGTTTCTGTCTCCCTCTCCCTTCCTCTCTGAAAACAATAAAAATATATTTAAAATAAACTAATCTGAAGATACTTACTTGTCCAAGGTAAAAGCTGAGCCATCCAGCCAAGCCCATTTCAGTTCACTGCTGTTGTAATATAAACTGATCTAAAACTTTCCTGCCCCAATATGACTTTCCTTCATTGAAAAATTTAGTACAAAATCCTGGATAGAATGAGAATGGGAAATAAAATAAATCTGATACCTTTGGTTGGTTGTCTATATATATAGAAATTAAAACTTTTATTTACTTCATTAAACACTAGAGGCCCGGTACACAAAAATTTGTGCAGTGGGGGGGAGGAGAGGGTGTCCCTCAGCCCAGCCTGTGCCCTCTTGCAGTCTGGGACCCCTCTGAGGATGACCACCTGCTGGCTTAGGCCCGCTCCCCAGGGGACTGGGCCTAAGCTGGCAGTCAGACATCCCTCTAGCAGCTCAGCAGCCCTCGGGGGATGTCCACTTTCCGGCAGGGAGCAGACTTAAGCTGCAGTCGGACATCCTTAGCGCTGCTGAGGAGGTAGGAGAGGCTCCTACCACCACCACTGTACTGGCAGCCATCAGCCTGGCTTGTGGCTGAGCAGAGCTCCCCATGTGAGAGCGCCCTGACCACCAGAGGGCAGCTCCTGCATTGAGCATCTGCCCCCTAGTGTTCAGTGTGTGTCATAGTGACCAGTCATTCCCAGCTTTTCTGCTGTTAAGGTCAGTTTGCATATTAGCCTTTTACTTATAGGATAGAGGCCTGGTGCATGGGTGGGGGTCAGCTGGTTTGCCCTGAATGGTGATCCGGATGAGGGTGGGGGTCCCGCTTGGGTGCCTGGCCAGCCTGGATGAGGGGATGATGGCTGTTTGCAGCTGATTGCACCCCCTTCAGGGTGGGGTCCCCACTGGGGTGCCTGGCCAGTCTGGGTGAGGGGCTGAGGGCCATTTTCAGGCTGGTGGGCGACCAAAGCTTCCAACCTCTCCTTTTATTTTATTCTGGGATTTATTTACCTTCTATGGCTGTCACTGGAGCTGAGAGCCGGCTCCAGCTCTGAGGCCTTTGCTGCTGAAAGCAGGTATCTGGGGTTTCTTTAGCTTCTATAATTGAAACACTGTTGCAGCTCTAGCTCTGAGACCTCAGCTGGCTGAAAGCAGATATCTGGGGTTTGTTTAGCTTCTATAATTGCAACATTGTTGCTTAGAGTGCAGCTTGGCTTCTTCCATCACTGGAGCAAGCAAATCTCGTGTTTGCTTCAGCAGCGTAGTTGCTGGCCGCCATCTTCGTTGGCAGTTAATTTGCATATCGCCCTGATTAGCCAATGAGAAGTGTATAAAGGTATGGTTAATTACTCTATTTGTCTTTTATTAGATAGGATTTTTATTTTTATCTGGAATTGTAACTCTATATTTAAAAAATGCTCTTGGGATTTTTTTGGAGACTCACTAATAATCAATAATTTATTCATTCATCAAACAACTATTATGGAGCCTTCATAATACTGTAATCATTGTGGTGCATATTGAGAATTGAAAGGCAGTAAGTAGACTTGTTACCTGTGAATTGAAGAAAGATACAAACCAATTAAGTAAGCCATTGCTACAAAAAAGGAAAGTACTGGATAAAATGAGAGGATTTAACAGGAACTCCTTTAGGACCAGGTGATCAAAATAAAAAGTTTTATATTGTAGACATTTTAGGATAAACCATAAAAGTAAATAGGCACTTATTAGGGTGAGGTTACAAAGGGTTGAGAAGAGGACAGTAAAATCATGAGAAGATTGAATTAAACTTTAACAAGTACATAAGTGAAGTATATTAAAATAAGTGGGTGAGGAAGTGGAAGTGATAAAAAATTATTGGTAACTAAGGAGGCTGGAGAAATAGGCAAGAGTTCAGACGGGAGTAAAGCCTGCACTAATATATGGCTTAACCCGGCAGTAGTTCTCAACCTTCTGGCCCTTTAAATACAGTTCCTCATGTTGTGACCCAACTGTAAAATTATTTTCGTTGCTACTTCATAACTGTAATGTTTCTCATCATAATGTAAATATCTGATATGCAGGATGGTCTTAGGCGACCCCTGTGAAAGGGTCTTTTGACCGCCAAAGGGGTCGTGACCCACAGGTTGAGAACCGCTGGCTTAGAGGCTTTAAAAGAGGCCCCAAGGAAGAGTTTCAAGAAAAGGGAACATTGGTTTGCACTGGGATGCGAA
Source organism: Myotis myotis (assembly GCF_014108235.1). Classification (NCBI taxonomy): domain Eukaryota; kingdom Metazoa; phylum Chordata; class Mammalia; order Chiroptera; family Vespertilionidae; genus Myotis; species Myotis myotis. The sequence continues at coordinate 190,332,307 of NW_023416335.1, forward strand.
AGAAAAATATCCCTGTGCTTTCTGTCTGTCTTTGTGGCTACCCAGATTGAATAAGGGACTACATCTGCAAAAAAAAAAAAAAAGAAAAGAAAGAAAGAAAAGGGAGCAGCATAATCTGGTGTGTATCATGTGCCTTTCCCTGTGCTGAAACAGGGATATCAGAACAGACAAAACCTAAAGCCCAAGACATACCTCCTGGAGAAACTTACTAAAATTTAAGAAACAGAAATGTTTTTACCATTTCTTTTTCAGTATTTAGTTTAAGAAAACTTGAAGACCGAGTAGTACAATAAACTTCACAATTTCCCCAAGGACTTGGTTGTGTAGAAAGAGAGTAGCAGTTTTCCCCATGTTGGTGCCAGTTGTCCTCACAAGGGTGACATTCCCAACCTAAAGAAGAATTACAGTCAGTCTAAATGCCTCCTGTTAGTATACTTATATGTAGAAATATGGGTGTTTAAGTTGTGAAAAATAAGTTAAGAAGCAATACAGAAATTATATGACCAATTATATTCACCCATTTAAAACTGTTGTTCTGTTAACTAATGTGCATAATGCTAAGACATGACTATGCCATTGTAGTTTAATAGGACAATTATTACTATGTAAGCATTATTGACAACTTCCAAATTTAAGTGTATTTCTAGGAGATATATTTCTGGGTGTCTAACACTGCATGTTATGTGTGTAACATATTTAATTACTTAATTATTGTATATGTATAAATATATAAACACACAGATATTTTTATTTTCTAACTCTTAGGAAAGGTGACCTTATTCCTAATTACCATGAACTTTTGTCAGTAGTGGGGAAATCGCTGAATTTCCTGAAATCAATTCCTTCTGATCTGTTTCTTGACTGGAAGTGAGATTTCCTGAACATGGCTCTGTTTCTGAAGACAAAATCACAAATATCAGTGTGGTTTGCCACATGTGCCTGAAGATAAATGTGCTATTGCATAAGCACTTTATTTATTAGGTGACTACAAATACAGTGGGCCTTGACTTACGAGTGTCCCGACTAACGAGTTTTTTTTGAGATACCAGCCGTCTGTCGGCCGATTTTTTGCTTTGAGTTGCGAGATAAAATTCGGGTTACATACGAGCCAGCTTCAGATACCCCACCGCTAGTTGGCACAGCGAACATCACAGTGATTTGACATACGAGTAATTTGAGTTACGAGCTCGGTCACGGAATGAATTAAACTCGTAAGTCAAGGCCCCACTGTAGTAAAAATACATTAGCAATAATATTTAAAAGGCACAATATAATTGGAGGGAATACACAGACAAATTTAATAACAATAATACAATATTATGGGAAAATTAGCACAATATTGGTAAGATCACAGATTATAGAGAAATTGGTTCTGATAAGGAAACCCTGTGGGAGATTTCTCAGAAAAAGTAGTCCTGGTGTAGGTTTAAGTAAGAGAAAGAGATTAACTGGAAGAAAAAGAAAGAGGAGTTACTATTTCATGTGGATGGAATCTTATGAATGAAAGAACGAAGTGATGAAAGTTCAAGGTAAAGACATAGTAATTTGATGTGGTTCTGAAAATCACCTCTAGTACAGAGACAATAACATAAAAAAAAAAAAAAACCCAAAAAACGAAATGGTGCTGAGGATATTACCTTAGGAGATAAAAGACCATAACGAGATTCCTTTCCATGAGCAGTGAGCAAGCTGACTTCTTTTCTATCATAGAAACTTACTGTTTGTAGTTAAGATTCTAACAAACACAAGGAGCCCCAAGCAGATGACCCCCAGAACTGCTGAAAGTAACTTCCATGAAGACTGCTGGGCAGAATAGCCTTTAGAAAGAGGTCAGTAAGTTGCTTCTATATGCTTATTCACAGTTCTTTATTTTTTTCAGTTATAGTTTATTATCAGTATTATATTGTATTATTTCAAGTGTACGGCATTGTGGTTAGACAATCATATATTTTACAAAGTGCCCTCCGCCCCAATCCCTAATAATTCCAGTACCTACCTGACACCATACACAGTTATTACAATATTATTGACTATATTTCCTATGCTGTACTTTACTTCCCCAAAACTATTATATAATGACCAATCCCTTCACCTTTTTCATCCAGTTCCTTAACACCCTCCTCTCTGGCAACATTCAGCCTCTTCTCTGTATCTAGGAATCTTTTTCTGTTTTGTTTTTGAGTGTTTCATAGTGAAACTCCAAAGACATGTCTACAAGCCTTATCTGCCTGACAATTTATGTTGTAAAACTATTCTTGAGTTAATGGTCTTGATATTCATTTAAATATAAATGCAAGAATGAAATATCTATTCTCTTTTTAAAATAAAATGTTTAAAAGTTATATGCAATAATTTTATTCGATTAGAAAATTTGAGAAAAGATTAACAAGAAATAAAAAGCCAATTACTGCCCTAGCAGGTTTGGCTCAGTGTAGACAGTTGGCCTGTGGACTGAAGGGTCCTGGATTTACTCCTGGTTAAGGGAAGGTACCTCGGTTTCAGGCTCCTCTCTCTGTTCAAGAGCATGTGGAGGCAATCAATGGATTCACACAACTCAAGAGCAAAACAAATATGATTAAAAATTGGGCAGAAAATTGACATATGAAAAAATGCTCAATGTCACTTATCATCAAAGATATGTAAATTAAACTCACAATAAGATATCACCTCCAACCTGTCAGAATGGCTATCATCAATAAATCAACAAACAATAAGTGCTGGGAGAATGTGGAGAAAATGGAATCCTTATGCATTGTTGGTGGGAATGCAGACTGGTGCAGCCACTATGGGTTTTCCTCAAAAACTTAAAAATGGAACTGGCTTATGACCTGCAATTCCACTTCTGGGAATATATCCCAAAAAACACAAAACACTGGTTCAAAAGAGTATATGCACCCCTATGTTTATTGCAGTATTTACAATGGCCAAGATCTGGAAACAGCACAAGTGCCCATCAGCAGAGTGGATGAAAAAGCTGTGGTACATTAACACAATGGAGTATTCTTTGTCCATAAAAACAGGAAATCTTACCTATTATGACACATGGGTGTTCCTGGAGAGTATTACGCTAAGTGAAATAAGCCAGTCAGAAAAAGACAAATACCGTATGATCTCACTTATATGTGGAATCTAATGAACAAAATACACTGAAGAATAAAATAGAAACAGAGCCCTACTGGGTTTGGCTCAGTGGATTGAGCATCGACCTGCTGACTGAAGGGTCCCGGGTTTGATTCTTGTCAAGGGCATGTACCTATGTTGCAGGGTTGATTGCTGGCCATGGTTGGGGCACATGTGGGAGGCAACTAATCAATGTTTCTCTGTCACTTCGATGTTTCTCTCTGTCTCTCCCTTCAACTCTCTTTTAAAATCAATGGGGTGAAATATCATTGGGTGAGAATTATCTAAAAAACAAAACAAAATAGAAACAGAGACATGGACATATGGAACAGACTGACAGCTATCAGAGGGGAGAGGAGTAGAAGGATTAGAAGAAAGAGAGGGGATTAAGCAAAATATATATCCATATTTATGTATATCACAAAGTCACAGACAGCAGTGTGATGACAGCCAAAGGGAAAGAGGGTGGGGGTAGGTGGAAGTGGGCAAAGGGTGGGGGAAATGGGGACTGAAAGAGACTTTGCCTAGGGCAATGGGCTCATGAGGCAGTGTGCAGAGGATGCTTTTGACACTTGAAACTTGTATGCTTTTGTGAACCAATGTCAGCCCAACAAATTCAATAAAAATAAGAATGGAATAGAAAATATATCCCATAAACCATTTAAAAAATTGGGCAGAGGATCTGAATAGACATACAGGAAAGGAAACATACAGATGGCCAGGAGGTACCTGAAAGGGTACTCAGTCATGAGGGAAATGCAAATCAAAACCACAATGAGATATTACCTTATACCGGTTAGAATGGCTACTATGAAAAATAACAAATATTGGTGTGAATGTATAGAAAACTCAACCCTTGAGCACTGTTGGTGGGAATATAAATTGGTGCAGCTACTATGGAAAACAGTAAGGAGGTTCCTCAAAATGTTACAAATAGAACTACTATATGATCCAGCATGTATATGAACACATACAAACTCCAGTTATAAGTCATGAGGATGCAATGTACAGCATGGTGACTTCAGTTATTACTCTATTGCATACTTGAAAGGTGCTGAGGGAGTAAATCTTAAAAGTTCTCATCACATACACACAAAAAAAATTGGTAGGTACATTGATGGATGGTAACTAGAGTTATTGTGGTGATCATTTTGCAATATATACAAATATCAAATCACTATGTTGCACACATGAAACTAATTATATGTCCATTATATCTCAAAAGAAAGGAAAATCAACAACAAAAAAATGTACTGCATATTAATGCAGCCATCAAATCCATCACAGAACAAATAGCAAGCAGGAATGTGATACCATAGTCATCCTCAACCAACTATACTTGAGACCTTGATAGTTTTTCAATCTCATACATCTTGAGAAAAAGCATAATCCAGTTGTGGGTATTTTTTTTTCTGTTCATCAGATTATTTTTCACTTGATTCTTAGATTCACTTGTTGATAGATGCATATTTGTTGTTCATAATTTGTATCTTTACCTTTTTCTTCCTCTTCCTCTTCTTAAAGGATACCTTTCAGCATTTCATATAATCCTGGTTTGGTGGTGATGAACTCCTTTAGCTTTTCCTTATCTGTGAAGCTCTTTATCTGGCCTTGAATTCTGAATGATAGCTTTGCTGGATAAAGTAATCTTGGTTGTAGGTTCTTGGTATTCATCACTTTGAATATTTCTTGCCACTCCCTTCTGGCCTGCAAAGTTTCTGTTGAGAAATCAGCTGACAGTCATATGGGTATTCCCTTGTAGGTAACTGAGTTTCTTTCTCTTGCTGCTCTTAAGATTCTCTCTTTGTCTTTTGCTCTTGGCATTTTAATTATGATGTGTCTTGGTGTGGTCCTCTTTGGATTTCTTTTGTTTGGGGTTCTCTGCGCTTCTTGGACCTGTAAGTCTATTTCTTTCACCAGGTGGGGGAAGTTTTCTGTCATTATTTCTTCAAATAGGTTTTCAATATCTTGCTCTCTCTCTCATCTTCTGGCACCCCCATAATTCTGATGTTGGTACGCTTGAAGCTGTCCCAGTGGCTCCTTACACTATCTTCGTATTTTCGGATTCTTTTTTCATTTTGCTTTTCTGGTTGGGTGTTTTTTGCTTCTTCGCATTTCAAATCTTTGACTTGATTCTTGCGCTCCCCTGGTCTGCTGTTGGGAGTCTGTATAATATTCGTTATTTCAGTCGGTGTATGCTTAATTTCTAGTTGGTTCTTTATCACAACATTGAGGGTCTCATTAGATTTCTCAAGGATCTCATTAAGTTTATCGGCGGCTTCTAGACAGTTCTTGAGAGACCTTAAAAGTGTGGTTCTGAACTCTATATCTTCCATTGACAATTTTGTCCTGTTTCTTTGTCTCCGCATTTTGTGATGCTTCCTTGGTGCACCCCCTAGTGGTCTTTGTGCGCAGTCTTGTAGTTAAGCCTTGATTGTTGTAGCTAATACTAGGGGGGATTTGACCACCAGGCCAAGTGGCTGTGAGAATCAACTGTGTCTGCAGTAAGAGCCCAGTTGTGGGTTTTTTTTCAAATGTATTTTTATTGATTTCAGAGAGGAAGAGAGAGGGAGAGAGAGTTAGAAACACCAATGCTGAGAGAGAGTCAGTGAATGGCTGCCTCCTGCACACCTGCTACTAGGAATCCAGTCTGCAACCTGGGCATCTGCCCTTCACCAGAATCGAACCAGGCAATCGCTCTATCCATGAGCAAAACCAGTTAGGGCCATACTCCAGTTTTTACATGTGGTACTTGAGGCATATAAAACATGAAAGCAGTATATAGAGATTAAAAGTTTAAATAATTCATTTAAGTTAATTTGTCTGTACTAAGCACAAAATTGTTCAGACATGTACTTATTTACACCAGTGAAAATCTAAAGAGTTAGGTATCCAAGAGGATGATTGCATAAAAGATTAAGTATGCATCATTGTACTATTTACATAAGTTAAAATAAGGAAATAAACAACATTCTATTGACACTATTGCCCCTAACACATGTCATACATGACTAATAAATAATGAAAATAAAATTGTAGAGATAAAATAGAAACATACTAATGGTAAAATGTTGAGTGAAAAATATAGTTTTTGCTCAGCCTGGGTTGCTCAATGGATGATCATCAACATATTAACCAGGAGGGCACATGCCCAGGTTACAGGTTCAATCCCCAGTGTGTTGCATTCAGAAGGCAGCCGATCAATGATTCTCTCTCATTATTGATGCTTCTATCTCTCTGCCTTTTCCTTCCTCTCTGCGATCAATAAAAATATTTTTAAATATATATTTTATGTATTTGGTAATGGCAGGTGTAATTTTTATTTATTTTTCAATTACAGTTGACATTCAGTATTATTTTGTGTTAGTTTCAAATGTACAGCATGGTTGTTAGACAATCACATACTTTACAAAGTGATCCCACTGATATTTCAAGTACCTGACACCATACATAGTTATTACAATATTATGGACTGTATTCCCAATGATGTACTTTGCAACCCTGTGACTATTTTGTAACTGCCAATTTGTACTTCTCAATCCCTTCTTCTTTGTCATCCAGTCACCCAGCCTCCTTCCTCTCTGTCAACCATCAGTATGTTTTCTGTATCTATGAGTCTATTTCTATTTTGTTTGTTCATTTATTTTGTTCTTTAGAGTCCACATGTAAGTGAAATCATATGGTATTTGTCTTTCTCTGGAAGGTAGAATTTTTAAAATTAAGTAACCACAAATTCATAGAAGGTATGAATCAATGATTAATTTTCTTTATTTCTTAAATATTTAGTATTGGGAAAGTTTATCTTGACAAGATTAGATATGGTAAATTAAATAACCTTGTACAAAATGTTTTTGCCACTTGAAATGCATTTATTTAATCTAGAGCTAAGGCCATGTTGGACAGTGTATCATATATTTGCCATAATCCACAATCAAAGATTAGGGAGGTTATAGTTTCATTTGTGTGCAATTTTTTGCATTTGTCATGTTCAATTTCAGGCATATAGCAGATACTGCTTTTAAGTATCAAGTAAAACAATAAAAGTGAGAAAGCTACACACCTCGATGTTCAGAACACATGATCACTTTGGTTTCAGCGTAGACTGGTGCCCTTCTCTGCAGCTGGGATGAAGAAGAAACTCGCACCTCAAAGTAAGTCACGGCTTCTTCTCCTATTTCTGAAAAACAAACGTATGGAAAATAACATGAAAGCTTCTTATGACTTCCTTGGGCATAGAAGTGCCATAACTAAAATAAATGGTTCACAAAGAAGTTATCTTGATAATAGTAAAACCTAATAAATAATTTGGAGTTTCTTTCAATTTAGAGAATATTTTTAAGAACAGATGATCAGCCCTACCCAGTTTGGCTCAGTGGATAGAGCGTTGGCCTGCAGACTCAATGCTCTCAAGTTCAATTCTGGTCAAGGTCGTGTGCCTTGGTTGTGGGCCCATACCCAGTGGGGAGTGTGCAAGAGGAGGCTGATCGATGTTTCTCTTTCATCGATGTTTCTAACTCTCTATCCCTCTCCCTTCTTCTCTGCAAAGAATAAATAAAATATATATTTTTTAAAAAGAACAGATGATCATAAAGTTCAAAAACTATTTAGAAACAAATTTTTAAGGCATATCATTTTTTTATTACATTCAAGTTAAATATTTTTCTGAAATTTCAAATTACCAATTTCCAAATTGATGACATAAGTTGAATTAATGCTTGTCATTACATAACAAATAAAATATTTTTTAAAGCCTATCTATAAAAAATGTCCCAACTACTCTTACAGACCTTTATACTTCTCGTTAAAATCTTCTCTCTTTTTAGTATAAATTTATTTGCCTGTATTACTCCATTATCATCAGGTAATTATTTAAAATATGACTTAAATTCTACCTATGTCAAGAAAACTTTTCAGATCTTTCAGTAAGAATTTATCATGTCTTCGCACAAATTATCCTTTATAACACTTTTTTTTAAACCCATCATCACCTTTTGTTTTTGTTTATGCTGCTATTTCCTCACAAAGACACACTATGGTTGCAGAAATCACATCTTAATAATTTTGTTATTAATGCCATTATTTGTTAGGTTCCTTTATGCACTTTATAATTCCAACAACTTGACTTTGATACCAAACTGAATATTTTGTACATCAAATACATTGAACCTAAAAAGGAATCTTAAAATTTTAAAGGGAGCTTTGCATATGTTTCAGTACCTAAATAGTCTATGGCTATTCCATGTACTATTGAATGTACAAATCTAACAGTAAGTTTTCTGAACTTCTTTCCAGTATAATTTTGGGTTTCTTTATATTCTTTAAATATCTTTCCATATAGAATTAAGAATTTCCTTCCAAGTATTTCTAATGATCTTATTTCCAATGGTTATCATAATCAAGAAAATATATTTAAGTCTGTTCTAATCTGCCTTCCTACCATCTGTTTCTTTATCAATCAATCTATAGATCTTTCATCTATCTGAATATGTACCTTCTTACTGATAAATATCACTTTCCATGTTCTATTAAAATTATTTTGATCAAATTTTATTTAATAATTTTTATAATAATATATAGAAAGTAAAATACATTAATATCATAAAAAGTACCTGCTTTTTAGAGGAAGATGCGAGGATCTTTGTAGAATACATATTTTCCTGGGAAGAAGATTATAATTCTTGGGAAGAAGTCTGAATATAAGAATTCTTGATGACCCTTGGTATAAAATCCAACCCAGAATATAAGGAAAAGACAATAAATACATAGTATAATGTCTTTCTTTTGTCCTATACACAAAATAATATGTGAGAACAGAGTCTGAAAATAAGTGTTCTCATGATGCAACCACACAGGAAGTCCTTCTATCTAAAAACATCACCAGATTCGGGGCCTTTTATCAGTGTGAACTTTAGTAGCATCAAAATATGGTATGTTTTCAGTAATGATCAATATGGTTTACTCAACTGGATATTAAGACTTAAAAAATACAGATTTTTTTCAATTAGGAAAGTGACTCACTTTCACCAACACCCGCTTTTAAGTTTTCTGCAATGTATCTTATCAACTGTTTGGCTACAATAGCACATCAAAATTTTGCTAATAAATGTGCATAATTTATCACAGTCTATTATATTTCCTTTGTTTTATAGAATCATTTGGCATTTAAATTTTCAATGGAATTAAAAGTATCAGTCTTACCTATAAGCTGAGCTTGTAAAATTGAGTAGGAGTTAACTAAAGGGAGAAATAAGTAGAAAAAGTTTGGTAAGCAAAAGAAATAGCGTTTGCAAATTTCCTAAGCCAGGAATGAACATATGGGTAAAGTTTTGACACACAAAGTTGTGTAACCATCACAAGTGAAATAAATTTATCTGTCACCCATACACAGGATGGGACAAAATAGGCTTTCAGTTGTGAGTATGCAAAACACAGAGCTTATTCTTTTTAAAAAATATATTTTAGAATAATTTTGTTGAGTTTTTATTATCCCTTGTGTATTGGTGGAGTTATTTTTCGTATTTATTCCTAAATATTTCATTGTATTTATTATTATGTAAATAGGGTTTTCATCTTTTGTCTTCTAGTTGGTTTTATTTCTGTAAACTAATGCTATCTATTTTGTATATTTATTTCACAACCTGATAATTTGCTAAATTACTTATTATTTGAGCTGAATTTATCACTGATTCTCTCATATAATTTTCATACATTATCATGCCTTGTGGAAATAAAGAGTTTTTATTCCATTTTTATATTTTTATTTAGTTTTTCTAGCCTAGTTACATTGGCGAACATGACCAGAACAATGTTAATGAGTAGTGGAGATAATTGGCATTAATGCCATTTTCTTACTCTAATGCAATATCTCAAAGATTTTTCTGCAAAGTAGAACACTAGCTTTAGAATGCACACACACACACACACACACACACACACACACACAACATACATCTACATAAAGTGTATGTATGTACTTAATTCAGATAAAGTATGCAGATATTTTTACTTTTCTTGAGTTTCATATAAATACGTAAATATTAATTGTATGTAAATATATAAATAAATAAAGATCAATATATCTATTGAATAATGTTTGTAGGTGCTTCAGGTGCATTTGAAAAGGAGTTATATTTCTTATTATCAGTATATACTGGTCAATATATATCCAGAATATCTACCACACTGAAAATATTACTAAGATTATTTATAACATAACTTATTTTTGTCCAAATTTTCTGTCTTGTATTGAGATTGGCCTGTTAAAATCACCATTTTTTCTAGTTCAAAATGTTTTTATTATCCCCAATAAAACCCCAATAAGCAGTACTCTTCATTCTCCCTTCCTTCCTGGCAAACAGTAACCTGTTTTCTGTGGATTTACTTATTCAGAATCCTATATAATAAAGAGGTAATATGCATATTGACCATCACTCCAACACACAAGATGGCGGACCCCATTTGGTTAACGATGGCCACCAAAAGATGGCCAACAGGGAAGGGCAGTTGTGGGTGATCAGGCTAATAAGGGGAGGGCAGTTGGGGGCAACTAGGCCTACAGGAGAGGTCAGTTAGGGGTGACCAGGCTGGCAGGTAAGGGCAGTTAGGGACAATGAGGCCTACAGGGGAGGGCAGTTAGGTGTGACCAGGCCTGCAGGGGAGGGTAGTTAGGAGGGACCAGGCCTGCAGGGGAGGGTAGTTAGGAGGGACCAGGCCTGCAGGTGAGGACAATTGGGTGTGACCAAGCCTGTAGGGGAGAGCAGTTGGGAGGGACCAGGCCTGCAAGGGCAGACAGTTGGGGGTGACCGGGATGTCAGGGGAGGACAGTTGGGGTCTATCAGGCAGGCAGGAGAGCCTGATCAATGCCTAACTGCTATTGATCAGGCTGGCACAGGAGTGGTTAGGGGGTGATCAGGCTGGAATGCAGAGCCGATTAGGGGCAGTCAGTCAGGCAGGCAGGTGAGCAGTATGGGGCCAGCAGTCCTGGATTGTGAGGGATCCCAGATTGGAGAAGGTGCAGGCTGGGCTGAGGGACACCCACCCAATGCATGAATTTCATGCACCGGGCCTCTAGTTCTCTATAATAAAAGGCTAATCTGAAAATGGACTGAACAGTTGAATGACTGGTCACTATGACACACACTGACCACAAGAGGGCAGACGCTCAACACAGAAGCTGCCCCCTGGTGGTCAGTGCGCTCCCACAGGGGGAGCAACACTCAGCCAGAAGCCGGGTTCAAGGCAGTGGAGCTCAGCGGCAGTGCTGGGAGCGCTAAGGATATGTGACTGCTGGCTGAGGGAGCAGGCCTAAGCCAGCAGTTGGACATTCCCTGAGGGCTCCCAGACTGTGAGAAGGTGCAGCTAGGCGGAGTGACCCTCCTTTCACCCCCAGTGTATGAAATGTTATTTATGTAATTATTCCTTAGTGAAAACTAAGAAACAATTTAAATATACATTGGAAAAAATTCAAAGTCTATCAATAATAAGATTTTTAGTCATATACCAATAAAACACAATGCAAGCAGCTATTTATAAAAATTTGAAAACTTTATAAGACATGATTAGAATGACCAAAGGATATTTTCTTAAGTAAAAATAATCATAGGATATTTTGTATAGTTTATTAAATATATGTTTTTAAAATTAATTTAGGGAAACTGTCCATTTTTCTCACAGTTGGAAAGAATGCATTCTGTCTTCTGGCAGAATTCCAACTTAAACAATACACATATAGTACCTGCGATTTTTGTGCTTTCTTTTTTAATACAGAGGCATTTGTGGTTGGTGTCTCAGAAATTTTAAAAAATGGAAATTTAACCATGAGTTATTCTGGGGAACTTGCAGAAAGAGAAATAGGAGAAAATAGTAGATTTTAAAATCTTATTTTTAATAATTTACAAAGTACTAATTTTACCTGCAGAGAAAAATATATGAAGAAAAAAACACTAGTATCACTCCTACATAGAAAACACTCTCACGTCTACATTAAACATAAAAATACCAGAACCCTTTCTGCTTTTTCTCACTCATTTTTCTTTAACAGCATCTGCATTTTTCCTTACCCGGTGCATTGCTGTAGCTCTGGGAATCCGTTTCATTGTAATGGTAATGATATGGAGTGCCATCATCATAAATTGTGAGTGATAACAGAGACATAGATAGCATTGCTGATCTAACGAACATAATACATTACTTTGATTAATATTCAGCAGGACAGAAACTAGCAACATTTCATGTGTCTTTATATTTTAGCTATTAGTCCAGAAATATGTCACTTATTTTTATTTTTGCTTGAACTATGTCACAACACATAACTTTCTAATAATTGTGATTATTTTAACAGCATTATTCAACCAAGCAGTGCCAATTTCCTTGAAAGGCAAGAGAAAGTTTTCTAATATTTTGAAGCACAAGTTTCATGTATCTGTGTATACAGGGGTTTAGGCATGTATCCAGTGCTGCTGACAGGAAAGTTTATAAGACAGATCATTTATTATAGAAATCTACACTTGAAACCTATATAATCTTATTAACCAATCTCATCCTAATAACTGTAATAAAAAGAAAATGCAGCCCAAACTGGTTTGGCTCAGTGGATAGAGCGTCGGCCTGCGGACTGAAAGGTCCCAGGTTTGATTCCGGTCAAGGGCAGGTACCTTGGTTGCGGGCATATCTCCAGTAGAAGTTGTGCAGGAGGCAGCTGATCAATGTTTCTCTATCATTGATGTCTCTACCTCTCTATCCCTCTCCCTTCCTCTCTGTAAAAAATCAATAAAATATATTTTTAAAAAAAGAAAATGTAAAAGAAAATGAATTCTTGTATGCAATTCACTATTGCTTTTTAAATTTTATTTTATTGTTTACAATGAAGGAGTAATTGTAATAAGTAGAAAAAATAGTTTTGGCATATCTATCTATACATATGTAGAGGTATGTCAGTGGGTCTGATCATAATGGTCTAATATTTGGAATTGTAGAGTTAGAATAAAAAAACTATTTACCCTGCCTCGAAAAAAAAATCTGATATAATGTTCAGACATGTGCAGAATTAATAACATATTCTCCCTTTCTAGAAAGTTACTGTGGCCCATGTCCTAAAAACTGTCTGTTATAGAAACAGCTGCTACCAATTTTTTAATGAGAGCAAGAACTGGTTTCAGAGCCAAGCTTCCTGCATGTCTCAAAATTCTAGTCTCCTGAAGATATACAGCCAAGAGGACCAGGTAAAATATTGTTTTAATTCATCTGCCTATATTCAGTCCTACCATATGTGGCAACTCTCTGGAATATGAACCTGAAATATAATAGAGGCACAAGGCTCTGATACATCAACTCCATATTCTTCTGTATTAAAAATAAAAAATCACAAAAATTGCAGGAATTATATTGTATATGTGTTGTTGAAGTTAGAATTCTGAAAGAGGACAGAATGCAGTTTCCTCAACTGTGGGGAAAATGATTAAATGATTATAGCCTTGTATTTAATACAATTCTGAGAATTGACTTTATTTATGATTTCCAATAGGATATCTTTAAATTGCTAAAGTCCTACCATTGGATGGGACTAAAAAAGAATTCCACAAACGGAAACTGGCAGTGGGAAGATGGCTCCATTCTGGCTTCTGATCAGTAAGTCTGTACCTACAGTAGGTCTCTTGTTGTGGACTTGCCTCTAAGCTATTCCTGTGATCACTGAACCACCACATTTTCCTTGACACAATGCCAGGACATCCCATATGCTAATAGAGTCAGTCCAAAACTCTTAGGGCCTAGATTTAGTACTTTGGGAAGCAGCCAGTACCCATAAAAGTGAGTAAAATTAAGTGTTTGCTATGTGCTAAATACTGTGCAAGCTACTTGCTATGAACATATGTGTGCAAGACTTTGTATGAGCGTCGGCTCTCCTTTTTCTCTTACATAAATACCTAGGAGAGCAACAGATGAACCTTATAATAAGTATATGTTTAACTATTTAAGGGACTGCCAGACTATTATCCAAAAGGCTTGTGCAAGTTTGCAATCCCACTAGCAGTGTGTGACTTAGGAGTTGCTCAACATCTTGGTCAATACTTGTTACGATCAGTTTCTTAAATTTTATCCATTCTAATGTGTATAGTGGTATCTCATTGTGATTTAAATTTGCATTATCTTCATGACTAATGGTATTGAACATCTTTTCAGTGCTTATTTAACATTAATGTTTCAATTTTTATTTAATTAATTTATGCTCTGATTTTTTTAAATTCTTTATTAGTTAAGGTATTACAAATGTGTCTTTATCCGCCCCCCTATTAACCCCCCCCCCCCCACATTCATGCTCTCATCCCCCTGTAGTCCATGTCCATTGGTTTGGCTTATATGCATGCATACAAGTCCTTCGGTTGATCTCTTCCCCTTACCTGCTCCCTCCCCTACTTTCCCTTTGGGGATTGATAGTCTGATCGCTGTTTCTCTGTCTTTGGATCTGTCCCTGTTTATCAGTCTATGTTGTTCTCTATAATCCACAAATGAGTGAGATCATGTGGTATTTATCTTTCTCTGACTGGCTTATTTCACTTAGCATAATGCTCTCCAGTTCCATCCATGCTGTTGCAAAAGGTAAGAGATCCTTTTTTACCTCAGCATAGTATTCTTATTATCTTCTCACTCAGGGTTAAATTTTCTTTCTCTAGTTTCTTATCACAAAAACTAATATATGGATAGGAAACTTTTCTTCTTTTCTAATCAAAGCATTCATGCTATTAATATTTGAGATTATATTTGGCATCATTCCACATGTATGAACTATTTATTTTCATTCCAAAATAGTTTCTAAATTCCCTTTTACATTGTTTTTGATGCAGGAAATTTTCAGGTGTTAGTTTATAACTTTTGAGAATTTCCCAGAGGTATTTCTATTATCAATGTCTAATTCCATTTTGATCAACAAACATACTTTGTGACTTGAATATACTTGAACTTACTGATATTGGTTTTTATGGGTCAGACTATGGTCTATCTTTTTTTTAAGGTTGACTCTATTACAGATGTCCCCCCATTTTCTCTTCCTTTTCCTCCCTCCACCCTGCCCCCACCCCACCTGGGCCTTCATCACATTATTTTCTGTGTCCATAGGTTATGCCTACCTATAGTAATAAAAGTATAATATGCTAATTAAACTGAGA
Source organism: Myotis myotis (assembly GCF_014108235.1). NCBI lineage: Eukaryota > Metazoa > Chordata > Mammalia > Chiroptera > Vespertilionidae > Myotis > Myotis myotis. The sequence continues at coordinate 190,347,588 of NW_023416335.1, forward strand.
GCCAAACAACCGTCCAGATGTCATTCTCGGCATCCTTCTGGACTAAGCTTAAGGGGGCAGGGGCTGAGGCAGAGGTGGTTAGGGACAATCAGGCAGACAAGGGAGCAGTTAGGGGCATCAGGCAAGCAGGCAGGCAGAGGAAGTTAGGGGTGATCAGGCAGACAGGCAGAGTGGTGAGGGGCATCAGGCAGACAGTGGAGCAGTTAGGGGCATCATGCATGCAGAGGCAGTGAGGGCTGAGCAAGCAGGCTGGCAAATGGATAGGGGCAATCAGTCAGCCAGGCAAGTGGTTAGGGAGATCAGGTAAGCAGGCAAGTGTTTAGGCGTGATCAGGTAGGCATGCAGAGTGGTCAGGGGTGATCAGGCAGGCAGAGTGGTTAGGGATGAACAGGCACTAAGGCAGAGCGTTTAGGGGCGATCAGGCAGGCAGGCGAGTGTTTGAGGCAATCAGGCAGGCGGCCAGCTGTTAGTAGGCAGCAGTTCCAGATTGCAAGAGGGTGCAGGCCGAACTGAGGGACTCCCCCAATCCCCGTGCATGAATTGCGTGCACCGGGCCTCCCTCTAGTATGTACAGTGGGGCCTTGACTTACGAGTTTAATTCATTCTGCGATGGAGCTTGTAACTCTAATTACTCGTATGTCAAATCAAAAAGTGAATGAGTGAGACACGTGAAGCTGGGCTGATGTTGTGGCGTTCACTGTGACGTTCGCTGCGCCAACTAGCGGTGGGGTATCTGAAGCTGGCTCATAACCCGAATTTTAGCTCGCAACTCAAAGCAAAAAATCGGCCAAGAGATGGCTCGTATCTCAAAAAACTCATTAGTCGGGACACTCGTAAGTCAAGTCCCCACTGCATATATATTCTTTGGTTGATATCTTCCCATCCTCCCAACCTTCTTGCCCTTTGAGATCTGTCAGTCTTTTCCATTTATCCGTACCTCTCGTCCTATTTCTGAAATTTTGTATGTGTCCCTGGATAACTTAGAATTGATCTGTATGGATGAGATGTCACTTTTGACAAAAAAGAGTTTGTTCTCTGGGAATACTAATAAGATTTTGTATCATATTACCTCACTTTATCCACTCTGCAAGTATAAAAGTTCAGTTTCTAAATAAAACAACTAGCATGCTAAACTTGTGGTTATGAATGTAACAAATACTGACTGAGTGCTACTCGATTTCCATAAACTATGCAGAGATAACTACAGAGATCAATAGACCATAACTCTTTTAAAAGCTTCACACTTTAGTTAGAATATAATTATGAATGAATAAGTAAAGTCCATGTAATCCATATTCTGTCAGAAATGTGATGAGAATGGCATAGGAAAACAAACACAGAAATTAAAGAAACACATGAAGAGTTAGATTAGAAAGAATGAGTTTCTAATGTGCATAGATTGAGACCAACTAATAGCTGTTACAAAATATATCTTCTTTTTTTTCTCTTATAGTGGCTGGTTGTTTCTGTGTAGACAGAAATAATGATCTCTTCCTTTATAATATGTATACATATAATCAGGCCACAGTCCTTTATTGGTGTCAATTTCGTATGAAAGTAGAATCATCATTCTTTCCTCAGCCTTATCTTTCCTACCTGTTCCTGGCAGAAAACAAATCAGAATTTATTACATTACTTATATAACTCAAAAATACTCAAATTCTTGAGTTAAATAGATATACATGTATAATTATGCCTAACCACATACATACATACACACCCTTATGTATGTGTGTATATACTGGAGGATTTTATAATAAAAATTTATAATTTTTTTTAATATATTTTTATTGATTAAGATATTACCACGTTACCCTCTACCCCCCCCTCCCCCCCGCTCATGCCCTCAACCCCCCCCGCCCCCCGTTGTCCATGTCCATTGGTTAGGGCTATATGCCTGCATGTAAGTCCTTTGGTTGATCTTTCCCCCTTACCCCCACCCTCCCCTACCTTCCCTCCAAAGCCCGACAGTCCAATCAATGCCTCTCCATATCTGGATCAGTCCTTGTTCATCAGTTTATGTTGTTCATTATATTCCACAAATGAGTGAGATCATGTGGTATTTATCCGCTCTCCAGTTCCATCCATGCTGTAGCAAATGGTAAGACTTCCTTTTTCTTCTTCCTCTTCTTAAAGAATACCTTTCAGCATTTCATATAATGCTGGTTTGGTGGTGATGAACTCCTTTAGCTTTTTCTTATCCGTGAAGCTCTTTCTCTGACCTTCTATTCTGAATGATAGCTTTGCTGGATAAAGTAATCTTGGTTGCAGGTTCATGCTATTCATCACTTTGAATATTTCTTGCCACTCCCTTCTGGCCTGCATGGTTTCTGTTGAGAAATCAGCTGACAGTCGTATGGGTACTCCCTTGTAGGTAACTGAGTTTCTTTCTCTTGCTGCTTTTAAGATTCTCTCTTTGTCTTTTGCTCTTGGCATTTTAATTATGATGTGTCTTGGTGTGGTCCTCTTTGGATTCCTTTTGTTTGGGGTTCTCTACGCTTCCTGGACTTGGAAGTCTATTTCTTTCACCAGGTGGGGGAAGTTTTCTGTCATTATTTCTTCAAATAGGTTTTCAATTTCTTGCCCTCTCTCTCCTTCTGGTACCCCTATAATTCTGATGTTGGTAGGCTTGAAGTTGTCCCAGAGGCTCCTTACACTATCTTCATATTTTTGGAATCTCTTTTCTTTTTTCTTTTTCAGTTGGGTATTTTTTGTTTTTTTGTATTTCAAATCTTTGACTTGATTTTTGGGATCCTCTTGTCTGCTGTTGGATCTCCGTAGATTATTCTTTATTTCAGTCAGTGTATGCTTAATTTCTAGTTAGTCCTTTTTCATGTCCTCCATGGTCTCACTATACTTATTGAGGGACTCATTAAATTTATCGGCGGTTTCCATAAAATTCTTGAAAAACCTTATAAATGTGGCCTTGAACTCTATATCCAGTCGTTTGCCTTCCTCCATTTCTGCCATTTGTGACCTGTTTCTTTGTCTCTGCATTTTGGCTGCTTCCCTGTGTTGATAGAGTGGCTTTGTGTGCTAGGTGTCCTGTAGGGCCCAGTGGCTCAGCCTCCCCAGTTACCTGAGGTGGACACTCTTGGTGCACCCCTCGTGGGCTTTGTGCACAGTCTTGTTGTAGCTATGCCTTGGTTGTTGTAGGATCACTGGGAGGAATTGACCTCCAGGGCAATTGGCAGCGAGAATCAGCTGTGTCTGCAGTGGGAGAACTTCTGTGCTGAAGACACCCTTCTGGGGCAAGACTTGCTTCAGTGGGGCTTTGGTGCTCACTGAGTCTGCTCCCTGAGTGTGTCCCTTATGGATCTGAGGAGTTGTGATCTGGATGGTTCCCCTCTGACCACTGGGTACAGTGGCTCTTGGATCTAAGGAGGTGCTAATTTAGCCTCTGCCTGAGGTTACACAGCAGGAACTACGAAGAGAACTGCAGATTCCCCTTCCTTTTTTTTGGAGTTTGGAAGTGCCCTGATGATGCTCAGCTGTGTAGCATTGCAAGCCGCTGTGGGGCCTTGGGCCTTCTCTTGGAAGCTCTGGGTCTATCTGGCCCGGCTGCAGTTAGGTAATTACAGGTTGCAAATGGCCGGGGCATTCATATGCAAAAGCCTCTGCCGCAGCCTGGGCGGGGCGGGGTCTCAAGGAATCAAAGGGCAGAGAAAGCAGCTATGGCGGAGCCTCAGCCCTGCCCGAAGGAGTCCCGAGTCCCAGTGTCCCGGCAACGGCTGCAAGCACCTCTGAGGGAAAGCCGCTCTCAAGCTCGCCCGCTGCCAGAGAGTACAGTATCTCCCCGTATGAGTCCTGGGTCCCCAGAGACTTCCCGGAACCGGATTTCAGAGCCGTCGGGAGCTTGCGTCTCCCTCCGGATTCAAAAAGACAGCCGCGTCCTCAGGTGCCAGACCCTTTCCGCGCGCGAGCCCCCGCACCTCCGCACTCCACCTCCGCAGCTCCTCCCGCTCGCAGTGTGCTTTTCTTTCCTTCTAGTTGTAGAATTTACACTCAGCCAGCCCTCCTGTAGTTCTGGATGATGTCCACCTTGTGTTTTTGATGCATTTATCGATTGTTGTGGGAAGCAGCAATTTCCCGGTGTTTATCTATGCCGCCATCTTAGTTTCCTCCAAAAATTTATAATTTTTAAATTAAAAAAAATTAAATTTTTTAAAGTAAAATTGCATATATCTGAAGAATATTGTACATTTTTCACAAAACATGACAAGAAATTCTGAATTTATTTCTAACCAAATAATTCTTTAAAAACATGTTAAAGCTTTTATTTCACACTAGACGCTCACTGCACAAATTTGTGCACCAGAGAAGTTTCTCAGCCTGGCCTGTGGGATAGGGCTGAAACTGGCTCTGCAACATCCCCAAGGGTTCCGGATTACAAGAGGGTGCAGGTCAGGCTGAAGGACCCCAGTGGTGCACAATCAGGGTCAGGGAGGGAAGCAGGAGGTTGGCCAGCTGGGGAGAGACTCCAAGAGGACTGCAGGGTGTGTCTGACCTGTCTTGCTCAGTCCCAATCAGCCTGACCCCAGCAGCAAGCTGACCTACCGGTTAGAGCATCTGCCCCCTGGTGGTCAGTGCACGTCATAGCGAGCGGTTGAGTGGCTTAGCATATCATTAGCATATTACGCTTTGATTGGTTGAATGGCTGACTGGACAACCAGACACTTAGCATATTAGGCTTTTATTATATAGGATGGGTACACATATAAAAAGATTCCAGACTTTCTACATTGACTAATTTCCAGTATATAAAAGTAGTAGCACCTAATTTATAATAGAATGCAATTTTTACTTTTATTATCTGAGTTGGCTATATTTCTCTTATCTATAAATAAAAAGGCCAGGCATCTTCCTTAAATCTGCTACCGTGATATTATTTCAGTACCTATATTTAAGTAAGTAGTATTTAATTTTTTTCTGCATTAATGTAATCATACATGTAATTTGTTTTTCTCTCTAATCTAGAATAACAATAGTTGACAATTTACTGTGCAGTTTACGGCTCAAGTTTTAAAGGTTACACAAAAACTGTTTAACTCCAAACCCATACATCTGCATGCAGAGGATTGTGTGAAGAGTTTGTTATTTATAAAATATAAAGGATTTCAAAATAAAAACGCTATTCTCTGACTTTCTTCATGAAGAAAACTTCCAGAAGAAAATGCCACCAATATTTATTATATATTTTTTCATCTGACAGGCCGTAAACCTTATACTTGCAGCAAATAAAAACTAACAATTCAATATTTATCTTCTGTAACAATGTTTCATTTATTTTTAAATTATTGAGTGATGAATAAATTCATTTTTAAGTTTAATAAACTGTTAATAATACTTATGGTAAAACTAAATTTTAAACTATGATTTTATTAAATATTCACAAATATTAAGCTAATAAGCCTTTTAAAACTTTCAAACACAATACATTTAAAAATTAAATACACTTAAAGCTGGATGAAGGGTATATGTGGGTTTATTAAATTTCTATTTTTGAAGTATTTCTTAATGTTAAAAATAATCCTGGAAAAGTTTCAATGTTTACACCTCTTTCTCTTTTTGTTAATTCAATGTATTGGGGTAACATAGAGTAATACAATTATGTAGGTTTCATGTGTACAATTCTATGATGCATCATCAATACATTGTATTATGTGCCCACCACCCAAAGTCAAATCTTCTTCCATCACATATTTGACCCTCTCTGCCCTTTACTACCCCCCCCCCTTTCCTTCTGGTAGCCACCATACTGTTGTCTACATCTATGTGATTTTGTTTGTTTTTCAGGTTTGTTCATTTGTTGCTTTTGGTTTTATATCCTGCATATGAGTGATTTAATCTCCATATGCTGTCTTCTTACATATACAATAACCAGGGTCTTTACAATTTCCATCAAATAACTGACCATTGTTTATATATTTGCAATGATTAGAGGCAATGTCAGGTTTTGTTAACTGGAGCCTAGAAGAGAAAAGAATTTCTATTTTTACTAAAATTTATTTCATAGATCAATTCTATTCTTAAAGGTTACTATGCATTAATTGAAATATAAAGGAACATACATTTCTTTGGCAGATTTATTCATATGTAAATAATAAATAATATTTGTTCCATTCAACTCTTAAGGAAGGAAAATGGCAGAGTAAGGAACTCCAAAACACTTGTCCATTAATACAATGATAAAGCTGACTATACCTGACTCAAAATTTTCAGAGATCTGGAATCTAATAAAAAAAAAAGTGACAACACGTAAGTGCTTGCTTAATGAAGAAAAAAGCTTCTATCTTTTGGTGAGAGGGCATTTGTTTCATTCACAGTAAAGGAACCCAGGTCAGTGTTGCTCAGTTGGTTAGAGTGTTGTGCCTGACACCAAAACTTTGCAGGTTTCACTCCTGGTCAGAGGCAGCTGATCGATATATCTCTTCTCTCTCTCTCTCTCTCTCTCTCTCTCTCTCTCTCTCTCTCTCTCTCTCTCTCCCTCTCTCTCTCCTTGGTGAGGATTTAAAAAACAAGGAAATGAAAGAGGGATGCTAAAATTGTTTTTAGTCCTGATCATTATCCCCATGTGCGTGACAAAATAGAATCTTTTATATTTATCTTAATAACATGGTAGGATGAATGGAGTGCCTCCTACACATTAGCATTTTAATAAGAAAATCGGTGCTATAAGAGCAGTTTTCAAATTTTGTGTCCGGATTCCTTTCAACTATTAAAAATCATTCCAGAGACCCAAAGAAATTTTGTTATTTGAGATACATCTATCCAAATTTGTCATATTAAGAATTAATTCTGTTATAGTGAAAAAGATTCACTCACTTACATGTAACAATACTAAATACATGTACATTTTGTGTTAATATAAAAATAATTATATTCCCTCCCCAAATAGTGCCAACATTGTCATCTATACTAATAAAAGGGTAATATGCTAATTAGGCCAGGAAACCTTCTGAGAGGCCTTCCAGACAAAGCCATGGTGGCGGGGCTGAGGCAAAGGAGGTCAAGCCAGCAGGGGAGGGCAGTTGGGGGCCACGAGGTCAGCAGGCGAGTACAGTTGAGGGCGATCAGCCTGGCAGGGAAGGAAGTCGGGGATGAGCAGGCTGGCAGGTGGGAAATTTGGGGGTGATTAGGCCTGCGGTGGAGGGAAGCTGGGGGTGAGCAGGTCAGCAGGGGGAGCAGTAGGGGGCAAGCAAGCTAGCAGGGGGGGCAATTGGAAGCAAGAAGGACAGTGTGGGGGGCAGTTGGGGGCAATTAGGCCAGAGGGGGGGCATTTGGGGGCGATCAGGCCAGCAGGGGATAAGGTGGGGGTGAGCTGGCTGGCAGGGGGGCCCAGCTGTGGTCAAGCAGGCCAGTGGGGAAGGGCAGTTGGGGACAATCAGGCCAGCAAGAGGGGGGCAGTGGAGGGCCATGAAACTGGCAGGGAAGGGCAGTTGGGGACCATGAGACTGTTTGGAGAGGGAAGTTGGGGCCATTAGGCTGGCAAGGGGGGCAGTTGGGGTGAGCAGGCCAGCAGGGGGGCAGTTGGGGGCAAGTTGGCTGGCAGGAGGGGCAGTTGGGAGCAAGCAGGCCAGCAGTTGGGGGGCAGTTTGGGTCAATCAGGCCGGCGGGGAGGGCAGTTGTGGGCAAGCATGTCGGCAGTTGGGGGCATTTGGGGTTGATCAGGCCACGAGGGGGGGGTAGTTGGGGGCGAGCAGGCTGGCAGGGAGGCCCCATTGGCAATGAGCAGGCCAGCAGGGTGGCCCAGCAGGGGAGGGCAGTTGGGGGTGCTCAGGCTGGCAGCAGGGGAAGTTGGGGGTGAAAAGGCCAGTGGGGAGGGCAGTTGGAGGCAAGCAGGTTGGTAGGCAGAGTGGTTAGAGGCAATCAGGCTAGCAGAAAGGTGAACGGTTGGGAGCCAGCAGTCTAGGATTGTGAGAGGGATGTCCGACTGCCAGTTTAGGCCCAATCCCACTGAACCAGCAGTTGGACATCCCCCGAGGGGTCCCAGATTGGAGACGGTGCAGGCCGGGCTGAGGGACACCCCCCGACCCATGCACTAATTTCACGCACCAGGCCACTAATATTTTTATAGTTTACAAATCTTCAATTGTCTAGCATAATTGACAAGTGAATTTTTATATTTGTTCAGTGTTTAATCTTCTTTGATATATTATGTTATAATGTTTCTTAAGAAAAAATGAAACTGAATGAGAAAATCACATTTCAATATTATTTTGAACATAGTTTTTCCTTCATAGTCCTCTCATAAGTGTCTTTGGACATTATGTAGTAAATTATTATGGTCCAGAGAAATAAAAATTAAGTCAATACCTAGAAAATCAGCTGGTTTCTATTGGGGTGTAAATCATTAGCCACCATACTAAACATCATTGTTATGCATTTCTAAAGGTCAAATATATTAAGAGTTCTATGTGAGTTGGAGTAATCAGTTAAGGTTTAATAAAAAACTTCACATCGTGGAATTTAACATCTAATTATATGCACACTAGATAATTAGGTAATATTGCTATTCTGGGACTGGTGTTTTAAAACAGCCAGAACAGCACAGCTGGTGTGGCTTGGTGGTTGAGGTAAAGGTTCGATTCCCGGTCAGGGCACATACCAGGATTGCTGGCTCAATCTCCAGTGTGGGGCAAGCAGGAGGCAGCCAATCAAGGAGTCTCTCTCATCATTGATGTTTCTCTCTGTCCCTCTCCCTTCCTCTCTGAAAACAATAAAAATATATTTAAAAATAGACTAATAGGAAGATACTTACTTGTCCAAGGTAAAAGCTGAGCCATCTTGCCAAACCCATTTCCGTTCACTGCAGTTGTAATATAAACTGATCCAAAACTTTCCTGCCCCAATATGACATTGCTTCATTGAAAAATTTTTTACAAAATCCTGGAAAGAATGAGAACAGGAAATAAACAAATCTGATATCTTTGATTGGTTGTCAATATATATAGAAATTAAAACTTTCATTTACATTATGAAACATTTTTATTTTTTATCTGAAACAATAACTATAGTAAAAAATACTCTTGGGATTTTTTGACAACTCACTAATAACCAATAATGTATTCATTCATCAAACAACTATTATGGAGTCCTCATAGTACTGTGAACATTGTGCTGCATATTGAGAATTGAAAGGCAGTAAATAGACTTGATCCTTGTGAATTTAAGAAAGATGCAAACCAATTAAGTAAGCCATTGCTACAAAAGGAAAAGTACCGGATAAAACGAGAGTACTTAACAGAAACTCCTTTAGGACCAGGTGATCAAAATAAATTTTTTAATACTATAGATATTTTAGAATAAACCATAAAAGTAAATAGGCACTTATTAGGGTGAGGTTACAAAGGGTTGAGAAGAGGACAGTAAAATTGTGAGAAAATTGAATTAAACTTTAATAAGTACATAAGTGGAGTATCTACTAGTATATATATGTAAAAAGCCAGGGAACGGAACACCATAACAACCTGAACGACCAGTCGCTATGAAGCCCAGTGTGGCCAGTGAACTGGCCTGATCAGTGGGTGGGCCAGCTGGCCAACCTCCAGCGGCCCCTCTGCCCAGCCAGACACCCCTGATGCCCCTTGCACCCCAATAGGGGGTGGGGCCGGCCAGCCACCACGCACAGCCCATCCCCAAAGCTGGCTCCACCCCTGATAAGCCCCCACCACCCCAATCATCCCAAGGCCCCTCCTTCCAGCCAGCTCCCCGCCACCGATTGCTCCCTCACCTCAATTGGGGGTGAGGCTGTCTGGCCAGCCTCCTAAGGACCCTCCCCCAGCTGCTAACCCCCAATTGGCCCCCTCACCCCATTCTGGGGCAGGGCCCACTGGCCAATCGCCTGAGGCTCCCTCCCTCCCCCCCTCCCCCAACAGCCAGCCCAGCCCTGATTGGGCTGTGATCAGGGTGTGCCCGGCCAACCTCCCGTCGTCTCCTCCTACCAACAGGCTTGGCCAGCCCCAATTCACGGATTGGGGCTGGGCCAGCCAGACCTCACCCATGCACAAATTGATGCACTGGGCCTCTAGTGTTAAAATAAGTGGGTAAGGAAGTGGAAATGATAAAAAGTTATTGGTATCTAGGAGGCTGTAGAGATAGGCAAGAGTTCAGAGGTGAATAAAACTTGCAGGAATATATGGCTTAGGGCAGTGGTTCTCAACCTTCTGGCCCTTTAAATACAGTTCCTCATGTTGTGACCCAACCATAAAATTATTTTCGTTGCTACTTCATAACTGTAATGTTGTTACTGTTATGAATCGTAATGTAAGTATCTGATATGCAGGATGGTTTTAGGCGACCCCTGTGAAAGGGTCGTTCGACCGCCAAAGGGGTTGTGACCCACAGGTTGAGAACCGCTGGCTTAGGGGCGTTAAACTAGGTCCTGAGGAAGAGTTTCAAGAAAAGGGAGCAGCATAATCTGGTGTGTATCATGTGCCTTTCCTTGGGCTGAAGCAGGGATATCAGAACAGACAAAGCCTAAAGGCCAAGAAATACCTCCTGGAGAAACTTACTAAAAGTTGAGAAACATATACTTGTTTTTACCATTTCTTTCTCAGTATTTAGTTTAAGAAAACTTGAAGACCGAGTAGTACAATAAACTTCACAATTTCTCCAAGGACTTGGTTGTGCGGAAAAAGAGTAGCAGTTTTCCCCATGTTGGTGCCAGTTGTCCTCACAAGGGTGACATTTCCAACCTAAAGAAGAATTACAGTCAGTCTAAATGCCTCCTGTTAGTACATTTATATGTAGAAATGTGGGTGTTTAAATTGTAAAAAATAAGTTAAGAAGCAATACAGAAATTATATGACCAATTATATTCACCCATTTAAAACTGCTGCTCTGTTAACTAATGTGCATAATGCTGACATGATTTATGCCATGGTAATTTAATAGGACAATTATTACTATTAAGCATTATTGACAACTTCCAAATTTAAGTGGATTTTTAGCAAATATGTTTCCGGGTATCTGACACTACATGATATGTGTGTAATATATTTAAATACTTAATAATTATATATGCATATAAATAAACAGAGATATTTTTATTTTCTAACTCGGGAAAGGTGATCTAGTTCCTAATTACCTTGAACTTTTGTTGGCAGTGGGGGAAACCCTGAATTTCCTGAAATCAGTTCCATCTGGTCTGTTTCCTGACGGGAGGTGAGATTTCCTGACCATGGCTCTGTTTCTGAAGACAAAATCACAAATATCAGTGTGGTTTGTCATACGTACCTGAAGATAAATGTGCCATTGCATAAGCACTTTATTTGTTATGTGACTACAAATAGTAAAATTTCATTAACAAAGATATCTAAAAGACAATATATTGAAGGGGATACACAGACAAATCTAATAATAATACTACAAGTCTGATTGGAAAATTAGCATAATATCAGTGAGATCACAGATTATAGAGAAATTGATTCTGATAATAAAACCTGTAGGAGAGTTCTCAGAAAAAGTAGTCCTGGTGTAAGTTTAAGAGAAATAGGTTAACAAGCAGCAAAAAAAGAGGAGTTGGTATTTCACGTGGATGGAATCATATGAATGAAAGGACAAAGTAATGAAAGTTCAAGGTAAAGACATAGTAATTTGATGTAGTTCTTAAAATCAGCTCTAATACAGAGACGATAACAACAAAAAACAAAATGGTGCTGAGAATATTACTTTAGGAAATAAAAAGCCATAACGAGATTCCTTTCCATGAGCAGTGAGCAAGCTGACTTCTTTTCTCTCATAGAGACTTACTCTTTGTAGTTAAGATTCCAACAAACACAAGCAGCACTAAGCAGATGATCCCCAGAACCGCTGAAAGTAACTTCCATGAAGACTGCGGGACAGAATAGCCTTGAGAAAGAGATCAGTAAATTGGTTCAACATTAGCTACTATATGCTTATTCACAGTTCTTTAATTTTTTTTTCAGTTATAGTTTACATTGAGTATAATTTCGTATTAATTTCAGGTGTAAGGCATTGTGATTAGACAATCATATACTTTACAAAGTGCCCCCCCGCCCTCAATAATTCCAGTACCTACCTGGCACCATACATAGTTATTACAATATTATTGACTATATTTCCTATGCTGGAATAAATGTCCTCTGGTTTGGGGAAAAAAAAAAGGGAAAGAAATCCAACCACTAAGTGTTTCACTCAGAAGCATACCACCATCATTTTTCTTGACTGTGTCTATTTTACCTAATTAAAGCCGTTTTTACTGCTTACCAGGCCATGACATTTCTAATAAATGTTTTTAAGTTAACTGCATAATATTCACTCTCATGTATATATCATAATTTTTTACAACTTTTCTCTTTTCAGACATTGAGGTAATTTCTGTAGGTACAATTCAGTCCCTATCACAATGGAATTTTTTACAGAAGTAGAACAAGCAATCCTAGAATTAGTATAAAGCCACAAAAGATCCCAAATAGGCAAAGCAATCTTTTTTTTAATATGTTTTCATTGATTTTAGAAAGAGAGGCAGGGAGAAGGAGAGAGAGAGAGAAACATTGATGTGAGAGAGAAAGATCAATCACTCTACTAGGGATCAAAACCACAACCTGGGTACGTGCTCTGACTGGGCATCAAATTAGCCACCATTCAGTGCATGAGACAAAACTCAACCAATTGAACCACAACATCCAGGGGTAGGCAAAGCAATCTTGAGAAAAGGCAAAAAGTTGTAGGCATCGAGCTTCCTGATTTCAAACTATAATACAAAGCTATAGTAATCAAAACAGTATGGCACTAGCATTAAAAAAGATACATAGATCAGTGGAACAGAATAGAGTTCCCCAAAATAAACCCATCTGCTTATGGTCATTTAATATATGATGAAGAAACCAAAAATATGCAATGAGGAGTAGTCTTTTCAATAAATGGTGCTAGGAAAACGAGACAGCAATATGTGAAAGAATGAAACTGAAGCACTATCTTATACCATATACTACAGCTACTACCAGCGACTACACAGCCAAGAAAACCACCAACAAATTGAAAAGGGAACCACCTATTATGGGAGAAAATATTTGCAAAGTATATATCAGGTAAAATATATAAAGAATTCATACAACTCAAGAGCAAAACAAACATGATTAAAAATTGGGCAGAAAATAGACATGAAAAAATGCTCAATGTCACTGATCATCAAAGAGATGTAAATTAAAAACATGAGATATCACCTACCACTTGTCAGAATGGCTATCATCAATAAATCAACAAACAACTGCTGGGAGAATGTGGAGAAAAGGGAACCCTCATGCATTGTTTGTGGGAATGCAGACTGGTGCAGCCACTGTAGAAAACAGTATGGAGTTTTCTCAAAAAATTAAAAATGGAACTGGCTTATGACCAGCAATTTCACTTCTAGGAATATATCCCAAGAAATACAAAACACTGGTTCAAAAGAATATATGTACCCCTATGTTTATTGCAGCATTATTTATAACTAGAGGCCCGGTGCACAAAAATTTGTGCACTCGGGGAGGGGGTGTGGAGGAGGGGTCCTTCAGCCCGGCCTGTGCCCTCTCGCAGTCTGGGACCCCTCGGGAGATAACGACCTGCTGGTTTAGGCCTGCTCCCGGGTGGCAGAGGGCAGGCCCAATCCCTAGGTGCAGCCCCTGGTCAGGCTCAAAGCAGGGCCAATTGGGGAGCTAGGGCGCTGCCCCCTGCCATGCACAGAGCAGGGCGGATCGGGAGGTTGCGATGCCACCCTCAGTCATGCTCAGGGTAGGGCCGATTGGGGAGTTGGGGCACCACCCTCTGTCACGCACAGAGCAGGGCGGATCAGGGGGTTGGGGCGCCACCCTCTATCACCCACAGAGCAGGGCCAATCAGGGGGTTGGGGCGCCACCACTGTAACACTCAGGGCAGGGCCGATGGGGAAGTTATGGCTCTACCCCATTACACACAGAGCAGGACCCGTGGGGTGGGAGGGTTGGGGCGCCGCAACCTGTCACACACAAAGCTGCAGGGTGAATAGGGGTTTGGCGAGCTCCCCCCTAACAGGCACAGAGCAGGGCTGATCAGAGGGTTGGGGCGCCTTCCCCTGTCACAAACAGATCAGGGCAGATAGGGAGGTTGTGGCCCCGCCCCCTGTCACACACAGAGCTGCAGGGCGATCAGGGGGTTTGGACGCTGCCCCCTGTCACTCTGATCCCGGTGCTGGGAGGCATATTACCCTGTTGATGTATAGAATAGAGGCCTGGTGCACGGGTGGGGGCTGGCTGGTTTGCCCTGAAGGGTGTCCTGGATCAGGGTGGGGGTCCCCACTGGGGTGCCTGGCCAGCCTGGGTGAGGGGATGATGGCTGTTTGCAGCTGGTCACACACCCTTCAGGGTGGGGGTCCCCACTGGGGTGCCTGGCCAGCCTGGGTGAGGGGCTGAGGGCTGTTTTTAGGCTGGTGGGTGACGGAAGCTCCCAACCACTCCTTTTTTTCTTTTTTCTTTTTTTTTTTATTCTGGGCCAGCTTTAGCTCTGAGGCTCCAGCTCTTAGGCCTCTGCTGCTGAAAGAAGGTATCTGGTTTGTTCCGGTTCTATAATCGAAACTCTGTATCAACTCCAGCTCTGAGATCCCGGCTTGCTGAAAGCAAGTTTCTGGGGTTTTGTTTAACGTCTATATTTGTAACTATGTTTCAAACTGCAGGCTCAGAGGCCAGCAAGGCAGGCGGGGAACGTTGCAGTCCTCCGTCACTGAAGCAAGCAAGCCTCATGTTCAGTTTAAGCTGCCTGGCTGCCGGCCGCCATCTTGGCTGGCAGTTAATTTGCATATCGCCCTGATTAGCCAATGGGAAGGGTAGCGGTCGTACGCTAATTACCATGTTTCTCTTTTATTAGATAGGATAGCCAAGATCTGGAAACAGCAGAGTGGATGGGAAAAGCTGTGATACATTAACACAATGGAATATTCTTTGGCCATAAAAAAGGAAATCTGAAGAGCATTATGCTAAGTGAAATAAGCCAGTCAATGAAAGAAAAATACCACATGATCTCACTCATTTATGGATAATAAGTACCATTTTAAACTGATGAACAAAAACAGATACAGATGCAGAGCAGCCTCGAACAGACTGCCAAACTACAGCTGGAAGTCTAGGGAGGGTTGAGGGGCGGAAGGGGGCAGTAAGAGATCAACCGAAGGACTTGTATGCATGCATATAAGCATAACCAATGGACATAAGACACTGGGGGGTAGGGGTGGCTAGGGGATTGTCAAGGGTGGGGGGAAGGAGACATATGTAATACTCTTTATAATACCTTAAGCAATTAAAAAAAAGAATTATAAAAAAGGAAATCTTACCTTTTATGACACATGGGTGGTCCTGGAGAGTACAGTGGGGCCTTGACTTACTAGTTTAATTCGTTCCGTGACGGAGCTCGTAACTCAAATTACTCATATGTCAAATCAATTTTCACCATTACAATGAATTGAAATGCCATTAATCCGTTCCCGACACCCAAAAAACACCGCAATTGTTTTGTTAAATGTTTTTAAATAAGAAAAATGTATTAAAAATAACGAATATTGTATAAAAACACAATACTGAACAATGGAATGTAGTGCAATAAACTTGTTTTATTAAGTTTAATGTACAGCATTTACCTTGGAGATCAAACGACTTAAAGATGCTGATGGAGTTGGAGGGGAAAGGCTGAACTGAATAACTGAATAACTGAATCTTATTTGCTGATTTTTGCCCTTTTCGCCACGCTTTCATCACTTTCATCTACAGGAGTTTTCGAGAAAAACCTGTCCAATGAGATCTGTTTCATCCTCCCTTTCAGAATATTTCTGAACTGAGTTAGGCAAGTGTCATTAAATAGCTCCATCGCACGCCCAGTTGCAATTTTTTCTGGATGTTTCTTTTGAATAAAGTCTGAAAGTTTCTCCCACATTCCCAGCATTTCCTTTATCTCACTTATAGAGTTAACCTCCTCCCCCTCCTCCTCCTCCTCCTCCTCCTCCTCCACCTCTGTGTCATCTATTTCCTGCAAAACCCTGGTGTGCTGCTGCGTCTGTGGCTCCTTTAGCCCCTGCGCTGTCAGTTCCTCGGAGTGCTCCTGGATGAGCTCGTTGAGGTCACCTTCCTTTACATCCACGCTCGCTGCCTCACCATGTCTGACAGCGGAGTGAATGCTGGTCCTCTTTTTAAAATTTTCGAACCAGCCCCGACTGGCTTTAAACCGCTCGCCCGATGCCTCGTCCACTGAAGTGCCTGGGGCCTGCTGCAGCAAATCAGCATAAATAGCTCGTGCCTTCTCGCAGATTATAGCCTTCATCACGTATCTCCTGCGAGCTGCTTCTCCGTTAACCACACCATTAGCAACTTTTCCATATTTTCATGGATAGATGTCCGCTGTTTAGAAATTATTTTGTAATAATTTGTAGCCTGTATCGACTCCTTCTGCTTCAGTATGGTGCAGATCGTAGAAGTGCTACGCTCGTACTGCTTCGCCAAGTCGATTACACGCACACCTTGGTCATGTTTTTCGATAATTTCTTTCTTTAAGTCAATGCACATCATCCGCTTCTTCTTCTCAGCACTGTCCTTCGCACTTACTTTCTTCAGATCCATGGTTGAAAAAACGAAGTTTTGCAAAATAACTGCAAGCACAAATGCGAGCACAACACTGATGCTTCAACTAAGAGCTAACCGCCTAAAGTGAACGAGTGAGACACGTGATGCTGGGCTGATGTTGTGGCGTTCATTGTGATGTTCGCTGAGCCAGCTAGTGGTGGGGTATCTGAAGCTGGCTCATAACCCGAATTTTAACTTGCAACTCAAAGCAAAAAATCAGCTGAGAGACGGCTCGTATGTCGAAAAACTCGTTAGTCAGGACACTCATAAGTCAAGGCCCCACTATATTATGCTAAGTGAAATAGCATAGCCAGTCAGAAAAAGACAAATACCATATGATCTCACTTCTATGTGTGGAATAAAAATAAAAATAAAAAACCTGAGCTTGCAAAGTAGGGGATAAAGGAAGTGGGTAAAATGGATGAAGGGGATGAACATGTACAAACTCCAGGTATAAGTCATGAGGATGTAATGTACAGCATGGTGACTCTATTGCATACTTGAAAGTGTTGAGAGAGTAAATCTTAAAAGTTCTCATCCCATACTCAAAAAATTTTGTAACTACAGTGATGGATGGTAACTAGGCAGTGGTTCTCAACCTTCTGGCCCTTTAAATACAGTTCCTCATGCTGTGACCCAACCACAAAATTATTTTCGTTGCTACTTCATAACTGTAATGTTACTACTGTTATGAATCACAATGTAAATATCTGATATGCAGGATGGTCTTAGGCGACCCCTGTGAAAGGGTCGTTCGACCTCCAAAGGGGTCGCGACCCACAGGTTGAGAACAACTGAACTAGAGTTACTGTGGTGATCATTTTGCAATATATACAACATCAAATCACTATGTTGTACACATGAAACTAATTATGTGTCCTTTATCTATACTAATAAAAGCCTATGTGGTTGTCACGCCCTCTTGCAATGATGCCCTCGCAGAAATGAGCGAACACCAGGAGGCTGCGTGAGCAGCAGGTGTGCACTGTTGGTCAGGGCTGCGTGCGCACAAGGGTGGAGGGGGGCTTGATGCTGTGTGCGCGACACAGAGGCAGGTCCCGTGGCTCCCTGCAGTGCGGCCAGGAGTCTTGCAGCTCTGCGCAGCGCAGAGGTGGGACCCCCAGCTCCAGCCTACCTCTTCGGGGCAATCCATCAAGGAGCCCCGGATGGGTGGGCAGAGCATGCCTCTTTGGGGTGATCAATGGTGGGGCTCCTGCACTGGGAGAGGGCACAGGCCAGGCTGAGGGACTATGCGCCCCGCTCCCCCACCCCCGGAGCACACAAATTTCATGCACTCGGCTTCTAGTAGCTCAATAAAAAAGTAAAAACATCAAAAAATTGTACTGCATATTAATTGCAGCCATCAATTCCATCACAGAAGAAGTAGCAAGCAGGAATGTGAGACCATAGTCATCTTCAACCTTAATATACTTGAGACCTTGATAGGTTTTCAATCTCACGTATCTTGAGAAAAAGCATACTCCAGTTGTGGGGTGCTTTTTTTCATGTATTTTTATTACTTTTAGAGGGGAAGGGAGAGGGAGAGAGATTTAGAAACACCAATGATGAGAGAGAATCAGTGATGGGCTGCCACTTGCACACCCATTACTGGGAATCGAGCCTGCAACTTGGGCATCTGCCCTTGACCAGAATCGAACCAGGCCAATGCTCTATCCATGAGCCAAATCAGCTAGGGCCATACTCCAGTTTTTACATGTGGTACTTAAAGCTTATAAAACATGAAAGCAGTATACAGAGATTAAAAGTTTAAATAATTCATTTTAATTAATTTATCTGCACTAAGCATAAAATTATTCAGACATTTAGTTATTTACACCAGTGAAAATCTAAAGAATTAGATATCCAAAAGGGTGATTGCATCAAAAGTTTAAATATGCATCATTGTACTATTTATATAAGTTAAAATATGGAAACAAACAACATTCAGTTGACACTATTGCCCCTCACACATGTCATACATGGCTAATAAAGAATGAAAATAAAATGTAGTGATAAAATAGAAACAAACTAATGGTAAAATATAGAGTGAAAATATATTTTATGCTCAGCCGAGATTGTCCAGTGGTTGAGCATCAACCTATGAACCAGGAGGTCATGGGTTTAATACCCAGTCAGGGCACATGCCCAGGTTACAGGCTCAATCCCCAGTGTGGAGCAATCAGGAGGCAGCCGATCAATGATTCTCTCTCATCATTGATGCTTCTATCTCTCTGCATTTCCCTTCCTCTCTGAAATCAATAAAAATATTTTAAATATATTTTATGTATTTGATAATGGCAGATGTAATTTTTCTTTATTCTTCAATTACAATTGACATTCAGTATTATTTAGAGTAGTTCAGGTTTACAGCATGGTTGTTAGACAATCACATACTTTACAAAGTGGTCCCACTGATATTTCAAGTACCTGACACCATACACAGTTATTACAATATTATGGACTGTATTCCGTATGATGTACTTTGCAACCCTGTGACCATTTTTTAACTACCAATTTGTACTTTTCAATCCCTTCTCCTTTGTCATCCAGTCCCCCAGCCTCCTTCCCCTCTGTCAACCATCAGTATGTTTTCTGTATCTATGAGTCTATTTCTATTTTGTTTGTTCATTTATTTTGTTCTTTAGAGTCCACATGTAAGTGAAATCATACGGTATTTGTCTTTCTCTGGAAGGTAGAATTTTTAAAATTAAGTAACCACAAATTCATAGAAGGTATGAATCAATGATTAATTTTCTTTATTTCTTAAATATTTTGTATTGTGAATGTTTATCTTGACAAGATTAGATATGGTAAATTAAATAACCTTGTACAAAATGTTTTTGCTCATTTGAAATGCATTTCTTTAATCCAGAGCAAAGGTCCTGTTGGACAGTGTATTATATATTGGCCATAATCCACAGTCAAAGATTGAGGAGGTTATAGTTTCATTTGTGTGCAAATTTTTGCATTTGTCACGTCTACTTTCAGACATATATCAGACACTGTTTTTAAGTATCACGTAAAACAATAAAATAAAAGTGAGAAAGCTACACACCTCGATGTTCAGAACTCACGATCCTTTTGTTTTCAGAGTAGTCAGGTGCCCTCCTCCGCTCCTGAGATGAAGGATGAACTCGCACCTCAGAGTAAGTCACGGCTTCTCCCATCTCTGAAAATCATAAACATATGGAAGATAACAGGAAAGCTTTCTTATGACTTCCTTGGCCATAGAAGTTCCATAACTAAAATACATGGTTCATAAAGATGTTATCTGGATTACAGTTAAACCTAATAAATAATTTGGAGTTTCTTTTAATGTAGAGAATATTTTTAAGAATAGATGATCATTAAAGTGCACAAACGATTTAGAACAAATTGTTAGGGCATAGCATCTTTTATTACATTCAACTTAAATATTTTTCTTAAATTACAAATTACAAACTTACAAATTGATGACATATGTTAAATTAATTCTTGTCATTACATAATGGATAAAATATTTTTTTAAGCCAGGCTATAGAAAATCTCCCAATTTCACTTACGGACCATCATACTTCTGCCTGTATTCCTCCATTATCATCAGGTAATTATTTAAAATATGACTTAAATTCTACCTCTGTCAAGAAAATTTTTCAGATCTTTCAGTAAGAATTTATCACGTCTTCCTATGAACTCTCGTTTATAACACTTTTCTTTAAACCCATTATCATCTTTTGTTTTGTTTTTGCTGCTATTTCCTCACTAGGACACACTATGATTGCAGAAGTCACGTCTTAATAATTTTGTTATTAATGCCATTATTTGTTAGGTTCATTTATGCACTTTATAATTCCAACAACTTGACTTTGATGCCAAACTGAATATTTTATACATCAAATACATTCAATCTAAAAAGGAATCTTAAAATTTTAAAGAAAGCTTTGCATATGTTTCAGTACCTAAATAGTCTATGGCTATTCCATGTACTATTGAATGTACAAATCTAACAGTAAGTTTTCTGAACTTCTTTCCGGTTGAATTTTGTATTTCCTTATTTTCTTTAAATATCTTTCTATATAGAATTAAGAATTTCCTTTCAAGTGTTTCTAATGATCTTATTTAGAATGGTTATAGTAATCAAGAAAATATATTTAAGTCTGTTCTAATCTGCCTTCCTACCATCTGTTTCCTTATCAATCCATCTATAGATCTTTCATCTATCTGAATATGTACCTTCTTATTGATATATATCACTCTCCATGTTCTATTAAAATTATTTTGATCAAATTTTATTTAATAATTTTTATAATAATATATAAAAAATAAAATACATTAATATTATGAAAAGTACCTGTTTTTTAGAAGAAGATGCGAGGATCTTTGCAGAATGCGTATTTTCCTGGGAAGAAGATTATAATTCTTGGGAAGAAGTCTGAATATAAGAATACTTGATGACCCTTGGTATAAAATCCAACCCAGAATATAAAGAGAAGACAATAAATACATAGTATAATGCCTTTTTTTGTCCTATACACGAAATAATAAGTGAGAACAGAGTCTGAAAATAAGTGTTCTCACGATGCAACCACACAGGAAGCCCTTCTATCTAAAAACATCACCAGATTCAGGGCCTTTTATCAGTCTGAACTTTAGGAGCATCAAAATACCTGGTATGTTTTCAGTAATGATCAATATGGTTCACTCAATTCTTGGATTTTAAAACTTAAAAAATACAGATTTTTTTAAATTAGGAAAGTAATTCACTTTCGCCAATACCCCCTTTTAAGTTTTCTGCAATGTATCTTATCAACTGTTTGGCTACAATAGTACATCAAAATGCTGCTAATGGATGTGCACAATTTATTACAGTCTATTATATTTCCTTTGTTTTATAGCATCATGTGTCATTTAAATTTTCAATGGAAATAAAAGTATCTGTCTTACCTACAAGCTTAGCTTGGAAAGGTGACTAGGTGTTAACTAGAGAGTGGAGTAATGGGGAAAGCTTGGTAAGCAAAGGAAATAGCATTTGCACATTTCCTAAGCCAGGAATGAACATATGGGTAAAGTTTTGGCATACAGACAAAGTTGTGAAACCATCACACTGAAATAAATGTATCTGTCTCCCATACACAGGATGTGGCAAAAACAGGCTTTCAGTTGTGAGTATGCAAAACACAGAGCTTATTCTTTACGCATGCATATAAGCATAAGCAATGGATGTGGACAACAGGGGGTGAGGGTGAGGGCAGGATTGGGAGGATGAGGGGACATTGGGGGACACATTTGTAATATCTTAATCAATAAAGAAAAACATTAAAAAATATATTTCAAAATCTTTTGTTCAGTTTTTATTATCCCTTGTGTATTGGTGGAATTATTTTTTGTATTTGTTCCTAAATATATTATTATATTTACTATTATACAAATAAGGCTTTCATCCATTGTCTTCTAATTGGTTTTATTTCTGTAAAATAAAGCTATTTATTATAGTATATTAATTTCACAACCCGTTAATTTGCTAAGTGACTTATTATTTGAGCTGGGTTTATCACTGGCTCTCATATTATTTTCATACATTATCATGCCTTGTGGAAATAAAAAGTATTTATTCCATTTATATATTTTTTTTCTAGCCTAGTTACATTGGTGAACATGACCAGAACAATATTAATGAGGAGTGGAGATAATTAGCATCAATGCCATTTTCTTACTCTAATGCAATAGCTCAAGGATTTTTTACAAAGTAGAACACTGGCTTTAGAATGCACATACACACACACACACACACACACACACACACACACACACATTAACCTATAGTATATATATACTTTATTCAGTTAAACTATCCACATATTTTTACTTTTCTTGAGTTTCATATTATATGTAAATATTAATTGTATGTAAATATATAAATAAATAAAGATCAATATATCTATTGAATAATGTTTGTAGATGCTTCAGGTGCATTTGAAAAGGAGGTATATTTCTTATTATCAATATATACTGGTCAATATACTCTGTATGTCCAGAATATCTACCTCACTGAAAATATTACTAAGATTATTTATAACATAACTTATTTTTGTCCAAATTTTCTGTCTTGTATTGAGAGTAGACTGTTAAAATCATCACTTTTTCTAGTTCAAAATGTGTTTATTATCCCCAATAAAACCCCAATAAGCAGTACTCTTCATTCTCCCTTCCTTCCTGGCAACCAGTAATTTGTTTTCTGTAACTGAATTTACCTATTCAGAATCTAATCTAATAAAAGAGAAACGGGCAAACTGACCACACCTCCGCTACGCCCCCAAGCCATGCCCACCAGCCAATCAGAGTGACTATATGCAAATTAACCCAACCAAGATGGCAGCTGACAGCAATGGAGCTGGAGCAAGCAGGAGGCTTGGTTTCCCTGGCAATGGAGGAAGCCAAGCTTCCCACCTGCCCTGGCTGGTTGTGGCCTCTGCTCAAGGCAACAAAGTTTCAATTATAGAAGATAAATAAATCCCAGATACCTGCTTCCAGCCAGCCTCCACTGGGAGATTGGGTGGCTGGGGGCTGTGGCCAGCCTGCAAACAGCCATCAGCCCCTCACCCTGGATAGCCACACCCTCATGGGATGAGGGTCCCACTGGGGGGGTTGGCCAGCCTGCAAATAGCCATCAGCCACTCACCCAGGCTGGCCATACCCTCATGGGGTGAAGTTCCCCACTGGGGTCTTGGACAGCCTGCAAACAGCCATCAGCCCCTCACCCAGGCCCACCAGACACCCCAGCGGGACCCCCACTCTGATCCGGGACACTCTTCAGGGCAAATCTGCTGGCCCCCACCCATGCACCAGGACTTATCCTATATAATAAAATGGTAATATGGAAATTGACCCTAACAGCAGAATGACTGAGACTCTCAATGCAGGAGCTGCCCCCTGGTGGTCAGTGTGCTCCCACAGGGTGAGCTCTGCTCAGCCACAAGCCAGGCTGATGGCTGCCAGTACAGCGGTGGTGGTGGGAGCCTCTCCTGCCTTCTCAGCAACGCTAAGGATGTCTGACTGCAGCTTAGGCCTGCTCCCCACTGGCAAGTGGACATCCCCCGAGGGCTCCCAGCTGCCAGAGGGATGTCTGACTGCCAGCTTAGGCCCAGTCCCCCAGGGAGCGGGCCTAAGCCAGCAGGTGGTCATCCCCTGAGGGGTCCCATACTGCAAGAGGGCACAGGCCGGGCTGAGGGGACCCCCCCCCCCAAGTGCACAAATTTTTGTGCACTGGGCCTCTAGTCCTATATAATAAAAGGCTAATCTGTAAATGGACCGAATGGCAAAATGACTGGTCACTATGATGCACACTGACCACCAGTGGGCAGACACTCAACACAGAAACTGCCCCCTGGTGGTCAGTGCCCTCCCACAGGGGGAGTGCCACTCAGCCAGAAGCAGGGCTATGGCTGGCTAGCACAGCAGCAGTGGCAGGAGTGCTAAGGATGTCCGACTACAGGCT
The DNA here is from genome assembly GCF_014108235.1 of Myotis myotis. Taxonomy (NCBI): domain Eukaryota; kingdom Metazoa; phylum Chordata; class Mammalia; order Chiroptera; family Vespertilionidae; genus Myotis; species Myotis myotis. Next base: position 190,371,648 of record NW_023416335.1, read on the forward strand.
TAGGGAGCAGGCTTAAGCCGGCAGTTGGACATTCCCCAAGGGCTCCCAGACTGTGAGAGGGTGCAGGCTAGGCTGAGGGATCCCGCCCCCAAGTGCACAAATTTTGTGCACCAGGCCTCTTAGTATTTCATAGAAACAGAATCATGCTGTATAGCATGGGGCAAAAGTAGGTCCACACTTGGGAGTACGTGAAACAGAGTTTTTCTTGTATTATTATTTTTTATTATTGTATTTATTTTCCATATGAACAACTGTAAACCTACTTTTTCCCCACCCTGTTGTATTTAACCTTTTGGTATCTTTCTCAGAAACGTAATGTTTTCTAAGGTTCATTCATATACTAGCATCTATCAGTACTTCATTCCTTTTTATGACTGAATGATATTCCATTGTGTGGATATGGCACACTTTATCCATCCATTGATGAACATTCAGTATGTTTCTACCTTTTGTCAACTGTGAGTAGTGCTTCTTTTCAGTGTACAAGTGAATAATGTTTGTGTATAAGTATTTGTTTGAGTATCTGTTTTTAGTTCTTTTGGATATTTATGAATGTGCTACTATCTGCTTTTTCATGCATCTCATCTTTTTTTTTTATTGTACAAATAGCCACTGTTATCTACTGGATAGATTCCTAACATTTTAACCTGCATGGTAGTAATAAATTTTAACATTATCAAGTGTCTTTCCTCCCTCTGTTTAATTCTCTATAGGTACACTTGTTTGACTAGTATCGGGATTGCAACCTACCGTATACTTACTTATTGTTTCTACTTGCCTCAGAAATCGCTGTTCATCACTTTACTTTTAGCATTCTATTACTTTCCCGAGTTTGAGCAACTCCTGGTTGATTTCTGCCTTTCTTTTAGATTTTGCAGCTCTGTTCTTTTTATGACTCTATGAGGATATCTGAATTAATGTGCAGTGCTATGCGACAGTTTTCTTCAGCTTTGTGGTTGTTTTCTCTTTTAGGTGCAAGGCTGTTCTTAGGTAGAGAGTATCCTATTCACATTCTTGAACTGTTAAAAAGAGGTTTTATAGAAATGTAGTCTTCTTTAAAAAGCAATGATTTATTTGATGGCTGAGATTCCCAGTCAGAGAGCTTCCTCTTCTGTCAGATCTGCCCTGTTCTGTGCAGTTTCCTTTATGGAGGTGCTGGTATGGAGCTGGGGAAGGAAAAGGAACACCTTTTTTTCTCTTTTATGACTTTAGGATTCTTTTTTTTTTTTTTGACTTTAGGATTCTTAAGTCCTCCAAATTATTTATTGGCTTTTACACTCACATCGATAAGATGCAACACTCCTTTCTTACATGCTTCTCCTACAGAGAAAATCTTTTTTTCCAATTTCTCACTTCTTGTCTTACATTGCAAACCCTGCCTCACTTATAAACTACCAAATTCCAAACGATGTTAAGTATTTTGGAATTTATTGCAGTTTTATCTTCCTGACTGGATTACATCTGGGCTTCATCTATGTCCTCTGCTTCTCTTTGTAATAGGATATTTTAAGAACTACCCTTTACCCCACAGCATCGACATTCAGTAGCAAGTGTTCTGTTAATCTGTTTTCTCTGCTTACACATCATTTGTGGTGTTCTTTGTCACTGGAAGGCCTCAAAGGGCATGAGTCTTATGTAGTTTTCTTTGACTCCTTATTGATTTTATGGAACTGGGGGAGACAGGAGGGACATTTGGAATCAAGCAACCATCTCCGCAATATGAAATTGGAGGTTTAGCTAGTACATTTGTTAAAGTACCCTTTCTTTTAGATTCTTACTCTAAAATATATTTGCTACTCTTAACCAGTAAAATCTTGTATGGAAGACTCGTAAGTTCTCAGTGAATAAGCATTCTAAAATATGAATCTGTGGGGATAGTGTTTGCCATGGACACATTTGCCTTATTGTTATTTATGTAGCATTTTAACAAATAGCTATAGCCCATAATGGCTGAAAAAAATGAAAGTCTAACCATTTTAATGCTGGACCAAGTAAAAGCATACAGAGAAAGAGTATCACATTGGATTTTACAGTATAAGTTGCATAGTAGCCAGAAGCATCCCAAAGAATGTGGTTCAGAAAATCTTGGCCAGTAATCAGAAAATATTGGAAGTGCTAGTTAGTGCCATATAGAGATGTTGTACGCTGTTGTTTAAAATGGCAACCGCTCTATCAGTCATAAATGGAATCCCGCCACAGTTTCTTCCACTTACACATGGTAATATTTTGTCTTCACTAAAATTCAGTTAACATGAGTTTGATTGCAATCCAAATTCATTTTTATATAAATTAGAAATAGAGTGACTAAATATTTTTATGTTATATCCCTTAAGGATATAAATATGTATATATACATAGTTATAAATATGTAATATGCTTATTTATAATTGTACTTCTAAGAAAAATGAATTAGCAGAGTGATGCCAGCAAGATGACAGATAAGGAAGCTCTTGAGCTCACTTCCAAGTAAAAAAATACCGATTCAACAATAATTCGTGGTCAAATTCTCCTTGTGAGAAATTCAGACACCAGTTGAGAGGCTCTTGCACCTTGTATGAGTGCAAAGCTTCCACTTTAAAGCCAGTTGGGAAAATTGAGACATACTCTTGTCATAATCTCTACCCCCTGCACAGCACCATGGAATCAGGAAGAAACTCCCAGCTCCCAACATTCTCTTGGGAGGGAAGACATAGACTGAGTGTCCAATGCCCCACCTTTACAAAGGGCCACCCAAAAGGCAGTCTTCTGTCTTCTACCCAAAGGTGTTTAGACTGAAATAATGGATAACACTATGTGTTGGCAAGGATATAGAACACATTCACATCAATTATGGTAAGATCATAAATAATTTATATATATATATATATATATATATATATATATATATATATATATATGGCATCATCTAATAGAACTAAATATATGCCAGCTTACAACTTAGAAATGTAACTCCTAGGCATATATTAAAGATAATTGCAGGCATGTTTCTAACAAAGAGATATACAAAAATGTCCATGGTAATTTTATTCATAATGGTCAAAAAGTAGGGGGGGGGGAGTTGAACAGCATTAGAATATATAGGAAAATTGTGGCATAGTCTTATTAATTCTACATAACAATAAAAAACAATGAGCTACCTTTACACACACACACACACACACACACACACACACACACACACACACACACAAATGAATAAATCTCACAGCCATAATGCCCTGTGAGAGAAGCCACAGATACATATAGTAAACTTCTGTTCATACTGAATTCAAGATTAGGCTAAACCAGTGATGGTGAACCTTTTGAGCTCGGCGTGTCAGCATTTTGAAAAACCCTAACTTAACTCTGGTGCCATGTTACATATAGAAATTTTTTGATATTTGCAACCATAGTAAAACAAAGATTTATATTTTTTATATTTATTTTATATATTTAAATGCCATTTAACAAAGAAAAATCAACCAAAAAAATGAGTTCGCGTGTCACCTCTGACACGCGTGTCATAGGTTCGCCATCACTGGGCTAAACCAATGCCTTTAGGAATTAGAGTAGTGATTCTCTTGGAGAAGAGTCAGTATCACTTAGCAAGTAGCATGAGAGAGTCTTTGTTAGTCAATATTTTAGTCTAGTAGCATTTTCATCAGCTATTTCAACCTAGTAGCATTTGGACATGGGTAAAAAAATCAAATGTAAATTTAACAGATATATTTTATGCACATTTATTCTCAATTAAAAATATAAAAAGAGGTAAGCTGTAATCAATAAAATATTTGGTATTTACTAGAGGATCATGAAGAAAACTTCTATGACAACAGTTTGTGGAGCAGGTATATTGAGGACCCAGTCCAATAACAGGAGGTAGACAGGGGCCATTAAAAGGGTATTTTCAAAGAGATCAAAGTGACACTCGTGGATAATATAATATTATTAAATATCTTTAAAAGTTTCAGTTTGACAGAGAATAGGATTTTAATTTCAAAAGGGTGATAACAACAGAACCTCAAAAACGATACAATGTTAGTTTACCGTTGGGGTCTGAAATATCCTTTGTTCATAGGGTCATTATGAGAAAAAAAATTGTATTCGCTAACTACTATATACAAAAACTTAACCCCAAATTTTTCAGCTTAAAACCAACAAAATATATCATTATATTGCACAGTTTCTATGGATTAGGAATTCAGGAGCTGCTGAGTGAGGTCAAACTGGCTCAAGATCTGTTATGAGGTTGCTGGGAAAAGGTAGGCTGGGTTGCAATCATCAGAAGACTTAACACTGGCTGGAAAAGCTGCTTCCAGGAAGGTTCACTTACATGGCTGTCAGCAAGAAGCTTAATATTTTGCTGGCTGTTCATAGGACTCTTAAATCCCACACTTCATGGACCTCTCCAAAGTCTCTCATAACGTGGTTTCTGAATTCTCTCAAGTGACCTGAGAAAGCACAAGGCAGAAGCCACACTGTCTTTTATCATGTATCCTCAAACATGGCATATGACCTATGCCATATTCTATTGGTGACACTGACCAACACCAACACAATGTATTTGATTTTTCCATAAGGGTTGAATTCCACAAGGCAAAGGTCATTAAAAATATGTAGGAAGCTAACTACAAAGGTCCAAACTTTGGCTCCAAATGATTTATGTCCTTCCTACATGTAAAAAATGGGCAGAAGACCTGAATAGTTATTTCTCCAAAGAGGACATACAAATGGCCAAGAGATATTTGAAAACATGCTCAAAGTCACTGATCATCAGAGAAATGCAAATTAAAACCACAATGACATAACACCTCACATATGTCAGAATGGCTTTCATGAAAGCATCAACAAATGACAAGTGCTGGAGAGGATGTGGAGATAAGGGAACATTTGTGCACTGCTGGTGGGACTGCAGATAGGTGCAGCCACTGTGGAAAACAGTACAGAGTTTCCTCAAAAAAATGGAACTTCTGTATGACCCAGCAATCCCACTTCTAGGAATATATCCCCCCCACAAAAACAAACAAACAAACAAAAAACACCAATCAGAAAGGATATATGCACCCCTACGTTCACAGCAGCATTGTTTACAACTAGAGACCCGATGCACAAAATTCATGCAAGGGTCTCAACTCTCGCAGCTGCAGTGGCTTGCCTCGGCCCTCGCAGCCCCAGCTTCATCCAAAAGGTTGTCTGGAAGGACATCTGGAAGGTTGTTCAGCTGTCCAGTCTAACTAGCATATTATGCTTTCATTATTATAGATAGCTAAAATTTGGAATAGCCCAAATGCCCATCAGTAAATGAATGGATTAAAAAAAGTTGTGGAATACTATGCAGATATAAAAAAGAGGGATCTGTTACTCTTTGGGACAGCATGGATGGACCTGGGAAATATTATACTATATGAAATAAGCCAATCTGATAAAGACAAGTATCAGGTAATCGCACTTATTTGTGGAATCTAATGAACAAAATGAATTGACCAACAAAATAAGACCCGAAGCATGTAAGCATGTAACAGACTGGCATACTTTGATGTGGGGTTGGGGGGACGAGAAGAGATAAACCAAAAAATTTATGTACTTGTATGCCTATGAACATGGGCAATAGGGTAGTGAATACCAGGGGCGGGGGGGTGGTAGGAGCGGGGAGAATGGGGATAAATGGGAGAAAATGGGAGATACCTGTTATACTATAAACAATAATTTCTTTTTAAGGTTAGAAAACAAAGTTGGTAATTTTATAATCATATTCTTCATATTTATGTCATATAATATCCCAGAGTGTTGACAACAACCAATTAATTATAAAATCAATTATAAAATCAATTATAAAATCAATTATAAAGTTGCTTAGTTGGATCATTGAATAAAAATAATGACTCATTATTTCTCTTTTGATTTATCTCTAAAGTATCTTTTGTACTTTATCTGGACTCTATCTTGATTTTTATTCTTATAATATAAATCTTTGAGAAATTATATGTAGGTTCCATAATGATTGTTTCAAGGTATAGGAAATTGGTGAGTTATTAGTTCAAATATAACCATTCATTTACTATCTGATTAAAGACTTGTTTCAAAGTATTCAGTTTACCTAAATAGTATATTTTCTTAGGTCAAAAAATATATAGGAAACCAGAATTAAATACATACCAATTCATCTCCATTTTGCAACTAAAGTAGCCTGGAATTTTGAGAAGCACAGAATTCCTTCTTCCCACCCAAGTTTTCAATTCATTAGAAATGAAGTAACAGATACATTGGTATCCATTCCACTTTTGTTGGCAAGAACAGCAGCCAGAGCCTATGAGAAAAAATAAAGCATGACTGATAGCATTGAAGATTCAATATAATCACTGCTATTTACTCATTCAAAAATAATTTGCTATTTATTCTTTTTTCAATAGCCCAAGTGACCAGCAATAGATGAATGGATAGAAAAACTATGGTACATTTACACAATGGAATACAGCCATAAAAGAAAAGAAACAAAATCTTACCTTTTGTGATAGCCTGGATGGACCTGGAGAGTATTAAGCTAAGTGCAATAAGCCAGTCAGAGAAAGAAAAATTCCATATGATCTCACTTATATATGAAATCTAATGAAGAAAATAAACTAATAAAATAAAAACAGACATATTAGGTCAGAGGGGAGTGGTATGGAAGTTGGGTGTAAAAGTTCAAAGAGTTAATAAAGAACCAACTCACTGACAGACAATAGTATAGTGATTACCTGAGGGAAATGGGGGTGGGGGAAGGCAGAAGAGAGTAAAGGAGGGATAAATAGTGATGGAAAAGACATGACTTAAAATGGTGAAACACAATACAATATAGAGATGATGTATTATAAAATTGTACACCCTAAACCTATATAATTGATTAACCAATGTCACTTTAATAAATTCAATTTTTAAAAATCTACTACTGCTCTGGCCAGTGTGGCTCAGTTGGTTGGAGCATCGTCTTGTACACTGAAAGGTCTTGGGTTTGGTTCCCAGTCAGGGCATATATCTAGGTTGCGAGTTCAGTCCCAGGTTGGGGAGCATACAGGAGGCAACTGATAGATGTTTCTCTTTTTCTCTCTCTAAAATCAATAAACATATCCTTGGTTGAAGATTTTTTAAAAGAATCTATTAATACACCACAATTTCAGGATAGTAAGTGAACAAGTCAGACTTAAACTTTTTCCTCATGGGGATTATATCCTAGAGATAGAATCAGAATTCTTTGATTTCCAATCATTTTACTGATGAGAGAAATAAGGCAGAGCTAGATACTTGACCAACGTCACTAGGTTTGAGACCAAGGCTGTCTTTCTCCAGAGCATGCGCAAAGTATTTCAAAGCAAGCCTATGTCTCTGTCCATGTTTTGTGATTTTGACTTCTTTAACAGAGTGATTGGTATGTCTATCAGATTGTATGCTTCTGATCTCTTGCCTCATTAACCCTGCGATAGAAGGTGAATATAAACAATGTAGAAACAGAGTGACTTCCTATTTCTGTCACACACACACACACACACACACACACACACACACACACGCGCATATACCCCTGTGTTCTACAATTGCCTCAGATGGTCTTTGACCACACTAAAGTGCTTCATTTATTTGAGCTTTAAAAGCTTTTCACACTGTAGCCCTAGCCAGTTTTGTTCAGTGGGTAGAGCATCAGCCTGCAGATTAAAAGATCCCAGGTTCAATTCTGGTCAAGGACACATGCCCAGGGTTGCTGGCTCCATCCCCAGTAGGGGGCTTGCAGGAGGCATCCAATCAGTGATTCTCTCTCATCATCGTTGTTGTTTCTATCTCTCTCTCCCTCTCCCTTCCTCTCTGAAATCAATATATATATATTTATTTATTAAAAAAGCTTTTAACACTGTATTCTCCAATGTTCTTTTCCTTTCAAGTCCTTTGAACATGTCTTCAGACACTCTATTATCCTTATTTTTACTAGTATGTTAATTATCATACTTTTTACTGTGTTATTCAGATAAAATACTGATAGTTGAATTTACACTTCTGTTCTTGGAAGAATAACTTTATTAGTATGGAATTAAAATGTGGGACAGATAATCAGAATAAAATTCTTGAGAGTAGGGACCTTGATCTCTGAGTAAGTATCTGGAAATACAATCTACCATTCATCCACATATAAAGCAGGTTCCCAAATAAGTTTTTTCTTATTTATACTGTTTATTTTTAAGCATTGAAATATTACCATAGATGAACTTTCTTTGTTAAAGACAGTCTTTTCAACCAAAAAAAAATGAAAAAGAAAAACAAAACACAAGGAATGCGATTTTATTTTTCAGTTTCCATGAAAAGTTTTCCATGAAAAGTTTCCCATCTTTTTATGCAAAGTGTACATGGTTCTGATTTAAATTAACCACCAAAACTGATAAAATTTAAATTCTAACCAGAGAATGTAAACATAAAAATTCATTCATCCAGACTTTATGTAAATCCATTCTGAGAGAGGTGATGGATCAATAATCATTTGCCAACTTGAAGTCTATTTGTTTTTAGTTTTCTTGTTGGACATCACTGAAGTAGCAAAAACTGCATAATTTTGCTTTTGTTGCCCCATGTAAAATTGCCTTAAGTAAATAGAATTTTAAGAATTTGCTCACAGATTTAGTTTTGAGATTATACAAATTTGTGACACAATCCGTAACAGGGTGACCTTCGTTTGTAAGTTATTCAAAGTTTTCAGAATCATGTTTGGTGAGACTTATCTAAAACATTCTCTTCTTTTTTCATCTTAGTTCACTGACTTAGAAATAAAAATTCATCAAGGAGTGTTCAATTCAAGAACCTTAGACTCAAGTCACAAAAAAAGATAACTAAACACACACATCTACGCACTCACAGAAAAGTTGTATATAAAATACTCCCTTTAATTCCTTCTGAACTGCCAACCTGGTTGGTTCTTTGAGTCCTTCTTGTATATAGGCACTTAAATAGTGTTTGTGCCAACGTCCCTACCACTTATTGCCACTTGGAGTAGTGGTTATTATTGAATCACCCACACCCCTCATTATATGTGGTGAACTCTAGCCAACCAGTATCTGTGAATTTTTTTCTCCTAGAATAGCTGAAAGCTTTCCTGATCCCACACATGGCAGTTTGGACGTAATGAAATATTATCAACTGGATGAGCTTCAACCAACAAGTATCAGGATTTGGTGCAGTTGAGCCCTTAGTCCTTACAAAAGACAAGTCTGAATACGGGGGTTTGTTCCATTCCCCAGTCATCAACTGTGTGAACTTCCTGTTTCCTATGCTAGTAGCTACATTCAGAGAGCAAGCTTTATTGTATTCCACCTGCCCTTTCCTATATTAACACTCTCTTTCTGACCTTTATCAACTGCACATCCAAATAAAATTTTCACTCAAAATCATTCTCGGGGTCTGCTGCCAAGGGAACCCAGACTGAAATTTCACTGAAATGTTCCAATTCAGTTATGTGTTTAGTTTTGGAATGTTCGGTATCTTTCCAGAAAATGCATCTCTCTGAGCAGGATTTCCTCTCTCTCAGTGGCCATTGGAGGTAACCACACTTTTATCTCCACTGTAATTTACTATAGTCCTTGTTCAAAGCAAAGAATGACTCCATTAACTACAACATTCAGACCAAAACAAGGAGGTAGGGAATATAAACTAATGTCATGTGAACAGTGAGGTCTTTTGTCTGCTTAGCAATTTCTAACTGAGATATTGCAGAACATATGTAATAGTATACATGCTAAGAGCCCCAAATTAGAAATTCATTTTGATCTCACTACTTTGAAAATGCATGCATTCTGAGTTGAAGGAAAATTGCTAGCATCAGGCTGCAACTTATTCTCCTCATAAGGGAGAGGGAAGACTCCATGAGAAAGGCAGAAAAAAGGATTCTGGACTGACAAATTCTCCAGTGAACATACTAATGATAAAACTGCTAGCAAAGACTGGTGGGTTCCGCTTGTCCAAATCCTGATCTATTGACTATTTTATCAGGATGTATTAGAATGTCTAAAACTATTCATGGCCAAAACAAAAGATAGGACTAGAATCTGTGGGTTTCCAACTTCCTGGAAAATGTTGCATAAACTATATAGCCATCTGAGTATAAAACAGAGATGTATCCTGACCTCCAGGCACTGCCTTTTATGTACATGATGCACTCACAACCTTCCATGAGAGACCTCATTTGGTATTCAGTGAGTCTGGAATAGAGTGTGTCCTAAGGTGGAAAGAAGGGCCTGGGGGATGCATGCAGGCCTGGACCTCTCACTGCTTTGTCCGCACCTCACGAGTATTTATCATTGAAATTTCTAGCAAAGGTTGACACTGAGTAAAATCTCCGAGAATGCTTGTGAGTCGGATTTAACAAGCTAATCCTTTGTGTTACTTTCTTGAGGAATTGGTAACTTCCGTCCACATAGGTCATGAGAAATATACATACTCTTTCATGGCCATAATCATAGAGCCCTTAGCACCCATCTTCACTTGCAGCTGAGTTATCATGGCCCTGGGAATGTCTGTTGTACCAGGCAGATCTCTGCATCTCTGTGCCTGGAGCCTTCATCTCCCCCTAGATCTGTTAGAAGCTTAGCAGCCTTCACACCAATGAATCTCAAGACTTGATAGGTAAGTATCACAGCTCCTTTTGCCTCTCTACTATGCAGGGACTTTTGAAGATGCATGTTTTAAAAAAGCAATGTGTGAAAAAGGTATTCCTCTTTCTTAATATGAGGCTACAAAAAACTTTCCTGCCATGGAGAAAGAAGAGTAAGCTAATGGAATGATGGAGGAGTGTGAAAGATCGAAAAGAGAGGTCAGAGTGGCAGGATTGATGCTACTGATGGGAGTGGGGGAGACATACTGTGAAAAGAGAAAATGCATTAGGTGACACTCAAGTAACACTCAAATCCGCATGTCCCTTCATCAAAACCTTGAATCACAATGGGAAGAGACTTTGTGATTCGGAAAAAAAAATCCCGAAACATCCAGGGGAAAAAAACTTATCTTCCATGTGAGAGATTATCATGTACTTTCTGCCTTCAAGGCATATTCTAGCTGTTCTTGTCATTATCTGGAGGTAACTTTTGGTAGGAAGAGTTGGCATCATCCTGTTTAACACCATCAGACAACATTGTTTCTTGCAATTTCCAATAATCCTTGTAAGACCTCATGAAAAAAGTAATAATAGTAATTAGGAAATTAAAGAACAGGCTGGAACCCTTGGTCAGGGAGAACACTGTTTCTGAAACTTGGTCTGGTTAGACAAAAGAAGTCCAAGATTCATCCTTGGCTGGAAATAATAAAACACCCTCTCTACACTTTTACAGAGGAAGCTGATAAAAGTAGGAAACCCAGAATGAGAATTTTTGCCCTTTGGGGCCAACCAGGGTAAGAATAGTAGGAGAAAGAATTGTTGATTTTAAAATAAGTAATTCTGTATTATGGATTTTTAAAGCATATGCATGGTTCCCTTTGGCAAAAAAAAGATAATAAAATCAAATAAAATTAAATTTCCAAGAAGTATAATTTATGTTATTTTAGACTTTAAATATTTTGAAATATGGTTTTTATATTCTGCATCTATTATTACTTAACTTAATTTTAATATATATATATATATATATATATATATATATATATATATATCACTTTATTCTAAAGTAAAATGGTTTTGGTTTGATGGTCAGATTGTCCTTATACCTGAAAATATAAATGAAGGTGTTCCATTATCCTGCATTCATCCATTCCAAGGTAAAATAGTGAAGTCAAGTCATATGCACCTCAATTTGGATTTTCAGTGTTTGAAAGATACAATTAAATGCAAAATAAGAATATCAATTCAATTTTCTTAAGATATATGTGCAACATTATCATAAAAGTGAGTTTTACAACTCATGATATTTAGGGAACATATTTTCTGAATTAATCAGGAAAAAAAGGACAAGTGAGTAACTCCTTTACTGAGAAACGTAAGTTAAAAAAAAAAAACAAGAGAAAAAGTAAAAAAAAATACTGAACAAAAGTGACCAGGGCACAGATTTTGTTTCTCTTGAGAAAATATGAAAGCAATCACTTTGTGAACCATGGTTTCAAAGTAAGAGGCTCAAATTACATGTAGTAAATTCAGAAATTTTAAAAAAATAATTTTTATTTTTATTTAAAGTAGAAAACTAAATTGAATCACTACCAATATGAATGGTTTAAAATTTATTTATATGACTAGAGGCCTGGTGCATGAAATTCGTGCACGGGGTGGGGGTGTCCCTCAGCCCAGCCTGCACCCTCTCCAATCTGGTGGGATCTGGCCTAAATGCGCAGTCGGACATACCGCTCACAATCTGGGACTGCTGGCTCCCAACCGCTCACCTGCCTGCCTGATTGACCCTAACTGCTTCTGCCTGTCAGCCTGATCACCCCCTAACCACTCCCCTGCCAGCCTGATCAACACCTAACTGCTCCCCCGTAGGCCTGGTCACCCCCAACTGTCCTCATTAATTCCTGGTCCCTCCCAAGTGCCCTCCCCTGTTGGCCTGATCACCCACAACTGCCCTCCCCTGCTGGCCATCTTGTGGCGGCCATCTTTGACCACATAGGGGCTGCCATCTTGTGTGTTGGAGTGATAGGCAATTTACATATTTCTCTTTTATTAGATAGGATATTTGCTACAATGAGATAAAATACACTTTGACGTGTTTCTCTGGCTTCTAGTGGCAGATTAATGAGCATGGTTTGTTGAAATGTAAGAACTTCTGTCTTCAGTAATATAAGTATTGAGTTTTTCCTGAGAAAACAGCTAAATAAGCTCTTTCTTTCAAATATAATTGTTTTGGCTTCATCACTTTCCTCACTCCCTGCATTGTACAGGATAATGAAATAGTGTGTGTGTGTGTGTGTGTGTGTGTGTGTGTGTGTGTGTGTGTGTGTACACACCAGCCTACACATGAACAGATGTTAAAACACATATGGCACAAAAACATTTTCATCCTTTGAGCCTACTAAGGTAATCTGGATAGAGATAAATTATTATTGTTTCCTTTGTTTTCTTGTCTCAAATTTCACACTCTGAGATCTTACTGGTAGTGCAATTCTATGAACCTTGAATTGCTTGCTGAGACCTTTGCTTAAACTCAGAAAAAACAGAGGAAGAGTCGAACTATGAGACACTTAAATTATGCGAGAAAGCAGAGCCATCCTCCCAGAATTGGTTGCTAAGAGTCTGACCCAGTTCAAAGATGGTAGGGAGTTCCTAAAGTCCCACTTGAGAACAGAGTCAGACACAGGAAATGAATCCCTCTCCTTGCTGCCCTGATGACACAAGATTTGTTTATATACTTTTGTTTGTGCAACTCTGCACACCTAGCATTTTAAATGAAGTGAATGTATTCCATCAGACTCAGCCATTTATCCTCATCCACCAAATTAAAGTAAGTGAATAATCACATGGCTCATTTCTCTTTCACTCTCTTTTTTTCTTCTTTATTATTACTTTTTCCACATTCAGTTATAGAGAACAAATAACCAGCAAACTGCACTTTTCTTAGGAGTGGTCAGAACTTAAATGTTTTAAGTCACACATCTTTCCTAAGTAATTAGAGATTCCATCTCAAGAAATCTTTATGGGTATGTTCTATAGTTTATGTAGTCAGCACAGGTTTTGAATTCATCCATAGCAACAACTTCCTTCTTAAAACAATGGATTAATTTTTATTTTTATACCTCCTACATGTTATTTCAGAGACATAGAAAAGGCTAATTAATTTAAACCAAATGAAAGTGATGAGTTAATATTGTTATGATTTGACTTTGTTGAGTAAAGCAATGGAGACAAACGAAATTTTACCCTGTCTTGAATGAAGCTAGGTGTTAGAAATATGATGGCCTACTTTATCTCTAATTACCTAAAGGACAAAACATGAACCTATTAAATTTATTTAAATGATACATCAAATGGTAATACTATTGAATATATATATTTTATTTATGATTTAGACTATTTCATTTTCACAGAAACACAGGCATCTATAGCCTAATATTTAATAAACTAGAGGCCCAGTGCACAAAATTTGTGCATAGGGGGGTTTTCCGCAGCCCGGCCTGCACCCTCTCCAACCTGGGACTCCTCAGGGGATGTCCGCCTGCCAGTAAATCAGCAGTCGGACATTCTTCTCACAATCCGGGAATGCTGGCTCCTAACCACTCACCTGCCTGCCTGCCTGATCACCCCTAACCAACTTGCCTGCTGGCCTGATTGACCCTAACTGCCCTCTCCTGCCAGCCTGATCACCCCTAACTGCCCTCCCCTGCCAGCCTGATTGCCCCTAACTGCCCTCCCCTGCCAGCCTGATTGCCCCTAACCGCCTCTGCCATGGCCCCTGCCACTGTGGCTTTGTCCAGAAGGATGTCTGGAAGATGTCTGGTCTAATTAGCATATTACCCTTTTATTAGTACAGGTGACCTATTTTTATTTCTTATAAATTTACCCAAGTGTGTTATAACCTTTTTCCAAAAACTTGAATTTTATGCTATTCATATAATTTCTGAAGACACTTATGTCAGTTTTATATTGAGTATTTCAAAGAAAAGTAGTAACCAGATAATTTGTTCAAAAGTCCATTCAATATCAAACAAATTACAAGTGTTCAGCTTAGCCCTGGCCAGTGTGCCTCAGTGGATAGAGCATCAGCCTGCACACCAAAAGGTCATGAGGTTTGATTCTCGGTCAAGGGAACGAATCTGGGTTGCAAATTTGATCCCAGGTGCCAGTAGGAGCACGTGTAGGAGACAATCAATCAATGTGCCTCTCTCACATCGATGTTTCTCGCTTCCCCTCCCTCCCTTTCTTCTACTCTTCCTAAAAACTAATGGACAAAATATCTTCAGGTTAGAATTAACAACAACCAAAAAAATGTGTTCAGCTTAATTTTGAAATATTTTTCAATGGCCCCCAAAGGTGATATTATGATACTTGGTTTGAGAAAATATTGACTCATCTCTGCTCTGAAATACACTGGAACTCTGGCAATCACAGAGAACCCAGCTAATGATTAAAATTTGTGTATCATTAGAAAGGAGGTAATACTTGAATCTGTCCCCAGTCCACTCTGGAATGGAACAGAGTCACCAAACAAGGAGATACATCCTCAGAAAGAAATGAAGAAAAAGGACTCATATTAAAATTAAAGTTTGAGCAAGATTGTGTTAGGCTTGGAAATATACAACTGTGGTTACTATAAAGTGAGAAATGGATACCAGACCTGCCTCATATCAAAACCTATTTAAGATAAAATATCCAACAAACATTGTCTCTTCTAACCCTTTTGAATAAAATATAATTTATATATTAAAAACATAAAGTTTAATAACCATCAGATTCAAAACCCATGCAACTAAAACCCATGTCAAGAAATAGAAAATTTCCAGGGTCACCAAGATCTTTCCTCCTTTAAATTTCCAGTTATCATCTTATTTCTCTTTCCATACATACCACCATCTTTACCTTTCATATGATCTTCACGTCTAATGTGAACTATAGTTTAGTTTTGCCTGATTTTGAAGTTTGTATAATAAGAACAATGTAATATAAACTCTTTTGTGTCTATCTTATCTTCCTTGTGTTCTTGTAAAGGACATCCAAGGACTCATCTTCATCTTCTTGACAAAAACTAGGCTTGATGTAAATTACTGTGGCTGATGAATAAGACAAATGATGGATGTTAATCAGTTGGGGCCCAATTTGGATATTGGAATGGGACCAACTTTACTGAAAACAAAATGAAGAGTAATGACTATATAAAGGAAATTTTTAGGCATGAAACTTCTAGGAGGATGAACCTTGGGAAATTGTTGACTTCTTTCAGTAATATTTTATTTGCTTTTGTATGTTTCCTTTTGTTTTTTAAGATAGGTCTTTATGAGTGAGTCTACCACTAAGTCCAACAAATATCAGTTTCAAAGAACAAACACTTTATATCACATATTTTCTGAGGGTTGGGAATCCTTGAACAACTCAGGATGGATGTGACTCAAGTTTTCTCATTAGGTGAATGTCAAGATAGTTGGGGCTCTGTTATCTGAAGGCTTGAGTAGAGCTGGAAAATTGGCTTGCAAGACATACTCATTACATAGCTGCTAGAAATAAACTATATTTCTTTTTAAATTGAATTTATTGGGGTTACCTTGGTTAACAAAACCATATAAGTTTCAAGTGTACAGTTCAACAAAGAGGTTTTAGCTCCTTGTCACATGGTCTTTTCAACAGGGCTGCTCCTGATATGATGGCTGGCATTCCCATATCAAGTGACCTGAAAGAGAAAAAGAAGGAAGAAGCTGCCGGGGTCCAACCCCAGCGGGTCCAGGGGTCCCCAAAGGTGTGGACGGAGTCAGCGAAGAAGGAAGGACACGGAGACAGTCTTCAGTTGATCAGCAGCCTAGCCAGGATCTCCAGCCAAGTTCTGGTCTGGATCTCCAGAGAAGTTCTGGTTAGGATCTCCAGCCAGGTTCTGTAGTCATGTTCCCTCGCTAGGTTCTCCAGCCAGGTTCTGTCCAGGTTCTCCAGCCAGGTTCAGTTACCAGGTTCTAGTCAGGTTCTCTTGCCAATTTCTGTAGTCAGGTTCAGTCCAGGATCTTTTGCCATGTTCTGTCTCTAGGTTCTGTCTCTAGGTTCTGAGGCCAGTTTCTGTCCAGGAACTTTTGCCATGTTCTCTCCAGCGAAGTTCTTCTGTCTCTAGAGAACGTTCTGTGTAGGTTCTGTGCCTAGGTTCTGTCTCTCCTCGTTCTGTCTTCTTACATCTGTATTTATACCAGTTGATTCCAATCCTATCAATCTCTATTTCAAAGGTTAGGGCGTTTCTTATCTCCATTCCAGGAAGTAAAGATTATGTAGCTTAAGCATGATTGTTCGTAGTTAGAGTGATTAATTACCCGCCTGGCACTTAGTTAAGAGGTTTTATTCCCTCCCTAACTTCAGGGAAAAATCCCTACCTGGGGAAACAACCTTTCTCAGAGACCTTGGTTAAAACACATAGTGCCAAGAAGGTGAGCAAACATATTAAGAACAGTATGCCATATATGCCAGGTCCCTTGAAACAGCAAGCATGGACCAGCTCCCGGCAAGAAGCCACACCACCTTTTATGAACGAGACACAGAAGCGGCATACTATCATTTCTACTATCTTTCACTGGTCACACATATCAACTGTGAGACTATGTAGAAGGAATTTATACAAAGTTACGTGAATTTGAAAGTGGGAATCAATGGTGAACATCTAGCATTTGGCTATAATGCACACTTTATGGATTTTCACCTTTATAATAAACAAAGACTGATAATATAAGACACACCTCTTTGAGACCTGTAAAGCTTATAAATACATTTACAATTGTTACTATGTGACCTAAGAAAGGACAAGGCAATGTAGAGAGTAGGGTTGGTGCCTATATAATCTCATTTCACGTACCTTGACATGAATTGGAAAACTATGGCCTGTGGAGCAAATTTGTCCCACCATTTATTTTTCTAAATAAAATTCCCTGTAACACAGCTAAACCATTCATTTACATACTATCTATGTTTTCTTTTTGCACTGCAATGGCAGAGTTTCAACAGAGACTGGCCCACAAAGCTAAAAACATTTATGATTCATTTTTTATAAAATCCTTTGAGGATATAAAGAGAAAAAATTCAAAAACTTCCTCCTCACAGCTTTCAGAATGGCAATGGAGAGCAGTGGCCTCTGGGAGCTGAGGGCCTCAGTCTCACAATCACAAGGAACTAAATTATGCCAACAGCCTGAATGAGCTTGGAATAGAATGCTGAGTTTCAAATGAGAAGGCAGGGTGGTGAAAACCTTGGTTCTAATCTAGGCTTCTGAAACCACAGATAAGGAAACAACTAAGCCATGCCCAATTCCTGATCCAAAGATAATACCAGGTAATAAACATGTACTGTTTCAAGTTCCTAAACTTCTCATAAGTTGTCATGAACTAACACATAGCATGTAGTATATACTCTCAGGGTTACATATTTAGGGTTCCAGGATAAAATTAAGGAAGTCTACACGGACTTTTGCCATATTATTTTGTGTGTTTCTTAGACATTTCCTCACCCTTTCCCCTTTGTTTTACTTCTAACACTGAGATAGTCACTCAACTAAATCTTTCCATGTGCATAATCCCATTAAAAAAAAATAGAGAACAAAAGAAAAAAATAAAGTGTCTGTCCCCAGAGACTATATTAGACATCTCATGTCAGAGGGAAAAAAAAATACTTAGTAGAAAGACCTTTATGTAAAAGAAGTCTCTCCCATCCCAAAGATTATAAAGATGCTTTCAGGATGAAGGAAAGCAGAATGCAGGGAAGAGTGGAAGGAATAATATTAAACATGAAATGGATCACATGGTGAAGGCCTGAGTATGACTAATATAAGGGGACCATGCTGTGAGAGAGACACACGCCATGGGTGACAAGAATCCTCCATTCAATCCAGGACTTTCCATTGGAATACTCAGAAATTATATGGAAGCTGAAAAACCTCAGAGCTATAATTGGGAGGCAACAGTAATTTTCTTCTCCCAGTAGAGACAAATTTTGACATAGATTAATCTCTGCAATTAGACATCATCTATCATATTTATCATCTTGTGCTTCCTCACTGCTCCTGCAACTGTGATGAAAGTTCCCAAGCTCTCAGAAAAAAAGGCAGATTGGGCTCTGCACACCTCATAGGTCAGCGGTTCTCAACCTGTGGGTCGCGACCGCTTTGGGGGTCGAACGACCCTTTCACAGGGGTAGCCTAAGACCATCAGAAAACACATATATAATTACATATTGTTTTGTGATTAATCACTATGCTTTAATTATGTTCAATTTGTAACAATGAAATTGGGGGTCACCACAATATGAGGAACTGTATTAAAGGGTCGCGGCATTAGGAAGGTTGAGAACCACTGTCATAGGTGATGATGTGCAACTAGCAATTTGAACCTACATTTGGATGTGGGTAAATGAAAGCAGTTGACATTCATCCTGGATAGAAATTATGAAAATGGAACATCCTTGGTTCATTGCAGAGGAAATCACTCTCAGCAAGAAAACAAACAAAAGAAACAAGAATCCCAAAGGAAATTGCTTCATGGGAGGAGAACAAGGAGATGGGAGAGTTGGAACAGAAAACTACTCATTTAATTATAATCTTATTTGTACTGTTTTTTAAATTGAATTTAAAGTGTATTGTTTGAAAATCATGTGGACAATAAAGCCAAAACATAAAATATCCAGGAAGAACAATGTGTGTTCACTTAGTTCCAGTTAAACATTTGAAAAATGTTTTAGTCTGTCCTGTGTTGTTGTTTTTTCATAATATAACTTAAGTGTATTTTTCCTAAGTAAATCTTTATACATGAAAGTCAATAGTTCAGCTTTTAGTCTTATTATATTTATATAATGACAAATAAAAGATTCTTTCTTCTTCCTGGCTCATCATATATTAAAAATCAATTTGAGTTCTTAATTATTATTATTTAATTGAAATATAAAATTAATAAATACATAGACATGTCAATAAAAATTTCTAAATATGTCTATACAACAATTAACCAAAAAGAAAGGAAATTGGATTCTGAAATCAGTAAGACTGTAAAAACTTCATCCAGATCTCAGGACTTGGACCTCATTGTGTTCCTAGCCCTTCTATGACACATTCGGAAACCCCTCTATAAAATGGTTCACTTCCTCTTCCACAAAAAAAAGGGGGAACTGTTCATATTTTACACATAACTTTTACAAAAAGTTTCTTGGGATTGGTTAGAGATTAAGATCTTCAATGCATGTGAAAATCTTTTATTGGTTGATAAGAAAGAGTGAAGTAAAGAAAGAGGTATTATTAACGTATGTGATCAGGACTTGGAGTCACTTTACCCTTGCAAATTCTGAAAGCAATCAAACAGGAATCACATATTTGACCAAAGACGTAAAATCTTCTTACAGAACTCAGGAGCATCAAGAGAAAACACAAATGTGTGCCTCTCTGGAGCTGGAAGATACACCTGAGGAAACTTATATGGCACTTTCAACTGTACATTAACACATGTAGAAGTGTAGGTATCCAGGAAGAACTACCAGAAACATGAGATGAAGATGGGAGTTCCCAATATAGTACTCCACACAAAGGTCTGAGATGATGTTGGTGTATATTATTTAATGTAAATTGTTTTATTTAAATTTCTGCAGAGAAAATTTACCAGGATGTATACATGACAATATTGACCATATGCACTAAATCAAAATATTTATAAAATTATTTACCTGAGGTTTTATAATTTTATTTATACAATGCATGCATTTCATCAATTTTAAAACACATGTTTTCAAATATATGAAAATTGCATGATAAGATGTAATATGAAAAATTTTACAGATCTCAGAAATAGATAATTAGTATTGATGCAAGAGGTAGACTTACCATTCTTAGTAATACTGGACCTTCATTTCCCACCCTTCTGCCCTAAGCAACACCTAAATATGCTGTTTTTTACAGATATAATAATTTTCATCTGTGCAGTGTTCTTGCAAAACAGTATTGGGTGAGTTATACATCATGCAGTTTCCTGCATTTACACGTTCAGTGAATGCAAATCTGTAATGAAAAATAAAATGTTATATAGAAAAAGAAAATGAAAATGTCCTATCTGAAATAAAAGATATATTTGCTAATTAGGAAGACAAATCAGAACATAAAAGTGTCGTTGTATGATGCTACAAATATCATGTTTGTGAGTGGAAGCAATATTCCAAGATTACAATATACAGAAAATAAACTCAGATTATATAAAACATGGGAGGAAGCTGAAAATATTGGGTCCCACCAGAAAAAAAAAAAAAAGAATGGCTATCCTGCTTTTCTTGGACAGTTTATGTGTGAGAGGGCAGCTTTTTATCTCTTATGTTGTTGCTAATTATCTGCTCATACAAGTTCTGGTACAAAGGTAAAAAGAAAAGTCAAAACCTATTTTATGGTCCACAGTCCAGTAACTTCATGTCACTTGAACATTTACTTGGATGTTCTAGATAAGGGTAAAACTGTTGTTCTCTTGTACCTAATCTCTTTTCTGTATTCTCATGCTCCAAAAAGGTTTATCCTAGCTACAGTGTTCCTGGAATTTATATTCTCTGAGTACTAAGGATAAACCCATAAAGAACAGGAAAGGCTTGACCATCAGAAACTTACAGATCTTTGGAGAAAGCAGAGCCATCCTCCCACAACCAGGCATGATGTTGGTCAGAGTAAGAGATTCCAATCCAGTAAAAACGTCTACTGTATTGTATAAACTGCTGCTTTGAAACAGAGACAAATATATTAATCTAATTTGACTCTACTCTACAAATAAAGTACTTTCAAGAAAGTTAGTGTCCAGAATCATATCCAGACTCTAAATCAATCAAACTGAAATCATTTTAAAAGTCTAGAACAGGGAGAAAATGGCGGAGGTATAAACGGACGTGTCCTGTGCCCTGTCCTGGAGCAGATAAGGGTGAGCAGCTGAAACGGGTAACATACAGCCCGAATAGGCAGAGGATTTTCAGCTGAGAGACTGTCTGAAGCTGGGAAAGACCGAGAACCCCCAGAAACAAAAGGACGGTTGGAGACTGTGGCTGAAACCTCTCTCGGTGCGCCAGCTAAGCAGCGGAGACTGCGCCATCTTGGGTAGCTGTTGCCAGCGTCCAGAGATCAGCTTCTAACCTGGAAACAGGGGATCTCAAGCAGCGTGACTGTGTGAACTCAGATGAGCACTGCTTCTTCTCACGGAAAGGTTAGACTTCCCCTAAAGGTGCAGTTTGCAGTTCGGGTTGGAGGGAGGGCTGAGCTCGCAGGCGCGAGGCGAAATCTGCGCCCCACAGAGTCCGCGGCCATTGGGACCAGCGTGACCTGTGAGTGGGGAGGGGCCCCACAGGGCTGCTGGCAGAAGGGAATGCTAAAAATAAGCCCATAGCTGGACTGGATGTAAAAAAGCAGCCTTGGACTTTGCCAGTGTCCCGGCTGCTTGGTGCCAGGGGCGAGTGGGCGCGCGGAGACTGTGCACAGACTTGGAAGGTGGAGGCTTGCGAATTCACACAGAGTATCAGGCTCTTGTTACAGTTCCCCTTAGATCTGTGCATTTGATTATTAAACCCAGTGCATAGGATTCCCCAGTTGGGGTCATTCGCACAGCCTGTAGGGGAAAGTTCTTTTTGGGGAGCCTGGGAAACAGAGCGGGCAGTAACCATTAAAAGAACCAGCTCTGGGCAGTGGACTTTCCCAAATCAGTTTCAAGTACCATAGAGGGGAAAAAACCCTACTGATAGAGAGGACTTATAACCTTGGAGGTCAATCCAGACACACTGCCACCCAGAGGCAGAGCCACGAACTGTCTCTTCTGTGATCACAAATAAAGGTAGTCTGGTAAACAAATACAACCTGCCTTAAAATCAGGACTGTGGTTTAGGGCACGGAGGGACAGTGTATCGCAGGGAAATTCAACACTCTCCTGAATGCCTGGCAGGACTAAGGCGTGCCAAAAAGAAGAGTAGAAGATCTGAAGCACCTTCACTACTGCATATTTTTATATTTTTTTTTAATTCTTTTTTCACCATTTCATTAAGAACCTATTTTATTATTTTTTGTTTTTTTTTTCATCACTTGATTTTACCTTTTTAATTACCACATTTTTAACCAGTATTATTGCTATCATTTTACCATTTTTTCAAGTGTCATTTTATTTTTTATTTTTTTTATTTTTCTTTATTTTATTTTGGGATTAGTGTTCTACACTCTGTTTTCATCATTCCTTTAGCATCATTTCTCTCTATCTCACATTTACCCTTAAGCCAAAACTCTCTTCCTCACTTTTCCCCTTTTGCTGTCCTGTTTCTCTTACCCTATTCCTGCTTTAGATTTTCCCTATTCCTTCTTTTTACCCACTGTCTAAATTTCACCCTACTTATATATCTAATTTCCAATCCCTTGCTCTAAATCCATATACACCTCTCTCTTATCTTTCTTCACTATCCAATTTTTTTCTCTCTCTCTCTGTTGTTTTGCCAGTGTTTGCTTGATTTTGAGTATATTAGGTTTTTTTATGCTTGTTTGGGAGATTGTTTTGCTTTTCATTTTCATTTTTCTGTTTTGCTTATTTTTTCTATCTCTGGTTATTTTTGTGCTTCTGTTTTCCCTTGCCTTGCTTGATATTAGTGGTTGTTTGTAGTTTGCATTAATCTCCAGGGATCTGCTGCTGGAATTCATTGAGATTAGTTGCGGTTCTCTTAGAGTTTTCTCCCCATACAAATAGCCTCTTCCCCTCTTATTTTTTTTATTTTTTATTTTTTGTCTGTTTGTTTTTTTCTTCTCTCCCTTTTCCCAATCTCATTTCAGCACTCCTTTTTGTTTTTTCTTTTTCTCTTTAATCTTTTTCTCTTTTTTCTTCTTTATCCCCTAATTCTCTTCGCTACGGTGGTCACCTTTATTTGGAGTTATTAATATCGTGAATACATTTTGCTCAGTGCCTTGTACGTTGTGCCTTGTTGTGTTGTATTTTGTGCCTTTAAATCAATGCAGCAGAGAGAGAACTACATAACGAAACACCTGGAGAAGAGAGATCATGGTGAAACAAAGAACCAACCCACATATGAAAGAAAAACAGGCATCATCAGAAAAGGAAGTAAACGAAATGGAGGCAATGGAGGCAAGCAACCTGTCAGAGAAAGAATTCAGAGAAATGGCCATAAGGTGGATGAAAAAAATGGAAGACAAATTCAACAATATATGTAGGAACCAAGAGGAAATGAAGAAGAACCAAGAGGAAATGAAGAGAAACCAAGAAGAAATGAAAAATGACATCACTGCTATAAAGAACTCAATAGAAAGCATCAACAGTAGACTAGAAGAAGCAGAGGACTGCATCAGCGAGCTAGAAGACAAGGTAGAAAAAAATACCCAAACAGAACAGCTTCTAGAAAAAAAAATTAAAAAGCAGGAGGAGAGCCTAAGAGAACTCTGGGACAATGCTAAACGAAAAAACATCCGAATAATAGGGGTGCCAGATGGAGAGGAAACTGAGCAAGGAATAGAAAACTTGTTTGAAAAAATAGTAACAGAAAATTTCCCTGATATAGGGAAGAAAAAACTCACACAAATCCAAGAAGCTCACAGAGTCCCAAACAAAATGAACCCGAAAAGACCGACGCCAAGGCACATAATAATTAAATTGGAAAACACCAACGACAAAGCAAGAATCTTAAAAGCAGCCAGAGAGAGAAAGAAAGTTACCTACAAAGGATCCCCCATCAGAGTAGCGACCAATTTCTCAACAGAAACACATCAGGCAAGAAGGGAATGGAATGAAATATACAAAGTCATGCAAAGGAAGGGTCTGAATCCAAGAATACTGTACCCAGTGAGGCTATCAATCAAAATTGAGGGTCAAATCAGGAGCTTCACAGACAAAAACGGTCTACGGGAGTTTATTACAACCAAGCCAGCAATGCAAGAAATGCTAAAGGGTCTGCTGTAAACAGAAAAAATAGGAAACAAAGAAGGAACGCAGCGGTAAAGAACAAAAATGGCGACTAACAAGTTTCTATCAATAATAACTTTAAATGTAAAAGGATTAAATTCCCCAGTCAAAAGGCATAGGGTAAATGAGTGGATTAGAAAACATGACCCATATATCTGCTGTCTACAGGAAACCCACCTCAGAAAAAGAGACGCACACAGACTGATGGTGAAGGGATGGAAAAAGGTTTTTCAGGCCAATGGAAGTGAAAAAAAAGCCGGGGTAGCAATACTTATATCTGACAAATTAGATCTCAAACTGAAGGACATAAAAAGAGATAAAGAAGGCCACTTCATAATACTAAAGGGAGCAGTCCAACAAGAAGAAATAACTCTGGTAAATATATATGCACCCAATATAGGAGCACCCAAATACGTAAGAAATCTTCTGGAGAAGATCAAGGGAGAGATTGACAGCAATACAATCATAGTAGGGGACCTTAACACCCCATTATCACCACTGGACAAATCCTCTAAACAGAAACTCAGCAAAGAAACATCAATCCTAAATGACTCACTAGATCAGACGGTATTAATTGACATCTTCAGAACATTTCACCCCAAAGCCACAGAATATACATTCTCCTCAAGTGCACATTTGTCATCTTCAAAGATAGACCATATATTGGGTCACAGACAAAGTCTCTTCAAATTCAAGAAAATTGAAATCATATCAAGCATCTTCTCAAACCACAAAGGCATAAAACTGGAAATCAACTACAACAAAAACAATCCAGAAAAATCAAACACATGGAGACTAAATAGCATGCTATTAAACAACGACTGGGTTACCAGTGAGATCAAAGAAGAAATAAAAAACATCATGGCAACAAATGACAATGAAAACACAACAATCCAAAACCTATGGGACACAGCAAAAGCAGTCTTGAGAGGAAAGCTCTACAAGCCTACTGCAAGAAACAAGAAACAATGAGAATAAATGACCTAACTCTACAACTCAAAGAGTTAGAAAGAGAGCAACAAAAAAAGCCCACTGTAAACAGAAGGAAGGAAATAACAAAGATCAGAGTGGAGATAAATGACATAGAGACCAAAAAAAACAATACAAAAGATCAACAAAACCAAGAGCTGGTTCTTTGAAAGGATAAACAAGATTGATACACCTCTAGCCAGGCTCACCAAGAAACAAAGAGAGAGGACCCAAATACACAAAATCAGATATGAAAGAGGAGAAATAACAACAGACCCCATAGAAATACAAAGGATTGTTAGAAAATACTATGACCAACTCTACTCCAACACACTAGACAACCTGGAGGAAATGGACATATTCCTAGAAAAATACAACCTTCCAAAACTTAACCAGGAAGAATCTAAAAATCTCAATAGGCCAATAACTATGGAGGAAATCGAAGCAGTAATCAAAAAGCTTCCAGCAAACAAAAGCCCGGGGCCAGATGGCTTCACAGGGGAGTTTTACCAAACAATCAAGGAAGACCTAAAACCTATCCTCCTCAGACTATGTCAAAAGATCCAAGAGGGCTGAAACCAGTTCGGCTCAGTGGATAGAGCGTCGGCCTGCAGACTGAGGGGTCCCAGGTTCGATTCCGGTCAAGGGCATGTACCTGGGTTGCGGGCACATCCCCAGTGGGGGATGTGCAGGAGGCAGCTGATCGGTGTTTCTCTCTCATCGATGTTTCTCACTCTCTATCTCTCTCCCTTCCTCTCTGTAAAAAATCAATAAAATATATTTAAAAAAAAAAAAAAAGATCCAAGAAGAAGGAACACTTCCCAGCTCATTCTATGAAGCCAACATCACCCTAATCCCAAAACCAGATAAAGACAATACAATGAAAGAGAATTATACGCCAATATCCCTCATGAACATAGATGCCAAAATCCTCAACAAAATCCTAGCAAATCGGATCCAGCAGTACATCAAAAAGATTATACACCATGACCAAGTAGGATTTATCCCAGGGATGCAAGGATGGTACAATATCCGCAAATCAATAAATGTGATACATCACATAAACAAATTGAGAGAAAAAAACCACATAGTCATATCAATTGATGCGGAAAAAGCATTTGACAAAATCCAACACCCTTTCTTGATAAAAACTCTCAGCAAGATAGGAATTGAGGGATCATACCTCAACATAATAAAAGCCATATATGACAAACCCACAGCCAACATCATACTCAATGGGCAAAAACTAAAACCATTCCCCCTAAAAACAGGAACAAGACAGGGATGCCCCCTCTCACCACTCCTGTTCAACATAGTACTGGAAGTACTAGCCATTGCAATCAGACAAGAAGAAGAAATAAAAGGCATCCAGATTGGAAAAGAAGAAGTAAAACTGTCCTTATTTGCAGATGACATGATACTGTACATACAGAACCCTAAAGACTCCATCAAAAAATTATTAGACTTAATAAATGAATTCGGCAATGTAGCAGGATACAAAATTAATGCTAAGAAATCCATGGCATTTCTTTACACCAATAGTGAACTTACAGAAAGTGAAACTATAGAAGCAATCCCATTTACCATTGCACAAAAAAAATTAAAATACCTAGGAATAAACTTAACTAAGGAGGTAAAAGACTTATATGCCAAAAACTACAGGACACTGAAAAAAGAGATAGAGGAAGACATAAACAGATGGAAGAATATACCGTGTTCATGGATTGGTAAAATCAACATCATCAAAATGTCCATACTACCCAAAGCAATTTATAGATTCAATGCAATCCCCATTAAATTACCAACAGCATATTTCACAAATCTAGAACAAACGTTCCAAAAATTCATCTGGAATAAAAAAAGACCCCGAATAGCTGCAGTGATCCTGAGAAAGAACAAAGTAGGTGGGATCTCAATACCAGATATCAAACTGTATTACAAAGCCACTGTTCTTAAAACAGCTTGGTACTGGCACAAGAACAGACATATAGATCAATGGAATAGAATAGGGACCCCAGAAATCGACCCAAACCACTATGCCCAATTAATATTCGACAAAGGAGGCAAGAGCATACAATGGAGTCAAGACAGTCTCTTCAATAAATGGTGTTGGGAAAATTGGACAGATACATGCAAAAAGATGAAACTAGACCACCAACTCACACCATACACAAAAATAAACTCAAAATGGATAAAAGACTTAAACATAAGACAGGAAACCATAAAAATACTAAAGGAATCCACAGGCAGCGAAATCGCAAACATATGCCCAAGGAATTTCTTCTCTGATAATGCTCCTAGGGCAATGGAAACTAAAGAGAAAATAAACAAATGGGACTACATCAAAATAAAAAGCTTTTGCACAGCAAAGGAAACCATCAACAAAACAACAAGAAGACCCACACATGGGAGAACATATTTGCCAATGATACCACCGATAAGGGTTTAATTTCCAACATTTACAGGGATCTCATGAAACTTAACAAAAGGAAGATAAACAATCCAATAAAAAAATGGGCAACGGACCTAGATAGACACTTTTTGAAAGAGGACATACAGAAGGCCGAAAGACATATGAAAACATGCTCAAAGTCACTAATTATACGAGAGATGCAAATCAAAACGACAATGCGTTATCATCTCACACCTGTCAGAATGGCTATCATCAACAAATCAACAAACAACAAGTGTTGGAGAGGATGTGGAGAAAAAGGAACTCTTCTGCACTGCTGGTGGGAATGCAGACTGGTGCAGCCACTGTGGAGAACAGTATGGAGCTACCTCAAAAAACTAAAAATGGAACTCTCATTTGACCCAGTGATCCCACTACTAGGAATATATCCCAAGAAACCAGAAAAGCCAATCAGAAAGGATATATGCACTCCTATGTTCATAGCAGCACAATTCACCATAGCTAAGATTTGGAAACAGCCTAAGTGCCCATCAGCAGATGAATGGATTAGAAAACTGTGGTACATCTACACAATGGAATACTATGCTGCGGTAAAAAAAAAAAAAAAAAGGAACTCTTGCCTTTTGCAACAGCATGGATGGAACTGGAGAGCGTTATGCTAAGTGAAATAAGCCAGTCAGAGAAAGATAAATACCACATGATCTCACTCATTTGTGGATTATGGAGAACATAGACTGATGAAAAGGGACAGACCCAAAGACTGAGAAACAGCGATCGGGCTATCAATCCCCAGAAGGAAAGTAGGGGAGGGCGGGGGTAAGGGGAAGAGATCAACCGAAGGACTTGTATACATGTATATAAGCCAAACCAATGGACATGGACAACAGGGGGATGGGAGCATGAGTGTGCGGGGCGGGGGTGGGGTGGGGGAGGGGGAGGTTGGGGGTTAAAGGGGGGGATGAGGACACATTTGTAATACCTTAACTAATAATAATAAAAAAAAGTCTAGAACAGTAAGTATGGTCATGTCTCATAATGTTCTCGAATATGAGGTCCATTCATTCACGGAGAAAGAAAATATCACAAATCTCAATTCTTGAATGAATGGAAAACTTTATAAAGGGGTTAGATTTTCATGGAACAGTTCCTTCACAAACGATCAACCATAAAATTTGATCCCAAGTCAAAAGCATCTTGAGGAATAATTTGTCAGATAGAACCTTTTCGTCCTATACTCCCCACAAGTTCCTCATGCAACTGAAGAACTATTTCACTTGTCTTAAGAGTTGGATAACTATTATAATCATGCTCTCATATTCATTCCTTCTTATATCCCAGAATAATCGCAACGGCTATATAATTACAAAAATTATATGTTCAATTAAAACTAAAAATTGAAAACTTGCTTAATTGGTTCTTTGAATAAAAATGACCATTTCTTCTTTGATTTCTCTCTAAAATGCTTCTTGTACTTTATCTGGCATCTATCTTAATTTTTATTCCTATAATATAAATTTTTGAGAAATTTTGTGTTGGTTTTATAATGATTGTTCTAAGGAATAAAAAATTAATAAGTCATTATTAGGTCAAATATAACCATCCATTTACTATCTGAGAAGGCTTGAATCAAAGTAATCAGCTTATTTAGATAATATGTTATCCTAAGCCAAAGACAATATAAAAAAACAAAATGAAACACATGCCAGATCGTCTTTGTTTTTCAACTGAAGTAGACTGGAATTCTGAGAAGCACAGAAATTTCTACTTTCTGCCCAAGTTTTTTTTTCATTGGAAATGAAGTAACATTTGCATTGGTACCCAATCCACTTTTCTTGGCAAAAATAGCCGCCAGAGCCTAAAAGAAAAAAATAAAACTTGACTGATGACATTGGAGATTCAATTTTTTTAAGCACTATTTACTCATTCAAAAATCATTTTATTTTTTTCTACAAATATTTTTGAGAGACTACTTTAGAGGATAGTCATGTGAATGAATCATGGGCATTATATTCTAGAGATAGCATCAGAATTACCAATCTGTTATTAATCATATTTAATGCTAGTTTGGGTAAATATACATAAGAAATTCAGTATGTTAAAATATCCTATAGTAGAGTGTAGGAAGTGACCCCAAAGTTGAGCTCTGCTGTCTAGATAGGATTAATTAGATGGAAGAGATATTTATGGGAGAAAGACATTTTAACATATTTCCTGAGTCAGAAATAAATATGGTACATTGGGAGAATTATAATATATATTTTAGATATTTTATCTTCAAATTGAAGATAAATAAAGCAATTAGTTTGAAGACCAATCATACAGTTAACTGGTAATAGTGCCTTGAACATTTTATCCTCAGCGATAGGTGTAATGATACATGGTATGTACTCAAATCTTTGCCAAGTGAATGGTGCTCAAATTATAGAGTAGAATGGTCATTACATGGGGAGGGGATGGGGGTAAATGGAGAGAAGTTGGAAATAAACTTCCAGTTAGAAGGTCAGTGTTCTGAGGGTCCACGGAATAACATTGGGATTATTTAACAATACTGTATTGTACACTTGTAAGTTGCTAAAGGGTAGATGTTAAATGTCCTCAGGACAAAAAGGAAATGCAATTATGTGATATGATGGAGGTATTAGCTAGAGCTAGAGTCATCATCATATTATAATATATAAGTGTATCAATATCAACACATTGTATATTTTAAACTTATACTAGTACAATGTTATATATCAATTATATCGCAATAAAGCTGGAAAATACCTCAAGAAGAAAAAGATAAATAAAGTACTATTTGATCATAGAAGATGATGAGACAACTTGGAGAGAATTTGGAAAAATGCATTAAAAAAATTGGACTCAGAGTTGGCTTACAATGTAAAAGTAGGTTCAGATTTATAGAAATCTCTGCACTATATTCTGAGTCATGTAAGAATTGAAGCAAAGCTAAAGGGATATATAAATATAAGTTATGAGCAAACACTGGTAGATAATAAGGATTAGCTGTAATATGTACTATAATTTTTTTTGATTTGTTATTTAAATATTAGCACTCATACAGGAAAACCATGTCATTTCAGGCCAATATTTTCCTTATTACTTAAATATATAAATGATGCACATTCAATGTACTAATAATTTAATAATTCTTACATTAGAGAACAAAGAAATGAGACTATTCTACAATTAGCAGATAAACTTCTATTTTACTAAGTGTAATATTCCATCACACTTCTGTGCGAGAAAAACAAGAAACTATTTCATGCTCTATCAAAACTAATATTTTCCAAATTATGGAACCTACCTTTCTGAGGTTCCATGGTGGTGGGTCCTGGAGATGGTGTTGGCTGAATACTTTGTTTAGTAAGTGCTGTGAGAAATAATTAGAAATTTACTTAATTAGGTACAGGTTTGTAAAATAGAACAATATCATACATTAGTAAAATGAAATATTTCTTATTGAATGGCTTCATTCCAGTCTTGGTCTTTATATCTACTTGCCTAGAAAAGCTTACCATTTTTCAACACAATTCCCAAAGTAGCCATCAGCACAAGGCACGTTACTCCTAAGACCCCAGAAATCAACCTCCACGGAGTGCTCTGAAAAGCTGTAGAGAAAGGGAGGTAGAGTGATGAGTTTAATAACAAACACAGAAGCTAAAGTGCTTATATGCAGAAACTAGAGAGGGAATCCAAAAATTTATTCGATTTGAAAACCCAACTATCTTGCCAATGAAACATTGAAAAATGAAGACATCCCATTGAGAATTCCACCCAAAAGTAAATAATTTACATGATGTACTTTATTCTTTAGGAAGGTTACCCATATCTTTTCTTCTTTACCAGCTCTTTCTCAGAAAGTGGATTCAACATTTATTTTTAATTTGGCGAAGAAGCCCAGAGATCTGGAGTAAGAAGAAATGAACAGGCACCCAGCTCTGTTTTATGGGCTTACAAAACAAACATTAACTTAAATTTTCTCAACAAAAAATCACAAGATAGTAGTATGATTCCCATTAGGTAGATGAGAAAATTTAGAACTTATTATTAATATTATTTTCTCAAGATATCAAAACTAGCAAGTACCCAAGTCAGAAATCAAACGAAAGTTTGTCTAGGACCATAATCTTTATTTTATATATTCTGTCATTGTCACAACATACTTGGGAGCGTGTCCTTTTGAGACTACTCTGAGAAAGGTCAGGTGCTCCTAGATTTGTAGAGATTTGACAGGGAAGAAAAGACATTGGAGTATCTGGATCAAAGCATGTTCAATACATGGGGAGCTGGGTTTATATCACATTGGATTATGATGCATAAGCAACAATTTTTTACAAGAACATTATATTACCTAATACCTCATATTCCTTGCTTATAACCATTTTCCCTACAACAATTCAACATTAGGAGATTCTGCATTAACATCAGCACACTCCTAAAATGTTGTCATTAACAACAG
Organism: Myotis myotis; assembly: GCF_014108235.1. Taxonomy (NCBI): domain Eukaryota; kingdom Metazoa; phylum Chordata; class Mammalia; order Chiroptera; family Vespertilionidae; genus Myotis; species Myotis myotis. Next base: position 190,404,029 of record NW_023416335.1, read on the forward strand.
ACCAATGTGTCAAACTGTCAATCTGGTTGGTGTTTGGACTTCACAACCCAAATGGCAAAGTTTTAAAACAGCACTTGTAAGCACTGTATCTTAAATTTTTGGCATTCTCTATTTTACTAGAAAATGTTGCTCATAATTTAACCAGGAAAATTCAGTTCTCATTTAGAATTTAGAGCTTTCCCTGCCATTAGTCACTTTTTAAACCTGTTGGGAAAGCTTCACAAAATCATTTCCAAGTTACAGAATGAAGAGTCAGAGAAGTAAAATTAAATGGGAAAGGCTGATACACGGGAAGCCTAACATTTTCCATATTATTTTCTTACAGCATGCCCTGAAATGAGCTATACCCACAAGACATGGTTTCCATTTATATTTACTTCTAAATTTTTCATTCAGGCTGACATACCTGCCATGAGAAATGTTGTTCCAGTGTGGACACAGATAAGTCACGATGTTTGTTTGTTTAAGAAGAACGGTGTTGAATCACAGAATTGAGCTGAAGGCTCAGAACCTGAAAGTTGTGTATGAAGAAATTCAAAAGGAAAAGGAAAAGAAAAAAAATTGTGTATTTTAGTGATATTCTTGGTGTTCCGGAAACCACAATACAGGAAATTGTCACTACACTTGTGTAATGCAAATTCTCTGACAATCAGAAGGAAAAAAAAGTAAAAGATTTTTTTAACGTTTGAACAGGGATCATCTTTTAAAAATATGGGGAAAATGGGAAAAAAAGATGGGCAAACCAAAGGAAAATTTGCTTAGTATAATAAAGTGCCACAAGAATTTTCTCCTTTAAAAAATACCACATGATCTCACTCATTTATGGATAATAGAGACCATTATAAACTTTTGAACAATAATAGATACAGAGGCAGAGCTGCCTCAAACAGATTGTCAAACTGCAGCGGGAAGGCCGGGGAGGGTTGGGGGGCAGGAGGGAGGGGGGTAAGAGATCAACCAAAGGACTTGTATGCATGTATATAAGCATAACCAATGGACATAACACACTGGGGGATAGGGGAGGCTAGGGGACTGTCTAGGGCGGGGGGGGGGGGGGAGAAATGGACACATATGTAATACCCTTTGTATTACTTTAAGCAATAAAAAAAAAAAAGAATTTTCTCCTTTAAATAATGATAAACATTTATAATTTACCTGTGTTGAACACAGATTCAATTACTTGGCATATATTAGCACATTTGTTTCTGAATATTGCTTAATAATAAAGATACATAAACATACTTATTTTTCTGATGAGAAAATGAAGGCAGAACTAAAGACATGACCAAGGTCATTAAGTTTGACTATCTTTCTCCAGAGCACACATGCAATGTATTTCAAGTCAGACCTATCCCTCTGTGTCTATGTTTTGAGGTTTTGATTTCTTTTCTTTAGCACAGAGTGGTTGCTATTTCCATCTCTCATTGTGTGCTTCTGATCCCTGCCTCATTAACCCACGTATGGAAGGTGAAGGTCAAAAAGGTAGAACCAGAGTGATTTTCCATTACTGTTCCATCCATGCTCGCGTGCGCGCGTGCACGCACACACACACACACACACACACACACACACACCTATGTTCTGCAACAGCCTCTGTTGGTCTATGCCCACCCTTCAGTGGCTCATTCAGGTGAGCCCCAAAGCTTTTTTCAACATTTAACTCTCCATTGTTCAGTTCCATTCAAGTTCTTTGAACTGCAGCTGCTTTATTACCCTTATTTGTACTGTATTTAAGTATTATATTTTTACTGGGTTCTCTCACTCAGATAGCATACTGATAGCTCAGTTTACAAGTTTTTCTCTTCAGAAGAATAACGTTATTAGTGGGAAATTCAAATGTGGGACAAATGGGTGAATAAAAATCTGAAGAGTAGAGACTTTTGAGAGTGGGTGGGTGGGTGGGTGGCTGAGAAGAGATCAGCCAAACATGGACACAGATAATAGTGTGGTAAAGGCCTGGGGAGGAGGGTGGGGGCAGGCTAAAAAGGATCAATCAGGGTCCTATATAATAAAAGGCTAATATGCAAATCGACTGAACTGCTGAATGACCAGTCACTATGATGCACACTGACCACCAGGGGCAGATGCCCAATGCAGAAGCTGACCTCTGGTCAGTGCACTCCCACAGGGGGAGTGCTGCTCAGCCAGAAGCTGGGCTCACGGCTGGCAAGGGCAGTGGCGAATGCAGTGGCGGTGGCAGGAGCCTCTCCTGGCTCTGTGGCAGCGCTAAAAATGTCTGACTGACAGCTTAGGCCTGCCAAAGTCAGCAGTCGGACATCCCCCCAAGAGGTCCCAGACTGCAAGAGCATGCAGGCTGGGCTGAGGGACCCCCTCCAAGTGCACAAATTCTGTACACCAGTCCTCTAGTATATAATAATTACAACAATTAAGATTTTTTAAAAAATAATAGAGACCTTGCTCTGTAATTAAATATCTAGAAATGCAATCTAATATTTACCATCAAATGAAGCAGACTCTCATATAAGTTTCTTGTTGTTTATAATTTTTATTTCAAGCATTATAGTAGTAGCATATATGAAACTCATTGTAAGAGATGGGCTACTCAACAACCAAAAAACAAACAAAACAAAAAACAAGGAATGTGATTTTAGTTTCCATGAGTTAAGTTTTCCATCTGTTTAATTTGCATTGTGTGCATAAAGATGCTGTCACTGAACCATGAAATTGCTAAAATTTTAATTCTTGCCTGAGGTTGTAAGCATGAAAATTCTTCATCCACATTTTATGCAAATTCAAGCTAAGAAAGGTAATTTAAAAGTGATCCTTTGTCTACTTGAAGTCTATTCAATTTTACTTTTAATTAAATTTATTGGAGTGACATTGGTAAATAAAATTATGTAGATTTCAAGAGTAAAATCCTATGATACAGAATCTGTATATCATATGGTGTTTATCACCCCAAGTTAAAATTCCTCTGATCCCCTTTACTACCTCCTCAAACCCTTTCCCTCTGGTAACCACAACACTGTTATTTATGTCTATGAATTTTAGTTTGCGTTTTTCGTTTTTTCACTTGTTACTTTCAGTTTTATGTTCCACATAAGGGTGAAATCCTTTGTTTCTTGACTTTTTCTATCTGACTAATTTCACTTAACATGTTATTCTCAAGATCCATCCATGTTGTCACAAATGGTAGTATTTTATCTTTCTTATGACTGATTTTAGTGCTTGAAATATACAATTACATGTAAAATAAGAATATTTCTCCAAGCCCTAGCCTTTTTAGCTCAGTGGATAGAGCGTTGGCCTGCAGACCAAAGGGTCCTAGGTTCAATTCTGGTCAAGGACATGTACCTCGGTTGCAGGCTCCCCCCTGGCCTGGGCCCTGGTCAGGGTGCATGCAGGAGGCAACAAATTGATGCGTTTCTCTCACATTGATATTTCTCTCTTCCACTCTCTCTAAAAATAAATGGAAAAATATCTTCAGAAGGGATTTAAAAAAATATCTCTCTCCAAGTCTTTTTAATATATCTGTATAACATTATCATAAAAGTGAGTTTTGTATGACACATGATGTTTAGAAAAAGTGTTTTCTGGATTAATCAGGAGGGAAAAGGACAAATGAGTGACTCCTTTACTGAGATTTATAAGCAAAAATACCCAAGAAAAAGTAAAAAGTGATGAATTAAAGTAACAAGGGTATAGATTATGTTTCTTTGGGGAAAATCTGGAAGCAATCACTGTGTGAACATGGTTTCAAAGCAAAAGGTTCAAATTATATTTAATAAAATACAATAAAATCAGAAATTTTAAAAATATGTTTTATTTATATTTCAAGTAGGGACACAAATTTAATCTGTAACAATAAAAGTGGTTTAAAATGTATTTGTGTAATGTTTGTTACAATAAGATAAACACAATACATTTAAACATACTTTCTCCTATTAACCTCTTTTTTCACTTTTTGTTTGGAAATGAATGAAGATTGACAGAAAGTTACAGAAATAATGCAGCAGAGAGAGCTACCTTGTACCTTTCACTTAGTCTTCTCCAATCATGATATCTTACTTAGAGTATGTTATCAAACCCAAGACATTGACATTAATTCACAGGCTTTATTCAGATTTTACCATTTTTATAAGCACCCATTTGCTTTTAAATTATTGTAACCACTGCCACATGAACTCTGTTTTTATATTCTAGAAAATAATTACCAACAATTATTTTGTTACTCAGAAGTATGGTTGTTAAGGAAAAGGCAAGATATATAACGAAACTTTTTCTGTGTTTACCAACTTTCATTTTATTGAGTTGGTTCCATAGAGGAGAATTTTAACCTTTATTGAGTACATCATTACATGCCTATTGTAGTGCTTAATGTAAATACCTTATTAAGTACATGAGCACACATTAAGTGTATCAGTACATTTAATCCTAGTGAAGTATTTTGGCATTTCACTATTTTACTGACAAAGAAATGTATTAATGCACAGAAATTCTCTTATGTGCAATACTTTAATTTGCAGATGACAAAGGTATACCTAGCAACAGGAAATCCTTACATGTCTCCCACATCTGAATATCCTTGTCCTAGAAACAAAAATCCTGACATTCTCTTAAATTGAGTAACCAGTGTCTTATTGGTCATTCAGTTCCACGGATGGGCCTTTTCTTGATTAGGATTTTTCTTTATGGCTCTCTAAGGAATAGAGAGAATCACCTTGCAGCTCTAGTCAAGTAAGGAAATATTTGCTATTGCTAGGTGCTTATTTTCATTTCCTTTGCAACACATTATCTTAATTGATCTCTGACATGTTACCCAATATCTTTGCAACTATAATATGGGATTTAGATACTGCATTGTTTGTTTTACAAGTATAGTAGCATTTCACAGTTGCAATTTTAACTGACATTTACAAATTCACGCATGGATATTGACCAGAGACATCACACAAAAAGCATGAAATGTACCAAGAGAACTGCTTTCCATAAAAAAAAAAAAAAAAAAAAAAGCAGACAAACAAGAAATAAAACAAAAGCAGCACCAATTCTGACTGCAGTTCAAGAACGGTTTAATCAGAATCAAATGTGAAAGTTTTGGATGAATTTAGATCTTTCTCAGCACTTGACTCTGCCTAATAGCTACTTTATAAAATGAAATGTCTACACAGAAAAAGAAGCATCGAATAAGGGTGATCTAATTGGTGATGCACATTTTGGAAAAAGCACTGGCATTCTCAGATTGTTTAGGGCAGAGATTTTCAACCTTTTTCATCTCGTGGCACACACAAACTAATTACTAAAATTCTGTGGCACGCCAAAAAATATATTTTTTGGCAATCTGACAAAAAAAATAGGTATCATTTTGATTCATTCACATCAGAAAACTGTTGTGTTGACTGTTGTCATTTTTTTCATTTGACAATCTAAGGGAAAAGAGGTCAGTGCACCCTAATAGTCAGGTATTGCACGTTTTTAAAAGTCTTGTGGCACACAGGTTGAACATCACTGGTTTCGGGTAAGGAGAAGTTTATAAAACCAGAGTGAAGAAAACGTACAATTTGTTTCAAAATTTCTTAATTTTGGCCCTAGAGCTCATCTCCTATATAATAAGTCCCAGCATGTGAGACTTAGGTGTAGACATCTCACCTCGGAGCTGCAAAGAGCTGGCTGGCTGCAGCTGCGGCTTGTCAATCCTCATGTAGCTGGAAACAGTGTCTCTGTGGTGAGCTGTTGGGTAGGCCGTTGGGTTCTCACTCTCAAACTGTGACAACTTGGTCACTCCTTGAACTTTAAAGCTCAACTATTTTTACTAAATATCCTTAAAGTGGCACTGAGCCCCTTTCTTGGCCTGTATGCAAAAATAGCTACAGTGTAAAGCTCAAGGGTCAGCATCTGTTGATGAAATTTGGGCATAAAGAAGAAGAAACAAGGGAAGTAAAAGGATTCTGTAGGAAGAGTAAGTCGCATCAGTACCCAAGAAGCAGGTTATTCAGATCAGTAAAAATCTTTCAGTCCAGAAAACTCACCTTTTAATTTTTGTACGTAACTCTTATCTGGTGAGTGTCAATCAAATTCACACATTACCAAGTTCCCGCATCCTGAAATAAATCTGAGAAAAAAAGAATCATAAAGGATTATTGTTCAAATTTTATGTTTTCTCATTATTTAGTAGAAAAGTAGTCTATAATTTATTATACTCCATCATTATGTATGAAACAGGAAGACAATTTTGGGGGGATTACTATATACCAGTGTTGTGTTGGATATTTTAATCTTCATAACCTATGTTATTAATACTATTGTTTCTTAAATTTCATAGTTGAAGACACAGAATATTATAGAGGAAATGTGATTAAAGTTAAGTAGCTAGCAGTGGCTGAGCTGAGCATCACTAAGGTTGTCTACCTCTATAGAAAAATATTTAGGGATATGTTTAACATAATTCTAAGGGAATATATCATTTTGCCTCCTTTATCTTGGTAATTTTTAGTACTTGTTTATTTATATACTAGAGACCCAGTGCACAAAATTCATGCATGGGCCGGGGGTCCCTCAGCCCGGCCTACACCCTCTCCTGTCTAGCACCCCTTTGGGGATGTCCAACTGCCAGCAATCGGACATCCCTCTTGCAATCCATGACCGCTGGCTCCATAACCACAGATGGTTTATTAGATCAAGCATGTCAAACTCAAAGGCTAACATAGGCCAAATAAACAAGGTTTAAGTTTATGTGGGCTGCAAAAAAATAAAAGCTTCAATTTTCATAGAAATGTAGGTATATTTCGATAGAGACATGCTGAATACAAAAGGCTGAAATAAATGAGTAATTGCTAACATAAAATAATAGAACATTTTAATAAAAATTAATATTTTTCTTGAACATACACTTACCAGACACTGAATAGCTACAAATTAATAAGCGTGACAGAAATAAACCTATTTTTCTTGTTCTCCAAAAGCGAAATATTTCTTGTTGCACTCACCAAACAAGTCAGTCCAAGATTAATGACATGGCAATCAGCTGCTAAAATATTCTCTGCTAGTATTAGTGGAGAGAAATGGTGTGCCTGCATGTAAGGTGTGTAAGGGAAATGAATGCAACACAATTATAGTAATCAGTCATTAGTAAATGTTGTAGTTATTAGTAATTATGTATAAGAGGATATTGTAAAAATTAAGTTATGAAATTCTTATTAAAACGTTTCTTACGTACTGTTATATTGGCTGGGCCGCAAAAATTTTTATTGTGGGCTGCATGCAGCCCACCGGCTGTGAGTTTGACATGCTTGTATTAAATGTATATTATATGACAGTTACATATGTCCAGCAATATACCTATGTCAATGCATACACATTTGATTAGGTATTGCTGGATTGTCTTATGGAGGTAAAAACACAGATGTGGATAATTAAACCAAGTTGTCACCATAATGTTATATAAGAGTGGCTTTTTTACATCTTAGCAAGCTTTTAGTTATATGCTTTATTTTTGGTTTCCCTGTTTTCATGTCTCCTGGTTTCAATGAATTATACTTTAATTTTTAAATATCTATTTATAAACACTAATATCAATTTGTGAATTTTATGATGCTTTCAGATATAAAATAATTCATGTGAAAAAGATATTGACAGCAAGGTTGCTGATCCTTTTTAGAATTTATTTGGATTTCTTTGAAGTTAGATTTGAGAAGAGGGGGAGATTTTATCTTGCTACCTCCTTCTGCTGTTTGTGTGTTTATATGTGTGTGAGGGTGTGTGTGATGTGTGTGGTGGGAGAGGTGAGAAAACTTTGACCAGAGAGACGTAAGTGCAAAATAAACATTATAATTTTGCCATAGCAATGAAAAGATATTTACTATTCACTGTAAGTGAGCATTATTGTTAAGCAGGTAGGACAAGGATCTCAAGGTCTCAACAATTCTTACTAAATGCTATTTTGCAATGTTGAAATGTAGCATTGTATTTTACAGATCAGATATAAACAAGATGAACCCAAACTGGGATAAATGTAGCCAGCTGCAAACTTTCTATTGTAATGATGTTTGTAATTAGATTATTAAGATTTTTTCCCACTATTATGGTAACAAACATCAATACTGGCTTTGAAAGCATTTCAGACTAAAATTAATCTATTTAAGAAATGATTGCTGGTTACCTACTAAGTGCCAGACACAAAAAAAGAAGCAAAACCCCTGTTTTGTGGTGGTTTTATTCTATGACCAGAGCCCAGTATTAAGACCATGCATATGTACAAGAGTTTATCAGAAGGAGAGACATAAAAAAGGAGGATTTGAAAGACTGGGAAAGTATGATGTGTGATAAAATGTTAAATCTGATGGTGAAGCCTCACTGTGAGAAAGAGAACCGCATGCGGACGTGAAGGGTGACTGGCGGGGAGAGAAGCACCAAGTGCTCTGCGGCTCCCACGCTGAGGAGAAAGACTCATTTGGCTTCTTTTGAAACAGACCTCAAATGTTACTGAGAATTGTATATGCCAACCCTAGACGGGCTTTCTTACACTAAACCTGGCTAAACCAAGACCAAATGTGCCAGGAGCCAGTCCAAAGGTTGTTTCCCCAAGTATGGAGAACATGCCTGCTTTTAAAAAATAAAAAAGGGGGAATTTGCCGGGAGCCAGTCCAAAGGTTGTTTCCCCAAGTATGGATTTTCCCCTGAAGTTAGGGAGGGAATAAAACCTCTTAACTAAGTGCCAGGCGGGTAATTAATCACTTTAACTATGAACAATCATGCTTAAGCTACATAATCTTTACTCCCTGGAATGGAGATAAGAAACGCCCTAACCTTTGGAATAGAGATTGATAGGATCAACTGAACGCTGTCTCTGTGTCATTCCTTCTTCACCGACTCCATCCACACCTTTGGGGACCCCTGGACCTGCTGGGGTTGGACCCCGGCACGAATGGCCAAAACTCAGTCAAGAATCCTGAAATATTTTATTTTTATTAGAGATTGTAATGTAGATTTTTACTTTGTTTCCAAATCAGATGAACCTACTTTTAATGAGAACTATTCAACATCTGTACACTATTACAGATGTCCCCATTTCTCACTCTTTGCTTCCCTCCACCCAGTCCTCACTGTACTTTCCCTCTGGCCATTAAAACACTGTTGTCTGTGTCTACGAGTTACATATATATGTTTTTTGGCTAATTCACCTTCTTTCATCCAATCCTCCATCCACCGTCCCCTCTGACAACAAGTGCTGGCGAGGATGTGGAGAAAAGGGAGCCCTAGTGCACTGTTGGTGGGAAAGCAGACTGGTGCAACCACTGTAGAAAACAGTATGGAGTGTCCTCAAAATATTAAAAATGGAACTGCTTTTGGCCCAGCGATCCCACTTCTGGGAATATATCCTAAGAATCCCGAAACACAAATTCAAAAGAATAAATGCACCCCTGTGTTTACAGCTGTGTTATTAAAAATAATCAAGATCTGGAAATAGCCCAAGTGCCCATCAACAGATGAGTGGATAAAAAAATCTGTGGTACATTTACACAATGGAATTCTGCACGGCCATACAAAAGAAGGAACTCTTCCCTTTTACAACAGCATGGATGGACCTGAAGATGATTATGCAAAGTGAACTGACCCAGAGAAAGACAAATACCATATTAGTTCACTCATGTGAAATCTAATGAACAAAATAAACTGTACTCAAGCTTTTTGACAGGAAATACATCCAACAACTTTCTAGTAACAAAATATCACAAAAAAATAAAAATGAATCATTGTGGAGGAGGGGTGAACTACAATTGATATATTTCTAAACTTTTAAAAAAAATTTTGTGAGCTTATTTGAGCCAAACTGATGACAATTGCCAGAAAGCAAAATCTCAATGGATTGGGATACTGCTCTGGAGAATGGTGGGTTTGTACCTTGTTTTCATAAATTATCATCAAAGGGGAAGATGTAAGTGGGTTACATGAAATCCATTGGTGATAGATTAAGAAGGTGGGACAAAGCAAAGTGGGGAAACCTCTGGGATTGGATAAAAATGAAATGATGGACATATGCTTCTTTTACATAGATTGATAGAGGATAGTTAACATAGTTAACAGTTACGATGAACATGATAACAATAACAATGAAGGAATACCCAGACATTTCAAAGGTATCGTATCTTAGATGCAAAAAGACAATAGGCTCAGTAAAGTTCAAGGTTGATCTTTGTCAGGAAAAATACTGGCCTAGGACATGACTACCCACTATAAACTGATTTTAGTTAAATATTTAATTTCAGACCATCCTTTGTGGTTACTTTAGGTCTTTGAGCTTGTGTACAACCACCATGCAGGCCTTCCCTGAACTAGTCAGGTTAGCATGAGGCCTTTTTTTTTCCATCCATATATCCCCCTTTTGGTCATAAATCAATCCATAGGATGCATTGATGACCAAACTTTAGGTTGAATAATGGAGTCACACGGTACAAGGAAGGCTCATTCCTAGGAAGTCTCCGTGTCAGTATTTGTCTTGCTGAACAGGGTAGACCACTGGGGATAGGGCAAGACCATAGCCTTCGATGGGATTCAAGATCGATTTTTTTTTTTTTTTAAAAGGCGGGTAAATGGGAGGCAGTCAGAGCCTATATGTCCTTGTTAAAAAGTATTTTGGATCATTTCTAATTTTTGAGCCACCATGATCTGAGTCTTTTTGCTCTTTGTCTTAAGTTTTGTCTTTCTGAATCTAATATAACATTTACATATCAGGAACAAAAGTAACAATACTAAACCAATAACACCGATTAGGAACAGAAAATGTCAAATATTAGACAAGGAAAGGTCTGAGGGGAACAAGGATCCCAGCCAACCAAAAACCCCTTTACATGTATCATCCTAATTATTTCTAAACTTTTGTCAATTTTTATTTCACATTAAGCTAAACATGCAGGTACAATATCCTTATAAGAACAAAAGTTCATAGCCACAAGGATGATAAAGTTTCACTCAGGAGTACTGCCTACAAAAGTGGTAAAGGACGGATTAGGGCAGCGTATCCATACCTGAAATACAAAGAAAGGGAAGTTTATTCCCATGTTAACCCCCTTCCCACTTCCCAGATGAGATATTTTCAGATATTCCTGACGGAGGTCCGACATGCCTCTCTGGGAGGCCCGGGCTACTTGTCCCTTGCCCTGACTGAAGAGCTCACCAGGACTCTAGGAGTCACTGTTCTAGCACTAACAGAAATTCCAAGAGATATAAGAGAGTGGCTGCCCATGAACAAGAACTGGGTCAGTGTCCTCTAATTTCAGGGCTGGCATATGATGAAAACACAAACACACATGAACAAAGGTATGAGTGGCCTTCCTGGTATGATCACCCCATGCCATGTTGAAGCACAAAAGTGAATCCATATTAAAGCCCATACAGTTGTGTGCCTTGTCCATCCACCTTCGCGAGCTTGGGAAGTATTCTGTGAAACACAAGCAATGTCTGTAGTGGCCACTATTAAATGCATCTGCATGCTGGCAGGGACAGCAATGCACTGGGCTCGGATGACAATGTCCAGCGGAACTGGAGCTACGGTGATCCTTTCTCATTAAGGACATGGTGTCTTCAGTCAGGTGCCAAGTGGAATCTTGAAATAAATTTTCAGGGTCTCCTTTGTTCTACTTCCTCCTTTAAAACATATCATTTTGGAAGAACTAATCTTTCCTCTTGTGGACATGGTATTGGCTCTTCCAACTGTTTCCATAGCTGAGATTTCAAACAAATTTATTGCCTCAAATGTCTATTTTTCAGAGATCCTCTGGTCTATGATTCTGTAGTCCCAAGATATGATTCCTATGATCACCTGTCACTGACCATCCCATTCTGCTGAATGCTCCCCCAAAAGGAAATGCCTCCCATTTTCAAACAGGATGCAAAAACAAACAAACAAACAAACAAACAAAAAACCCACACTGGTTTCACTTCCAAAAGGCCACACCTCAGGAAAGAGTAGCTTCTGTCCCATGTTTGGCACTAACTGTTCAGTAAGGAAATAGGCTAAACACCACAAATGGTCTACGATACGACTCAAAGAAACTCAGGGATAATAGGATGCACATGGTGCCTCTGACCCTGGCCATCTAGCATGCATGGCAAGGCACAGCTAAAGCCACTGTAGACGGTGCTGTAGGAATGCAACCCTGATGCATAGAGAAGTTGAAAGTGTCAGGAAGCATCTAACCTGAACCACATCCACCAGGGGCATCCAGTAGGCTGTCACTCAAAAAAAGTAATAACTTAAAAAAGAGTGGACAATAAAAAAAAAATCTTTTGTCTCAGATATAAAAGAAATGCATTACAAAATATTAGAGAAACACATCAAAAAGTTACATTAAAACTTTTGAGGTGACAAATTAGAGTTCATTATAAATTTCTTCTCACATATCAGTTTATATCATTTTGAATATTTTTCAACCCCAAATTTAACCTTTGATATATAAAATCACTGTTTTGCATTTTGCTCTTTGAAAACTCCTAAGTCATGGAAGAAATAAGCTATTATGATTTATACATTAAAATGTTTATTCTTAGGGTAAGAATAACTTGTGAGACTAGTATAATGTATAAACATGCAAAGTATATAATACCTAATAACTTCTCAGAAAATCTATGGTATATATACATATATATATACATATATGTATATATATATGCACATATATGATATATATGCATAGAAGTATATATACATATATGTATATATGTATAAAGATTTATGATATATATTAGATGTGTTCATATATGCACGCAAACATGACTTCATATGTTGGAGACTATTAATTATAGTATATCTGAAGATTAAACTTTACTGGAAATGATGTCTGAATTCTGATATGGCCCTGACTCTTTTGGTCAGACCTCATCAACAGCTCAATGTACTCTGTGTGGGTAAAAGGTCTACTGCACAGAACAAAATATTTCCAACCACAGGCCTACTCAATGCTGCTTGAAATAACTTTAACACCTACAGTAGCCTTGATATGACCATACGATTTGAGGGATGAGGTGAATGGGTATTGGACAGAGAAAATAGCATGCGTTATAAAAAGAAAAGAAAAAAGACCAAGAAGCTACAGCAAAGCAATTTACCTGGTCAAGGAATGAAAGATAAAGATTAAGAAAGAGAAAGGCCAAAAGGGAGGTGTACACCCTAGCTGTGGGTGGTCATTATCGCTTTAACAATCATTGTCTGCATCATTATTGTTCAGACAAACATGACCACAGGAAATCACACTAAATTCAAAGTCGCAACAGCTTTTACCCCTGAGAGAGGAAAAGCACAGAGAAAAGCTAGTCAAACAAAGAAAAACAACATGAGGATCATAAATCATTAGCTAGACTGTAAAGACTGGAGTTAAATTCATATGAGGACTTCTTTTACCCTCACATCTACAATGCGGCCTTACATCTCACAGCTTTGGCACCATTTGTACAGCTTCTGCCCCCAAATATTTTAGAGTCTGGTTCGTTCATTTCATTCAGGTCTCCAAATGTCACCCCTGTGACTACTCTTTTGATCACTTTTTCTAAATGTGAAATGATGCCCACATCATTCCATATGACCTTCAATATTTCCTACAACAGATAAGCCAAAGTTCCCTTATAAAACCAATAACTAAAACTCAAAATCTAAAATGACACGATATTGTAAATGTACTGCTATATGTGAACTTTATAGTAAGTGTATTTTTATTTGATATTTTTGACTTTATGGAGAACATACTGTTTATTACATAATGCTGAGATTTACCAGGATTATAGACAATGTTAAAGGAACCAGAAAATTAGATTTTAATAAATACAGTGAACAGAATAGTGACATATAATCATCAGAGGACTTGATTCTCAAATCAACAAGAATACTAGATAGATAACCAAAAAGATTAAAACTAAAAGAGGTTATAGATTATTGATATTTTTTAGAGAATTTAGATAACATAGATATATTTGTATGGTAATAATTGTTACTCAGGATTCCAAAATCCTATTCATATATCCAAAACAATTTAGATTCAAGGTTTTATTAATTTAGTTTCAAGGTTTCTCTGAATTTCCCTTTAAACCTGAATGTAATTTTGTCCTTTACCTGCTTTCCTTGTATCTATAATAATATATGCAATTTCATATAATTCTATTTTTCAGTCATATTCAGTCACAAGAACATGTCATTTCAGCAATTCAAATTTCCAATTTGACTATATTTTAAGGCCACGTGGGAAATCCAACCTATTCTCTTTACCTCAAGATTCTTACCTTCGTCACTTCTGCAAAGTCCTTTTTGCCATACAAGGCACTATTTACAGTATCTAATGATTGTGACCTGGATATTTCCCGGGCATTATCCAGCCTACCACAAAATCCAGGATGCCTCCAGGTGCTCCCTTCCCTTGGGGGCCCCTTTTAGCCCACAAGAAATACTTAGACATAGTTGATCCCAGTATTGCAGACATGTGATATGTTCCCAGTGGAGCTTCCACTACTCTATCACCATAGGCTGCTCTGGTGGGCATAATCATGGTATCTTTTATTTATAAAGTCACTCCCACACCCATCCTCCATGCTTCTTGGCTACATTCTGTGGTCTTGGAAGCAAAACTCTAACTAAGTCCCTCAGGCTTCCTTGCCCTCTGGCCTCTGGCTGGTGTCAGCCATTGGAAGGCATTGGCAGCAGATCAGAAGGTAAGAGGAGAAAGCAGCCAGTTTACGTCTCCAGATCCCAGCAGTGACTGGAATCTCTCCTATGAGTTCTTGGCATCTTCTGACACTTGCAGTGGATCACAATGTGATCATTGTCCTATGATGTCCTGCACAACATTGCCCAGAGTCTATGTAGCTTAAAATCTATTTGATTTATTGCATTTAATAAGAAATTAAAAAAAAAAGAGTCCTGAGAAAGTTCTGTGGTATGTTTCTAGAATATTGGCTGCTAAAACTATATTTGCTCCATTATTACTAAATAAATAAACCATCTATCTTTTGACATGGCCAATGTTGTTTTTTGGTCTTGTTTTTGTTTTCAGAAAGAATACTAAATTTTCTTCTGCACTTAATCCAGTGGTTATTTTTAATTTAAGCATCATGCATCTGGTCAACACACTAAGTAAGCAAAGGTGTTGCTGACATATCCACTCACTGTGCACTCCTCTGTGCAGTGTATTTCCAACCACAGTGTTGCCAGCACTTAAAATGGCTTTTAGCACTTAGACCACTTGATATTATTGTAATAATTCTTAGGAATCTAGGAAGAGGTGGGGTGTTATTGCAAAGGAGAATTAAATTTCTGATAAAAAAAAATAAGTTCCTACTGTAGAAGATATTGGAAGCAAAACCTGTGTAACTGGCTAAGAAACAGTAGGTTTAGTTTAAAGGAAGAGAATGAAATAAAAACTGAGACTTACAAACGTGGATGAGGGGATTACTACCACTTTAACTGTGACATTAGTGTCATTTATCAGTTGGACATGCAGGGTCACAGCTAATAGAAACACAAAACAATGTGGGATAATATGAGGCTGGAGAATCTTTGATGTAATAAGAACAAGAAATAAGATGAGGATGAAAAATTCACTGATGCAAGTCATTCATATAACTATATAAATATCAGAGTCCTGTTTTAAACGTGTATTTCTTGGAGCCTTTTCTCTTGCTCTGGTATTTTTAAGTGACATATTTTGTAAACAGAAATAATGGGCCAGTAAGTGCATATGAATTTTAGTCATACTGCCTTTATATGTAAAACAGAATCTTTTAAAATCTTGAACTTTTTAAAAAGTAAAATATGATAGGATGAGAAACTCTACAGAAAACACATTCAGGCACTCATATTGAAGGAACAGAAATGTAGACCACAATAAAAAATAATTTCTGATGTAATAAGTGAGTATACCAATATTTGCAGAACATATTAAAAAAGCAATTTATTTTTAGCATTCAGTAGCAAAAACTCTGTCCTTTTAGTGGCCATTTTAGTAAGAATATAATTTAAAACTAATGAATTATTTTTCAAATAGTACCAAGGGTTATTAAATCTATAATTATAATGAAACACAGCCTATATGGAATGCACAAGAGAAGCAACAATGTCAGAAAATGAAGAGAAATCAAGATAGCTCTGATTCAGGGATTGTTTCTATATATATGTATATTGTATGGACCAAAAGAAGCCAGTCAGAGAAAGACAAATACCATACGATTTTACTTATATGTGGAATCTAATGAACAAAACAAACAAAATAGAAACAGATTCATAGATACAGATTGGTAATTGTTAGAGGGGAAGGTTGTTGGGGTGCTGAGTGAAAAAAGGTGAAGGGATTAGGCCAAAATAAACACACACAAAAAAAAACACACACAAAACACCCAAAAACTCAGTCACAGACAACAGTATGGTGATTACCAGAGGGAAAAGGGTGGTGGTGGCAGGTAAAAAAGGACAAAGAGGAGATAAATGGTAACAGAAGGAGACTTAACTTTGGATGATGAACACACAATACAATATACAGATGATGTATTATAGAATGGTACATCTGAAACTTATGTATTTTTATTAACGAATGTCACCTCCATAAATTCAATAAAAATTATAAATAAATAAATAAATGAGGAAGTAAGCAAGATAGAGTCAGACATTTATTTTGTGTCTTTTTGAGAAGACCATACCAAAACTCAACAATACCAATACCTGTGGATAGTAGGGAGCATGGAGATCCAGCAAATGCCTTAATTTTAGCCATTTTGAGTGGTGTTACAATAAAATGTGCACCATTATTAGACTGAAAATGGTCTGGAAAGCTCACAACCTGACACTGATCATTTTTAGGGGCCAAAATATTGTGGCCAGGGTTGGTTAATCAGACTGGAATAGTTAACACTATTGCCTGGGAAAGGGCTGACAGCAATGAAGCACCATTGATAACTCCAATAAGAGGTAATATGTCTGATGTAGTGAATCTTCCAGGAATGGATGGGGCCATGCCTCCAACAGTAAACAGCAGGATCAACTTAGACAGGAGTCACATGTGTGGCATGCAGTGGCAGCCTCTAAATCAGGACTCCTATATCACAGGACTCCCCTGACTGCATGGTATTGTCATGTCCAGTATGATGGTGGATCCAGGCAGCAATGGTAGCAAGCAGACAGTGCAGACTCAATCAATAACTTTATGCTGATCATTCTCATCAGAGAATGTGGACATCTACATGAGAGACACAGACAGTTAAATCAGTAGCTTTCTAGCTTTTGGCTCAGGAGAGAAATATCTTATTATCTGCCAAAGTAGGTGTCCCAATTTAGGCATCACGGGTAGGCCACTGGCAACAATCTACCTATAAGTCAATAAAGAAAAAACATGAGATTTATCCAAAGGAATATTGGCTAAAGCTGTGAGAATGGCTTTGAGTTCTGCCAACTGAATGTAGTGACCATGTGGATTTTTGGTTCTGCACAGCTGGCAGTGTGCCAAAACAGTACATCTGTGTCAGATTTCAAATAGTTAAGTTATCAGTAAACCAGACCCAAGTATTTAAGGGGCCTCTGAAACTCAAGAGACCGACTGAGCCCATCACTTTTCCGCAGGTGGTGGAGCTGGGGATAAAACTTCTGCCAAAGGGACGGGAGCTACTTTTTCAGGTAAAGAAAAGACATTGCTAGAACCAGGCCATCTCTGCTCTTGAAAAAAACAATCCCATTTAACCAAGAAAGCTTGTTGTGTCCTTCTCACGCTGTTGTTGATTCCAAGTTATGTCACTTCGTAATGGAAATGTCAGGCCAAGGAGTCACAAGGCCCCATTGTTCATGTTCTGTTCTTTAGAGAAAACTTGATTGAGGGCCAATTAGTAACTGTCTAGACTCTATCCAAAGAAATGTCCTAGGTTGCCATGTTAAGGAGATAACCAATTTCTATCCTTAAGGGACACTTTCAGGTGAAGGCTTTCTTCCTTTGTTAGAAGACTCCTTCATACAATCATCAATTATAGAAAGTTGTATTCCCAGAGGATATTAAGATTATTAAGCCACAAAGGTGAAAAGCATGCTACAACTTGCCAGACTATTACCAACAACCACTAAAAGTACTCTGATTTGCAGGTTAATCCATCAAATAGTACACCCAATATTTTCTCCAGCACCTAGTAAGATTCTAGGCTTTCTTGTTGGAGATGGGAGTGAAGGTGAAGAGACGGCAGTGTTTCTTTGACTTCTGGGGAAGTTAATTATTATGAATCAACCCATGTACTAATAGTCCCAGTAAACTTTACTTGGAGAGCAAACTCCTGAACTCTGTAGGGGTTAATCTCCCCTGCCCTTACTGGCTGAGGTATAATACCATTGTTAGCCAGGCCTGATGAGACCAAGGGTTCTGACTTTCCAAGTAATAGAGAATTATCTATATAGTGAATGCTTTGGACATGGGTGACTGTATCAAACAGAGCCTTCCTATATACTAAAGGCCTGGTGCATGAATTTGTGCCTGGGTGGGGTCCAGCCAGCCCACCCTGATGGGGGTCCATCGGTCTGTGCTGGCAGGGGAAAGGGGCCACAGGTGGTTGGCCGACCAGCCCCGCCCCCAATCAGGGTGTTGGGGGCCAATTGGGACCTGGATCAGGCTGGTTGGCTGCTGCAGTGTGCATCGTAGCCACCAGTTGTTCTGATTGTTCTGCTGTTCTGGTCACTGGGCTTTTATATATATAGATAATTTACTAGGTAATAATTTATAAACAAAGAATATTTTATTTGGTTTCTGTGTTAGAGAATTTCATGAAGAGACATTTTTTTGGGAGAGGGAGGATATTTACTAATATGTCTTTCAAACTAAAGCCACTCATATTAAATGGACTCTGAATATTTAAAGATTCTGATTTTTTATACACATAGGAATCCACAATGAGTAGGCATTTGCTATGGTTATGCAGAGATATGTAAGTTTTGTGTTATTTAATTTACATTTTTGTCTATTTTTATTTGACTTTGGTTTTAGTATGGATAGACAGAAATTTGCTTAAATTAATATTGTAAATTTGGCAGAAAATGCTTCCAATTGGCATAATTTAACAAAAAGAAGAACTGGAAGAGTGAACATAAAAGTCAGAGGTAAAAGTCTAAAGCCATTATATTGAATATTTTTTTAAGGTATATTTTGATACATCAAACTACATTTCTGTCCATACTAAAGGACCTGAGATATGGCTAAGGAGTGCTTAGCAGTATTTCTGATGGTCTGGATTTGATGTACCATTGGCAAAGCTAAGGTGGTGGTCAAAGATATATGCTCTTGAATATAGAAATATCCTAATTAGTGTGAACTTTGTAAAACCAATGAATTGTGTGTCATAGATATCACCAAGAGAAAAAGGATTAAAATTAACAATCTATATGAAACTCTGGACAATTCCCTCTCTGTACTCCTAGCTTTCTTAGGGAGTGGTCAATAAAACACCTATCTCGGTTATCACCTATTGCACTTGCTTATGCTACAGATCCCTTTACCTTCACTCAGATTTAATTGATTCACAGATTTTGTATTGGAACATGGGAATCTGATTTTGGGGCATGTAACCCAGGAAATTCTAAAAATAATTAAGATTGAGAAGCACTTTTCTGCTTCTGTAAACTTTCACTTACGTTCAATGAATGTTAACATGATTTTCTCACATGAGACCAGTCAACACAGATTAGGCACCATCCTTTTTTTTTTTCAAATCGACATTTATTTTCTAAATCTGGCAACCCTAATTACTGTCTTAGGATAGGGCAAATTTAAGCCAAATCAACTTCCTTCAGATTACTGAAAGGAAAATGTTCTTCCTGAAATAGCTTCCCTGAAGCCAGGCTTCCTAGCAACTTTTCAGGCTGCGTTAACAACTGCTCTCTGGTTAAAAAGATCACCAGGTGCCTAGCAGGCCTGGCTCAGTGGTTGAGTGTTAACCTATGAAGCAGGAGGTCATGGTTCGATTCCTGGTCAGAGCACATCTGTGGGTTCGATTCCAAGTGGGGGGCCTGCAGTAGGCAGTGGATCAATGATTCTCTATTATAATTGATGTTTCTATCTCTCTCTTTCCCTTCCTCTCTGAAATCAATATATAGATTTTAAAAGAGATAGAGACAATAAATTAATTGGAAGACATTTTTGAAACCTTTCTTCAAAATACAGTATATAAAGACAGAAATTATTAGAAAGAAATTAAACATGAAGCAATTTATATAAATATCTAAAGGCAGCATTCCAGAAAGAGTGAAGAGATAAAGGGGTGGATGTGGTCTCTGTTAAATTAATAACAAAGACTTTTTATGCCCTAACCGGTTTGGCTCAGTTGATAGAGCGTCGGCTTGCGGACTGAAGGGTCCCAGGTTTGATTCTGGTCAAGGGCATGTAACTTGGTTGTGGGCACATCCCCAGTGGGGGTTGTGCAGGAGGCAGCTGATTGATGTTTCTCTCATCAATGTTTCTAACTCTCTATCCCTCTCCCTTCCTCTCTGTAAAAAATCAATAAAAAATATATTTGAAGAAAGAAGACTTTTTTAATCCAGTGGTAATGAGACATCAACCCACAGATTTAGGAAGACTAATTAACATTAATCCGGGGTGGGGTGGAAAAGTACACATTATAGTAAAAACCAAAGAAAACCAAGAACAATAATAAATTTCCAAAATCAGCACTAAGGAAAAGGTAATTACTACAAAGAAGCATCTGATTTTTTTTAATTAAATATTTATTGTTCAGATTATTACATTTGTTCCTCTTTTTTCCCCCCATAACTCCCCTCCTCCCAGTTCCCACCCCACCCTCCGCCCTCACTCCCCACCCACTGTCCTCATCCATAGGTACACGATTTTTGTTCAGTCTCTTCCTGCATCCCCCACATCCCTTTCCCCTGAAGAATAGTCAGTCCATTCCCTTTCTATGCCCCTGATTATATTATAATCACCAGTTCATTCTATTCATCAGATTATTTATTCACTTGATTTTTAGATTCACTTGTTGATAGATGTGTATTTGTTGTTCATAGTTTGTATCTTTACCTTTTTCTTCCTCTTCCTCTTCTTAAAGGATACCTTTCAGCATTTCATATAATACTGGTTTGGTGGTGATGAACTCCTTTAGCTTTTTCTTATCTGTGAAGCTCTTTATCTGACCTTCTATTCTGAATGATAGCTTTGCTGGATAAAGTAATCTTGGTTGTAGGTTCTTGCTATTCATCACTTTGAATATTTCTTGCCAGTCCCTTCTGGCCTGCAAAGTTTCTGTTGAGAAATCAGCTGACAGTCATATGGGTACTCCCTTGTAGGTAACTGACTGTCTTTCTCTTGCTGCTTTTAAAAGTCTCCCTTTGTCTTTTGCTCTTGGCATTTTAATTATGATGTGTCTTGGTGTGGTCCTCTTTGGATTCCTTTTGTTTGGGGTTCTCTGTGCTTCCTGGACTTGTAAGTCTATTTCTCTCACCAGGTGGGGGAAGTTTTCTGTCATTATTTCTTCAAATAGGTTTTTAATATCTTGCTCTCTCTCTTCTTCTGGCACCCCTATAATTCTGATGTTGGTACGCTTGAAGCTGTCCCAGAGGCTCCTTACACTATCTTCATATTTTTGGATTCTTTTTTCATTTTGCTTTTCCGGTTGGGTGTTTTTTGCTTCTTCGTATTTCAAATCGTTGACTTGATTCTTGCAATCCTCTAGTCTGCTGTTGGGAGTCTGTATAATATTCTTTATTTCAGTCAGTGTATGCTTAATTTCCAGTTGGTCCTTTATCATAACATCGAGGGTCTGACTAGATTTCTTGAGGATCTCACTACATCTATCGGCGATCTCACCAGTCTTTTCAAGGGTCTTACTAAATTTATCGGCGGCTTCTAGAAAGTTCTTGAAAAACCTTAAAAGTGTGGTTTTGAACTCTATATCCAGTAGTTTGCTTTCCTCCATTTCTGTCATTTGTGTCCTTTTTCTTTGTCTCTGCATTTTTTATGCTTCCCTGTGTTGATAAAGTGGTTTTCTGTGCTAAGTGTCCTCTAGGGCCCAGTGATTCATCCTCCCCAATTACCTGAGGAGGACACTCTTGGTGCACCCCCTTGTGGTCTTTTTGCACAGTCTTGTTGTAGTTAAGCCTTGATTGTTGTAGTTAACACTGGGAGGGAATGACCTCCAGGCCAAATGGCTGTGAGAATCAGTTGTGTCTGCAGTGGGAGAACTTCTGTGCTGGAGACACCCCTCCGGGGCAAGACTTGCTGCAATGGGGCTTTGGTGCTCACTGGGTCTGCCCCCTGAGTGTGTCCTTTAAAGGTCTGAGAAGCTGCAAACTGGATGGTCCCACTCTGACCACTGGGCACACTCGCTCCTGGATCTCTAGGGAGGTGCTAATCTAGCCTTTGCCTGAGGCTACCCAGCAAAAGCCTCCGTGCAGGGCTTGGGCGGGGCGGGTCCCACGGGATCAACAGGTCTGAGCGAGCAGTTATGGCTGCTCTCAGTCCTGCCCTCAGAGGCTCTGCTTCTCAGTGTCCTGGTAATCGCTGCAAGCACCTTGGAGAGAAAGCTGCCCTTGAGTTCCGACCTATGCCAGACAGTCCTGCTTCTCCTGTATGAGTCTGGGTCCCCAGAGACTCGCCTGGAACTGGAGCTCAGAGCCTGAGACTCCCTCCTGATTGAAAAAGACAACCATGCCCTCAGCCGCCAGCCCGCTCTGCGTGCGCCTCTGTACCTTTGTATTTTACTTCCGCACTGCACCTCTTCTGAGTCTTGGTATGCTTTTCTCTTTCCTTCTAGTTGTAGAATTTCCACTCAGCCAGCCTTCCTGTGGTTCTGGATGATGTCCGTTCCATCTTTTAGTTGTATTTTTGAAGTGGTTGTGCGAGGCAGCAAACTCCAGTGTTTACCTATGCTGCCATCTTGGTTTCTCAGCATCTGATTTTTTATTATTTTTTTTTCATCTTTTTTTAAAAAATTTAATATATCAGAGCTATGTTAAAATTTCCACACATAATTGAGTTTTGTTATTGCTCCTTTCACATATACCATTTATAAGTTATATTAAAATATTATATTAAAATTTTGATACATTCCTGTTGAATTGAAACCTTTATTATTAGTAGTAAACCCACCTAAATACTACATTTTATGTGAAAGTGCATTTTCTCATATATTAAGACCTATGTTTTCTTTGATTTCATGTATTTGCATTATATTACATATATTAATCTTTTATTTTAACCATTGCACATTCTTACCTATTAGATATCACTTTGATAAATAACACATAACATTTAAATTGTTTTAATAAAACCTGTGTGATAATTATCTTTTTACTGGTACATTTAGAGGGTTCATATTTACTGTTGATATATTTTATTTCTAATCTGTTTCATAATTTTGTGCTTTCTATTTGTCCTACCTATTCTTGGGTTTCCCTCCCTTCTTTCTTGTTTCTTTTGGATTTATTTATTTTTCTCAATTTATGTTTTCTTCTAAAATTTTTGAGGTTATATTTTTCACCTTTTAGCACTTCCTTTCAAATTTAATGCAGGTGTACTGAAATTATTGATGTCTGAAATTGACCAATATCTTTACCCTTTTCCTAAACAATATGAGACCCAAGAGCACTACGGTTTCTCACTCAAATTATACTGTATACTTTTGGTTTGAAGTTTATTCCTATTGATCAAAGGTGAAGGGAGGGGGCCCTGAGGTCACTGTGGTGTATATATCTCATAGCAAACATTAGATTGAAGATAAAATCTCACATCTGAATAATTTAATCCTTTCAATGATAATAAATTATGGTCATTAAAATAGTAACACAAAAATATGTAAACCACATATGTAAAGTAAAAATTTATCAAGTTAATCACTTAACCATTTTTACATTGCAATCTTAAAATACCAGATTAGATGCATATTATACTACAAGCACATACATAACAACATTTTTCTACCAAATATAATGTAAAATCATAGTATGCAATAACTTGTACCCATTTCCCCACTTAATATACTATGAAAAATTATCCATCAAAACTTGCTGAATTCTCTCATCTATATTTAATGACTATATAAGTTTTATTTTAAGAACCCATTATAATTTATTTTATCAACTAATTTTTTGATAGTTGAATTGTTTCTTTTACTTTTCTATAGAAAACATTCATTGGTCACTTAGACAATAAAAAAAGTTTTGAATAATTATGTTAACAGTAGCTATATTGAGGAAAAGTTTGTATGTCATTTTTATTTTCTATAGGATATGTTCTCATATTGTTTGAATTATTTATAATGGTCATGGATATTTAAAACAACAAAAATATTTCTAAGAATTAGTATCTGTTATAATCTTATAACTTATGATCTTATAATAAGTATATCATTTAAAAATATTTCAGCCTTCATTGTTTATTTATTGTTTTTGAAAAATGACAAGGCAGAGAAGAAGTCATGGGTATAATTTTAAAGTATAACTTTGTAAATAAAGATGTATTTCATTACACATAGAAGACTAACATTAAATCTGTAGGTGATAAGTTACATTGTCTTTTACTTTCTTAAGTGGGAGCAGTAGTTTACATATTAAACTCAGGGGGAACATCCTGTCTGATGTTTCAATAGTAAGAGATCTGCTTTCTTGGTCCTGTCTCATTCTGGCCCTCTGCTCATCACCTGGTCCATGCAGTCTAACCTACTAGTAAACTATGGAACCAAAGTCGCCGGCACAGTGCAGCTCCAACCTTGACTTTCATCCTTCGCCAGTGGAATTTCATGAAATAACCACAGGTAAAATCAAATACTGCTATTATTACTAATTCCTTTATGTGATAGAAAAATAAGATTATAAACAACAAAGTTCATGGCCAAATACTTTTAGGAGATGAAAACATTTTATCTCCAGAGATGAATTTAAGATTTTCATTAATAAATTGAAGGGGATTTAAATTTCAGACAATCATTATTTGGTGCAAAAATATTTACAATGGGCTTGGATTTACCAATTTTGGGGAAAATGTTATGGACTGGGTGGACTGGGTGGCTGTGACTTCTGCTTCACTTTCACTGAAGGAATGCATGCACTATGTTGCAAAGAGAATTTATCTACCTATTGAGAATTAGATTATTTTTTACCATGCTTCTTTAAGATTAAATTCAAGTTTAGAAGAAACAAACTTATTTTAGGTGTTTAAAATAATTTTTATATCTCTACTCTTGCTTCTGCAACCGTTACTTCTGATGCTATTGGCCATTATATTTGTACAATTACTATTTCACACAGCTACTACTATTGGTACTACAAAAATAACTTATTGCATAATTACTGTTTTAAGCACTATGTTCTTGACTTTATATACATTAATGTAATCTTCAGAGTATATCTATGAATGAATATAGTTGTTATCATTTTATAGATTAAAAAAACTAAGAATTATTTTTTAAAACCTGGTACATTTTACAAAGCAACTACTTGATTGACCCAATCCTAAAACTTTCCTATAATCATAAAATAGGGCAATTTTTGTTCATTTCTAACATGATTTTCAATTATATATTTATTTGTCATGTACATATATATTAATTATAGTTATTGCCTGCATTTTTCTTACATATTTCCTAGAGCTTTGTGAGGAAGGAGTAACATATGCAGAACTCAAAATTGATCGTTCTTCAAATATTCAGAGGAACAAAATAACTAGGACTTTGAAGACAAAAGGTAAAAAACCTTTAAAACTCTAGATTCCCTTTTTTTTGCTTGAATATTTTAATGAACTAATCATAACAACAAATATTCCTGGACTAATCTCTGAATCAAAATTTATCTCTTTTTTTTAAATATATTTTATTGATTTTTTACAGAGAGGAAGGGAGAGGGATAGAGAGTTAGAAACATCGATGAGAGAGAAACATCCATCAGCTGCCTCTTGCACACACCCTCCTGGGGATGTGCCCGCAACCAAGGTACATGCTCTTGACTGGAATCGAACCCGGGACCCTTCAGTCCGCAGGCCAACACTCTATCCACTGAGCCAAACTGGTTAGGGCCAAAATTCATCTTTTATACCTGCACTATTTAACTGGTCATATTGACCTAAAGTGCTGTGTTAATAACAAATGAGAATGAACAACAAACTTCAGATGGCCAGAGTGGCTTAGAATTATGTACCATGGACATAGAACAAAGACTGTTTCATATCTAATTTCACTGTTTGATATTTTAGTCTTACAAAATGTAAATGTTCCTTTAATGCCTTCGTATTTCTAAAAACAACATGGAGTTAATGAGGTATTTCATGGTAAATGGACTTTTATTAAGACTGTCACAGAATATCTGTCTGGGCCAATAGTTAATATAGGTGTTTTATTTTTACATAATTCTGTTACAAAATGGAAGAAATCATTCCTTAAAATTTGGGGGAGGGTTATAAATTAAATTCCTAGTAAGATTTCTGAAGTGCTTTTTTAAAATATATTTCTTTATTGATTTCAGAGAGGAAGGGAGAAGGAGAGAGATAGAAACATCAATGATGAGAGAGAATCATTGATTGGCTGCCTCCTGCACATCCCACACTGGGGATGGAGCCTGCAATCCAGGCATGTGCCCTTGGCCGGATTAGTCGGCAGGTCGACGCTCTATCCACTAAGCCAAGCCAGCTTTTTTGTAGTATTTGAAAGATTTCTTTAATACTACCAGTTGATAGTTTACAAATAACCCATCTACGCTAATAAAAGACAAAGATGCTAATTGACCATACCTTCACTACGCCCACCAGCCAATCAGAAGAGTATGTAAATTAACCCAACAAAGATGGCCATTAAATTTGCATACTGCAGGGGGGGGCAGGCAGCACCAGATGCACCCTGTGGGATCCAGGCTGCAGATCAGGAACCGGGGAGGTGGGGTGGGCAGCGCCAGATGCCACCCAGGGAGGCAGAGTCAGCAATCACCCCAGCCAGAATCCTGAGACCTGGGCAGGGGTGGAGCAGGCCATCGAAGTGGGCTGGGGGTCCCCTGCCCAGGCCTAATGCCCAGCCAGAGACCTGAGGCCTGGGAAGGGGCAGAGCCGGCAATAGCCCAGGGCTGGGGTTCCCCTGCCCAGGCCTAATGCCCTTGCCAGAGGCCTGAGACCTGGGCAGGGGCGAAGCTTGCAATCGGAGCGGGCTGCAGGTCCCCTGCCCAGGCCTAAGGCCCAGGCCAGAGGTCTTAGGCCTGGGCAGGCAATCGGAGTAGACTGGGGGTCCCCTGCCCAGGCCTAACACCCCTCTGGCCTGGGCAGGGGAGGAGCCTGCGATTGGAGTGGGCTAGGGGTCCCCTGCCCAGGCCTAATGCCCCGGCCAGAAGCCTGAGGCCTGGACTTGGGGGGAGCCAGTGATCGCACAGGTCTGGGGGTCCCTTGCCCAGGCCTAATGCTTGGCCTAAGGCCTTAGGCCTGGGCAGGGGCTGAGCCAGGGATCAGTGCGAACTGCAGAGGAAACACCTTTTCTGACCGCTCATTGGTTAAGCTCCCTGTATGGCACTGGTAATGTACTTAGTAACTTGGGTAATAAGAATCCAAGAAGGTGATGTAAGGTTTTTCCACCACACTCCTGGAGAAAAAAACAAAAGTCTGCTGCTGGAGGGGCTAAGAAATATCATATCCTGCCCTAGCCGGTTTGGCTCAGTAGATAATGCCTTGGCCTGCCTACCACAGGGTCTGAGTTCAATTCTGACCAAGGGGATGTACCTAGGTTACAGGCTCTTCCCTGGCTGGGGCCCAGGTCAGCTCTCATGCTGGAGGCAACCAATCAAAGTGTTCCTCTCACTTTGATGTTTCTCTCTGTCTTTCCCTTTCTCTTCCACATTCTATAAAAATCAATGGAAACATATCCTCAGGTGAAGATAAAAAAGATAGTAAAGAAATGTCATATCCTATGAAAGACACATCTTGAAAATACCTAAAGAAAGATGTCATTTTTTTTTATGGTGAAGGGATTGGAGTCCATGTTGATGAAAACACCTTGGTGGCTTCGGTGACTGGCAGTGGCTGCAGCAGCGGGATGATGGGGCTGGTGCCTTCCTCTGATCAGCCTGGTTGCCTCTCACAAAGGGAGGCCAGACTGTGGCTTAGGCCGGCTCCCCAAGGGGGGCAGGGAGCGGGCCTAAGCCGTCAGTAGGACATCCCCTGAGGGCTCCCAGTATGTGAGAGGGGGCAGGCTGGGCTGAGGGACCACCCCCCCCCAGTGCACAAATTTTGTGCACCGGGCCCCTAGTTCTTACATAAAAATATTTTTATCTTCCCTAGCTATTGCCAAATCTGCAAAATAATTGTTAGAGTTCAACTCATAGGCAAGGGTATATTTCCCCACAATGTGTTGTTTCCATAAGCTTAGATTTCAGTCCAATTCAAGTGGGTTGAATATTCCTGACCAAAGTTTGTTCTAATTCCAACTCCTAAATCTTTCTTCCATTGATCATTTTAGTAGCCACTTCTCTCTCTTTGAACAGAGTCTCCATGCTGCCTTGCTGCAATGATATTTGCCTTCCTTTATTTAATTGCTGTGGTGATAGCTGCGGTTATGATAGCTAAGGGTAAGTATTTTTTAGAGCTATTAAATTCATTTGTTTTAAATTACTAGATTATAATTTTTAAAAGCCTTCCAAATTTATGCTAGGGATTTTCTCAAGGTATTTTTTTCTCATTTGTTATTTTAATAATATAAGAGTAATTTTATCAGAAGGAACCTTGAAGGGGTTAATGGGGGGAAAATGAGGAGCTATGTAATACTTTCAACAATGAAGATTTTTTTTAAGGAGTAATTTTATAAATACAATTTTTTAGCTTGAATTTTCAATAATAACTTTGGCCCAGGTCTTATCAAAGAAATCAGTAGATAAATGGATGTTTTGATAAAAAATGGAAAATAGCCCGACTGGTTTGGCTCAGTGGATAGAGCGTTGGCCTGAGGACTGAAGGGTCCCAGGATCAATTCCGGTCAAGGGCATGTACCTTGGTTGCGGGCACATCCCCAGTGGGGGGTGTGCAGGAGGCAGCTGATGGATGTTTCTAACTCTCTATCCCTCTCCTTTCCTCTCTGTAAAAAATCAATAAAATATATTTTTAAAAAAAGAAAATAATAGCAGCATTCTATATTTTAGCATAGTGTTATTGATATTAGATTCACCAGCTTTGAGATGTTATAAAACAAGAATGTATTTATAGAATTCATGATGGGACAAATAAAAATTAAGTGTATGAGGATTAAGTCAAATAATTTAAAAGATAATTTAATAAAGGATAGAAAACCTGGAAAGATGGTGGGCATGTGTTTATCAAAAATTAAACAAAATGATCAGGATTTAGAATGAGTATATACATTGCTTGAACTATATTCTATAGAAAAATAACTAATAAAAAATGTTCACCTAAATAGATACTTGACTAATCTTTTTTAAATATGTTTTTTATTGAATTTTAGAGAGAGGAAGGGAGAGAGAAGCATTAATGTGGGAAAGCATAGATTTTCTATATCTCGACCAGGAATTGAACCCACAATCTGGGTATGTACCCCAACCAGGAATTGAACCAATGACTTTTTGGTGCATGGGACAATGCTCAACCAACTGAGCCACACCAGCCAGGACTTGAATGATAATTTTCTAAGGATGAACTTTAAAGTGTCTTAGTAACAAAAATTGACCCCTAGATAAATTGTTTAGTAGCTAGCAAAAGATTGAAGATTCCTACCCAAATCAGTAAGATGAGCATAGCATTATTCCAAATTATTTCCCTATCCAGGAAAACATTTTAGGACAATATCACTTACAAACATAGAAGCAAAATTCCTTTATTAAAGAGGTAACATATTACACTACTGTGCTAAAAGAATGCTACATAATGACCAAATTCTGATTAAAATCGGGGATGGGTTTGGACGTTTATCAAGAGATTTGTCAATATAGAGGACAAAAAGAAATAGCTATAAGTAAAGGAAAACATTTAACCTGACTAAGATTATTTGTGACAACTTTCAGCAAATATTATCTTTCATAGTGAAAACTTAGAATCATTTTCAATAGAATCAGGAAGACAAAAATGATTGATGTAACTCCTCTTGTTCAACATTTCTTTGGATGTCCCAGCCAAAGAAAAGCAATAATATAAGAAAACCTATTTAGATATAACATAAATATTAAAAAAATAAACACTGAAGTTATCCCTAGATAGTGTGCTTTCTTATCCAGATATTATAAGAAAATATGCTGGGGGAAAAAAACAATTAGAATAAAAAACACTTTAATAAGGAAGCTGAATAAAAAGCTGACAGAGTTATAATATACACCAGTGAGTTATATATTAACATTCAATATTTAGGTCCATATTTAAGCCTCTTATTGACAGTTCTGCTTAGATAGCTTAAAAAAACACCTAGCACACAACATTTCCAAACAGATTCTATCTTCTCAACCCTAATCCTTACCAATATCAAGAAAAAATCAGATACTTTAATATGGTTGTCTTTCTTGGTACTTGATGTCTAGTGAAATGAACCGAAGAGTCATCTGTGATATCTGCCGCTGACTATCTCAACTTAGTGAATTACTACACTTCTCTAAATTTGCATTGCAACCCATCTAATACAAGACAATAAACTCTCTCACCTTTATTCACTATCTTAACTACATTCACCTTTGACTTCTTCAAATCAATTTCCAGAGTAACCTCTTCAAAATATAAATTTGATAAACTCACCAAACCTTTACTGTCAGCTTCTTAATACTCTCAATCCAATATATTTAAAACTCCTTAGCATGGCTTATGAGGTCCTTCCTTACTTGGTGCATGGCTTTCTACCCAGCTAGTACCACATACGTTCTCCCTCTCTATGGACCCATCATAGTTGTTGTCCTTTAGTTCCCTGAATGGCTCATGATTAGAGTCACCATATAACATCATAAAAAAACAAGGATAACTTTCAGAATGAGAGCAGATGGTGTTAATAATTATTCTGGGGCAACAAGCACAGGTCTGGACTCCTCTGGGCAGGTTGGTATGAACTGTCACTTGCTGCAGATCCCCCTTGCTGCAGAGCAAATACATAGACTGTTCCTTTCACCTGAAGCATCTCCCCTTCTATGTTTCCCAGGTGACTAAGTCCTAGAGTAATCATTAAACACAGAATAATTAATATTATGCTATGACTAGGCCAAATTTCTCTGTTACAATGGCTTGTGTTCTCCTCATTTTTAGCATTTGTCAGTGTCATCTGTTTCATTATTTGGTGGTTATTTACTCAATATTGTTTTTCCCACTAGGTTGTTAGCTTCAATAGAACAGAGCTCATGTCTGTATTTGCTCTACATTTTATCTTTTCCCTTTGAATACTATACTGACACATTATGGGCACTTAGTGAATTTTTTTGATTAAATAAATTCATACACCTAATAATACGCCTAATAATGTTTATGGCTTATATGAAAGAGATTATAATATACTAGTGGCCTGGGGCAAGAAAATTCATGCACTGGAGGGGGGCCCCTCAGCCCGGCCTGCCCCCTCTCACAGTCCGGGAGCCCTCAGGGGTGGGAGGTGACCCGGCGATCAGGGGAAGGCAATGCCCCATCACACCTCTGCTGCTGCCACTGCTGGCAGCGCAAGCCTCAGCCGGCCATGGTTACCTGAGCCTCAGGCGGCTGGGGGGCTGAGGGGACTGGGGGACTCTGGAGGCAGGCACATGGAGCCACCCCGGTGGATCTGAGGGAACTGGGCGCCACCATCTTGTAGCTATGAGCACCACCATCTTTGAGGGCATGGCAGTCAATTAGCATATTCCCTCCTCATTGGCTGTGGGTGCTGCCATCTTTGAGGGCGGAGCAGTCAATTAGCATATTCCCTCCTTATTGGCTGTGGGCACCGCTATATTTGTGATGGTGTGAGGGTCAATTAGCATATTCCCTCTTTATTATATGGGATACTTTGTTAAAAGGCACAGAGAAGAGCATCAGTTAAATATATATTAGATATGCCTTGATGGAAAGACTAATACTTTGAAGATGATAACACTATTATGAATTCATCAAAGATTTACGTGATAACCAAAACAAGTGTATTTCATAATAAATAAGTTCATTATAAATTATAAATAAATTATACTTAAAAGTAAAAACTTATAAGATTAACAAAATACATATGAAAATATATTAACAAGAGAAGTAGGGATCTAGCCTTTCCAGGTATCTAAATAGTCTATAAAACTACAAGTTATTTCTCATTATAGTACTGGTGTAATATCAACCAAAATAAAACAGACTGGATGGCATGGCTTAATTGGTTTAGTGTCACCCCATCCACAGAGGTCACTGGTTTGATTCCCAGTCAGGGCACATGCCTGGGTTTCAGGCACAATCCCCAGTAGGGGGCATGCAGGAGGGAGCCTATCAGTGATTCTCTATCATCATTGATGTTTTGATCTCTAATCGGTGTTTCTCTCTCCCTTCCTCTCTCTCTAAAAATCAACAAAAACATATTTTAAAAAATAATAAAAATAAAACAGACTAATAATAACACTATATGCATGTGTGTATCCATGGTGTATATATACTTAGTATATAATATAGTAAGTAGTCTCCTTAAAATGACAGACATTTAGCAATAGAAATGTGGAAATTGGGTATTCATATACAACTGATGTATGAAATTATTAAATTTATTTTTAAAATAAATAAATTATATATATATATATATATATATATATATATATATATATATATATATATATATACACACACACACACTAGAGGCCCGGTGCACAAAAATTTGTGCACTAGGGGGCGAAAGGGGGGTCCCTCAGCCCGGCCTGTGCCCTCTCACAGTCTGGGACCCCTCGGGAGATAACGCCCTGCTGGCTTAGTCCTGCTCCCATGTGGCAGAGGACAGGCCCAATCCCTAGGTGCAGCCCCTGGTCAGGCTCAGAGCAGGGCCGATTGGGGAGTTGGGGCACTGCCTCCTGTCACACTGAAGGCAGGGTCGATGAGGAGGTTGCAGCGCCATGCCCTATCACGAAAAGAACAGGGCCCATCAGGGGGGTTGGGGCTCCGTACCCTGTCACGCACAGCGCAGGGTTGATCAGGGGGTTGGGGAGCTCCCCCCTGTCACTCACAGAGTAGGGTCGATAGGGGAGTTGGGGCACCGCCCCCTGTCACACACAGAGCAGGGCAGATCAGGGGGTTGGGGCACTCCCCCCTGTCACACACAGAGCTGCAGGGTGATCAGGGGGTTAGGGAGCTCCCCCGTATCAGCACAGAGCAGGGCTGATCAGGAAGTTGGGGCTCCTTCCCCTGTCAGGAACAGAGCAGGGCGGATAGGGAGGTTGTGGCCCCGCCGCCTGTCACACACAGAGCCGCAGGGCGATCAGGGGTTTGGGGAGCTCCCCCCTGTCATGCTGATCCCGGTGCTGGGAGGCATATTACCCTTTTACTATATAGGATAGAGGCCTGGTACATGGGTGGGGCTGGCTGGTTTGCCCTGAAGGGTGTCCTGGATCAGGGTGGGGGTCCCCACTGGGATGCCTGGCCAGCCTAGGTGAGGGGATGATGACTGTTTGCAGCTGGTCACACACCCTTCAGGGTGGGGGTCCCCACTAGGGTGCCTGGCCAGCCTGGGTGAGGGGATGATGACTGTTTGCAGCTGGTCACACACCCTTCAGGGTGGGGGTCCCCACTAGGGTGCCTGGCCAGTCTGGGTGAGGGGCTGAGGGCTGTTTTCAGCCTGGCGGGTGACTGAAGCTCCCAACCGCTCCTTTTTCCTTTTTTTTTTTTTTTTATTCTGGGCCAGCTTTAGCTCTGAGGCTCCAGCTCTTAGGCCTCTGCTCCTGAAAGCAGGTATCTGGTTTGTTTCAGTTCTATAATCGAAACAATGTATAACTCCAGCTCTGAGATCCCGGCTCGCTCAAAGCAGGTTTCTGGGGTTTTGTTTAGCTTCTATATTCATTACAATGTTTCTTAAACTGCAAGCTCAGAGGCCGGCAAGGCAGGCGGGGAACGTTGGAGTCCTCCGTCACTGAAGCAAGCAAGCCTCATGTTAGTTTCAAGCTGCCTGGCTGCAGGCCACCATCTTGACTGGCAGTTAATTTGCATATCTCGCTGAGTAGCCAATGGGAAGGGTAGTGGTTGTACGCCAATTACCATGTTTCTCTTTTATTTGATAGGATATATATACACACACACACACACATACAAGTACATACACATATATAAAACCACACAAAGAAGTAAAAAAAAGCAACACAATACTGTGTTCATGTGGAAACAAGTGTCAATAATCTGTTAATGTGGAAGATGGTGGAAATAAAGAGAATTTACACAAGCATATAGTAATTTGAAAACAATCAAAAAGTGCTTAATAGTAATTTTTTTTTCTGAAGTAAGTGGTATTAAAGGGACCATGAATGGGAGTGGAAGTCTTTTCTACCTTTTATATATATCTATAATAATAAAAGGGTAAATGCCAATTAACCAGACATCATTCCAGACATCATTCTGGACTCAGCCTGGTCCGGAGGAAAGCCCAGGTCCTGGGTGCCTGCTGGCGGCTGGAGCAAAGCCGGGTTCCGGGTGCCAGAGGGAAGCCAGTGCTGGCAGCCAGGGGAAGGAAGGTCTACTCTTGCACTAATTTTGTGCATCAGGCGAATATATATATATATACACACATGTATATACACACACACATATATATATATATGTTCATGTTTTTGCTAAAATAAATTTATTAGTTGTTTAAAAGAAGACAGCATTATATTCTAGAAATAAAGAGGTTATATTTGGATATGACACATAGGATAGTAATATCAAAATCAAACATAACCTTAGCTATTTTGGCTCAGTGGATAGAGCATCGGCCTGTGGACTGAAAGGTTCAATTCTGGTCAAGGGCACATGCCTAGGTTGCGGGCTAGATCCCCAGTAGGGATGTGCAGGAGGCAACTAATCAGTGATTCTCTATCATCAGTGATGTTTCCCTCTTTCCCTCTCCCTTCCTCTCTGAAATCAATAAAAATATATTTTTTAAAAAATTAATTAAAAAAATAAAATATAGCCTAGAATTCTAATGGATACTTCTCTATGATGCTGTGCTGTTACAACCTATTTTAAAATTATTGCTAAGTAGAGAAGACTATTTTATTGTGAAGAACAGGCTGTGTTGTAGTGCTGCCCATATTATTTTTATTAGCACACCTTGATAAAGTCTTGCGCACACCAATATAACTTAAAGTGTCGAACACTTACTTGTTAATAAAATGAATCAGTGCAATATCCTAATAAACTGTTAGCAAACTTTGTCTTAATAAGTGAGAGAGGAAAGAGAAACGATTGAACAAACAGAAGTATTTCCCTGTGTCAAGTAAGCTAACCTTATTGTAAATTAACAGTTAGAGGAAAGATCTTCCTGGGTAGTATGGCCATAGTATAAATGAGCCAGGGATGAGTAAACAAGTGGCAGAAAAGGAGGGAAAATTCTGTAAACAAACAAGACAGTTTTGGGGTCATCATTTTAGTCAAATATGACTTGCTTATCTAATAACGCTTTAAGATTTAGCTGGATTATTTGGCTTCCCATTGTAAGGACAAGGCACTGCGAGCATCACTCATTCATAGGGTTGCCAGGAGAACTTAATGTGATGGTGAGAGGTGTATACACTTGACCAAATTGAAATCCTTTGTCCAACAACAAATTTCATGACTTTGTAGCTGGACTGGGATCAGGTCTTGATAAAGCAGGCGTGCAGACAGATTTTCTCTTCAATTTGTGTAAAGTCTCCAAGATCCCTTAGGGGTAACCATAGACCATTCAGATTAAAATAAATGCATGCTAGGAACATTCCATTCCCTCTTTATTTGAAAACTCAACTGTGCCATCTGGAATTCCAGATCCTTACAAATGAAACAGAACATATCCATGTGAAATGATGTGTTAAAGGTTTCATATTTGAAGATAGTTCGAAATAGAGCTGTTAAGAAAAATGATAATTTTGTAATCTTTTCATTTTAATGAGTTTGAATAGCATATAGATAGCTTATAGTCTCTGAAGATAGTTGAAAGGGTAGCATTATTCAAGCTGTGCACTGGAGGCATTAGCTCTAGAGGCATTTTGAAGAAAATGTTGGCAAGTAAGAACTAGCGACAGAGAGCTGTAGAATATTATAACAGCTCAATATAAAAATAATAAAATCTAAATAGGGGAAAAGTTATGTTATTGTGGAGAAGAGATATAGGAAGTATTGCAGTTATAGAATAAATACTTTGTGATTGATTGGATATGTGCTATGTCAAAGGTGTTTGTGTCAAAGGTATATTCAGTCATTATGTCCTGACTTTCCTGGTTTACTAATTGCTTCGATTGGCATCAATCAGATATGAAAACTTGAAATGATTAAAGCACCAGATTTAAATTCATAAATATCCATCATCAATAAAAGCTAAGTACTTTAATATCAGTTAGATGCAAATGAAACTTAGAATTCATTCCCCAGTTAATAATAAAAATGATGAATAAATTTGTATTTCAGAAATTTTAGATTTCTATTTTATTTACACTCCCGAGTGTTTGAAAGAGCTAATATCCCTAAAATATATTTTCTTTTGCAAATTTTATTTGACTTTCAGTTAATTATCTAAAAGGGATTCTGAAGGAAATCTGTGAGCAAAATGAGACTACACATTGCTAAATGCTATAGCAAAACAGAGGTATGTATTGAATTGCAATGGGAATCTTATATCATATGTAAGCTATTTAAATACAGATGTATATATGCAATTAATAGATATGAGATCAAAGTTACATAACTATGGTGTACTTATCAGAAACATTTACTTAGAAAAATTCTCATGTATAAGGCCTTCTCTTGAAGTTATGGAGGATAATTGAAAATAATAATGCAAAAATTATAATACACTGAGTAACCATGGGTGATAGATTATCTTCATGCATATACTTTTCAAAATGTTTCTTATTAAAGTACTAGTGGCCTGGTGAATGAAATCTGTGCATGGGGGGGGGGTGTCCCTCAGCCCAGCCTGCACCCTCTCCAATCTGGGACCCCACAGGAATCGGGCCTAAACTGGCAGTTTGACATCCCTCTCGTTGGCTCCTAACCGCTCACCTGCCTCCCTCCCTACCTGCCTGATTGCCCCTAACCACTCTGCCTGTTGGCCTGATCACCTCTAACTTCTCCCCCACTTGCCGGCCTGCTCACCCCCAACTGACCTCCCGCCAGCCTGATTGCCCCCAACTTCCCCCTCTGCTGGCCTGCTTACCCCCAACTGCCCCTCCCACCAGCCTGATCACCCCCAACTGCCCCCCACTGCTGGTCTGCTTGCCCCCATCTGTCCCCCCTCCAGCCTGCTTGCCCCCAACTGCTCCTCCTGCTGGTCTGATGACCCCCAACTGCCCTCCCCTCCTGGCCTGATTGCCCCTAACCACCTCTGCCTTGGCCCTGTCACTATGGCTTTGTCCAGAAGGTCTCCTGGAAGGTCTTCCGGTCTAATTAGCATATTACCCTTTTATTAGTATAGATGGCTCACATACAATATTATATAAGTTTCAAGTGCACAACATAGTGATTTGACATTTATATATCTTATGTGTGATCCCCATATGTCTACTAACCATCTGTCATCATACAAAGTCATTACAATATTATTGACTTTATTTCCCATGCTGTACATTCTGCCCCCATGGCTTATTTATTTTATATCCAGAAGTTTGAAACTCCTCTTCCCCTTTAATTTTTTTCACTCACCCCCACTCTCCTCCCCTCTGGCAATCATTCACCTTTGTCTGATTCTGAGTCTGTTTCTGTTATGTTTTATTTGTTTACTTGTTTAGTTTGTTCCACATGTAAGTTAAGTCATATGGCATTTTTTATTTGTTAAGGTAAC
This sequence comes from Myotis myotis, assembly GCF_014108235.1. Classification (NCBI taxonomy): domain Eukaryota; kingdom Metazoa; phylum Chordata; class Mammalia; order Chiroptera; family Vespertilionidae; genus Myotis; species Myotis myotis. The sequence continues at coordinate 190,441,880 of NW_023416335.1, forward strand.
TGGTTCTTCTTTGAAGAAAATTGATATATTGCTTCTGCTGAAAATAAAATCTTGGCAGCAATAAAATTCTTCGGAAGCACTGAGCTCCAGTCTTATCAAGACAAATAGAAAGGAAGAATTAGAAGCATATGGCATGACATTCATTTCTATATTTTCTTGTACAGAAGATAATCATAGAGATGTTTTAATATCTTGTGTGCATTCAATCACGTAAAGCTCAACATATAACTGGAGATCTCTTAATAAAACACAAAATATCAAAATATGGAGTTAAAATGATTTTTAAATATATTTACATATGGATATAAATACCAAAACATAAAAATTTCAGGCTTTGGTAAATAAATGGAGGAAAATATCACCTAGGACATACATATGAAGGGGAATCTGGTCCTATTCGGCACCTAAGATATAGTTAATGTCTATTAATTGATTCTAATATTGCTGGCACCAGTACTTCAGTGATTGATGTATTAAAGCATGTACTGCCCAATAGCCTATGAGACAGCACTATCATTATTGCCGTCATAACAATGAAGAAACGAAGGCCCAGAGAGGCTGAGAAATGTTGCCAAGGCTGTATGGCTAGTAAGAATTACAATCAAGATTTAAGCCAAGATAGCCTTTCTCAAGAGACCATGAGCATGAGCATTATGCTATGCTGAGCCCGGAACAATAAATTGTATCAAACCCCGTTGTAAGAATATTGCTTCTTTGGAAACAGTCAGGGTTGTTCATACAAACAGATTCACATTTTTCTCCCCTGGATGTATCTTTTAGAGAAGAAGAAACTTTAGAGACTCAAATTTCATAACAGCTCTGAATAAGGGGTTACTATGTTTATGCTAGCTATTCTTTGGAATATGTAGAAAAGAGATTAATAGAAGTGCCGCTTTGCCCCTGTTAGACTCTAGCAATCACAAAGAATACATGTCTCCTTTATTGTTTAGGTCTCCGCCACTACATGGCTGTTGCCTCTATATTGTTTCTCTTTCTTCATTGCACTCAAGTTCTGTTATTCCTTTCAATAAAGACTTCAAACTGTATCTGCGCTGGTAAAGTTATGGCATATATTCCAGCCATTTCCCTTTGGTGCCCTTAAAAGGCATTCCTCATAATTACAACGTTCTTCCCTGCTGAGTCCAGACTCCACTGTGAATAATTTTCAACAAAGCGCATCTGAAAGTCTTCCCCAGTTGCGTCGCTGTGCACATGCTATGCTTCAAACTGAAGCTGAATATACAGATCATCAGTGAACACATTCAGAAAGAGCAAGTCAAAATTAAAAATATAGTTAAAAATATCATATAGTCACACCTTTATTTAAAGAAATAGAACTAGAAATGGGTGCCAAATGCCTGCTATATATTATTTTAAAATTAAATAATAATTTAATTTTAGCATTGGTTAATCACATTATAATAATTTACTTTTCTAGTGCCCTAACTTGGAATTGAACCAGGACCTCCTGGTTCGTAGGTCCATGCTCAACCACTGAGCCATGTCGGTCAGGCAACAATTGAGTTTTAAAGCAAAGTTTTTTGTACTGCATGTGGACCTGTGAGTCTAAGTAGTTGTCTCCGAGTCACCGTGTTATGGAATAAGTGGGACTTTTGAAAAGTAATCAAGTTGAAAATTAATTTTCAAAACTTTAAGGAACAATTGTATTTCTTGTGTGGTCACAGATAGCCTCACCACATTGGCCAGCACTCCCCTAATGTTTTCCAGTAATTTTGTACTAGCTCACCCCAGCTCTTAAAACCTTTCCCGCCAAAACCGGTTTGGCTCAGTGGATAGAGCATCGGCCTGCGGACTGAAGGGTCCCAGGTTCGATTCCGGTCAAGGGCATGTACCTTGGTTGCGGGCATATCCCCAGTAGGAGATGTGCAGGAGGCAGCTGATCGATGTTTCTCTCTCATCGATGTTTCTGACTATCTATCTCTCTCCCTTCCTCTCTGTAAAAAATCAATAAAATATATTTAAAAAAAAAACAAAACAAAACAAAAAAACCTTTCCCACCTTGTTTTTCCAGAGTTGAGTTCAATATCTCTCCCTTATTGCAATCATTTTGAAGAAAGCCTTTCTGGCCTGTTTCTGTCCAGTTAAAATTTGAGGTATCTGGGTTAAGATACCTCTAGGACTATCCATTAATTCTTTGCACCATTCTTTCAACTTTTTCTATAAGTCTGAAATTATTTTTATGAGCTTACTCATTAATTTAAAAACTAGGAAAGAAAAGAATCAGGTATTTATCCAGCAAACAGTTTCCTATATAAACTATAGCATAGAGTAACCTAATAATTGGTGTTAACTAGTTATAAAAATATTTCAGCAAATAAATGAAAAGAGAATGCTTGAATTAAAATGCCACTATTTTTCCATGTGTTATGAGTTCATGGATGTCATTAAGGATCATCAATTGCAGCTAAAATTATAAAAATGAAGCACTAAAAAACAAAAAAATATTAAGCGCTAGATATTAAACATCTCTGAATGCAAGTACACAACCCTTATTATAAAACAATAGGGATTTATTTCCCAAAATAAATCCAATTTGTATCTTATTAAGTATCTATCTTGGTATCGATATACAATAGAAAAAAAAGAAGAACACGTCCAACAGAGGTGCCGTTGGCGACCCAGGGCCATAGAAAACCCTAAGGACAAAGACTCCAGTTCACAGTCAGGGGAATGTGAGCACTGACCAAATAGCTGTTGATATTAGGGTGATTGCTGACAGAGAGATTCTGTTATAAAAATGCATTGCCTTGCAGAGATTGACACTGAAAGCTCACAGAAGAAATCATAGGATATCTGGAATTCCAAACTCATCTGGACTGGAGAAATTATGTTTGTTAAGCTGGGGGATGGGCACAGGGTAATTCCTTAAACTATCGTCTTAATGTTTTAAATTTTTCCATTAACAGGAAGTTAATGAATATAAAAACACTTTTCTCTCCATTAACCGCTGGGTACAATGGGATTGAAGAGTTGTTCTACTGAGCTAGTCATGGTAAGAAATAAGATCATGACATGAAGATAAACAATAAACATAGAAGAAAAAAGAGATATTTATAAAGTATGAGCATCCCAGAACATGTTGATGGTCCACTGTACTTTTTCTCCTAAAGAAGATTACTATGGTGAAGGCAAGCAAGGAATTTAGCATTAGGCATTATGTTTTAAGAAAGAGAAGAGGGACAAAGAGATCCAATTGAAAATGAAATACCTATATATATAAAAGCCTAAGCAACTGAATGACCAAAGGACCAATCAACCAGTCACTATGATGCACACTGACCACCAGGGGGCAGACACTCAACACAGGAGCTGCCCCCTGGTAATCAGTGAGCTCCCACAGTGGGAGCACCACTCAGCTGATCGACCCATCCTGGCAGCCCACCAGCCCAGGGGCAGCCACTCACTCCCTCAGTAGTCCTAAAGGTCCAATCTCTGGAAAATAGCCCAGGCACCGATGGACCGTGCAGCCAGCACAATCCTGACAGTGCCACTGGCCTTCTGGAAGTCGGCCTCAGGCACCATGGCCGCTTCCCCTCCCTAGAAGCTCTGCAAGGAAGAAATGATATAAAAGCAGCTGCCATGTGGCTCCCAACAGTTGGCGCGAACATCAATAGGATGAATCCAGATCCCAGGCTGGCAGGGGTATCCCACTGCCCGCCAGAGGGCCAATCACATCCCTCCCCTCCACTCCCTCCCCTTCGGGATGGGCACCAGAGGCAGGTCTCATGGCTGGTGAGCACTGCTGCAGCAGCACAAGTCTCTCCCAATTGGGACTGACTAGGCGCGAGCCTGCAGCAGGCTCAGCAGGACCGGGATGAGTGGGAGCTACAGGCAGGAGCAGCAGGTGGCATTGAACTGCCGGTTTTGGCCCGATCCCCACAAGGCATCCCGAGGGACCCCACCCATGCATGAATTCGTGCACTGAGCCTCTAGTATAAAATAAAAAGTGACATTTATTGTGTATTTTTCACGTGCCAAGCACTTTTCATGTGTTAAGTATTTAATAGCCACAACTACCCTCTGAAGTTATCCCCATTTGTCAGATGGACCACCTGACTGCTAAGAGCATATATATTTCGCACAAACTTTAACAGCTGGTAACTGGAGGAGCTGGAATTTGAACATTGGTAGCCTGGCTTTGGAACCTACAGGCACAAACTCAGCGATACCAGTCAATCGCAATCACAGAAGAGGTTGGGCCCAGCCGGCAAATCCCTTAGTAGTTAAACACTCCTTTTCAACCCTGTGTAATTACTATGCCAGTGCCTTGGATCAGGGTGTCTAACTGCATGTACATACTCAATGTTAAGTCAAAGTGCCCTCAATGGTCATTTTCTAGGATGGATAGATGATGCATAAGAAACATACAGTATGCCACTTACCTGACTACGTAGTTTCATGATTTTAGTGGGAGCAAATTAATTCACTTGAACTTGGCAAAATTGAAAATTGTATTAAAGAAGCTGCATTATAGTAATTCTAGAAGGGAAGGGAGATGGTAGATGAATATCAACATCCGAACCCATGATCACACTACCAAATAGATAAGAAATAGTAGATCTGAACTGGCATCAGCCTTGGAAAGCAGCTTGTAACTTCAGAGCCTTTTGCCTGAACGAAGCAATTCTCCTGCCATCTTCATGGTACCTGGGCTTCTTAGAACTCATATTCCTAGAGTTAAGCTATATACGTGTCCACTGTTAGTATCAAGCTTGCCTTTATATAGTAGGTGTTCTCACTTTGATTATATTATCTGTCTTTTATTCCCTTCCCTGTGCTTGTTCCTTGGCCCAGGAGAAGCTTACTCTAGTCCCATGAGATTGAATCAATCTCTGGATCTTCCTTGTAAAATCATGCGAAAACAGTTAAGGGCCTAGCTACAGCAGCAAAAACAAGAATGCGATAACAGGAAAAACTTTGGTGATGGCTCACCGCCCTAATCAGGTCTTCCAGAATTCCTGAGCTTCTTGAACAATCTATAATAATGAAAAGGTGATATGCTAATTAGACTGGAAGTCTTCCAGACGTCCTTCCTGACAAAGCCAGGGACCAAGGGAAGCCAGCCCGGGTCCTGGGTGCCTGTAGGTAGCCTGAGGAGGGAAGCAGCCCGGGTCCCAGGTGCTGGAGGGAAGCCGGTGCCAGCAGCTGGGGGAAGGAAGGCCTACTCTTGCATGAATTTTTGTGCATCGGGCCTCTAGTCTATATATATAAAAGGCTAAGTGACCGGCCAACTGGCCGGTAGGTATGACTCACACTGACCACCAGGGGGTAGACACTCAATGCAGGAGCTGCTGAGCAACAGCAACTTTGCAGAGTGCCTTCTTGCACTTTGGGACCCTTCAGAGGATGTCGGCCTGCCGGTTTTGGCCCAATCCCCACAGGCCAGGCTGAGGGACCTCACCTGCCAGAGGGACCCCACTCACTCCGCAGATGCCCTTCGAGCCCCAGCGCCGCCCCAGGTGTGGCTGGCTGGGGAGGGACCATAGGAGGTTGGCTCCAGGGCGTGTCTAGCGCACCTTGCCCAGTCCTGCCCCACCGGCCACCTTCTAATTAATTTCCTTTCAATGTGCATGAATCTGTGTACCAGGCCTCTAGTGTAGTAATAATTAAGTGAGTATCCAAGACTCACTTTCAAAGTTTTGAAGGCCTGAATAGGTGGGTGAACTAAAAAACTCAATCTTCAACCTCCAATCTTCATACATGATAATGTAAGGAAAGGTCATTGTAACAAAATATTAAGTTTAGAATCCCCCCCCCCCCCCAGTTTAGACTCCAAATGGGCTAGCTTTGTCTCATTCATCAAATTTCAACTCATGTTCTTATTTTTTCACATGTATTTTTTACTTACTAGGCTTATCTAACATATTTCTTTCTCATTGAGATTCAAATGAAATTATCTACTTTGGATAAATTCAAGAGTGTGAATTTTTACTATTTGCTTCTCTCTATATAAAAAATTTAAAAAGGGAGAGATTTCTTCTAAAGAGATACTATTATTTATTTAATAGACATTTATTGTGTGCCTAATTGCATAGTACCTGACACATAGAAGGCACAAATCAAATATTCAAGTGACACAATTATTGAATGAATGAAAAGTAGACATGGTCTTTGGCTTCATGGAGTATACATTCTTCCTAATAAAAGAAATTGCAAAATCTAAGTAAAAGACAAATAAAAAATACAAGTTCCAATTAGTGTTATAAATAAAACAAAAAAAACAGTTTGAGATTCAGAGTGATAGTGCAGGGAACCTGTAATATCTAACTGGGTGGTTAGAGATTGTAATATTTAAGCTAAGACAAAGTATAAGAATGAGTTGGACATGAAGAGCTAAGGGAGGAGCAATGCAGTAGAACACGCCAGCGTGTGCACAGCCCCCAAATAGGAAATTGCTTAATGTAGTTTCAGAAACAGATATAAGACCAGTGTGGGTCAAAATTAATTAGTGAGAGGGCAACTGACATGGTATGCAGGAGGTTGGAGAAAGAGAGGACGACTGTATATGGGTAATCTCTTTAGTAGCTGCAAAGGTTTTTTATTTTTTACTTTTTTCTTTTTTTTTTTTTTTTTTTTAAATATATTTTATTGATTTTATACAGAGAGGAAGGGAGAGAGATAGAGAGTCAGAAACATCGATGAGAGAGAAACATCGACCAGCCGCCTCCTGCACATCCCCCACCGGGGATGTGCCCGCAACCCAGGTACATGCCCTTGACCGGAATCGAACCTGGGACCTTTCAGTCCGCAGGCCGACGCTCTATCCACTGAGCCAAACCGGTTTCGGCAACTTTTTTCTTTTTAAAGCAATACCAAAATGGAGAATGTAGTTCTACTCTTTTTATTTTTATTTGAAAAAGTAAACTCCTAAACAAACAAGGAGTAGAGCTAGTTTGACAAAAGATGCTCAAAAAGTGTTCATTTCCTTTTCCTTTTCCCACTTCAGCCTCCTGCATCCACCTGCACATGAGGAAGTTCTTCATTGACAACCTACAGACTGGGGCTATGAGAATAAATTCAATTCTGAGATATATTTAAAGGAATTTATCATTGATGTATGCTTTTTTTTTCCTTAGAAAGGAGAGAGAAATATTGATTTGTTGTTCCACTTGTTTATGTATTCATTGGTTGATTCTTGTATGTGACCTGACTGGTGATCGAACCTGCAACCTTGGCATCTTGGGACAACACTCTAGCCAACTGAGCTACCCAGCCAGGGTGATGCCTGCCTTTTGGATTTCAGTGATAGTCGATCAACAAACTTCACCTTTCATAGAAACAAACACTCTCAGAGATGTAAAGACTGAGATAAAACACTAAGCATTTTCCTTTTTCCTTCCTATAAATTTTTATTTGGTCTCCCGCCTCCTTTTTTCTTAAAACCCTCACCTGGGAATATTTTTCTCATTGGTTTTTTTAGAGAGTTAAAGGGAAGGAGGAGGGGATAGAGAGATAAAAAACATCCATGAGAGACACCAGTCATGTGTTGCCTCCCGCACACGCCCTGACCAGGGCCAGGGCTCGAATCTGCAACCAAGGTACAAATCCTTGACCAGAAATCGAACCCACGACCCTTTGGCCTATGGGGCCATCTCTCTAACCACTGAGAAAACTGGCTAGGGCTTTTTTTTTTTTTTTTTAACCTGTTAGGTAATTAAAATCAAATGAGGAAACAGATCTGCTTTATTCTTTTTTAAAATATGCTTTTGTTTCTTTTTTTGGATATGCATTACTGCTAATTTTTTAACAGAAGGATTTCCATGTGTCTGAGATAAGTGTGTTAGAATTTTATCTAGATTCTGAGACACTAGAAAATCAGACAATTAAAAATGTGTAATGCATCTCCCCTCTTTTAGAAGATAAAAAAGTTGACAATCAATGAAGGTGATCTCTCGTATTTCCCACTAGTTTTAAGATTCCATGGTTTTCATTTACAGAAAGGTAACACCTTTATTAGTGACAAATGGGAAAATGATCGTTGTAGCCAGTTATGAAGTTGCATTGTTATTAAATGGATTGGCCCGCCACCTTGTGGCCATAAGTGCAATGAACATAATTGTTTGAAAAACCTAGCTGTGATGGAGTTGGAGGAGTCAGGTTTGAGGACTACCTTGTACTAGTAAATTAGCTCATCAAAGTCTTTCAGTCAGATTAAAATAGCACAAAAGTCATTTTGGACAGAAGATAGATGGCTATTAAACATGTGCAAGATGCTGGTCTAGCAGAAATCTAATCCAGCGACTGGGATTATTTTAGATTCCACAGCAGTGCAAGAACTGATGAAGAGAGAACTGTGGATCTGGCAAGAATTATTCTAGGTCTGTTATTTTATAGGAAAAAAATGCAGTAAATTCAGAAGAGAAGCTCCTATTTCCAGCATTGGAACAATGAGCATATAAGGGAGTTCTTCACAACCCTGACTCCAGAAACCACTTGAGAAGTTTGTAAAAAGTAAAGATGCTTAGCCCCTCCCCATGACCTTCCCAGGAGTGATTCTGTGGTTTTTAAAAGCTAGCCACTGATGCTAATGTGCAGCCAGTACTAGAAACACCACATAGCTGAATACCATACCATAGGATAGATGGTGACTGTACGTGACTGTAGTTATAAAGACCCAGGCTATCTTGTTCAAGAATAAACAAACAAAACGCCCTACATTATAGTAGTAATATGCAGAGTATAACACACCAATATTTACCCAAGTTTAAAAATGATTAGAAGATTAAGAGAAACCCAAAAGATCATTTTGAATTTTTTTCCTGGATAAGCCCCAATAAATGTGCTCTCCAAAAATATCCCAAATGACAGTCTCCTGGTCTTTATTTCTTCTTGGGACTAGATACATTCTATTGTAGACATTGTTAAACTCATGAATATCTCTCATTCTTTGACAAATGTAAAACATTACTTAGTGGTTCTCAAGAACCCATCTGCATACATTAATCCTGTTTAAAATGCAATTTTCTGTATTTGCCCCCAGAAATCCACATAATTAAGTCTGGAGTGGTGAGTAGAAATGGCCCTTATTTTATAAGCAATCCAGACCAGTCTGATGCAGTTGGTTTTGTGTATCTCAGAGAAGCACTGCTGAGTCAGAGTTCAATTTGCTAGTTTGTTGAGGGTGCAGGGATGCATTTTAGATAAGAAATATTCTAACATTTTTCTATTACAGTGGTTTTTATAGTGTGTCCTTGGATCACAAAGTGTGGTCCTAGCATCAGCATCACCAGGGGACCTCTTGGAAATGTAAATTCAGCCCCGCTCTAGACCTATGGAATCAGGAATGCTGGGGGTGGGGCCCAAAAAGTATTTTAATCAGCATTCCAGCTGATTCTGATGCACTCTTACATTTGAGAACCACTGGTCTCCTCAAACCCACCGCCCGCCCACCCCCATCTGCCTTGATGACCCTTTGATGTAGCTTCTCCTTGATCTTAGAATTTTTTTTTTAAATATATTTTATTGATTTTTTACAGAGAGGAAGGGAGAGAGATAGAGAGCTAGAAACATCGATGAGAGAGAAACATCGATCAGCTGCCTCCTGCACATCTCCTACTGGGGATATGCCCGCAACCCAGGTACATGCCCTTGACCGGAATCGAACCTGGGACCTTTCAGTCCGCAGGCTGACGTTCTATCCACTGAGCCAAACCGGTTTCGGCGATCTTAGAATTTTTAACTCACCCTCCCCACAACATGTCTTTAGGAAGGAACCATGCAGGTTCAGTCTTTTGCCTTGAAGGATAGGCTCGAACAACCAATAGTTACAGAGAACAGTGTTTAGTTCTCAGATGAGCCTGGCTGATGAGAATCCTGCAGCTATTTTAAGGAGCTTTAAAAAGAGAGAGAGACAAAGCCATCCCTGCCCTACTGCCCTCTCAGCAGAAGGTCATGGCACAGTCTGAGGCACATGAGTAGGCAGGCCGGCACTGCCTGCAGGAATGTGGGCATCTGTGTCCACCAGGACTGCACTGTGTGGGTCAGATCCCTGGGAGAAGTGCTTGCGGATGTGTGTCACCAGATACAGCCAAACGTCTTTTCTAGCATTTTAGGTGGGGCTGCAAAAGCTTCTGCCTACACTACAGCAAGTGCTACTTTTTCCTTTGTCCTCTTATTGGATGTTCCCTGATACACTTCGTTGCCAAATAAATCACTGCATTTCTAATTTTATGTTTCCAATAGAAGCCAAGGGAGTAAAACCTAAAGATCAAGCCGTGGTTAGCATTTTGATTGTCCGTGCTTTGTCTGTCTGAGGGGCAGGTTATGAAGAAGCAGGATTAAAGCAGGTACTTCCATCTTCTACAGAAATATGGGGGCAGGCAAAAGTAGGTTTACAGTTATGGGTGACATTCTTTTGAGTTAGGACAGCTATTGTAAGAATAGTAAACAGTGTGTCTTTTTCCATATGAACTGTAAACCTACTTTTGCCCATCCCTGTGTCTCTCTATATAATTTTATTGGCTCTGTTTCTCTGGAGAATCTTGAGTAATATTTAGGAACAAATATCCTACATAAATTTTTATAAAGCCTTGAGTTTATAAAAGTCTTGGTGAGTTGGAGGAACTTAGCCATGAAGCTACAGCATAGAGGGCAAAGGGCACAGTGACATTATTTGAAGCTGTTTTTTTTAATATATTTTTATTGATTTCAGAGAAGAAGGGAAAGGGAGAGATAGAAACATCTATGGTGAGAGAGAATCATTGATTGGCTGCCTCCTGCACACCTCCTACTGGGGATCAAGCCCACAGCCCAGGCATGTGCCCTTGATTGGAATGGAACCTGGAACCCTTCAGTCCACAGACAGATACTCTATCCACTGAGCCAAACCAGCCAGGGCTGAAGCTGTGTAGATTATGAAAGCAGGCAGGAAACGATGAGGAAATCAATTATCAAGTTACACTCTATTCTAGTTGACTTTGAAGGATCAATTTTGCTTCCAAGGATGCCTTACCTGCCGGCTAGAGAAGCTTGAGATTTGCATTTAATATGACAGGTCTGAAAAATGCCCGGACTGCTTTAGTCTTTATTGCTGCATTGTACTGCACAGTCATTTTAGAGTCAATAAAAATGTACTGAGAGCTGGACACTGGGATACAAATATGAATTAAACATAATCTAGGTCTTACGGAATTTGTGATAATGTAGAGAAATGTCTAAATGAAAAGTTATAGTATTTTAGGATTAATACGCACTCTAATAGAATTATGTATAAAATGATGTCATTCTCAGAGGCAGACATTATTATTTGTAATATACCAATGAGGAAACTGAAATTCATAGAAGTTAAGAAACTGGTATATTGATACAGAGCTGCAAGTAGAGCAGGAAAATCTAGTGTTTGTTTTGGATGGCCAGGTGCCTGGTTATTACAACGGGGAAGAAAAAACTGGGTTCTGGGGAACAACGAGCCATCTCTACCACATCTCTCAAGACTCAACTCTTAAGATAGTAAATACTTGTAAGATTCAAACTCTTAAGTTTCTTCCAACCACCTTAATCTTTAATTACTTGTGCTAATCCCTGTGGTAGTTTTCTAAAAAAGAATAAGTTGCCTTTTTAAGAGAACTTTTACAAATATGCTCACAAAGTATAAATATACCAATAATTAACTTTCAAAAATAGGTTGAAAATTAAAACTGGGAGCATTGTGCAGATCACTTAACCTCTATCTCAAACTCCTTAGAAGCAAAAGGAAGGGTCAAGATTGAGATTCAAACTACTAATTATACTCAACTAGAGGCCTGATACACAAAAATTCACGGAAGAGCAGGCCTTCCTTCCCCCGGCTGCCAACACTGGCTTCCCTCCAGTGCCGGGGTCCAACCCCAGCAGGTCCAGGGGTCCCCAGAGGTGTGGATGGAGTCGGCGAAGAAGGAATGACGCGGAGACAGTGTTCAGTTGATCAGCAGCCTAGCCAGGATCTCCAGCCAAGTTCTGGTCTGGATCTCCAGCAAAGTTCTACTGTTTATTGTCTTGTTACATCCGTATTTATACCAGTTGATTTTAATCCTGTCAATTTCTATTACAAAGGTTAGGGCGTTTCTTATCTCCATTCCAGGGAGTAAAGATTATGTAGCTTAAGCATGATTGTTTGTAGTGATTAACTACCCGCCTGGCACTTAGTTAAGGAGTTTCATCCCCTCCCTGACTTCAGGGAAAAATTCCTACCTGGGGAAACAACCTTTCTAGGAGAGGCATCCCCTCCCTGACTTCAGGGAAAAATTCCTACCTGGGGAAACAACCTTTCTTGGAGAGGTGACCTTGGTTAAAACACACAGCGTTAAGGGGAGCAAACATATTAAGAACAGTATGCTATATACACCAGGTCCCTTGAAACATATGCTGTGCAGATGTTTCTTTCCTGCAGCGACTGTGTCAAGCAGCAAGGATGGACCGGCTTCCGGCAAATTCCCCCTTTTTTTATTTTTTAAATGATAGCGCATGCAAATCAGTGGCCACCTCTCAGATTGGGCCATTTAAGTCTCGGAAGAAGAGTGGCAAGCAATGATAGTGAGCATAGCTATAAACATAGTGGATGGAGCACAGAAGGAGCCCCATTCCTGTAGAAAGTTGCCAGCCTCTTCAGTCAAGGGATTTCAGCTGTCCTCAAGTTGTTGGTTTGGTTGTCTTTGTTGGTCTGGCTAGCGGGCGGCGTCACTGGCGACAGGCTTCCCGAAGCGTCAGCAAGTTGAAGGGCTGCATCAAAGGGTCCATCAGGGCCATGCTTGATGGTGGTGTCGATGTCCGAGGAGGAGTAAGCTGTGCCCTCTGGATCCAGCTGATATGGAAAATGGAGGGTAGTAGAAAAAGAAGAGAAAGCAAAAGAACTACAAGGCATGGAAGTGTTTAGAAAAAAGAGGGAGAAGAAAGGGAAGAATGCAGCATCCTGACACAGCCCTTTCCTTCAGCTGCCCCTTTCCCTGTGGTCCAAGGTAGAAATGGGAAACAAGTCCTGTTGCAGTGAGAGGGCAGCTGCTGTCAGCCAGTCTCTGTCTTTACCTGGGTCCCGATCTGAGCTGGGCATGGGAAGCAGGAAGCAGCCACGGGGACAGGAGACCTTCCTCAGAAGGGGTGAGTGTTCAAGCCCCTGCACCATTGGGGAGGTGGGTCTGTGCCCCACCTTTGTTGCACCCCAAGTTTTCTCCTACTGGCCCCCGACTGTGCCTGTCTTAGGTTGCCCCACCCTGTGGAGTCTTACCCGTCGTTGACTACCAGCCATCTCTGGGCCAAGTAGGGTGATGTGAGGTTCAGTTTTGTCTCCTTGATAGCCTATGTCCCTCTGGCCTCCATGCCCAGCAACTGCCTTGGGATTCCCTCGCCTGCTGGCGGGGCTCTGGCATTGATCATAGGGAACTCAGTTTTCTTCACTAGAGAGGGCCCAGCTTACGCCATTGGGCCAGAGACAGATCCATGGTACCAGCCACCATGAGGCTTCAACCTCAGCATGAACAGAGAGCTCAGGCAACAGCTATGGGCAACTGGATTTAAAGAAGAGGGTCCCTCTTGGCACAAGGGTAAGAGGCACCAATACAGGACAAAGGAGAGTCCTGGAACAGGGCTTTCTCAGCCCAGGATGTCAGGCTCTTGGCACAAGACAACTCCATGTATGGGGCATATACCAAACACCCCTAGTCACGGCATAAAAGGGAGGTGCCCTTCCTGGAACAGTAGGGTAGGGAGATTCTAGAAAAGGCTGTGTTCAGGAAAGAAGGAGAAAGGCCAAAGAACCAGCAAACAAGTAGTTAGATTTTAAAAAAAGGAAAAAGGAAAGGAGATGTGGGGCAAAGCTGGGACATGTGGAAAGACAAAATGGAGGCACATGTGATCCTCCCAATGGACAGATTGTTCCAGCTCAGGGCTGCACATCTGCTGCAGACGGGCACTGGTCAGGTGTGCTATGATGAGGCAGAGATGGCAGGCGGTGAGACATAAGGTCGGACTAGACGGTCTGGAATCCACACAGGTGAGTCTGCGTCCTGTGGAAATATACAAGCATATCCTCTCCCCTGGGTTAAAAGTACATCAGGTCCCTTCCAGGCTCCTGTAAGCAAGTCTCTCCATTTGACGAGGGCTTTAGGTTTAGTTAGATCAGGGTTCCAATGCCTGTACATCGGGGAATTTCCCTCAGAATCTACATTTAGTATATTAATTACAAATTGAGCATGCTGTAGAACATGATGAGGAGAGGAATATTTAAACTCATTTTCTTGTAATTTTTTAATTTGTGTTTTTAAAGTTTGGTGAGCCCTTTCTACTATTGCTTGGCCTTGAGGATTGTAGGGTATTCCTGTAGTATGTGCGATGCCGAATGTAGAGCATAAGTTTTTAAAAGCTCTAGAGGTATAGGCAGGCCCATTGTCAGTTTTAAGTGCCCTTGGTATTCCTAGGTAGGAAAAGCATTGGAATAGATGTTGACTTACATCTTTAAAGGCTTCTCCTGTACGTGCAGAAGCAAGGATAACATGAGAAAAGGTATCAATACAAACATGCACATAGCAAAGTTTGCCAAAAGATGGGACATGAGTAATATCCATCTGCCATAAGTCACAGGGTCTAAGTCCTCTTGGATTAATTCCAGTAGCAAGGCTAGGAAAATGAGTAGGACAATGGCCGCAGTCACGCACAATACTTCGAGCAGCTTCTCTAGATATGCGATAATATAGACGGAGAGCAGAAGCATTTTGATGGTGAATGGCATGAGACCGCCGGGCTTCTTCTAGAGCTGTACAAACTACTGGGCGAGTTAGTAAATCCGCCTGATAATTTCCTTCGCTTAAGGGTCCTGGTAGGCAGGAATGAGCTCTAATATGTCCAATATAGAAAGCCTTTTCTCGTTTGTGAATGCAAGTTTGTAGCTGAGTTAACAAAGAGAAAATGGCTGTTCTTCCTTGTGGGAGAGAGGCGGTCTCAATATGAGGAAATAATTTAACTATATATTGAGAGTCAGTGTACAAGTTAAAGGGAACCTGTTGCAATTGTTCAAAAGCATAAATGACTGCCAAAAGCTCTGTTCTCTGAGCTGACGTCTCTAGAGTTTGTTGAACATGGGTTATTGAGTCAATGATTGTTACTGCCCTACCATTAGAGGAACCATCTGTGAATACTAAGGAGGCAGGAGGTGATAATGGTTCTTTTGAACATTTGATAGGAAATATAAACGGATGTAGGGAGAGAAATTGCAATATAGGTGATCTTGGCAAATGATGTAAAATTTGTCCTGGGAAGTTACCTATAGCTATTTGCCACTCTTCTTCAAATTGTAATAGTGTGTCTAATTGTTCTCTTTTATAAGGTATTATTATCTCAGTAACTTCTCTTCCAAAGAGTTCGATACTGCGACGTCTACCTTTGATAATGAGAGTGGCCACTAGGGAGGGATAGGGTGGTACAATCTTCCTAGGAGTGACAGGTAAATGTATCCATTCTAATGGTCCTTCCTGCCACAAGCATCCTGTAGGAGTATATTTAGTGGCTAGAATAATTAAGGCCCAAGATTTGGAATAATCTAGATACTGTAGTTGCTGTTTATTGATGGCCTGTTCTATTTTTGCTATAGCCTTTTCTCCTTCTACAGTTAATTGTCGGGGAGACTTAGGGTTAGAATCTCCCTTTAAAATGTCAAATAGAGGTTTTAAGTCAAGAGTGGTTATTTTTAGATATGGCCTGACCCAGTTGATATCACCTAATAGTTTCTGATAATCATTCAATGTGTTTAAATGATCTTTTCTTAATTGTAGAGGCTGATGGGTGATAGTAGAGGTATGTAATATTCTGCCTAAGTATGAAAAAGAAGGTTCAGTCTGAATCTTTTCTGGGGCTATTTTTAGACCATGTTCTTCTAAAGCAAGGATGGTCTGAGTAAGAATTTCCTGTAAAGTAGCCCGATCTTTATGAGCTAGTAAAATATCATCCATATAATGAATAAGATATAGATCTGAAAATTTCTTTCTAATAACTTGCAATGCCTGATCTACAAACTTTTGACATAATGTAGGACTATTTTTCATCCCTTGTGGGAGAACCTTCCATTGGTATCTCTGATAAGGCTGTTTAAAGTTTTCTGATGGTATGCTGAATGCGAATCTTTGACAATCAGCTGGGTGAAGAGGTATAGTGAAAAAACAATCCTGTAAGTCAATAACAACAACACAATACTCCTGTGGAATTGCCACAGGGGAGGGCAATCCAGGTTGTAAGGAGCCCATATCTTCCATGGTGGCATTTATGGCTCTTAGATCTTGCAAAAGTCTCCACTTGCCTGATTTCTTTCTTATTACAAATATGGGTGTGTTCCAGGGACTATTTGATGGCTCTATATGTCCCTCTGCTAATTGCTGATCAATTAATTGTCGGGCTGCTGATATTTTCTCAGATGTTAAGGGCCATTGCTCAACCCATACTGGTTGTGACGATTTCCAGACTATGGGATCAGCAGTCCTAAGGGCAATGGCCCCAATTACAGATCCTGTCCAGGAGTGTGAGGTATTACTTTCCTTTCCTAATCCCTTTCCTGGATTAAATCTTGTGTCTAGCATCTGTGATGTTACTCTATCACTGGGGCTATATAATACAACTCCCATTTGAGACAAGATATCTCTTCCCCATAATGTAAAGGGGATAGTCGTAATTACATATGGACAGAATGTTCCTGAATGTTGATCTTCATCGGCCCAAGTTAGAATCTGAGAACTCTTTTTTACATTAGATGCCTTGCCTAGTCCTACTAGGGAAGTGGAGGTGGTGTGCGTGGGCCATGAAGAGGGCCAATCCTTCCCTGCTATGCAGGAAACATCTGCTCCTGTATCCAATAGACCTTCAATTGGTTTTCCCTGAATTTGTAAAATTTTTGTAGGTCTAGTAGCATGGATTTCTTGTATCCAAAATGCTGCATCACTAGATCCAAAGCCTCCGGCCCCTCTAGCTTCCTGGGTAACAGCTGTCCCTATTTTATGTATTGGTAACAGGATTAATTGGGCAATTCTCTGGTTGGGCTGAATCTGTATAGTTGTGGTGGGTGGGGAAAGTAAAATCTGTATTTCTCCTGTGTAGTCTGCATCAACAACTCCTGGGATGACTAAGATCCCCTGTAACGAGGTGGAGCTCCGTCCTAATATTAAACCTACAGTTCCCTCAGGCAGTGGCCCAGACACTCCTGTAGGAATGGCTGCTACTGGCGAGTCTGGGGTTAGTACTGCATTGGTGGTTGAGTGGAGGTCCAATCCTGCACTGCCTGGGGTTGCCCTGAAGAGGTCACTGACTGATCGAAATTTGCAAAGGGGTTGAAGGTTGATGCCCCTATTATTGCAGGGGCCTGGGGCTGGCCCCTTCTCAAGTTTCCCGATTGAGGTGATGGGATATAACCTCCTTGGGAGCTATTTGTAGAGTTTAAAGGCTGACCATTTTTATGGTATTTTGATCTACATTCCTTTGCCCAATGGAATCCTTTCTGACATCGGGGACAAACGGTTTTTGGAGGATTAATATTATTCCCTAATGTATTTCCAGGCTGTCGAGGAGCTTGCCATCTGGCCTGAGTATTATTATTTTTATTTGGGCATTCTCTGCTAAAGTGCCCAGATAAGCCACAAGAGTAGCAGTTCATATTTCTTTTATTACCTGTAGTATTGCTGGCTTGTCCTATAGCCTGTACATATTGAGGGTATGTCTCCCCTTTGAGAGCTGCAGCTATAGCTACACCCTGTATAAATGCTGGACTTACATCAGCACACTGTTTTATAAAATCATTTATAGTTCCTGTTCTGTGAATCGGCCTTAATAAAGCCTGACAGGTATTATTAGCATTTTCAAAAGCCAGTTGTTTGATTAGGATATCGGCTGCCTCTTTGTTATTGATTACTCTCTTGACTGCCTGCATGAGGCGAGAAAGGAAATCCTGATATGGTTCCTCGACCTTCTGTTTAACCTCTGTAAGGGTGGTTGTTTTTCCTGCTGTATAAGGTAGGGATTTCCAGGCATTTACTGCACAACTGGTTACTTTGGTAAGTGCCTCTGTGGGCATATTCATTTGCTCCTCAGCCGTGTTAAAATCACCTTCTCCTAATATCATTTATAGGGTTATTCTTTTTCTGGTTTTTTCGCTAGTGGCTACAGCTTTCTTAGCAAGATCTTCATATTCAGTTTTCCATAATAAGTAATCGCCTCCTGAGAGACAGGATTTACAAACCTGTGACCAATCATAAGGAGTCATCCATTTACTGGCTAGAGTTTCTACCAAGGTTTGTGTGTAAGGAGCTAGAGGTCCATATTCAGAGCAGGCCAATTTTAATTCTTTAAGTACTTTGCAAGGTATAGGCTCCAAGGTGGGGTTTCTATTCCCACCAGACTCATTCTCATATGTAACTGGGAAGCAGAGTGAGAATTCAAGATCTCCATTAGCTTCAGCTTCTCTTATTGCCCTTTGAAATTTAGACATGGAGCTCATAGGAGCCACAGGACCTGGTTTAGGCTTCCTTTCTAATTTGGGGAGCCTGTTTTGAATGGGAGGGCCATTCTCCTCTCTACTGACTGGAAAGGAACAATGGTCATGTTTATGATATTTATTCTCCTCCCGATCAGTAGGCATAGCTAAATTGCTTTTAGATTGAGCTGAAGACAATGATGATGTGTCCTCTCTGGGTGGAGCCGAGGGACTATTTAAATTTTGAGAAAGTTCAACCGTTTTTGCCTCTGGTGCCAAGGTGTCACAGATTGAATCCCAGAGGGAAAAGAAACATGGCAGGACCTTGTCAGATTCATGGTGTTTCTTTAATTGCTTTCCTACTTCAACCCAAGTTTTTAAATTAACAGTTCCATCCTCTGGAAGCCATTGACATACTTCTTCTATAAAACTTTCTGTCTCACTGGGAAAAACCTCAACTCCAATTCTGCTAGTAAGCATATGCGTTAAAAGATTAATACAGAGTCTTTTTTCTTTAGACTCAGTATGACCCATCTTGTCAATCTAAGTTCTGTACTAACTACCCGCTTACCCTACTTATTCTCTATGGGGGGGGGGGGGGTCTGCAGCACCCTACGGTGCAGTCCTATCCGTCCCAAGTACGGGGGGACTTACCTAAGGGAACCCTGTTCGGGCGCCAGATGCCGGGGTCCAACCCCAGCAGGTCCAGGGGTCCCCAGAGGTGTGGATGGAGTCGGCGAAGAAGGAATGACGCGGAGACAGTGTTCAGTTGATCAGCAGCCTAGCCAGGATCTCCAGCCAGGATCTCCAGCCAAGTTCTGGTCTGGATCTCCAGCAAAGTTCTGCTGTTTATTGTCTTGTTACATCCGTATTTATACCAGTTGATTTTAATCCTGTCAATTTCTATTACAAAGGTTAGGGCGTTTCTTATCTCCATTCCAGGGAGTAAAGATTATGTAGCTTAAGCATGATTGTTTGTAGTGATTAACTACCCGCCTGGCACTTAGTTAAGGAGTTTCATCCCCTCCCTGACTTCAGGGAAAAATTCCTACCTGGGGAAACAACCTTTCTAGGAGAGGCATCCCCTCCCTGACTTCAGGGAAAAATTCCTACCTGGGGAAACAACCTTTCTTGGAGAGGTGACCTTGGTTAAAACACACAGCGTTAAGGGGAGCAAACATATTAAGAACAGTATGCTATATACACCAGGTCCCTTGAAACATATGCTGTGCAGATGTTTCTTTCCTGCAGCGACTGTGTCAAGCAGCAAGGATGGACCGGCTTCCGGCACTCCAGCACCCGGAACTCGGGCTACCCTCCTCCCCGGCCGCTCCCAGGCACCCGGGACCCCAGCTGGTTTCGCTCCACCCCCAGCTTCCTCAGGAAGGACATCCGGAATGATGTCCGGTCTAATTAGCATATTACCCTTTTATTAGTACAGAGACCCACCCATCTCAGGTCTATTGTGACTTTCCGGTTGAGGTGGAAAATGAGAGCAGGGCAATTAGCCTTATATTCATTCAAACAACTCAATCTCTTCTTATTCTGGTAGTAAAATTGGCCCTGGGAATTTAAGAATGTCAATAGTGTTTTATTACTGTGCAATTAGTACATTAAACACACTCATTAATTTATAATTATGTCACAAATACATTTTAAATTTATTTTATAGTAATATCTCCCATATCACTTTACTGAAAATCATATCATTAATGAGATAAAAGGGTACCTAGTTGCTTAGTTAAGCAATTAATGTCAGAAATGTCTAGATTAAGCTAAAGAGTTCAGGTTCTAAGAGTTAATAGTGTCTATTAAAAAATAATATCAACTAAGCATTTTGTCATCAAAAAGGATTTATTTGGGGAAAAACAAAGGATTGCAACTCAATGCATGCAGAAATCTCAAGCCAAGTGCATACTCTGGCCTGTGTGCCAAGATGAAGGAGTGTTTATATAAGGCAGGGGTGGGGAACCTTTTTCTGCCAAGGGCCATTTGGATATTTTTAACATCATTCACTTAATATAGTTCATCTACATATATAAAAAGCCAGCCACCATGATGACCAGAACGACCAATGACGAGCCACTATGATGCCCACTGTGGCCAGTGAACCGGCCAGATCAGGGGTTGGGCCCACCAGCCAACCTCCTGCAGCCCCTCCCTCTGGCCAGCCTGCCCCTGATCGGACTCTCCCACCCCGATCAAGGGTGGGGCCAGCCAGCCAAATGTCCCCCTACCCCCGCCCTTCACCCCAGCCAGCCCCACCCCCAATCAGCCCACCATGCTAGGCCCGCAGTCCTTCCCCCTGGCTGGCCTGCCCCCGATCGCACCCCCCACTCCAATAGGGTGCGGGGCTGGCTGGCCAACCTCCTGCAGCCCCTCCCCCCACCTGTCCCCACTCCCAATCAGCCCCCCAACCCCAATCAGGGGTGGGGCCCGCCGGCCAATCACCCACGGCCCTTCCCCCAAGCTGACCCAACCCTTATTGGGCCCCAATCAGGGAAGGACAGCTGGCTAACCTCCCGCCATCTCTTCCTCCCAACAGGCCCAGCCCCAATCCGGCCCGATTAGGACAGGGCCAGCCAGACCCCACCCGTGCACGAATTCATGCACTGGGCCTCTAGTTTAATATAAATTTATGTTGCTTTGAAAAAAGCTCCTAGATTTAGCCCTAGCTGGTTTGGCTCAGTGGATGGAGCATCAGCCTGCAGACTGAAGGGTCCCAGGTTCGATTCCGGTCAAGGGCATGTACCTTGGTTGCGGGCATGTCCCCAGTGGGGGGTGTGCAGAAGGCAGCTGATCGATGTTACTTTCTCATCGATGTTTCTAACTATCCCTCTCCCTTCCTCTCTGTAAGAAAATCAATAAAATATATTTTTTTTTTTAAAAAAAAAAAAAAAGCTCCTAGATTTATTGAATTTTAAGTTCTGACTATGGTTGCCTTGGCAGGGCCAGACCAAATGATTTCTTGGGCCTTAGATAGCTCCCTGGCTGGACTTTCCCCACCCTGATATAAGGAAAAGGAAGTTAATGGAAGGGGAAGTTAGAACCATAGAGCTTTATTATAAACGTAGTGTTCTTCCTGTAAGGTTCTAGTGTGTAGTGTTCTCATGATTGCTTAGAATACAAGAATTTCCATAAGCCCTAGCTCCTCCCATAGACCTTCACAATTGATTGTTTCCTTAAAGTTCCAGGAAGTCTTCATCAATAGATAAATCCCATGTTTTAGTATAAGATCCAGATGCTTATTTCTTCATTCCTTCATTTAGCAATCATTTGCTCCTAATCACCTGCTGGCTACCAGGGATACAGAGACAATTAAAATATGGTTCTAGCACGTGAGGGGCCTAAAATATAATTTGGGAAGCAAGATATGTTTAAAACAAAATAAACAATACAAAAAGTAATAATGAAATGTATGGATGTTTTAACAGAAGCACAGAGATACAGAATATAGTACTTGCACTGAGAATTATGTTGCCAAATTTCCAAGAGTGTTAAAGGAGTTATTAGGAGCTGGTTCATAGAAGAGTATCTTTTTATGTTCTGCTTCCATAGCAATAGTTTTAAGCCAGGAAGATGCCCATCTAGGATAAAGACTAAATTTCACAATTTCATTTAAAATGAGGCACGGCCAGGGTATTAACCTGCAGTCAGTAAAAATAAGTGGAACTGTCCGACTGCCTAAGGGAACCTTCCTTAAGAGAGAGCTGAACTTAAACGTAAAAAATAAAATAAATAAAATAAAATAAAAACAGAGAGTGAGCTGACTTGTATGTCCTCTTCTGGATCTCTTCATCTGATTACAGGAACATGATGCCTTTAACTTGAAGGATGACGACCACACCCAGTGTGGGACCAGCCTGGGCCTGGGGAGACTGAGCCATTATACCAAACGTGAAGTTTTTACATGAGAATGGAATAAATATCTTCTTTAATCCACTGTTGTTTTACAGTTACTGGTTCTTGTACCTAATCTTCACAAAGGTGCTTTTCCTGGAGAGAGCTCAGCCAGGCAGGTAGGACAGGGGAGGGCATTACAAATAAAGCAATGTAAGGTGAGGGCTTGAGATGTAAAATTAGCTAGTACATTTGTAAGTAACAAGCAGAAACAACTCAGTTATAGGACAGGGGACTATTATAAAGAGAAACTGAAATATTTTGCAGCTTCAGTTTTTAGTCTGATTCATATGGAATCCCCAAAGTTTCTGATCTGCTTTGGTTATAGTACTAGAGGCCTGGTGCACAAATTTGTGCATGGGTGGGTCCTTCGGGGTGGCCTGCAGGGATCAGGCCCCAGCTCACACCCCCAGCCTCACAGCCCTGCAGCCCCTTCCTGGCAACTCGCCTTGACCTGGCGCCACCCCCTCACCTGCTCCACCATCCCATCTGTGAGGCCATGGATCGGAGCCTGGGAGCCAGTGGTGCCACCTGCCCCTGCTGCTGCTGGTCGCCGTCTGTGGGATAATCTGAAGGTCAATAGGGCCCCCACTCACACCCTTTTGGCCTGGTGCCACTGGCTCACCTGCTTTACCATCCCATCACAGTCCCACTCTCTTTGGGGCCCATCAGAGCCAGCAGCGCCTTCACTGCTGCCTGCTGCCAGCGCCACGTTGCCAATGCCCACATGTTCCGCGCCACCCCTTGGTGGTCAGCACACATGATAGGGAGTGGTCAAACTCCTGAGGGGACAATTTGCATATAAGGCTTTTATTATATAGGACTAGAGGCCTGGTGCATGAAATTCATCCACGGGGGGAGGGGGGGGGGCGGCGATTGTCCCTCAGCCCAGCCTGCACCCTCTCCAATCTGGGACCCCTCGGAGGATGTCCAACTGCTGGTTTAGGCCTGATCCCGACTGCTGGCTCCTAACTTCTCGCCTGCCTTTCTGTCTGATCACCCTTAACCACCTCTACCTGCTGGCCGAATTACCCCTAACTTCTCCCCTGCCGGCCTGATCACTGCCTAACTGCTCCCCTGCCGGCCTGATCTTCCCCTAACTACCCTCCTCTGCCAGCCTGATCACCCCCTAACTGCCCTCCCCTGCTGACCTGATAGCCCCTTACTGCTCTCCCCTGCAGGCCTGATCACTGCCTAACTGCTTGCTCCCCCGCACTGGCCTGATCTTGCCCCTAACTGCTTGCTCCCCTGCCAGCCTGATTGTCCCTAACTGCCTCTGCCTCAGCCCCCACCACCGTGGCTTTGTCTGGAAGGAAGTTGGACATCCAGAAGATGTCCGGTCGACCTGGTCTAATTGGCATGTTACCCTTTTATTAGTATAGATAGTAAAAGCTAGAAAAACTACAGGACAAGCTGCACAAAGAAACTGAGAGATAGTTAAACAGTTTGCAGATACCTAGTAAATCCTATCTTCCCTAAACCAAGGATACTTAAAAGGTTGCACTTCTCCCCAACCAGAGGGTAAATAGCTTAAATCACCCTACTCAGGGAGACAGATAGAAATCCAATCAGTGCCATTTCCCAACCACACCAAAGGACAAATTAAGAGGATGAATCTCATTTTGGTACATCAACATAAAGCTGATGAATATTCTATTGATCTGCCCCTAAAATATCCCCTAAACACCCAGCCTTTAAAACGTCTAAAAACAAGGGTCCCAGTATGATCTGATCTCCCTCCGGGGAATATACCTATGCTATTCCCTTCACCCATCCGTCCCCCACAGGCAGGTCTCCCCTGACCTCTAAGGGACCCCAGGAGGCTTGCAGCCAGGGGCAGCAGCAGCTCATCCCAGGCTAACCCCCTGAACCTGTCTCCATGGCCCCCTGTCCTCTGACTTCCCGGTGAGGCAAGGCTGCCCAGCCTGGGCTCTCCTATTGCTGCTTCTATGTCTTCCTTGTTTCACTCTCCTAAGTATGTTTTTGCTGCAGTCAATAAGTTCTTGCTTGCTTTTCTACACTTTGTCTCTTGATTGAAACCATTCCCTCAAGAAGAACCAAGGTCTCATTGTCTCCCCGGTAACACTTTGACCGAAGTGAAGGTCCAGGCATTCGGTTTGCAACTAGACCTGGGTTTGAATCTAACTATATAGAGCTCATATTGGCTATTTCATCTTGGGAAAATTAACCTTTTTTTCCCCTATTTAGCAGCCAAATTGGATCAAAATATTCACTATAGAGTTTATTTTCCAAGATTCAGTGAGACAACATGAAGAACCTAGCACAATGATTTCTATACATAATGGGCTAATGAAGGTTTGTTCTCTGCCCTGCCCTTTGACACTGCTTTAATCCACTTTCTGGCTCACTTGTGGGTTCTGGAGGGATGTGTCATTCGGGGATTAGAAAGTTGACTAAAGGAAGGCAAAGTAAAAAGAGGCCTAACTTGCCACCAGAACTAGTCCTCCCCAGCACCGGCTGCCCTTAGGGAAGATAGGATTTACTAGGTGGCTGCAGGGAGAGAGCACTTCTGGCCAGAGCTGTTTGGGCTGCAGACGCCTGAGCCCAGCATGTCCTCTTTGGAAGGCAGTTTTACACACTTCATTCTGCTCTGGGTGGTACAGACGGAGGGGAGTTGTATTTGTTAATTGTACAGAGCACAGCTTTTGACACAGGGTCTCTAATGTGTGGTCTTTTTTCCTTTTAAAGCATATATCAAAATAGCTGAGAAAAACAAGCTCTGCAGCCCTGAGTCATTCACGTGATAAAATGCCACCAGCTGTGTTGACCAAATAGCCCTGGCACTGTGAAGCCAGGTAAACACGGAGTGGGTGGGGAGTTGGGCTGCAGGCAAGCACTCTCAGCGATAACAGGGACGCAAGGCCACTCAAGGGCGAAATGGGCCAGTTCCTGAGAATAATTGGTGGTTTCATGCAGCAAACACAAAACAAAACAAATAAGGCTGAATGCTTGGAGCTTGTTCAAATCTCTGAGTAAAATCATATCTGAAAGAAAACACAGCTAGAAATATGGATTACAAGTCTTCTCTAGAGTAAAAACTGGCTGAAACTGATTTTGTGAACTAGTTTATTTTCCAGAAATGACTGCACTTATTTCAACAGTTAGCTTGGTGCTATATCCATGGGTAAGTGGACAGCATACCTCAGCCCACACACAAAACCTCCAAATACAACAAATAATGACGTGCTTACTGCCGGTGACATTTCCACAGCAACTGGTGCACTGACAGTACTGTGACCAAAGGGGCACTGCGACAGCCAGAGGCCCGTGTACATGCTGGGAACACCATCCACACTGCAAAACCGCACGCTGCCCCTGGAGCTCTGCCAGGCGTGCCCCTGTCTGCCGAGTCACCGCTCTTCATTAGTTAACCACCATTTGCTTTGCTCTTTTGCAACCTTGACCTCCGATTTCACAATACAGTCTGTGAACTTTTTTTAAATGCAGAGCTTTATAGGAAAACAACTCTACATTGGGGAAAACGTGGCAAACAGTCTGCTATTCAGGAGTGGCCTTCTTTTTCTCGTTTCCACCCACAGGGTTAACAGCTGTGGGGCAGGATGTATCTGGATGGCAAATTCTCTCCCACCTCTCTCTCTCTCTCTCACACACCCCTCCTCTCCCTCTATGGTGGTGATAAGCTTCCATTTTATACTAAATATAAGGAGAGTGAACTTCTATGTTTGTCCTTTGGGGAACTTGTAACAGTGAAATAAGCATAAATAAACCAATCAGGATAACAGGCATAAATCAAGATGCTCCTTGCAAAACTGGATGTATGCTCACCCTACGGAGATCTGAGATCTACCAACATATATGATAAAAGCTAAACACTCACTCATCTCTGATAGTGATTTCAGACTGAATTCTAAGGGGCAAATTGGACTATTTGACACATCATTCACACTTGATTCCCAGGAAGAAGTATCAGAGTGTCAATCAATCTTCCATGGGACAGGAGTGAAAAGACATTCCCTAAGCTGCTTTTACTCTGAGACTTAACTCCACAATGGCCAGGGGCACTGAGAGGCTTTACAGCTGGACCAGCAGGAATCATGGGCGTGGCTCTGAGATACTACTGTTCAGGAAGGAACATCCAAATCGGAGCCCTCAAACACCCAGCTTGCCTTTGCTCCTGAACTAAGTTATTTAATTTTAGGGATTTATGAAAGTAGAGGGCTGGTCTAATCCCATCCAAGGACAAATGATCTCCAACAGAAAGACCCAGAGATAGGTCAGACTAGACTAGGCAAAGGCCTCCTAGGGAGACAGAGGCTCTAAGTTCAAAGTACCCCTCGGATTTAGTGATGGTCTGCCCCGCCGTTCCGTGCACTCCAGGGACTGCTCCCCATGTGTAGGGAACTGGGATCTGCCAAGTATTTGTTGTGATTTTTACCTTTTTTGGCTAATCCTCACCCAAGGATGTTTTTTCTATTGATTTTTTAGGGAGTAGGAGGGAGGAACAGGAGTGGGGTAGAAATATCCATTGGTTGCCTCCATGCACCCTGACCAGGGCCAGGAGATTTGAACCTGCAACCCAGCTACGTGCCCGTGACTAGGAATCGAACCTGTGATCCTTAGTGCACAAGCCGACACTCTAACCACAGAGCAAAACGAGCCTGGGTTATTTGTTTTAAATATTTATCCCATTTCATTCTTAGGCAGTGACTAAGTCCATTACCTTAAAAATATAATTCATATCTTAATTCAAATATTAGCTTCCATTTGGCTTTATGAGAAACACCTAAATATTTTTCTGCCAGTAGTGACAGGTGTCTTATTCCCAGTGCTTTGATGTCAACATCAAAACTCCTTACAACTTCTCTTAATTTTCTCTTGCTGGGCTCGGGCTCCTTCCTTCCCTCAATCCTGGCTGCACTTTCTCAGTCGGTACCACTGGGCGTGGTTTGGTGGTGGGTGGAGTCCTGCCATGGATCTTTCATAACCACCTAAAACTGCAGAGGTAGACACCACTTGGAGATACAGATGCAAGATTACAGTATCAGAGACAGGTTTTGAAGTTCTTTAAGAAAGCAGTGTCTACTAATCTTTTTTTCACTGTCTCCTAACTTGCACCCCAACTGCTCACTCATGTGTTAGTCCCTGACAGAGTGGACTCAAATGGTCAGAATGCCCAAGTTTGTGTAACCCCAGGAGCCTTACCTACATGCCTTTTCTGCTTTAGCCTTACTCCGACCAAGATGTGAAGGGAATATGTTTAGTTGGGACTTAGAGCAAAACCAGGTGTACAGAGCAACGCCTCTCCAACTTCAGTGCACAGCAGAATCATGGGATTAAAAATACAGGCGCCTACGCAGAGATTCTGAGTGGGTAAAATCTGGAACAAGGCTTAGGCATCTGCACATCCCCAATTCCACCCCCTATATTCTGATGTAGGCGGTCTTCCCCCGCCAGTTTAGAAAATCACATAAAACAGTGACAAAGCATTTACCACGCACACACCACCGTCGCACCGCACTGCCCCACCTCCACACGCACATTTGGATGGTAGCCCCTGGTCAGCAAACTTGTACACGTCTGACCACATGTGAACGAATACTGCCACCAGTCACCCACTCAGATGTTCTTCTCAGAGACTCCACCTGCCGTCCATCGTAATGCATACTAAGCAAAGACAACAGCTCTGAACTCACGGCGAGTTTAAGGTATACAATTACTTTATTTCCTTGGCCTGACAGCATAAACATTACACAAGAACCTGCAGCTGACAGAATCAACACCCAGATTCCCCCACACAGGAAGAACCCTTTTTGTGAGCAGAGATGAGCTGAAATGTCATGTCTGAGTGCTCCCCACCCCCACCCAGAATAACCCCTAAAGTGAAAATAATCAGAATCAACAGAACCCCCACGAATTACTAAAAGTCACCCTCTCCAGCTTTTCTAACTAGCAGCTGCAGTAAAGGAAAACCCCAGGAGGGCAGCAGCTGGCCATCACTTAGCATTTCCGTGCCTGTGAGACAGAAGGGACAGCAGGAGGGAGGACAGCCGTTGAGTCTGTGATGGGAAATGGCTGAGGCTCATTAAAGTCCAAGGTAGGGGTGGGACTAAGGGTGCCAGAGAGCGAGCAGGTTGGGCAGAGATGTTCAATACTTCATCAGTTCCAGTTAATGCTATCAAAACTACCTTCATTGTCACGTCCTTTTTCCTAAAGTGAGCGCCATCTAAATTTCTGTCTGACATCTATCCCCGTCACTGGGGTGGTGCTTGATGTCTGTGAGATTATGATTGGGGGGGAGGGGAGAGACGTGGCGAGGAGAAGGAGGAGATGGAGGAGGAGGAGGTGTACAGGTAGGAGAGATGGGGCACAATGTTTGAATTACAATGTGTCTCTTTTGGTCCCAGGAATGGTCCACTACCAGTAGTCCTAAAACATTCCCCTCCCCTCCCCGCAGCTAAATTGTGCAAATGTCAGAGAGAATCTCTGCCTGAAGAGAAGGGAGAGCCGGAAGTGGATGCTAGTCCACAATCATCTCTGGCCCCCACTTGCCCACCTCCTGTCTCTTCTAAAAAAAACAAACAAAACAAAACAAAACGAAAGAACACAAAAATTAATTCGCAGCAATGCTATGAAATTCTATCCTCTCCATTCCTCGAGCAAAGCTAATCCAACGGCTCTGTCCTGACATGCTTTCTCCCTGGGCCGAGGAAGCAGCAAAAAATACCAGTTGAGCAGGTGAAAATATGATGACGGCGTGTACGGTGCAGTGTTTCCAGGTGTCTTCACCTTCTGTCTCCTCCATGGCGGGAGCTAACGATCTCTTCCCCACGTCCCACACACTTCCCTCCCCCTCCCCCGAGTCCAGGTGCTCCCATCTGCTGGGCTGCCACCACTCACTTCCCATACACACTCTCATCACTGTAGGCCACGTACAGAAAGTAGTCTTCCTCATGGTTGTCCTAGGGGAAGAGATGAGGACAAGTCAGGAAACATCATCCCATTCATTATCTCCACGACTAGAACATAATCCTTATCTTTAAAAGCTCATTCTATCTAGCGAGGAAAACACAGATACAACAAAACATGCACATTGAGATATACACTGATAGGGAATCTATGCCACGGGATAACAATTAGATTAGAATATTCGAAGTTTATTTAACTCACTAAAGGGGCACAGGAGGCAACATCTTGTGTGAAATCCTTTCAGGAATAAGTTACACTCTTAGGTGATATAGCAAGACAAAGTCCTACACTATAATTTTCTCATATTGGATTCTGACAGTTTACCAAGGAAACCAAATAAAATCACAAACATTGGTCTGGCCAGCATGGCTCAGTGGTTGAGCATCGACCTATGAACCAGGAGGTTGTGGTTCGATTCCCGGTCGGGGTACATGCCCAGGTTGGGGGTTCAATCCCCACTGTGGGGTTTGCAGAAGGCAGCCGATCAATGATTCTCTCCTATCACTGATGTTTCTCTCTCTCTCTCTCTCCCTCTCCCTTCCTCTCTGAAATCAATAAAAATATGTATTTTTAAAAAATCACATACATTATTCTCTCCAGCTGAGTTTACCTGTTAAAACAATTTAAAGATTTTGGTCTTAATTATAAATTTCAGTTTATTTGAAACTTTCACAATCAAAAGCCATTTCCTACTGTTTCAATAACGAGAATCCCATGTTAAAATGCTCTAGGCAAGGCTGGTCGGCGTGGCTCTGTAGTTGGGTGGCAACCTATGAACCGGGAGGTCATAGTGCAATTCACGGTCAGGGCACACGCTCAATGATTCTCTCTCGTCATTGATGTTTCTGTCTGTCTCTCTCTCTCTGAAATCAATAAAAACATATTAAAAAAATAATAATACTCCAGGCAAGGCAAGACAGGAACAAGAATTAAAAGGGATTGCATTTAGTAGCTGCTCTGTTCCTGAAAGACAGTGCTGTCTAATCTCACAGAGCCTCACAGTGCCTGCGTGAGTAAGAGGATCCTGATAGACAACACCTCCTGTTCCACTTCCCAGGTGTGTTATCAAAATGCACTAGAACAAAAGCCGGAGAACACCAGACCTGTCCGTACTGTTGTCACCAGGACCATTACCTCATACAGCTGGCCCATGGTAGCGCTGGTGGGAGGGATAGTGTTGTTGACAAAGAAGAATAAGGCGTCCTCAGGTCTCAGGTGGATCCTCTTCCGGATTAAGAAGTAGAACTGGCCAACTGGATGAAGGAAGAAGGTTTTATAAAAGAAAGGCAAGAGGAGAGAACACAAGGGACTAGGAGAATCCTGCTACACCTGCTCCCTTTAAAGTACCACCTTTACATACCATCTGAACAGAGCCCATTACTGTCCCATAGCGATAGAAATAAAGTGAAACTCAGACTTGTACTCCCTTGTACTTGTAATAGGCCACTGAGCAGTTTATTCCTCAGAAAATAGGAGCTTACCTTCATTTACGCAAATTTAGACCCGATGCTAGCATATCCACGCTAAGCCTGAGGACAGCTTTGAGGGAACACTATATATCCAGACTGCAACAGCCCCAGCATTGTCTAAGTCTGATTTGAAGCACACTTCCTTCCTAACACAAATTAGTCATAGGAAGTGGTCTTCTCGACTCCAGTAACCTTAGCACCACCACTCATCCCAATGCTGGGACAATGGAGTTCAACGCTTTCCCTTTTACGGAGCCCACTGAAGAAATTCTAGGAGGCTGATATTTAAATCTAAGACCTCTAGAGCAAACATATTTAAAAATCTTTCTAGTGTCTCCTGAATGCAGTGATAATTCCACTAAGGATCAAGGTGAAGAATGAATATATCCTCCACAATTCCAAATGTTAACCAAAGTATCTGTAAAACGTTAACCAAAAAAAATGTTGTTTGGGGAGACAAGGAAATCATTTGAGAATCTCTAAAATGTGATTCTTGCACGAAACTAATCTGGTTTTCCTCTTGGAATAAAGTGACATCATAGTAACAAAGATAATGTTAAGTGCTTTAAATAACAGACATCTGATCTCTTTCTATGGTTTATACTTTTCTGTGCCTGCATCAAACAAGGCACTACGATGCGAAATGCTTAAGGGGCTGGTGATGGGCAATAATTATGTCACCATTTTGAATAACCTAACTTTCTGAAGAACCCTACTTCCTTCAACCTACGTCCTCAGTCTCACAATCTTCATGCACGCAGGAAGGACTAGGAACGCTTTGCTATGGGAGGAAGGGTCAGAGAAGAAGAGCATTACCAGTGAGGTCAGAGGGCACCAGGTACTTCCTCTTGTCCAGATCAGGCACCCTGGCCTTAGGAGCCTTCTCGACGATCACCTGGCAGGAGTCAAAGAATGGAATGAAAACTACGGAAACCAACCTAGTATTTTTCCTTCCACGTCCTACCGTTTCCCCATTGGAAGTGAGTTTGACTACTCCCAGGAACATTTTTGCATTTCTTATTCTCCCTTACAAATATATGGGGAAATGGGCTTTCTTAGAAAGGTTGTAGTTTTATTACGGCAATAACAAGAGGATGGACAGGGCATGTGATGAAAAGTAAAAAGAATCTTGATTTTAAGTAATTACAAGTTACCGGTCAGGTATACTATAGGATAAATGCCTTCTGGTCTTTAATTAGAGCATTAAGGTTCCCTAGGTCTTCTCAATGGTCCAGAGTACCTGTTAGTTTTCTTTCTTATAAATGCCATTTATTAAAGTTATAGATGATGTGGTTTAAATTTTATACTTTGTCAAGTTTTTTGAGAATGACCACAAAAAAAAGTTCAAGACACTATTTTATTAAGCAAAAGAATTAAGTAGTAAAATAGTTCTTACAGTGTGATATTCTGTGCTATCTCAGTACAATAACCCATTTATAAATATTATGTTAAAATTTCAAGGGATTTTTCAATGTCTATAAATATTCCTATATTTGAAAATTTAGAAAAACCATAGATTTCCATAGGAGGAGTAAAAATTAAAGATTTGCCCTGGCCAGTGTGGCTCAGTTGGTTGGGCATCATCCTGTGCGCCAAAAGGTTGCTAGTTCCATTCCTGATTAGAACATATGCCCAGGTTGCGGGCTCGTGCAGAAGGCAGCCATTCGATTGATCGATATTTCATTCACTCTGACATGATGTTTCGCTCTCTCTCCCTCTCCCTTCCTCTCTCTCTCAAACAATTAACTTAAAAAAATATTTTTAAAAAATTAAAAACTTTTTACTCATGTAAATTTATAAAATAGAAGACTTATAAATATTTAACATTTTAAATATTTAAATAATATATTTAAATTTAAATTACATACTACAAAAGTATATTTAGTATTTATAGATTTATAATCCATGCATATTATATATTTAAATTTTAAATATTTAAAATCTATTATAAAGCCATGAGATTTAGACTTTTAGTTTAGAAACTATCATTACCCTAGACAGAGGATTTGGAAAGTATAGGAAAATTACAGAAGCAGAAATAAACACTGGTCAAGTATCCCCAGTAGCTGTTTGATCTTCAACAGGTCACTTAACCTCTCTAAGCTTCAGCATTCCAATGAGTAAAGGGAAGATGATAACTTTCCAACATCTCCCTTACAAAGTTATGATCCTGGTACGGTGGACTTGAGTAACCGATAAAATTTTATGTGAAAATGCTTTGTGAATTATACAGAGGTATCTAAACACACGGACTGGCTTAGAGGAAAGTGTCTAAAGCTTTTAAATTTAAGGAGACCGATTAAAATAGTGAAAAACTGCCCTGGCCAGTGTGGCTCACTGGTTGTGCATCAAAAGGTTGCCAGTTCAAGTCCCCCACATGCCCAGGTTGGGGGTTCCATCTCCAGAAGGGGGCCTGCAGGAGGCAGCTGATTGATGGTTCTCTCTAATGTTTCTCTCTTTCCCCCTTCCTCTCTCTCTAAAATAAAAAAAACAAATAACAGTAGTGAAAAACTTATTTTATGTATACGGAGAAAAATAATCCTATACCATGAAGACCAAAGGAGCATAACACTTAAAAATAAAATCTGTAGTAGCCCAGTCGATGTGGCTTGGTGGTTGAGTGTCGACCTATGAATCAGAAGGTCACAGGTTTTGGGCTCGATCCAAACAGTGTGTGTGTGTGTGGGGGGGGGGGGGGGGGGTGGGGGGGGGGGTGCGTGCAGGAGGCAGCCAATCGATGATTCTCTCTCATCATTGATGTTTTTATCTCTTTCTTGCTCTCTGAAATCATTTTTTTTTTTTTTAAATAAAAGAAGGAAACCACAACAAGGAAGCAGAAAAAAAGCCAACTGCAAAGAAGACATCCGCTAGGGGGAGTAGGTGGGAGGGCTTGGAGAGGAAAAGGAAGGAGAGGAGCAAAGCGCTGCTTTACCAGAAAATGTTTAGGTTTCCAAGAATCCCAACTCTGCTACTCTCTTACAGTGAGCTCTGGGCCAGAGGCTTTGCTCATGTTTTTCTCTTCTGTGAAATGTCATGTGGCTAGTACTCCTTGGGGCTGTTCATGTATTTAAAAAATAGACAGTGGGAAAAAAAAAATAGACAACCTGTGCCTAACAGTTTCCTGCAATGTCACAGGTTTTCAACACACAGTAGCTATGAAGGTCATCTTAAGAACCCATGAAACCCTTCTCCCTTGAGGCACAATCACTCCTATTCAGGTGTGGCCGCTCTGGAGACTGCTGGGGCTCAGCTTGAGTTATGTGAGCGTCAGGGTACGTGGCTGCTTTACCACCACCCATCAACGGTGGGGCTGAAAGGGGGTTTGGAAATAATCTACTCTAACCCTCTATTTGGTAAGCAGAACACTTTAACAAGATTCAGGGTTCTATCCCAAAGTGGGATCAAACCTCAGAACTCAGCAAAGCTCTTCTTCCTGCGTCACAGCTAGAAAGAAGGTCACAGGCTGAGGACCTAAGGAGCAGCTGGGAGGCTTATTACCGGTTAAAACTTAACTGGAGGGACGATGAAGTCTGAGTGATGGTCCAAATAGTTTACAAATTATACCATTTTGTGAAAATTTAATACCAAACTCAGCAGAAGGGAATAGGGAGAATTAGCTGAAACATTCCAGGTGAATGCATGGAAATGGAACTGGGATGGATCTCAATGTTAAGGAAACATAGGAAATTTAGCTAGATTTAGGAACAGGTACATTTCAGAGTTGGGACATACACAGAGCTACTAAGAACAGAGCTCCATACCACCCTGGACTCTTGATGGAAGCAATAGTTTATTCTCTACATCCAATACCTGTGAGGTACACAGTGCACACACTTAATTCTGATAGAATTGTATTAGACACGGAGGAGCATTATACATTATAGCAGGAAGCACCCAAAGCAGGTCTGCAACAGACCAGCTGTGTGAAGCCTTTATAAAGTTACTTCATTTATCTGTGCGCTTCAGTCTTCCTCTATAGAATGGGGATTATAATGGTGGGCGGATGATTAAGATAGAGTGAATGACTACAGGCAGAAAATGCTCAGGTTCGCGGCCAACTATCAATACAGTTAACTGTCACTTCTAGATGTTATTATAGGAGAGTGGAGTATCACCCGATTTGGGAGAAACTTTAGAAGCGGTCACCCAAGAGCCAGAGACCAGCAAAGCAATAAGCGAAGGATCCTTTTTGGTGTGCAATTTCCAGAGAATGGTACAGCCCTCACGTCTCCTCTTCCTTAGAGGAAAAGGACTGTCCTTAGAGGAAAAGGATTGTTCCCGTTTCTACCAGATTGCCCTGGTGGCTGTGAGATCATGACATTTAGATAAGGATCGGTGAGGAGGCCTGAGCATACCTGCTGGGTCAAGAAAGCAACATCAGATCATCGAAATTCCTTTACCTGTAAGTTATGTGCAACATGGATCTTAATGTCCCTGCCTGAAGATAGAGATTACAATCTAAAGTTTCTGCTCCTTCATCCCCAAAATATAACGGTTGTTGCTCCCTCTAACACCCGTAACAGTCTTCTGCTCTCCAGTCCGGCTGTGTAGCCCACAGGAGAGAATAACCCGGCAAGTGACGGGGGCGGGGGAGGGAGGGGGGGTGGTGATGGGAAAAACGCCCGGATGCAGAAACATACCCTTGCTGTTCCTCCTCAATTACATTAACCAGGGTCCCCAAAACCCAGAGAAAAACGCCCGGGCCTTCCTGACTGTGTCTAATGACAAGCTGATCAGAATAAGCAGCGGAGGAAGCTGCCTGCCCCCACAGCCCGGGAGCCAAGAACGAGGCAGCCCGGCTGCTGCGCAGAGAACGTGACCTTGTTTCCCGGGCCAGGCCGGTCTTGGGGCACTTTCCCCCCCAACCCCCCACCCCCCGCAACCCTAACAGAATGAAAAAAGAAAAAAAAAAGGCCACTGGCTTCCGAACCTTTGCCTCCCAAACCCAATGCTATGAGGACCAAAAGTCAACTCGATTAAGGGAGAGCCAGCTAAGGCAGACATCTATGGGCGCAACAACCAGAGATTTCCCCCCAAATCAGTTTCCCTGCGGCCTTAAAGGAAGCAAACAGACGGGCCCGACCTAACCGTCCTCGCACAACAGGGCCACCTTCTGAGCGCCTGCCAACCCACACAGCCTCGGATACCGCTGAGTCATTCAAACGCAGACTCCGCGGGGGGATGCGGTCCGCTGCCAAGATGGGTGCGGGCCCCGGGAAAATGGGTTTTTAAAGATCCGCAGTCGGCGCACCCGTTCCGCTGGCTCTCCCGCAGTGACGGGCGAGCAGGGACGAGTAATTGCGGGGACCAGCGCTCCGCTGCGCCTTAGGGCAGCCATCACGACTCGCCCCCCTCCCCCCGTCCTCCTATGCCCCCCTCCCCCTCCCCCTCCTCCCTCCCCCGCAACTCACAGGGACCCTGTCCGGGTATTTCTTCCGGATCTTTTCTCCTTCCTTTTTCCGATACTCGAAGGGATGGTCCTCCTTATACTGGAACTTCATGATGAACCGCAGGGTTTCCAAGATCCCCGGGCGGGGGCCTGCCTCCAGGGCTGATGACTGCGTCGCTCGCGTCGGGCCTCCTTCCGCCAAATTTCAGGACGTCGCAGGATCGCCTCGGAAATGGCAGCTCCCGTCGCACCGCAGCTCTAGGCCGAGCTCTGGGAAGGGATCTCGGCTCCTCGCGTCTGCAGGTCCAGCCAGGCCGAGTGAAGAACCCGCGGCGGCTTTCCCCGAAAGCTGGGAACACAAAACAACACGGCGGCGCGTTGGGATTGTGACGTCACGGCGCCCCGCCCTTCGCCCCGCCCCCGGCGCCCCGGACCCCGCGGGATGGGGGGTGGGGGAGACAGACACGTGGTTGACTTCAGTGTCTTCTCTTCCTATCTAACCTTGTCCTGAATAGAATCCATTGCAAACAGAAACAGATTTTATACTTCTTATTCTATGGAGAGTGTGACATGCAAAAAGGTTTTAAAAACAAAAAAATATGTTCTAAAGATGTCTTCTTCCCTCTTCCTCGCTGCGTCTTGGTTGGGTCCAAAAACGAACACACTGGGGGGAAAAACCAGCCTTTTCCAGCTGGTTGGGATCTGGAATCTGGGGAACCGGGGAGGGGGTTCTGGGGTGCCTTTGGCCGGTGCAGACGTGCCCTGCGCTTGCATGTAGCCCTTTGCCGCTTCAGTTGCACCCGCCGGGCACCTTGGGAGCTGGGCTGGCTTCCTTAGCCCGTGACCCCTCCTTCACCGCTTGGCGTCATTTTGTTTGTGTTCCTGCTGCCGCTTGCGCCTGGAGCAGGAACATAAACAAATCGTGACTCAGGAATTCGAAGAGCCCTATTAGGTGAAGGGCATGAAGTGCAACCGAGGTCCCCAGAGGGGTGTCAGCCATGACTCCAAGGGCTGCATGCATGCTCAAATATAGAAATGATTCACTTTGTCCTGTTAGCTCAGAAGATGGGGAGAGAAAATATCAAGATTGAAGTGATTAACTCAGTGGCTCTTCTCAAACTTTTTTTTTTCTTATACAAACATTTACCTGAAGGATAGATAGGACTACTGCTTAAGTGTCCCCAAGGTGAATAGAAAGTGCCACCAGAAAGGGTGGCGGGCCCTCCCGTACCTCACCAAGAATCAAAGGGACTAGGCAGGGGTGGGCAAACTTTTTGACTCGAGGGCCACAACGGGTTCTTAAACTGGACCGGAGGCCGGAACAAAAGCATGGATGGAGTGTTTGTGTGAACTAATATAATTTCAAAGTAAACATCATTACATAAAAGGGTACGGTCTTTTTTTTTTTTTTTTTTAGTTTTATTCATTTCAAACGGGCCAGATCCGGCCCGGGGGCTGTAGTTTGCCCACGGCTGGACTAGGGCTTTTCCAGCCTCTGTTGATGGCAGGGACCTATTGAGGGAGGGCAGCAGAAAGTATAAGAAGTGTGAGGAAGGGCTGCTTACCCAGAACAAGCTCAGGACGTTCTGAAAACTGTATGAGACAACGCAGCCAGTATGGCTCAGTTGTTGAGCTTGGACCTATGAACCAGGTCAGGGTTCCATTCCTGGTGAGGGCAAATGCCTGGGTTGTGGGCTCAATCCCCAGTAGGGGGCGTGCAGGAGGCAGCCGATCAATGATTCTCTCTCATAGTTGATGTTTCTCTCTCCCTTTCCCTTCCTCTCTGAAATCAATAAAAATATATATATTTTTAAAAACTGTATGAGACAAAGGGCAGCCCCTGTCACCTACATTGTATCAAGTCTCAGTGTCTCTGATTTAAAAAAATAAAGCCACAAAGTAAAAAAAAAACTAAGCTGTACTGTTGAAACAGGAAAGTGAATTGTATAGCCCTACTTCTTGATGTTAATTGTTTTTCACCCTGGCATCTTTCAATCATTTTTATGGGTGAAAATCCACCCCAGAGATGGGAGGAATGTTAAAGAATCTGTGAACATGTTTTAAAACCACCACTATTATTCAAATCCATTCTTTTTTTTTTATATATATATTTTATTGATTTTTCACAGAGAGGAAGGGAGAGAGATAGAGAGAGTTAGAAACATCAATGAGAGAGAAACATCGATCAGCTGCCTCTTGCACATCCCTCACCAGGGATGTGCCCGCAACCCAGGTACATGCCCTTGACCGGAATCGAACCCGGGACCTCTCAGTCCGCAGGCTGACGCTCTATCCACTGAGCCAAACCGGTTTCGGCACAAATCCATTCTTAATTAGTCTTTAAGTTTTGTCTTTATCATTTCTAGGAGAGAGAGAGAGAGAGAGAGAGAGAGAGAGAGAGAGAGAGAGAGAGAGAACCCACTAAAGCCAGAATAAATATAATAAAACCATATTGTTACAGAGCAGTAAGAAGCTAGAAAAATTTCAGGACAAGCAGAATAGGGAAGCTAAGATAGGTAAACAGCAGTTTGCAGCCACCTGATAGTAAATATTGTCTTCCCTAAACCAAGGATACTTAAGAGTAAATAGTAAATGGTTTGTACTTCACCTCCCCAACCACAGGGTAAATAGCATAAATCACTCTACTCACAAAGACAGATAACAGAACCCCAGTTATTGCCATTTGCCAACCACACCCAAGGACAGACAAATTAAGAGAATAAATCTCATTTTGGTACATCAGCATAAAGATGCTGAATATTCTATTGATTCTCCCCTAAGACCTCCCCTAAACACCCAGCCATTAAAACCCTTGAAAATGAAGGTCCCAGTTCTCTCTCCCTCTAGAGAGTATGCCTGTGCCATTCCCTCCCCGCTCTCCTTCCCCCATAGGCACATATCTCCTCAACTTCAGAGACCTCAGGAGACTTGCAACCATGGAAGCAATAGGCAGTGGCAGGTTGGTCGCCCAAGGCTAACTTCTTGAACCTGTCTCCAAGTGAGCCTTTTTCCTGACTTCCCAGTGGGCCTAGGCCTCCTGTTACTTCTATGCCCTGCCTAGTTTCACTGTCCTAAGTGTTTCTGCTATCCTCAATAAATTCTTGCTTGCTTTTCTACACTTTGTCTCTTGATTGAAATCTCTCCTTCAAGAAGGCAAGAATCAAGGTCTCATCAACTCGCCTGTAACACTATTTCAACGTGTCATTTCTTTTCTTAATATCATTCCATGGTTATGGATTCTCTGTTGACCTTGGGGAAAAATTCAATAGAAACATTACAATAAAGTTGAGGAAATTTCCTAGGAAGTAAAATAGTAAGACAGATGGAAAGAGGGAAAAGGGATGCAAATTAGAGTTTCAACATTCAAATACTAGGAGTCTCAGAGAGAATTCAGAAAATGGGGAAGGGAAGTTAGAGTTTAATTATAACAGCTAGTTTTGCCTTAAAAATCCTAAGGGAATCTTGTGACAAGCTAAATTATCATTTAAAGTATAAGGGTAGTACATGACACTCCTTAAACATGGAAACCAAAATTTCATTGCTTGTGTATCTGTTTTCAGGAAGCACCTGCGAAATGGGTAAGTAAACCAAGAAAGGAAAAGACATGGGATACAGGAAACAGGATTTGACACACGAGAGCGATGAGGATAATCACCAAGGTAGTAAAAGTGGTTAATAGTTACTAATGTTTTAAAATACAAGCTATATGTATAGTATGTGTCTATTAACCCCCATAGTCCTCACATAATAATGTAATATACTCATCTTATCCCAATTTTACAGCAAGAAATTGAAATATAGAACTATTAAGTAACTACACCATAACTGATTGGACAAGGAGTAAGGGAAAGAACCAAAGTATTAATCCACAAAGCCTGCTTCCCATTGCACTCATATAATCAAAATTGTGATATATACTAGTAACTATATTTAGAAGACAGGAGGGCACAAGAAATGTTCAGAGTGTTATGGTGGTGTGGGGGTCCATAACAAGCCACCCCAATGTGCTTCAGTGGAATACAGATTACTTTGAGATTTTAGATTAGACTCCAGAGAAACTTCTACTCCTCTTCCCCTTGACTATCTGGAGGAATTTGAATTAGAGACCTTGCCCATAAGAGATTATCAGAGATAACTGTTTTTGACCTGTCAATGTATAGGCCAAGGCAAACTACTAATATTGAATGTCTGCTCTTCTTATCATCCTGCAATGACTTTGGAAGCCCCCAGTGCACCTTACCTCACCTCCAGCTCAGATTGCCTTGTATACCTCAATCCCCCTTTCTATCGCTGAACCTCTCATGTATGCAGGGTCTCTGACTCTCTCATGTGGGTGGGTTTTCTGAGCACAGAAAGTTAACTTTGATTTTCTCTTGTCAGTCTGCCTCCTGTTATTTTGATTATTCCAGCCAGTCAAAAAGAACCAGAGGGGGAAAGAGGAATATTTCCCCTGCCCCATAGTAGCAAAGATAGGGATCATGGTAATAAAAAAAAAAATGCCTAAATTTTCATCTTCAACAATGCAACACATGCATAGTATTTGGAGAAATGTAGAATTTACAGGATCAGCTAAAAAGTAGGAAGTTTTCGTATATGTATGGGTGTGATGGGAAGGTGCTGCTTTCCTTCGCAAGCCTTGTCGAGCTCTTTGACGTTTACATCTCTATTAATGCATACATTTGATGAAAGGAAATAAAAATTAAACTTAAATATAAGAGCAAAAGGTTTTTCAGTTTGTTTTTTAAAGTCTTAGGAAGTTGAGTGTAAAACCAGCTCAGACATTCAGCTCCCTGCAAATTACATCACTGCTCTATAATTTAGCCTCCAACACAAGGAGTTTGGAGAGCCAAATGGTGCCCTGTGGGCATTCAAATGGTAATGTGTACTTGCCAGTTCTTTGACTTTTAATAACTTTTGTCCCCTTTGAATTGAATTTGCATTTATCCACTTTGGTACTTACTGAGTTTTAATTTATAACACTTTTGAGAGAGGGAAAGGGTAGTTAGTACTCAACTTTACCACCTATGATAATTAATATTAACACCATAGGGGAGAGCAAATTCTAAATCTAGTTAGTGCAAGAGGGGAGTAAGAGAGATCCTGTACAGGCAAGTTGGATATACAAACTGGTATTCAAGAAAGGTCTAGAATGCTTGAAACATTGATATCACTTGCCAAACAAGGACTGCAATCACCAAAGGGCAACATGAACAATTAAAGCATTAGTACCATGAGGCTGAAATAAAGAGGTGCTACATGTAGCCCGCCTGATTTCATGACTCTGCCTATAAATAAGCTTTTATGAAAAAAGTTGAAGAAGCATGTCTGTGAGATAGACAGTTCAATAGCCGTTGACTAGTCTCCCTGTCTTCTACATCTCACAGCTCTTCTCTCCTGACAGCCAAAACATCTTACAAGCCACATGATCTCCTTCCCCTCTTCAAAAACTTAACCGTGGCTCTCATAGCATGCAGGATAAAGATCAAACTGCTTAAGCGCCTATGTAATGCCTTCCATAAAAATGCCAACCTGTCTTTCCAGATTCATTCTTATTATATCCCTTAGCATTTTGAACACTCTCCACGATTCACATTCTCATTATTTCTATCTTTGCCCATTGACAGAACATGCTCGTATCCTGTATATCTACTGTTTAGAATTCTAATTTGTCAGGTTTCAACTCAAACACTAACACTTTCATTTCAAACTCTTAAAACCATGAGGTGATTTTCCGAAGTGGGAAAGTATACTTCTGGCTTCACCAAGGTGAAGGTGACAACAGAAGGACCCTGGCCAACATTACTCAGAGACAGCAGGCAAAATATTTTCCACAGTGAACTCTCAATATATCTTGGCCAATCCATAAATCACTCAAATTGTTTTCCCAGGCAGACAGCCTGCCCAAGGGCAGATTTCCCATTATGGCCTCTTGATTACCTTCCAGACAATCTGCTTATCCAAGGAAAAGAAAACACAGCTTGCTGTTCCCAGACTTTGCAATTTTTCTCCCCGTCTCTTAAATTGGTTACATAAACCTCATTTTTGCTTTATTCCCACATACCCATATATAAATAAGCTCTTTTTTAAAAAATATGTTTTTTATTTATTTCAGAGAGAGGAAGGGAGAGGACGAGAGGGATGAAAGCATCAATGATGAGAGAGAATCATTGATCAGCTGCCTCCCCCTATTGGGGATTGAGTCCACAACCCCAGGCATGTGCCCTGACTAGAAATCGAACCCTGACCTCCTGGTTCATGGGTTGATGCTCAACCACTGAGCCATGCCAGATGGGCAAGGCTCTCAGCACTTTTAACTAGGACTTTTACAATAAGCTTCTAGGTGGAATTAAGACCTGACTTCTTCACACTTCAGCTAAGATCTCAGACTTTCACCAGAATATCTTTCTAAAACACTGATCACATTATGGAACTCTTCTGCTAAAAATACATTAAGTAGCTCATCGTCTCCTAGTTCAGTGTCTGAATCATTTAGTACAGGCTTAACAATGGGCACTTTTTTTTTCAGCTCTATACTCTCCTTCCATTTTATAATACATAATTCATATAAAACTTTTGTATTGTACTAGTAAAGGGAAGAAGCTAGTAGAAAATGAACAATTAAAGAATAAGCAAGAGGAAGAAGAAGGAAGATGGGAAGTTGAATATCTCATTCATAACCACATACAAGATTTATCTTAGATTAAGTTGGTTTATATTTGGCCAAGTTTATGAAACGCCTTTTTCCCATTTTAGAAATCACTGCCTTGAATTCACCCCTAAATCTGGTCTTCTCCAGTCTTTCCCATCATAATAAACAGTAATACCTTCCATGTATTGGCTCAGCTCAATGATCTAGGAGTCATTTTTCACTCATTTCCCTTACAGCATTTCCCTTTCCAATCTATCAGCAAATCCTGATGATGGTATCCCAATATATCTTTCAAATCCCGACAGTTATCGCTACTTTCATCTCTAATATCACCATGGTAGTCCCATCCACAAGCATCTCTTATTTACTCTTCTTCAGTAGCCTCTCATCTGGTCTTCATACTTTCATTCACTGCTCCAGTCCCTTCTCCTGTAGCATTCACTCACTGTTAAAATTCAAATTGCATAAGTGACTTACTGTTTAAAATCCTTCAATGACTTCTTGATGCATGTAAAATATAGTCTATACTCCTTGCCC
Organism: Myotis myotis; assembly: GCF_014108235.1. NCBI lineage: Eukaryota > Metazoa > Chordata > Mammalia > Chiroptera > Vespertilionidae > Myotis > Myotis myotis. Next base: position 190,485,211 of record NW_023416335.1, read on the forward strand.
CCAAGGCCCCATGTCTCTCTCAGACTCCATTTTTGCAGCTCCCTCCTAAGCTCACTAAATCAACTACTCCAGTCTTTTTTCAGTTTCTCAAATTTACCCAACCGTACCACATCTTTGAAAATGCTCTTTCATCACTCTGCCTTTCCCAATGGTTCTTTGCACTCTTCATGTTTGAAATATATATTTTATATATATATATATATATATATATATATATATATATATATATATATATATATATATATATTTGAGGCCCAGTGCATGAAATTCATGCACAGGTAGGATTCCTAGGCCTGGCCAGTGATCAGAGCCGATCAGGACCTTCCAGCTGCTGGCCAGGGTTTCCCTGCTGCCAGCCAGGGCCTTCCTTCATTCCACGCCACCCCCTGGTGGTCAGTGCACATCATAGCAAATGATCAGTCTCCAGTCGAACTCCTGTGGGGACAATTTGCATATTAGGCTTTTATATATGTAGATTTGCTTTTTCTTAAGCTCTGTGAGGACCAAGAGTCAGAGACCCTGTGTTTCTTGAACACTTTTATACCTCCAGTTTGCCTCAGCACTATTCTTGGCACATAATTTCCATTGAATCAAATGTAATACAACACACAATTAGAAATATTATTATTGGGAAGCAGGAAGGACATCTATTTCATTTAAACAGAAGGAAAGAGGAAAGGAGAGGTTCAGAGCCATAAGGGTTATAGCTTTGGGCTAGGAAGTTACCTGGAAGCTTTGATTTCCTGTCTAAACTAAGGGGACAAATCCCCTGCCTAGAATTAATGAGTAGGTTATGGGGTGTGAGGTTTGAAGAGAGATATTGAAATTTGAATAACTACTGAAAGGAATGGAAAAATTACTAAAGAAAATCTAGAAGAAATGGTAAATGGTTCTGGTGTGTTGGTGATCATGACCTTGTAAATGACCTCAATCAGCAGAGTTGAGAGATTTTCTGCAGCTCTTCTGTTCAGCAGTGTCGGCTTTGGGGAGAAATCAGTTAGCTTCAATGAACCAATGTTTAAAGTTTGAAGAATAGGTGTGAGGAATGTTTAAAGGGGTTAATATTTTTTTTTGAGAACAGTGGCTAAAGTGATTGGGCTTATTAAGAGATATCTTAGATAGAGTAGATAAAGAAGTGAAGTCACATGGGTGCTACCAGCTTGTGACAAAATGGAATGGTGACAGGAGTGAACTCCATGTAGCTAGTAGAGGGGCATAGGGGCAGGGAGAGATGGGGCAGAGAGATCTCTTTAGAATAAGATAGGATTTCTCCCAAGATCTTATTATACCTGACAACATTTTAACTTAAGACTATGGTATCTTGAAGGACAAATGAAGCAAGAACATTTCACAGAATGTGTGATAATAAAGTGATTCATTTGGCAACAGCAAAACAAGGCCAACTCAGGTGCTATGAACAATTCATGCATTTCAACAATTTCCAGAGACAATTTGATAAATGACCCAGGAAAAATGCAGATCACCAGCAGGTTATGCTCAGAATAGTTTCCCTCTGGCGGTGTTGAGTGAGCATTCCTCCAAGAATGTACTTAATGAGGCACTGACTGCACTAATCAGCCATTCCCGGCTCTGTAATGTCTCCCTGAGTACTGGAGCTAATTTCCTAATAAATGAGTTTGTTCAAATGTTCCCTACCTCTACACAGAACACATTAACAGGAGTTGCTTATCTTTAGTTGTTTACCTCACTTAACAAATATTACTGATGAAATAAAGCAACCTCAGGTGTGACTTAGCACTAACATAGCAAAAGGAGGAATCAGACATAATTTTCAGTAGGATCATAGCAGGCAGATGAAAATCAGACATCTGTATCAAGAATTAAAAAACACACACGTGCATAATACTTTACAAATATGTCATATATACTTAGTTTATTTGACCCTCACATCAAACTTGTGAGGTGTTATCATTGCCTGTCTATCGTACAGATGAGAAAACTGTGCTTTAAAGATTCCATTGGGTTATCTAAGGTCACTGCTGAATCGAATTCACTTCCTCAATTTTCCAATAGTATTATACTTTGGAGGTAGAATGCTACGTGGGCAGTTCAACATGGCACAAGGGGATGGTGCCTTGGGAAGGATCTCATTTAGGCTTGCTTCAGTTTGTGCTCCCGGAAATAGAGAAGTGTGCAGATAGGAGGATGCATTTCTATCATGGCGCCACTAGGTGGCAGGAAAGGCCACCACTAGAGTCTAGTGCTTGTCACTAGATACTTGGTTTCAAGTGGTCAACTCAGGCAGGAGAAAAGAAGCAAAGCAATGCTATTCTTTCCAAGTTAGAAAAGGGTGCGTATGTGTGCTCAAGCATGTGCGTGCATGCATGTGTTCACAGGGCAGAGGAACTGAAAATTGAATAGAACTGTTACTGTCCTCTGTGCACTGTCCAATACCCCTGGTAGGTAGGACCAGAGTGAAAGAAAGACCTTTATATCTGGCGTTTCAATATATACTGTGTTCTTCTAGCCCACACTGCAATCCCACCCTTGGATTATGGGTGTCCAGTTAGGTATTACATGATGTCCAAGATGACCATTGTCATTCAGTGTCAAAGTGGGTGTTCCCTCAAGAAAAGTGAATTTGGTACATTAATGCTTATGGTTCCTCAAGCGTATTCTACCCAGGCGCTGGCAGAGAAGAGCAACTTGCAGTATCATGTGGGTAAAGGAACTCAATAGTTGGAGGAATTCAAGGAACCTTTGACACATTGCTAGAGGTTAGTTGCAAATTTTGGTATTGGATAAATTATGAGAGTTCTCGATTAGAGCATTCCATATCGAAAAATATATGTGGCTGGAAATGAAGCGTTGGAATCCATGTTTTCCACTAGATGATGTTTAGATTCATCCTAAATCTTCTGAAAGGTAGCAAAAAAATGTTCCATCTGTCTATCTTTACCGACTCTGCAGATGCCCCCACACCATTTATAAAACCGAAGTTCCCATCAATTTGAAGCGTGTTCTCCTTGAGGAGACACCTTCTCCACTGGAGGCAGCTGCTTCTCTTCTGGCACTGAGGGTAGGTCAGGTGCTTTCGGCCCACACCTGGCCACGGTGAAGCGACTCATGTGAAGAGCTTCCTCATACCCTGGGAGGGTGTCCACGGAGGAGGGCAGCTGGCCCAGAGGGCTGTGGGAGTGGGCCACCGCCAGGATTCTCCGGGCCGCAGGGCCAAACACTGACTGCAGGGCTGGTGAGGGGAGAAGGAAGAGAGCTAGAGTAAATGTGACATCCTCAGAAATCAGGCTTACAACACTCTAAGTTTCCCTCTACCTTACAACTGACCAAACTCGTTGTCAGCTCTGCCACAGGGTTATGAAAACCCTGTGCAGCTTGTTTAGAAACCAACTTCACTTTCTGCTAAAAAGACCCTGTCTTCTCTGGTATCCTCGAATAATCTAAATTGGGTTCCCATATCCCACCATCGTTGGCAGATTTTGAACCCTTTAGACTACGGGTTCTCAACCTGTGGGTTGCGACCCCTTTGGGGGTCGAACGACCCTTTCACCGGGGTCGCCTAAGACCATCGGAAAACACATATATAATTACATATTGTTTTTGTGATTCATCACTATGCTTTAATTATGTTCAATTTGTAACAATGAAAATACATCCTGCATATCAGATATTTGCACTACGATTCATAACAGTAGCAAAATTTCAGTTATGAAGTAGCAACAAAAATAATTTTATGGTTGGGGGTCACCACAACATAAGGAACTGTATTAAAGGGGTTGCCGCATTAGGAAGGTTGAGAACCACTGCTTTAGACTGACCCACTGATGTTGCAGTCTCCTTAGAAATATGTATTTCTGCCTTATTTATCTTTTCTCAAAATGCCTGGGAGGCAGGAAAGGTGAGCAACAGCACGTCACATTGTTCTCTTTGCAAAACGAAAATCACAGTGTTTTGCCACCTGTTGTTCTGCCTGGTATTTGCACTCCAACTTTAGTAAATACTAGACTATAAAGAAGAGAACAGAAGAAAATAAAGTGTCTTATGGTCATCAAAAGAATGTTGAAGCTCATACTTTGTGTATCAAGAGGTGGAGAATAGATCCCATCTGTGGTAGACAGATAGATATGAGCAGAGCAAGGATGATGGGCCAGGTCGAGAAGGTCACCAGGGTGAAAAGCCCCAGGTGCCCAGCAAAACTGGGAAAACAAGAACCTCACGCCCAGGGTAACATTTCCTCCCCTAGCCTATCTCTGACCCTGCCCTTTAGATCTCTGCAGTTCGGTCTGACCTTTCCTCTCTGGGCATGTTGCTAGTTATGAGGGTTAGACCCCCCTTAGAGGGGGACAGAGAAGAGAGCCAGAGAATAACCCTGAAGCATTAAGCTCCATGACAGTTTCGATCAGCAAAACAACACAGGCAGGCCTCGCCTCGGTTGTGTTTTAGCCTCAAGCCCAGAAATGCAGCAAAACCAGACAAGAGGCGGCGCCAGGACTGACATCATCAGGACCAAGTGCATTGACTTATGAGCACCCCTCCCCTTTCCCCCCAATCAGAGGAGAATAGGACCCTGAAAAAACACTTCTGAAAAACTGATGAATATGCTATTGAGATCCCCCTTGAGACCTCCAGAAACATGCCCTCAGGAGGGGCCCAGTGCAGCTCCCTATGGGACATCCCCAGGCCTGTCCCCGCTCCTTCCCCTAGGTGAGTTTTCCATGCCTCGCTCTTATCCTAAGCAACAAGGGTCCTTCTTTTGCCTCCGTAACACTTGTTTCCCGAGCCCATTTCTTCTACGGCTCACTTCCTCTACCTCTACAACTTTTTTTTATCCCCCCACTCTTTTTTTTTGTGTGTGTTTTTCTTTTTTCTTTCTCTGACTTTCTAAATAAGCTTTCTCTTTAAAAAAACAAAAACAAAAACAAAAAACAACACACCGAAAGACTTGGAGAATAAATAACTGAAAGTACACATGACAAACTTCTCTAAATATATAATAATTCCAGATAGAACCTGTGGGTTTTTACAAAATCCAAGACTTTTTGTGGTTGTTGTTAATCCTCACCTGAAGCTATTTTGCCATTGATTTTTAGAGAGAGTGGAATGGAGAGGGAAGGAGAGAGAGAGAGACAGAGAGAGAGAGAGAGAGAGAGAGAGAGAGAGAGAGAGCGAGCCTTGGAATTCCAAGACATTTTTGAAAAAGGGGTATGCTTAGAGCTTAAACCAATTTTCTTAATCATAACTATTTATGAATTGGGTAATTCTTCTCACAAAACATTTCCAACATCATCTCCAGCATTTCATTTCTTCCTTCACTCTCTCATCAGACAAGAACAATGTTTGTGAATACAGGGTTGCTGACAGCACAGGTCACTGCATCACCAGGCTTCTGGTCATTAAAACAACTCTGAGTTACAGCTTCTTTACTGTTCAACCAGGTGTTTTAATACTGTCGTACCATCCTGATCGCGTGTTTGAACCCGGTTCCCTTCCCACGGAAACAGTCAGTGTACTCACAGGTGATCGTGCTCTGGAGCGTGCTATCATGATCAAAAGCGATGACTGTTACTTCGTAGGGTGGCCGGCCCTCATCTTCCCCATTTTGCTGGCGACTCAGGCAGCAGCGGAAGCACACCGAAGTCAGGCCACACAGGAGAAGCAGGGCGCCAATTACCACCAGCAACCTGCAAGGACCCCACCAGCACCAGAGCTCTGGGTTCTGCTGCGTTTCCTAACTTGGGCATAATCAGCCTTCCACATCTGCGGTTTGATTCTTGTGTGGATCTTTTATAGAGTAATTGTAAGATTTTAATTCCAAGGCTTTCACTTCACATGTTATACTTCCTTACTTTGTCAGCAGGGCAGAGTCAATTTGTTAGAAACTTAGCAAGAGGTGTAATGTGACTTGGAGGGGCTGCTTTTTACTTTACTGAAGTCGCCTCTATAGGCTATTTTAGAGCTGATCTGAGAATGTAGACAATAATCTGTTGATGTTGCTCGGGAAGATGGTATTGAAATAGGAAATCCTGTCATATTGTCACATAGGGTGGTGATGAAGTAAAGAAACGACTCCATGCGATGCTATGCAATTAAGTAGGCTGGCGGTCTCATATACATTTTTTTTTCCTGCTGTCAAACATATTTAAACTAAACAAACAAAAACAGTGGCTATTATAGCTGAAACTTACCATATATACCAGAGATGTACCCAATCTGTAGTCAGGCAACTATGAAGAAAGAACAAAGTTTTTGCAATAAACATATAGTCAATTCCTATTATGATTCCAGAATCAAAACAATGAGTTACAATAATAGGATCCCTTGTTAGGATAAAAGCATCCCAGGCTATATTAACGTCAATGTAATCTATTGTGTAATGGGATGCTTTAAATAGTTTTCTGTGATAGATGGCAGTATGTAAATCACTATAAGACAGAGTAAAGTATTGCTCATGAATTAATATTCATAGAAAATATAGCCATGACTATTGTAAATAGTTATGATGACAGTTACCAAGAAAGAACTTCCCAATGCGAGTTTAAAAGAGGTTGGGCCTGACGGGCATGGCACAAGGGTTGAGTGTCGACCTATGAACCAGGAGGTCACGGTTTGATTCCCAGTCAGGGCACATGCCCGAGTTGCAGGCTCGATCCCCAATGTGGGGTGTGCAGGAGGCAACTGATCAGTGATTCTCTCTCATCATTGATGTTTCTCTCTCTCTCTCCCTCTCCCTTCCTCTCTGAAATCAACAAATATATTTTTAAAGAGTTTGAAAATGGGTGTGAAAGTTAACATTTGTATATATTTGAGATTAATAAAATTTAAACATAAAGAAAATTTCGGTTATAAGCATGAAAGCAATACAATGAAATTCATAATTTATGTATTGCAAGTTGTTGCAGAAAGGGCCACCATAAAAACTCCCACCATAAAAAGGGCCCTAAATTTTCACATCCAGAATCAAAACTGACATACATGATGGCTGAGGCCAAACAAAAACGAGGAAAATGTAGAAACCAAATTCATCATGATGAAAGCTAATTAAATATTGTGAATTAACTAGGACAATTATACATTTTCTCTACTGGGATAAAAATGTGGATTGCATGAGAGAAGCTCAGGAGTGGGAAGGGGAAGTAAAGGAAAATATTTGTTTATCTTTAAAGACGGAGTAAATTTAATATTACTTTCTGATATATTTATCTATTAAAATCTATTGAAATGCGCACTCTAACCTCTCTGTATGTTGTGGAACATACAGTTGGCATTTTCACTGAACAATGTCTCCTCCAGGTTTTCTCACAGTCCCCCCCTCCCCCACCCTCTTTCCCCCTATTGTGTTCATCAGTTTATTTTGCTCTTTAGATTCCACACATACGTGAGATCGTGTGATATTTGTCTTTCTCTGACTGGCTTATTTCACTTAGCGTAATAATCTCCATTTGAACATTCCCCATTTGTTCAAAGCCCTTTATAGCTCTACGTTGTGATTCTGATTCTATTAAAATGACTCTTCCTACGGTGATGCTGAAACCTCAAAGAGAGTGTGAAAGTAACCAAGGCCATCACCATTTCCCTTGGGTGTAACATATTTGCATTGAGAAACTCTTCCCATGGCTAAATATGCATTTTCCTTCAGCCTGAGCAAATCTTGGGTCGAAACTGTCATTGATTTTTTTTTACTAGTTTACCTCTAAGTGGAATGAATCTTTTCCCTTTATATTCTTTGTGTCTACATAAGACCTAATTGTGATAGGTTTAGATTAAGGGGTGATTATCTCAAAGTAATAGTTAAATAAAGGCTGCAATAAATATTAACATGCTCCAAAAAATAAAATACCCCAGATTTGAAGCGGTGATGTACCTTTGGAAATCACCCACATGTATCTGCCTGTGACTAAGATATTGAATCCAGTCTGTCTGCATGAGTCACTAAAAATGATGAGTAAGAAACTCTTCTGCAAATCTCTATGACTGCCTAAATTGTGATGATTAAGACGGCTGCTTTTAAAACTGGCTTTGGAAAAAAACACTGTCAGCAGTGTTATTCTGAGTATTTCGGATGACAAAAATGCGTGTCTTTATTTTGGGATAACCCGTCTGTGGGCTAAGTGCCCATTTAAGTAGAAATAAGGGAAGTCACAGATATCTGGTGACATTTTGACCCTGTTTTGGGTATTGATGTTTTTGTCTGTCTCTCCTTCCTCTGCAGTTGGACTCTCAGATACTTACTGTTCAGGACTGACACAGCTCTCCTCACATCTTGCCCAAGGAAGCTGTAGGAAGGGAAATAGTCTCAGACAGGGAAACTGTCTCATCTTCTCTGCCCACCAACCTATGACTGCTATGTTAGATCAGTTGGGGAGAGCAGGGTAAATGCGAGGACAAGGTCATGGGGTCAACCCTGTTTAGGGCTGTTTGTTTTCATCTCTCCGATACCCAGCCATTACTACACTTGAGGTGGGAGAACCTGGAAGAACAAATATCTAATCTGTTTGTTTTTTTCTTATGGTGGTGGCTGAGCATCACTGCCCTGTGAATGAGAGGCAGCATTTATATCAATTCGTTTGTCCTAGAAATTTCCTGATCTGTCCCTCAGGGTATTGTGACTGTCTTCCTAACTCGTTCCCAGTGCAAAATGAATTCTGCCCTTTTTCATTCCCTCGGTACATCCGTAACTGACCATCCGAGGGAAGAAGAATTTGAGAAAACGTATTGAGTAGCTACTATATGCCAGTCAGATGGCTGATAATTTTTAATATTTCTTAACATTTCATCTTGATAACCATGCAGGTGGGTATATTTAACCTTATTTTAAATAGGTAAGGGGCCAAGGCATAGGGGTTTAAGTAACATGACCCCCTGCACACACCTCTTGATTTGGCCTTAACTCAAATGAAACCCAAACGAACGAGGGGCCAATCTGCTCTAACAGCTCCTTGGCATTGTTAGCAAGTCCCTTCAACTCCTTGTAAAGAAAGAAACTTCCACTCCTTCTCCCACCTGACATTTTGGCTGACTTTCTCCTTCAAAAACCTATCTAGGTAAACGTTTGCTCTAGAAACTGTTTCTCTCTTCCAATAACTTGAAAGACTTGGTATTTCAGGAAACCAACAACAAAGACCACAAAGGTCCTCTAAAAAGGGACAGAGATTTACATTTACTTGGGGTTTTATGAGGGGCGGGGGAGGAAGTGCACACATACTCCTAACGTATCAGAAAAGGATTTTGTAAAAGATCTAACAGCTGCCTTCTGCTGATAACATTTGAGAAACTACTGGTTTTGTTTTAATTTAAAATAGTTGACCACTAAGGATGACAAAGTGTGAGCTTCTTCAACCCAGTTTTGGTACTTGGTTTCATTTTCTTGACTAAAAGCTAAAAACACGGAAGATCTCAGCAGATAAAATGCCTCTTTCAGGCCTGTTGCAAAAAGAGAAGGAAAAGAGAAAAGGAGGGAAGGGAAGGTCAAGGGAGAGAAGAAGAAGCAAAAAAGAAGATACAAGAAAAAGAACAAGAAATGGATTTTCAGACATTAATTTGACTGTTATACAGGAAGCAAAACAGACACAGCCCACGCCCTGCTAGAAGTGGTACAGGAATCTGATAGTAGGCAGTTTCTTCATTTGCTCTCCTTAACGGATTTCATAGCTGTGTAAACTTCCCCTTGATAGTTGTTCAGAATCCCTTAGTCCAGTGACCCCTCTCCCAGCTAAATGAGTTACTCAGGGGCTTCTGAATTCTAGTGGGGAGAAAAATGAAAGATCCAAAGTATTTTTAAAGAGTTTCTCCTCTTTTAACTTTAATGGAGGCACCTTTAAACTCCAAGAATAGTATTAGGGCTGATGTGGGAAAGTCCATTTAGGAGAATTACATACCTAGTTTTGATTATTTGCTTGGGAATTTGAGGGATGAGTGATAAAATGTTAAAAGAGAGAAATATGCACACGGAAGTGGCATTTCTAAATTGCCATAGATACCTGACTTGTATCTACAGTTGCCCTAATTTCTGTCCCCTGTTTCACTCATCTTATCATTCGTCACACTTGCACTATGTCACCCTATACAACAAAGGAAACATTCTAGTTATTCATTTGCCACTACCCCTTTTATCTTCCCCCCTCATTCATTTTCCCCCAGATTCATCTGAGAGTTGGTTTATCCAAGAAACAAAAACAAAAGCGTTATTCCCGCATTTTCACAACTTACCTGGATGAAATACACCAGGGTAGAGGCCAACACGGTGTGGACTCTCAGTCCCATGGGGCTGAACTCCTGCGTCTCCGGGATCACGCACTGGGTGTCCGTTACCTGCTTTCCATGTTCTGCTGCTTCCTTTCCGTGCTCTGCACCTTGTCTGACTTCTTGACCTAGAGGACTTAGGAGAGACACTTTTCTTAACAATAAATCACTGTTTTCTTTTCTCTCTTTCTCTCTTCTTATTCCCCTGGGCTTTTTATTTCCCATGATCTTTCCCTTCCCGTTCATCCTGCCTTCTTTCTCTTTTCTATTCCTGGTTAGAGGGTTTCCACATTTGCTCCCCTTGTCTTTTCTTTCCTTCTACTATTAGTCCTTTTCTATATGTCTTTAGCTTTCTCCCACTGCCCCCAAAAGAAAGACGTTTGACGAGGACACATCAGTCCTTGGAATTAGGTATTTTTCTAGGCAGTGAGGAGAAACTTGACTTGGAGGAGGATCAAAGAGAGATTGCTCTTCTCCATCAGAAAAGAAGTGATCCTCTTGGTTCTTCCCCACAGCACACCAGGTGGCTGCTGAAGGTTGAAAGTCACCCTGCCAAACCCATTCACTGGCCCTCCACGTGATTAGGCCTCCTCTCTTGCTCTTTGAAACCCTCCCCTTCACTGTGCTGATAATCAACTCTCCCGGTTCTGGGTCATTTATTCCTCACTATTGGAGGAGGACTGAGAGGTTGCCAAATGACCTGGAAAGCCATCCCATCTTTGGAGAAACAGATTTGGAGATTAGAATTTAGAATTTCTGGGTCATGTCCATTAAATTCCTGTCCACTCTGACTTCAATTCCCATTGAAACAAATAGTCAGACAGACTTAAAAAACAAACTGGGTTCCAAAATTTCTCTCTCTCTCTCTCTCTCTCTCTCTCTCTCTCTCTCTCTCTCTCTCTCTTTCTTTCTCAAATAAAATCTTAGGTAAGAGTAAAAATAAGCACATATGGAAAAAACATATAATATTTGTAAAGAAACATATCTATAGGAACAAATGAATGCCGTTTACATGAGTTATACTTAAGTTGGTAATCACTTACTTAATACAAAGTATTTCATAAGAAAATTAGACATTAGTTTATGGAAATGTATCTATTTCATAAGAACTGAATAAAACCAACTTTCAGACCTTTTCTAACTCTGAAAGTCTAATTTTATTGAGTGATTGTTCAGGGCAACTGTTGAGAAAGATTGAGTCCAAGAGCCCTCATACTACATGACAATGTGATGTAAGAATGGAGAATATAAAGTTATTCATTTTTTAGCTAAGGAAATCAGTGAGATAAAAGTCTCATATGACACTGATGATTCGAAACCAGTCAGTTCCAAAATTAAATGAGCAGTACTTTTTTAAAGCTTGGCAAGGTAGAAGGTATTTAATAGGAAAAGAAGAGCAGGACTCGAATCCAGGCCCTCCACTGAGTTATTAAGTTATTTCTCAAGTCCTTAATTTTCTCATTCATATAGGGTATCCCACAAAAATGTATACACAAACTTTGAATAATTATAAAGGCAGTGTTTATTAAAATACATTTCATTTTCAAAATTGAATTATCAGCTGATAAAGTTTAGATACATTTTTGGGGGGGAAGGGAGGAAACCTATATAATAGGAGTGGAATGTCCACTTGACCTGACCTAGATCTTGTTTCAAGGAGAAAATACAATCAGAGAGACGAAGGCATTTTGATTATATTTCTTTCTGTGAACATGGGTAACACCATTAACCCTTTATTTCCCTTTGTTTTTTGTTGTTTTTTTAAGAGAGAAAACACTCTCTTTTTAAAAAAAAGAAATAGGTTTTTATTGATTTTAGAGAGAGGGGAAGGGAAAGGGAGAGAGAAACATTGATCAGCTGCCTCCTACACACCTCCTATAGTCTGAAACCTGTGCATGTGCCTTGACTGGAAACCTCTCTGGGTACAGGATGGCGCCCAACCAACTGAGCCACACCAGCCAGGGCTCTTTCTCTTTTTCTTATCAGAAAGGTAGTACTGCATCATGGCTAAGAATCCAGGTAGATTTTCTGGGATTAAAAGTGCTTTGTCACTTACTAGCTGTGTTATATTGGGCAAGTTATTATATCTCTCTGTTGGTTAAGTTTCATTCCATATAAAATGAAGTGACAATAATAATGATGATGTTACTTCATAGATTTATAGAGATTAAATAAGTTAATGTGTGTGAAATGCATAAATTGTCTCAATATAAGAAACATTTTAAATGTTAACTACAATGACCTTGATTTCCACTCAGTTTTACCAATGACCTTCACCTTCATGGATAACTGATGTCCATCATGCTTCTCATTGTTACCATGACCAAGTTTTACCTATTCTGACATTTTAATTCTTGAGTAGTTTCCCTTGCTATCCTGGCCATCTTTTCTCTCAATCATTCCAGCCTTCACCTGCATGAACAGGTTTGCCAATTAACATGACCTTTTTTCCCTCCCAGAGCACTTTTCTGTCATGTGATAACCATCAACTTCTTGCCCTACAGCTACTTAATAGGTTTGAACCAAATGGGATTCTGTTAATGACCTCCTAGCTACTTGTTCTTTTTTTTTTTAGAATTATTATTGCCACTTCCCCCCCCCCCCCCCTTACTGGATTATTCCCTGGAGAAACAGAGATTTGTGTTTATCTTTATCAAAGTGATTATACCTTGTGAGTTCAGCCGCATCTGAGAGGAAAGAGGATTCAGGAGGAAAGATTGAAGAAGGTACGCAATGGCATGGCAGGTAGCTGAGATAAAGGGGACTGATCTCATTACAATCCTACACAATCTTGTGGTTCCATTAAGCTTGTGAATCATTAGCTTAGACATAAGTTGTTAAGGACGTGGAGTGGAACAAATAGAGGGCACATGTACACAAGCTTTTAATCTATGCTTCAGGGAATTGTTATACAATAGCTGTAACAAGTGGGGTTAAAGAATTACTTATTTCTGGTTCTTTTGATTATTCTCCTTTTGACCTTGTCTAAGTCAGGTGACCAGATTCTCTTCTTCTCTTTGCCTCAGTGAAATAGAGGCCAGGACTATCATCACTCCGAGGCATCAAGCATGAATTACAAAGAGCTAAGCAATGAACAACAGCCACAGCTTCAAAAAATGCATAACATGGGAGAAGAACCCAGTTTCATCTTGCAGCCACTCCACTAGGAAGTGTCTCTATGGAATGAACCAAGATTGCAGCCTGAGTATTCAGTGGCAACCTCAAAGGCACTGAAAGTCAGTGATAAGATTAAATTTAAGGAAGTTTTAATAAAACAGGAGGATAAAGTTTATCACAAGATTATTAGTTGTATGTGCCATGTAACACATTACCACAAATTACATGAACGGCAATATAAAACAGCATTTATTATCTCACATTGCCTGTGGAAGCATGGGCATAGCTTAAGTGGGTCCTCTGCTTAGGGTCTCGCAGGCTGCCATCAAGGTATCTGCTGGACTGCGTTTTCATATGAAGGCTCAACTGGGGAGGAATATACTTCCAAGCTCCCTCTGGCAAATTCATTTCTTTGTGGTAGTGGGATTCAAGTAAGTTTTTTTCTTTAAATTCAGGCAGAGAAAGAGAAGAGGGAGAGAACCTTTAGGCTCTACACCTTTTGTGATCACATACACATGGTCACATACATACTCCAAGCCACAAATCCCACCCACACTCAAGGGCATGAACTTTGGGAGGCAGGGATAATGAGACCCACTTAAAGCCTGTCAAGTCTGTCTAGCTATCTGCCCCACAAGGATTATAGAAATTATCCCCCTGGATTTTTACAAACAGGAGAAACACAAATGTCCATCAATGGGTGAATGGATGAAAAATGTGGTCTATACATACAATGAAATATTATTCAACCTTAAAAAGGAAGGGAATTCTGACACAGGCTACAATATGGATGAACCATGAAGACATTATGTTAAGTGAAAAAAGTCAGAGTCAACATGACAAACATATGCTTCCACTTATATGAGGTTCCTAGAGTAGCAAATTTATAGAAAGAGAATAGAATGGTAGTTTCCAGGAGCTGGGAGAAGGAAGGCATTAGTTAGGGCCTTCCAAAGAAACAGAACCAATAGGATGAGAATATTGAGAAAGAGATTGATTATAAGAAATTGGCTCATTCAACTATAGAGGCTGGCAAATCTAAATGTGTAGTGCAGGCCAGCAGACTAGAGACCTGGGAAAATGATGTAGTTCCAATCTAAAGGCTGTCAGAGGAAGACATTTTCTTACTTGGAGTAAGGTCATCCTTTTGTTCTAGTTAGGCTTTTGACTGATTGGATGAGGCCCTAAATTATGGAGGGAGATATGCTTTACTCTAGTGATTCAAATATTATTCTCACCCAAAACACCTCAAAGAAACACTCAGAAGAATGTTTGACCAAATATCTGGGCACCTTGTGACCCAGACAAGTTGACAGATAAAAATCACCATCATAGGAGTTATTGTTTAATGAGTACAGAGCTTCAGTCGGAGAAGAAAAAGTTCTGGAGATGAAGGGTGGCGGTGGTTGCAAAACAATGTACTTAATGCCATTGAACTGTACACTAAAAATGGTTAAAATGGTGAAAGTTTTATGTACGTTTTACCACAAATAAACAAAGAGAGAAACTACTTGTTTCTATCAGGCTTGAACAGGGGGGGAAAAAAAGAAAAAAAGGCTGTGCTAAAGAGCCAGATCGCCCAGAAGACTGTGACTGATCTAACGTTTAAACGCTCCCGGTTGTGGCTCCTCAGTGTGAGCTTCTAGTTTGAGGGGAGTGAAGACAAAATTTGAGGGGGAACCCTCATGGGGTGTTCTCTACCTCACACTGTACTTTTAAAGTCTTCTATGGAGTGGGTAGTCTCTGCTTTGGTGATCTGAAAAGTCTCTTACTGAATTATTTCAAGAGATGTTCATACTGAATCTATATCTCAACTGTCACCTTTGTTTTCTATTAACTGGCATAATGGAAAAACTTGTGAGCCGAGTTCTTGTCTGGCATCTGATAGAGAAGAAACATTCAACCTAAACTGTTTGGGCCTCAGTTCCACTTCCTCAAAATAAAATAACTGAGACAGATTTTTGCTAAATTAAAACCCAGCTTATGCTGTGTATGTGTTTATAGTTAAGAATCTCACCTATTGTCTACTTTTTGCAGACTATTACATAGTTTATATGGTGTGCCAGTGTAGTAGGAAAGAATGAGTTTTATTAATAGAAAGGGATCTCTCCTTCCCTTTAAAGGACTTGTAATTTTGTTGGTGAGGTGGAATAACATTAACAGAATTGAAATCAATGCATACACTGTGAGATATATAAAATGAGGGGAGAAAAGAAATTAATGATGGTAATTTTACCTGTAGATGTTTAGTAGAGGGGATTGTTTTAGAGGGGATGTTTTTAAAGGAAAAAAAAAAAAAAAGAACTGTGTTTGAATGGAGTATAGGATTTGTAGAACTCATCACCAGATCCTGGTCTGCTTAAGTGAGCTTCCCATGGCTATTGGCCCAAAGGAAAATGAATGATTATGTTCTCCTAGGACCTGGTGAATTATGGAGAAGAATGTCTGAGATATTTATCTCAATCTTAGGCCTCTTCTCAAGAATACAGTTCTCTTAGCATAATATTTTTCTTTTATGGTTAAGAAGCTATAGAGGGAAAATAGATAAGACTTTTATCAGTAAACCCATATGGGGAGTCAAGTCAATCACATATAAAACAAAATTCTTTGACAGGCAATTCATCTGTGTTGAATATTACTATCATTAATATTCATAATTATTAATAATTGGGTTTTCATCATGCTTGAAGTACAAAGCTTAGCATTTTCACCCAAGATTCCATTTGAATCCCAATAACATGTGTCAGTTTATAGACAAAGACAAAGGTTCAGACTGTTAAGTAATTCCCCAAGAATATAGACCAAAGGATTAGCCAAGGAAGTATTTGAAGCTAGCTCCACCTGACTCCAAAATTTTCTCTGCTGCTATGCTATACTATCGGTCACTATGGCTGATTTTAAGGGCCATACGTGATAAATCCAAGAATTCCTGTCTTATTGGCAATTAAAAGTCAAAATCAAAAGGAAAATGTGAGACTTATAAAAAAGACACAGTGTAGAGATAATCTGCTACAATGAAATAAGCAAGCAAATATAGACATTGGAATCACACAACTGGTCTAAATGCACACTTTCCCACAAATTTAATGTGTCTTACTAATTTAAGTTTCAGTTTTCTTGTCTGAAGAGTGGGTACAAATTCCTCTCCTCTAACGCTTTTGGAAAATACAGTTTTTCCTTTCATTAATTACTTAGTGAAATATCCTGAAATACCCTCAGAATCACCACTTTCCCCTCCTGCAATAGAAATAACCCAAGAATTTGCGTCAGTAAATATGAAGCAAAGCCTCTCCTTCCTCCTACCGATGATTGAGTCATTCTATTAGATAGCAGTAGCTATTTAAACACTCCAGCAAAAGCTCAGACATTTCCACTTTGCAGAAGTCCTTGACTGCTTCACTTTCTCATTCTTGGAATGAATTTGGGTATGATTTTTGATGACTTCAAGAGCAAGACTATGAAGGATCAACCTGATCAGAGGACAAATGGAGGGAAAGCTAAAGGTAAGGAGGGGGTGAATGAATCCCAGGATTAACCTTAAAATGTGTTAAGTGAATATAAGATTAAAGAGCTAAAACACTTAACTATAGGACTAAAAACATTTACTTAAAAGAAAAGCAGCCTTAACCAGTTTGGCTCAGTGGATAGAACGTTGGCTTGCGGACTGAAGGGTTCCAGGGTCAATTATGGTCAAGGGCATGTACCTTGGTTCTGGGCACATCCCCAGTAGGGGGTGTGCAGGAGGCAGCTGATTGATGTTTCTCTCTCATCGAAGTTTCTAACTCTCTATTCCTCTCCCTTCCTTTCCGTAAAAAATAAAAAAATTTAAAAAAATCAATAAAATAATTTTTTTAAAAAAAGAAAGTAAAGCAACTTGGATACAATGGAGATGATGATAAAGATGAAGAATGGACTAACTTGTTTTGCATGATGACGTAGTAGATAATGATGATAACTAACTTTTATTGAACATTTACTACATCCTACACTATTCACTTTAGATGCATTATTTCTCTGAATCTTCACTCCTTGAGATTGACTATTATTATTATTATTATTATCTTCTTTTTACAGAGGACTAGCTAGGGATTGGGTTCCACTGAATTACCCATCTTTATGCAGCTAGTAAATGGTAAAGCTAGGATTGTATCACAATATTCCATTTATTCAGAATCCAGTGCATCAGATGGTTCAAAAAATGCGAATTCACTCAGAGTATTCAGTGATAATTTTTATAATAGCCTTCAAGGCATTGCAAAAACTGGATACATTTCATAAATTATCCAAAGCAGATAAAATAATATTCAGTATGAGTTAGTATAAATTATGTGTTATTGTACACCACTGCCTTGAAAAATTATAATTTGTTTGATATACACAGTAGGTTAAATTGCTTAATTAAAAATTAATTCATAATCCTAAATCCACAGACAATCTACATAAACTGCCTTTTATTTTATATCCATTCTGAGAGAAAGGAACAAAATATAAAAGAGGGAATTCATACAAATGAAGTCATACAAATTTAGATAAGAAATTCCAGGTCATGTTTTCATAAACAAAACATAAATTTCTCTCAGTAACAAAAATAAGTGTGAACATGGAATAATTTAACATTTGCGCTGATAAACTTAACTATGAAAATAGTACTGACATTAATAGGTAAACCTGCAAGTTAACAGTAGTCATTTGCTCATTCATTCATTCATTCATTCATTATTCATGTAGTAAATACTGATGCCTGACTGTTACTACAATTATGAAGTAAATTCTTTTCTTAGACCCTGTTTAGATCAGTCACTTACTGCACAAGATCCGATTGCTTTCTGTTTAGAAAAATACTATTGTGAGTAGGGGTTGGATGAATGGTCTCTACTTACCAAGGAGACAGGACAAAGGGTGGTCTATAGAAAATGGGGACATGTGCCTTCCCTGCCCTGGAGTGTGACCTGTGACTTCTAAAAATTCAGGAGTTTCATCACCCAAGTCTTCTTCTAAGACTTGTATGGTTTTGCAACTTACATTTAAGTTTTTTATCCATCTTGAGTATATTCTTGTGTATGGTGTAAGTTGGTGGTCTAGTTTCATTTTTTTGCATGTATCTGTCCAATTTTCCCAACACCATTTATTGAAGAAACTCTCTTGACTCCATTGTATGCTCTTGCCTCCTTTGTCAAATATTAATTGAGCATAATGGCTTGGGTCGATTTCTGGGGTTTTATTAGTTCTGTTCCACTGATATATGCCTGTTCTTGTGCCAGTACCAGGCTATTTTGATTATAGTGGCTTTGCAGTATAACTGGTATTGTGATCCCTCTGACTTTGTCCTTATTTCTCAAGATTGCTGCTGTTATTCGGAGTCTTTTTGGTTCCATATAAATTTTTGGAGTGTTTGTTCTAGATTTGTGAAATATGATGTTAATATTTTAATAAGTATTTCTTTGAATCTATGGATTGCTTTGGATAGTATGGACATTTATTTTAAAATTTATCTTTATTGTTAAAAGTATTACAGATGTAGCCTTTGTGTTTTTTTCTCATTGACCCCATCCACCCCACTTCTGCCCCTCCGAGGCCTTCACCACACTATTGTTTGTGTCCATGAGCTATGCATATCCTATATACTAAGAGAGGAATATGCTAATTAGCTGTTATGCCCCGAGGCGTAACGACT
The DNA here is from genome assembly GCF_014108235.1 of Myotis myotis. Taxonomy (NCBI): domain Eukaryota; kingdom Metazoa; phylum Chordata; class Mammalia; order Chiroptera; family Vespertilionidae; genus Myotis; species Myotis myotis. The sequence goes on from NW_023416335.1 coordinate 190,504,220, forward strand.
AAGGGCATTACAACCAGATCAGGGATCAGCAGGAGGGTGGGCCAGCGAGGTACAAGCCGGCTGGGGAGAGCTACAGGAGGGGGCAGGGCAGCAAGCTATGGGGGCGAGGGGGAAAAGAGGAAGGGGGGCTACAGGAGGGCAGGGTAGTGGGCAGAGAGCTACAGGAGGGCAGCAGCGACCTACTGGCTATAAGCCTGCGGCAGAGAGCTACAGTACAGGGCAGGGCAGCAAGCAGGTGGGAGGTGGAGACCTACAAGAGAGGGCAGGGCAACAAGCTATGGGGGGTGGGCAGGGGAGCTACAGGAGGGCGGCAGTGACTTACTGGTGCACAGCACAGATTCATGCACAGGGCCACTAGTATGCATATAAATTCCCTGGTTAATCTCTCCCCACCCACTACCCCACCTCTGCCTTCCCTCTGGAGTTCATCAGTCTGTTCCATGCTTCTATGTCTTGGTCCACCAATTCATGAACACAGTATATTCTTCCACTTGTTTATATCTTCCTCTACTTATTTTTTTCAATGTTCTGTATTTTTCTGAATACAGGTCTTTTACCTCCTTGGTTAAGTTTATTTCTAAGTATCTTTTTTCTTTTTTTTTTTTGTTACAATGGTAAATGGGATTGTTTTTTTAGTTTTCTTTCTGAGAGTTCATTATTGGTGTATAAAAATGCCATCAATTTCTGGGTGTTAATTGTGTATACTGCTACATTGCTGAATTTATTTATTAAATCTCATAGTTTTTTGGTGGAGCCTTTAGGGTTTTCTGTGCACAATATCATGTCATCTGCAAATAATGAGAGTTTTACTTCCTCCTTTCCAATTTGGATGCCATTTATTTTTTCTTCTTATCTGATCATGGTGGCTAGGACTTCCAGTTCTATATTGAATAGGAATGGTAAAAGTGGACGTGCCTGTCTTGTTCTTGTTCTTAAGGGAAATGGTTTTAGTTTTTGCCCATTGAGTATGATGCTGGCTGTAGGTTTGTCATATAAGGCCTTTATTATGTTGAGGTATGATCCCTCTATTCCCACTTTGTTGAGAGTTTGTATCAAAAAAGGATGTTGGACCCTAACAGGTTTGGCTCAGTGGCTAGAGCATCAGCCTGTGGACTGAAAGATCCCGGGTTTGATTCTGGTCAAGGGCATGTACCTTGCGGGCACATCCCCAGTAGAAGGTATTCAGAAGGCAGCTGATCGATGTTTCTCTCTCATCGATGTTTCTAACTCTCTATCCTTCTCCCTTTCTCTCTGTAAAAAATAAATTAAAAATATATTTAAAAAAAAAGGGTGTTGGATTTTATAAAATGCTTTTTCTGTATCAATTGATATAATCATGTGATTTTTGTCTTCCAAATTGTTTATGTAATGTATTACATGTATTGATTTGTGAATATTGTATCAGCCTTGCATCTTTGAAATAAATCCCACTTGGTCACGGAGTATGATCTTTTTAATGTATTTCTGGATTCAATTAGCTAATATTTTGTTGAGGATTTTAACATCTATGTTCATCAGGGATATTGGCCTAGAATTCTCTTTCTTTGTAGTGTCTTTATCTGGGTTTGAAATTAGGCTAATGCTGGTCTCATAAAAAAGGTTGGAAGTGTTACTTCCTCTTGGATTTTTTGGAATAGTTTAAAGAGTAGAGTTAGTTCTTTGAATGTTTGGTAAAACTCCTTTGTGAAGCCATCCATCTGGTCCAGGGCTTTTGTTTGCTGTAAGTTTTTAAATTACTGCTTCAAATTCATCAGTAATTATCAGTCTTAGGTTTTCCCATTTTTTCTGTTTGAGTTTTGGAAGATTGTATTTTATAGGAATATGTCCATTTTGTCCAGGTTTGTTCAACTTGTTGGAATATAATTGTTCATAGCATTTAAAAAATATTTTTATTGATTTCAGAGAGAAGGAGATAGAAACACCAATGATGAGAAGGAATCATTGATTGCCTGCATCCTGCACATCCCACATTGGGAATCAAGCCAACAACCTGAAATCGAACCATGACCTCCTGGTTCATAGGTTGATGCTCAACCATTGAAACATGCCAGTCGGGCATGTTCATAGTATTTTTTTTATGATCATTTGTATTTCTGTAATGTCAACTGTTACTTCACCTCTTCTTTCTGATTTTTTTTTTTTAATTTGGGTCCTTTCTCTTTATTTCTTAATGAGTCTGACTATAATTAATCTTGTTAACTGATCTTTTTGTATTGTTTTTATTTTAGTCTCCATGTCATTTATTTCCACTCTGATCTTTATTTCCTTCCTTTTACTTACTCTGGGCTTTTCTTGTTATTCTCTTTCTAATTATTTAAGTTGTAGGGTTAAATAATTTATCAGAAGTTTTTCTTGTTTTTTGAGGTAGGCCTGTAATGCTATGAACTTCCCTGTCATGACTGCTTTCACTGTGTCCCATAGATTTTGGATTGTTGTGTTCATTTTCATTTGTTTCCCAGAAGTTTTTTATTTCTTCCTTGATCTCTTTGGTAACACATTCATTGTTTAATAACATGCTATTTAGCCACCATGTGTTTTAATGGCGGGGCAGGGGGGGAGGGAGAAAGAAAAAAAGTGAAATGGTATTCACCTCAACAGAGTTTAGTGCCTCCTGGTATCTCTCTTTGGATCCTGCTCTTCTGATGACTGACTGACTGTTCTGTCCGCCAATTCTGGGCTTTCTAGGAGATACTTAGGTACTAACCACTGTCAGAAACTGTCCTCCTTTGGCTTCCACCAACCTGCTTGAAGTTCCAAGTGACCCACAGTTTACGTCTGTCTCCATAGGACTTGGCTGCATGCAGAAGGGGTCAAGCTGCCCTATAAAGTAGGTTTGTTAGCAGCATGGGGTGCAGGTCTGGGCCAGTAAGCTTCCGCAGGCTCTCCAGGCTCTGCCTCTGCCTGCCTTTGCTTGACAGGTCATTCTTAATCACTGAAAAATCTGTTCCTGAAAGGGGTTTAGGCAGAATCAGGAATCTAGACCTCTGGGCCTCCCATAAGGGGGAGGTGCTGTTCATATTTCAGGGCAAGTGGCAAATATGTTTCACTGTCCCAGAGCTACTCCTCTGGGAGTGGCTTGGAATGTTACTCTGCCCTTGGCTGGGCAGAGACCCTTGTAGGCAATCCAGTGAGATCAGCTGGAAACCTGTAGTTTCTATCAGCTCTCCCGCATGGGGGCGGCACCAGTCAGGTTCTGGGGATAATGGGGCAGATGGTCCCACCCCCAACCCAGTCACAGGCACTCCCTGAGACTGTTCAAACCCTTAGGCTTGGCCTCCTGCTGCATTCTCCTTTGCACACGTCAAGCTGCAGGGTGTGGCAGTCAGGGCTCCTGAGGGTGGGGCAGGCTATATCACCTAGGGAAGAGTTTTTCCTTTTCCTGAGCTTCAGCTATTGGGAGCAGCTAGCTAGCCCCTCTTAGGAAAAAAATGGCCCTTTCGGGTTGGGAGCCTGTGACGGAATGCAGCCCTCCCGACGGCTGCTTTTCCATGTCTCCCTCCAGCGCTTCCCACTCCACCCTCTCCTTAGTCACCTCGAGTCCACGCCGCAATCCCTGCACCAAAGCCTTGGGTAAGTAGCTACAGATGAAAATCCCTACGCTCTGGGGCGAGGCGTGGGGACAGACACTGAGGTTTTCTCTCCGACTGGCTCCAGTCTATGGGCTCTGGACTCCGCTGCAGCCAACGGCCCTGTCGCCTTTCAGGGCTGGATGTTACATGGGCCACTGGTCTTGGGTGTGGTGCTCCGAGCCGTGGAGCCCAGACTGGGTTCTGGGGCCTCCGTCTTGTAAGGGAAAAGCCCCTCCAGTAGGGATCCTTCCTCACTCTTGGCCTGCCGCAGGGCTGCTGGGTCAGCCCCTCTCAAGACGTCGCCCTTCCTACTGGTCTCCAGGTGTTTTCTGTCCTTCTTTTTTTTTTTTTTTTTTTTTTTTAAATATATTTTATTGAGTTTTTACAGAGAGGAAGGGAGAGAGATAGAGAGTTAGAAACATCGATGAGAGAGAAACATCGACCAGCTGCCTCCTGCACACTCCCCACCGGGGATGTGCCCGCAACCCAGGTACATGCCCTTGACCGGAATCGAACCTGGGACCCTTCAGTCCGCAGGCCGACGCTCTATCCACTGAGCCAAACCGGTTTCGACTTCTGTCCTTCTTCATACAAGTCTCCCCCTCAGCTGGACCTCAGCTGGTAATTCCAGGTGTATGTTCCCCACTTTAGCTTTATTTCCAGTCTGGCCCTTGAAAGAGGTACAAGAAAGGTCTGCCTATCCACGATTCTCTCTCATTGATGTTTCTGCCTCTCTCCCTCACCCTTCCTCTCTCTGAAATGAATTTTAAAAAATGTATTAAAAAAAAAAAGAGGTCTGCCTATTTGGCTGCCATTTTCTCTCCTCTCTCACATCATCCAGAAATGCTTTTGACACATGAGAGAACTCTGTGAATATATTTGATCGTTGATTGATTGATTTATGTCATTACATGTTTACACTGGATAAAGACCTAAGTAGGGATCTTAATGTATGTGTGATTTTAGCAAGTCACTAAACTTTTCAGTTTGCTTATTTGCATATACAAGGTAACATCAGTGCCTTACTTATTTATCTCACAAGATGAGAAGTCCAAATACATTATATGAGATGTTTTCCTGCTAAACCAAAATATCTGTGCTTTTTTAGTGGTAGAATGCATAATTAGTCATACACAAATATGTGAGTTACATAATTTTGCTTCTATATTAATAGTGAATATTTTTCTTATAACAACAGGGCCACAGCTGGTGTTAATATAGAACATGGAATTAATATAAGTCAAATGAATATTGAGGTTTCATTTCCAGTTTTCTTTGCCCAGTAATCTCAGTTCCAAGATGTAATTTTTTTTAATATATTTTATTGATTTTTTACAGAGAGAGGAGGGGAGAGAGATAGAGAGTTAGAAACATCGATGAGAGAGAAACATCGATCAGCTGCCTCCTGCACATCTCCTACTGGGGATGTGCCCGCAACCCAGGTACATTCCCTTGACCGGAATCGAACCTGGGACCCTTCAGTCCGCAGGCCGACGCTCTATCCACTGAGCCAAATTGGTTTTGGCCCAAGATGTAATTTTAATGAAGAGTTGAATAGCACAAAATTATGTTTAACTCTGAAATGATACCAGTTTATTGATTAAAACTTATTTGCTTAACATCAAATATTCATATATATTATCCTAATAAAGAGGGAATATGCTAATTGACCTTCATGCCATCGCAAAGATGGTGGCACCCACAGCCAATAAGGAGGGAATATGCTAATTGACTGCCACACCCTCAAAGATGGTGGTGCCCACAGCCACAAGATGGCTGGCAGGGGAGGGCAGTTGTGGATGATCAAGCCAGCAGGAAGGGCAGTTGGGGGTGATCAGGCGATCAGGGGAGGGAAGTTTGGGGTGATCGGGCTGGCAGGGGAGTGGTTAGGGGGTGATCAGTCTGGCAGGCAGAAGCAGTTAGAGGCAATCAGGCAGGCAGGCAGGAGAGTGGTTGAGAGCCAGCAGTCCCAGATTGTGAGAGGAATGTCCCACAGGGATTGGGCCTAAACCAGCTGACAGACATCCCCCGAGGGGTCCCAGATTGGAGACTGGGCTGAGGGATACCGCCCCCCCCCCCCCAGTGCACAAATTTCGTGCATGGGCCTCTAGTGTTTTATAAAACACTGTGTGTGTGTGTGTGTGCGCGCGTGTGTGCACGCGCACACACAGATTTGGCCTACATTGAAAACAAGTTGATCCAATCAAGCCGGACTGAGAATTTCATTGTCAGGGGGAGTAAACAAAGTATAAGCTTTAGAATCAGATACTTAGGGTCAAATATCTGGTATTGAATCCTGGATCTTCAGTTGTGTCAGTTGTGTGGCAGTAAACTATTTAAGTTCTTTAATTGTCCAGATTTTTCATCTGTAAATATGGATAGTGCATTATTTGCAGAGTCTTTGGGAGGACTAAAAGTAAGTAATGCAAAGTGCCAGGTATACCAGTAGACAAGATCCAAAGAGTGATTTGATTACTTGCCTCCATCTTTTTTGTTTTTCTGATTCTATTCTCTGTCATTCTAGGTCTTCGTTGTCTTTCTTCTCAGAAGTGGTGCCCTGTGGCTGTGACACTGGGGATCCTTTGTCTGGGTTTACTGGTGACCATCATAATGCTGACAGTGCAATGTAAGTGCCGACACAAGGAAGTGATGGAGGGAAAAGATGAGAGTTTATAAGCATGGTTTGTAAATTGGTTTCAGAATACCTATAAACAGCCTTGACTTAGATACATTTTAAGCAAACTGTTTTTAGAATGAGTGGGAAGATGAATGGGTATATGGTGCTAGTCTCTCAAATTGGGGCATGGAATGAAGATTATGAATTGCAGGTTTTTGTTTTGAGTAGTTTTCACAGCTTCATGGATAGAGCCTACATAAACCCTAAAACAATGAGGGTGAAAATAATTTGAAGTTAATTATCCACAAGATCATCTGAGAGACCCAGAAGTAAAAGAAGCCTCATTTAGCTCCTGTTGAGTTTTAATAGAGATGATTAAATGCCTAATTAAAGTTAAGAACTGGAAACAGAATTTTAATAAGGACAACATTTTAATAAAATACTTCAAACTTATTGTATGGATATATTGGAAAGAGGTTATTTCTGGGGAAAAGAAATGAAAGGAGGATGAAAGTGGCCAAGCAGGAAAGAAAATGATGTCGAGTACCCACTTCATCCGCCTGTGTATTGAGATTGTAGATCTGAGTTATTTTGACTGTCTAGACCCAGGTATTAAGGCTTTTCAAGTACTATTTGTTTTTCAATTGTTGTTTGGGGTCACAGCCATTTACTTTTCAATCTCTGTAACACTAAGGCCTTTCCCGATGATGGGAGAAGTGTCTTTGACCAGTGGTGGTGATTGGAAGAGTCTTACTCTGAGGCTCTGATTACTTTACAACAAGCTCAAACCTGGCCTGCAAGGCAAGGAGACTGCTTTGTTACTGAATCATCAAGCTTCTAGAACTGAGATATTTGACCCTTAACATTTTTTTTGCCTGCTTGATTTCACAACTTTTATTGCATCTCCACCCTTCCTAAAATATGCTGTGGCAAAAAAAAATAAGTTTGAGACTCTTGTGACATAGCCACTTAAAATAGTCCTGCAGGAAGGTGTCTCAAAAAGGGTATCTTAGTTCTTGAATAAAATCAGGAAGTCTAGAAAATGTAGAAAGAGATGACAGAAGAATGAAGACACAAATATAGTAAACGATTAATGATTTTCCTACTAATAGTCATTAATTCTGGTTGGTGACTATTTCTAGATTGTCTATACTTTATTAGTGCCATTGATACTTATCTTGGTATTGCTTTTAACTTGTGTGTAACCCTCAGTAACAAGTAAAACCTTGATAATTTTTTTTAATCACAAGTGTCTGTGACAGTTCCTGATATAAAAAAAAAAATACTATAGGAATATCAAAGAACTTTCAAATCCATAATGTTTGAGTGACTTTTGGTCATTCTACAGCAATTTATCTGTTATCAAAATAGATTATTTGGTTTAGTTCTTTGATTTCTTAAATATCTAGTGGAGGGACTTTTATTGGGGATTAGAAATGAAATCTTTCTTAATCCAGCTGTAATTTAGTATCCCAGGTGTCTGATCTTCTAAAGCAACAGCAAGCAAACCTTACTTACCAGGAAAATACACTGGAGGGACAGAGTTTTGCCCAGAAACAGGAGGAAAAGACCTTCCTTGAATTACAGAGGGAACTCAAGGAAATGAATGAAAACCTTACCCAGGAGCTGGATAAGAAATCCAAACAACAAATGGAACTTCATCACCAGAACCTCAATCTCCAAGAAGCTCTGAAAAAGGCAGCAAATTTTTCAGGTATAAAGTTGGAAGCTCCTCTAATTAATCTTAGCTGTCTTTTGGAAAAGCCTCTAGGCACAAAATTGGCATATTGATATATGTATCATCTATATATACAAAAGCTTAAGCAACCAGCCAACTGGCCAACCATTCCACTGTCTGCCCAGTAGCTAGGATGTGCACTGATCACCGGGGGAGGGGGGGGGGGCAGGTGATCAACGCAGGAGCGGAAATCATAGCCATGGAAACATGGAACTGACTGATGAATCTCAGCGAGAAGGGGGGAGGGTGGGAAGAGATTAATCAAAGATCTTATATGCATACTAGAGGCCCGGTGCCTGGTCTGCACCCTCTCGCAATCCAGGATCCCTCAGGAGAACTGGTTTTGTCCAGGACCCCACAGGCCAGGCCGAGGGACCCCACCAGTGCACGAATCCATCCACCAGGCCTCTAGTTATTTACATAATGTTATAACTTCATTTCATAATCTTCTACACCAGAATTTCTCTATTTCTGTCATCCCCACCCTATCCTCCCTCAAGTTCTTGAGATGCCTGATTTCATTAAGCACACTTTTGTTGAATTTAAGTTTGCTTTCCTCATAAGAGTCTTCTTCCATTTTAAAATTTTAGTTTTGAGATTTTTCTGGAAGAATCCTTCTTCCCTTACCCCTTGCCACAGATTCTTATCTGCTTTCATTCCAATGTATCTCAGTCATTTTTTTTTTTTTCCTAAACAATCTCCTTTGTCCCTGGAACTCCTACCTCTGCATTAGCTTTGTTCTATGGCAAAATTCCTTAAAGTGTACTACATCAATTTAAATTGAATCAATGAAGATACACTGGCTTGGAAGTGTTAGGTAGGTACTTCAAATTAGACAAAAATATAACAGGCCCAGGGAGTTAGTTTATATGAGAAGAATTGAATTGATCTCAGCTATATAATGGACTCAGACTCTAGGAGGCAGGTAGAAATGGTAGCATCTACAAGAAGGAGATGACAATGTGAACTCAGGTTGTTACAGAAATTATCTGATTTATTTCGCCTTCCTATAATATGTAATTAAGTCAGGCATATGCTTTTAGTCATAAGGAGAATTAGAAGGTGTGAAATGAAGTATGTGGCTTCCTCGAAGGCATTGAATGAGTCCTACTCTAAGCATTAATAACTACCACTAGTAAAAAAAGATATCTCCAGTTCTTGCTTGTATAGCTCAGTTAATCTTAACCATGTGATTTCTTTAGATATTAATAACAGTCCACAGATAGCCACAGATTTCTTTATTTTATAGATGAAAACTTGAAACCCAGATAAGTTAAATGATAATAATAACTTGTTTTCTATAATGTTTTGCAGTTTATTAATCCCTTTAACATTTACAAGGTTATTTAATTTTTAAAATATATTTTTGTTGATTTCAGAGAGGAAGGGAGAGGGGGAGAGAGAGATAGAAACATCGATGATGAGAAATAATCATTGATCGGTTGCCTCCTGCAACCCCCCCTTTCCCCTACTGGGGATCAGGTCCACAACCCAGGCATGTGCCCTGACTGGGAAAGAAACCATGACTTCCTGGTTCATAGGTTGATGCTCAACCACTGAACAAAACTGGCTGGGCTATAAGGTTATTTAAACTTCCAAAACCAGCAAAAATTTTTAGACAAAATAACCTTTAGCTTTTGTCAAACATATCTAATCTCTTTAAGAAGGGAGTTATCAAGGAAATAAAAGAATACCCCATGTCAAAGAAGGCTTAAAGGAAGAAGCCTAGTATATCAAGGATACGAATGTTTATATAAGCAGACATAGCTACATTCCAGCCAAAGATTTATTTCACAGGTGGATCCATAAAAACATGTTTGTTTTTATCAATTGCATGGGATTAAATTTACGTCAGGACTACGCAGAGCCATCTCCCAGAGACACCAGTCATGGATAACTAATTTTCTATCCCTCTCTCCCTCTCATTTCCTCTCTCTGAAATCAATTTAAAAAAAAAACTTATTTAAAAAATATATCCTGCCTAACTGCCCAGGACTGGTGGCCATGCCTGTGGGAACCACAGGGGTGAAGGGCCAGGGCAGCTAGGGAGGAAAGTGCCTGGTGAATGCCAAGTGTTGTTAACTAAACACATAGGCATTGACAAATATTGCCTATTGCCTAAGTCTTCAGTTGAGGTTTTTGGACTCTGAGGATTTTGCAACTGAAAACTCCGTTTTCTGAAATCTTACTGAAATTAAGATGTTCACTTTATGTCAATATATTTTTCTCCCTAGAACATGTTTATTTTTTTTAATTTTTATTTAAAGTGTAACTTTATTTTATTTTTTAAGTATATTTTTATTGATTTCAGAGAGGAAGGGGGAGGGAGAGAGAAATAGAAACATCAATGAATGATGAGAGAGAACCATTAATTGGCTGCCTTCTGCATGCCACACATTGGGGGTAGAGCCTGCAACCCGGGCATGTGCCTTTGACCAGAATCGAACCCAGGACCCTTCAGGCTGCAGGCTGACACTCTACCCACTGAGACAATCCAGCTAGGGCTAAAACATCTTTATTTAATAGAAATATAGTATTGTCACATATGCAACATTAAATATTCTAGTAACCACACTTAAAAATTAAGATGAAACATAAAATTAACTTTAGTAACATTTTCTTTCACCCAATATATTTGAAATAACTCTTATTTTTTTAATTTAATTATTTAAAAATTTTATTTTTACTTTTAAAAATATATTTTTATTGATTTCAAAGAGGAAGGTAGAGGGAAAGAGAGATAGAAATATCAATGATGAGAGAAAATTATTGATCGGCTGCCTCCTGCACACCCTTTACTGGGTATTGAGCCTGCAAACCGGCATGTGCCCTTGCCCTGAATGGAACCCAGGACCCTTTAGTCCACAGGCTGACGCTCCATCCATTGAACCAAACCAGCTAGTGCTGAACTAGTTTTTGAACACTAGTGAGTATAAAAATTATTAATGGGATATTTCATATGATTTTTTCATACTAAATTTTCAAAATTATGCCTGTGTTTTACACTAATAGCACATCTTAATGCAGACTAGCCATGATTCAAGTACTTAAGAGCCACCTATGGGCTACTGCATATACAGCATGTGTCTTAAATAAGGAGGCATAGTATTTAAGCCTAAACCCACTATTCAAAGACATGAAGTTTTAAAATACATAAGCATAAGTTTTAATAGCAGACTGGCTATTAATTATTCATTTCCCTACTGTTCACTTCCATTATTCCAAACTTAACTTTAAAAAAAATAGAGCAGATTCTAAAATTACATCACAGCCCAAGCTTTGCTTTTTAGCAGCCTTACTTCTAATTTAGTTTACTAAAATCAGAATGCTTTTTCTTTTGCTTCAGAAAAGGGAGGTATTTGCAGAGTCTGGGTATAATCTAAGAAGAGATGGTATGAATTCTGAGTGGACACTTGATTTAAGAATTATAGGAAAAAATGTTTTTAAAGAATTATGGAAATATTTTCCTCAGGCATAACTCCACTGATGAGATATTCTACACTTCTTAGGTCCTTGTCCCCAAGACTGGCTCTGGCATGAAAAAAACTGTTACCAATTTTCCTCTAGTTCATTTAATTGGGAAAAAAGCCGGGAGAACTGCTTGTCTTTGGATGCCCAGATGCTGATAATTAATAGCACATATGATCTGGTGAGTTTTTATGGATGTGTGTCAAGGTGGTATATTGGTTTCTCTCAGCGGTTCTCAACCTGTGGGTCGCGACCCCTTTGGGGGTCGAACGACCCTTTCACAGGGGTCGCCTAAGACCATCGGAAAACACATATATAATTACATATTGTTTTTGTGATTCATCACTATACTTTAATTATGTTCAATTTGTAACAATGAAAATAGATCCTGCATATCAGATATTCACATTACAATTCATAACAGTAGAAAAATTACAGTTATGAAGTAGCAACGAAAATAATTTTATGGTCGGGGGTCACCACAACATGAGGAACTGTATTAAAGGGTCGTGGCATTAGGAAGGTTGAGAACCACTGATTTAGAGGGAAATAAATCAGGTTTAGGACCTGAGTGGAGGAGCCTTGTTTGAGAATCAGAATACCCATGTACTAGCCTAGCCATGAATTCCATACATGACCTTTGATGGACAGGTTATGGAGTAGCTATAGTTTTCAGTAAACCTTTCTGTAAAACCACCGAGAAGATGTCAAAGATCTCCTTTGGTTCTTTAGTTTTGTGACTCTGTAAAACAGCCACACTGAACTCCAACACCAACTCAGAAATGTTGCTCCCCACAGGAATTCATCAAACAACTAACTGCTCATTCTAGTGCCCCATTCTGGACGGGGTTAAGTAAGAGGAAACCAAGCACCTCATGGAGCTGGGAGGATGGCTCTCCTTTGAAGTCCAACGTGTAAGCTTTCCCTTCTTTGCTGAACCCACTAGTGAAGTTACCGCAGCATTCCCCACAATGTGCTCCTCTTGCCAGAGAGAAGCTTGGGGATTTCTGAGAGTCTCCTCTGGAGACTACCCTTCTTTGGAGTTTTCCTTCCCTCTTTTATTACAGATTTGAAACGTTGAGACAGGACCACATTCCTGCCACAAGGTGGCAGTAATCGACTTTTCTTTTGTGTCCCCACCTACAGGTTTAGATTCAGAGCTCTTCCCCAGAGGAATCCTTCAGACACCTGTGTATATCTACAAAGTGGAAACGCGTTTGCCGAGAGCTGCATATTAACTGCAAACAGTATATGTCAGAGGAAGGCGACTTTGTTGAGAGCACAGTGAAGGCTCCGGAAGAAAGGGAGGAGCCCATCTTTCAATTCTCTTCTGGAATTTAAGCTATTCTTCCTCACTTGGTTGCAAACTGTGAGAGCCCTGAGAACAGGTATTAGCTGACTGTCGAGCTCTTTAGAGAAAGTGGGGCCCCAGTTGCCTGATACCTTTATAGCAAAAGTTTTGACTCTATCTCTGTCTACATTTTTTCTTAAAAAAAAAAAGATATTTTATTGATTTTTTTTTATAGAGAGGAAGGGAGAGGAATAGAGAGTTAGAAACATCGATGAGAGAGAGATGAGAGAGAAACATCAATCAGCTGCCTCCTGCACACCCCCTACTGGGGATGTGCCCGCAACCAAGGTACATGCCCTTGACCGGAATCGAACCTGGGACCCTTCAGTCCACAGGCCGACGCTCTATCCACTGAGCCAAACCGGTTAGGGCTGTCTACGTTTTTTCACTTAGCTTGTCCAAAGCCTCCCAACCAGCCTTTGGTCCCTCTTCTTTTTTTTATTTTAAAGTTTTCCTCCTTTCCAAACCTTGGGAAACCTCTCTACATCAGTGCCATCATCCCCTCGCCCTCCTAAAACTGCATAGAAGATAGAACAGAGAAGAGCTGCCCAACTGCAGATAGAGGGCAATAAAGGGGAAGCGTGCATGGGAAACAGCCATGAAGAAACTGAAAAAGGGAAAGGTCATACTGGAATCCAGAAACGCACGTTCTCAATGTTAAAAGTGATCACTTGGTGGTCTTTGAAATTGTGGTCTCTCTCCAGACTCTCTCGCTCACACACACACACACATACACACACACACACACACACACACACACACCCCATATCTTCACATTAGAAAGTAATTAGAAATTGGGTGGTCTTTTCTGTGACCTAGTCTACAATTAAGTATCAGTTCCTGAATTAGTTATTTCTTCATCTTTTCTCTACCAAAGGATAGCTTAATACCTTTATTTTGTATTTGTTAGATTCATGAGTAGGATGGCCCAGAGGGAAAAATAGTTGATTTTTTTTCACTAAAATACAAACCTTATATTGATGAACTTTTCTTAATTCTGTTACACTACGCTATAATACAGAAACATACAGGATCAGAAACAAACGACAATCAATTCTAAAACAAACTGAGCCAGGTATGGAAATATCACTGAACAGAAACAAATGGAATTAAAAATATTCTATTTTCAATGTTTTTACTACTTTCTCCCACATCCTTTGCATCCTATGACACATAATCTAGCACCAATTTATTTTTAAAAAATCTCTATCATTCCTAGAAAAACAAGAGACATTTTCTTTTATTAACAGATTTATAATAAACAAGCATATGTAAAGTGCACAATCAATAAGTTTTTTTTATTTATATGCTGCTTTTATTTTTGTAAGGATACACTGAAACATTAGATGATATTAGCTAATGACAAAATGTAGAAATGAGGCATTGGCTTCTCTAACCATAGCTACAAGAATGTTAATATGTATTGTCATTACATGTTCACTTTGATATCATCCCATTCTATTATGTAATACTAGAGGCCCAGTGCATGAAATTCATGCATGGGTGAGGGGGGGTCTTCTCCAATCCGGACCCCTCAGAGGATGTCTGACTGCCTCTCACCATCAGGGATTGCTGGTTCCTAACCTCTCACCTTCCTGCCAGCCTGATCACCCCTAACCACCTCTGCCTGCCTGATCACCCCTAACCATCTCTGCCTGCCTGCCTGATTGCCCCTAACTTCTCCCCTGCTGGCCTGAGCACCCCTAACCTCCTTTGCCTTGCCCCATACCTGGGACCCAGGATTCCCTCCTCTGGCCAGTTGCAGGTACCCAGGACCCGGGCTGGCCACGGCCACAGGGGACCATGGGCAGACGACTTTGCCTGGGCCATAGCCGCAGGTGCTGGAACCTGGGACTGCTGGGAGGATGCCTTGTCCCTCTCCCAGGCCACAGCCTGGCTGGTCCCCATTCCTCTCTCCCCAGTGTTGAGTGTCTGAGCCATTACTGTGTGAGGACATGATGACCATTTGCATATTAGCTCTTTATTATATAGGATAACAACTAGATAGAATACAGAAAGTTGGTGATCCGGCATCTCAGGCAAGCACTACATGGAAATCTGCCTATGAGGACAGTGACCTCCCCACTTCCTGAGAAATCGAGCTAAGCTCTTGAGGAACAGACCTAAGAATTGCAAGAGACATTGGTGAGCCTCTAACAGATCAACAAAAGAGCAACCACCACTATGTTACAAGGGATTCAACTTGCCACTGTTTGGAAATGTCACATCCATGTCAATGACCGTCCTGATGCCTGCTCAGCTACCCCTCTAGAGATTTACGGTTACTTCTGCAGGATGACTTCAAACTGCAGGAACGTTCGAGGGGGCTAAAATGTTTTCATAAAAGTCTCCAAACCCATAGTCTATGTTGCAATTAATTAAAACAAAATAGTATTAATCAAAAAACACACACCCAACAGCTGGGTTAGTTTTGTTAAGCTTCCAGAAGTATTCACTGTGACGGTGTTCCTCTGAAACAGGCTTGCTCTCTCAGATCCGCCTACACTTTCCTCATCACCTGCATGTTCCGTGCTTGAAAGTAGGAATGTTCAGAAAACACGGCACACGGGGAACTCAAATGTTAGTACGGGGGAAAGGTCAGTTTAGCATCACAGCTAAGTTCAAATGTTAATTTTCTAGAAATTGGTATTAGTCGATCAAAGCACCAAAGAACAGAAGGAAGGTTTTGATGAGGAAGTTAAACCCTGCATTTCAGTAAATTCTCTTTCTGCTCACAGAACACAGGGTGAGCAGCGAGTTGAAGCAGCCGCTACAACTCTTGTGTGTCGTGTGATGACACGGTGGGTCCCTGCTGAGTCACGGAGGGCATCTCAGTGGGGGCTTTATTGCTTAGGCTTGTTGCTTACATCACTAAGCAGCTGAATGGTTAGCACTTTTCTGCTCTATGATAAACATGCAGAAGAGTCGAGCTAAGTGTTCATTTTTTAATGCAGCCATTGCAAAATTAACTTTGCTGCAGAGTTGGTTTTGCTAAATTCTAGAATGATCACTGGGCCCTTACTTGAGTAATACTGTAAAATGGGAGAAAAAACAGGAAGAACTTTGAAGAGGTGAAAGGCCGCTCTTTCCCTGTGGGTGGTAGAGGGCAGAGGGCGAGGACACAAATAACAAGACTCAATTCCATTTTTCAGGACAGGAGCCCCTGTCATTTTACAGCTTTTTGGCACAGTCGGGACAGTACACATGCTCCTGATGGAAAACAAAGCACTTGTTGGCCAGATTCACCAAGCGTTTTTTTGCAGTGGAAGCAGTAGTCATGCCAGGATTGTCCTTCATAAGTCACCACACTGGAGCCTTTACCAAACCCAGTGATGGGGTTCTTGCATCCAGCACACTTCTTGGCCACAAGTCTTGTAGCAATCCACGCAGTAATACTGGTCCTCCACAGCGGTGAAACTGCCCAGCCAGCTTCTTAGAGCAGGTAACACACACAAAGCACTTGGCATGCCAGGGCTGATCCTGGTAAGTGATTCCTCCAGATGTGATGGCCTTATTGCACTTCACGCAATGCTTGGCAAGTTTGGACTCAAGGCAAATCATGCAGAAGTCCTCCCCTTTCAGTAAGAAGCTTCCAGAGCGGATGACTTGCTTGCAGTTGCTGCAGTGAAGCAGTCTTTGTGCCAGAGGGTCCCCTTGTGCTCCACATTCTGATCTCCTGCCACGATTGGCTTGAAGCAGCCCTTGCACTTGGGGAGTCCTCCCGAGTGGTGCACTTGCTGCACAGGATCTTGTTGTCCTTGGACATAAAAGTCTCGTTGGCCAAGGGGTGCTGGCACTTGGCACAGCGGCAGCAGGTGTCGTGCCAGCAGCGGTTCTTGTAGTGTACCTCTTTGGGGTCCGCACCGATGGGCTAGGGGCATTCCACACAGGTGTTGGCGCAGAACTTGTCAAAGCACTTCTCGTGGCCATCCCTCTCCAGGTACTTCTTCCCCTGCAGGGGGTCCCTGCGGTAGTGGCAGTCGAACTTCTCAGCCATGGTGCCCACCTTGTACCTGGAGGGACCTCACACTGGATGTGTGGACAATGGGATGTATTTGGCAAGGACTGGATATAGTTGTCAAGTCCCAATGTGCCTGCTATGGAGGAACTACAACTTCAAACTGGAACTCCAACATTGACACATTGTATGGTCCTGGAACAGGTGCATGACCTCTTTGAGCCTCCTCTTCCTCACTGCCTGGGGATGCTCGCAGCGTAGTTGTCCTGGCAGCCGCCGCTACCTGCACTGAAACTGAAGCCCAGAGGCGGCGGCAGCGGTGGTGGGGGCGGCGGATTGAGCCCCCTCACCCAGGCCCAATCAATACATTTTTACATATGTAAACATGTTCCCTTGAAACCATCACCACAATCAGGATAGTGAGCATATCCATCTTCCCTAAAGTTTCACCCTGCTCCTCCCCAATATTTCCTTCCCAGACAACTACCAATCCATTTCAGTTTGCATTTGGTAGCATTTTACATGAATGAAATGATACAGTATGCTTCTTTTTCCTTTTATCTTTTTTGCCTAGCTTCTTTCACTTACCTTAATCATTTTGAGATTCATCTATCTTGTGGTTTATATCAATTTTTCATTCCTTTTTATATACTGAGTATTATTCTCTTGTGTGGCTAGACCACAAACTGATTATCCTTTTACATGTTGACACCATTGAGTTCTTGAAAAGAACTATCTACACTAATAAAAGGGTAATATGCTAATTAGACCAGACATCTTCCAGAGGTCCTTCTGGAAAAAGCCACGGTGGTGGGCCGAGGCAGAGGCAGTTAGAGGTGATTAGGCCAGCAGGGGAGGGCAGTTAGGGGCGATTAGGCAGTTAGGGGTGTAGTTGGGGGTGATCAGGCCAGCAGAGGAGCAGTTAACTTAACTAACTGTTAGAGGGTGATCAGGCCAACAGGAGAGCGGTTACAGGGTGATCAGGTTGGCAGGGGAACAGTTAGGGGACAATCAGGTTGGCAGGGGAGCAGTTAGGGGCATCAGGCTGGCAAGCAGAGTGGTTAGGGGCAATCAGGCAGCCAGGCATGCGAGCAGTTAGGAGCCAGTGGTCCCGGATTGTGAGAAGGATTTCTGACTGCCAGTTTAGACCCTATCCCACAGGCCTAAACTGGCAGTCAGACATCCCCTGAGGGGTCGCAGATTGGAAAGAGTGCAGGCCAGGCTGAGGGACCTTCCCTCACTCATGTACGAATTGCATGCACCAGGCCTCTAGTTACAAATAAAGCTGCTATGAACATGTGTGTACAAGTCTTTGTATGAACATAAGATTTCTCTTCTCTTGAGTAATGTGTGGATCATTCATTAGATCTATGTTTAGCTACTTAGGAGACTGCCACACTGTTTTCCAAAGTTGTACCATTTTACATTCCTACCAGCTGTGTATGGATGACACAGTTCCACCTCATCATTGGGTACACTTAGAATGTTAGCCTTGTAATTTTAACCATTGTTATAGGTATGCACTAGTATATTATTGTAGTTTTAATTTGCATTTTCTAAATGAAAAATGATTTTGAGCATCTTCTTATATGCTTATTTATTATATTTTCTTGGATAAAGTCAGCTATACTTTTTTGAGAATTTTTATTTGTTATTTGTTTTCTTATAATTGAGTTTTGAAAGCTCTTTGTACTCTGAATAAAAGTCCTTTATCAGAAATTGTCTTGATAATTTTTTTCAGTTTATGACTTGTTATTTTTTTGTTCTCTGAGTAGTATACTCAGAGAACCAGAAGTTTTTTATTTTAATAAAGCCCATGTTCATGTTTCTATTGTTGTTTCTAGAAGTTTGTTACTTAACTTAAAGTCACAGAAATATTCTCCTGCCCGCCGGCATGGCTCAGTGGTTGAGCTTTGACCTATGAACCAGGAGGTCACAGTTCAATTGCCAGTCAGAGCTCAATCCCCAGTGTGGGGTGTGCAGGATTCTCTCTCAGGTGTTCAGTGATTCTCTCTCTTTCTTGATGTTTCCATCTCTCTCCCTTCCCCTGTAATATCAATAAAAATATATTTTAAAAAAGAAATATTCTCCTATGCTTTCTTCTAGAAAGTTTATAGTTTCAGATTATACAGAGAAATCTATGACTTATTTTGGGTTAATTTGTGAGTTATGTATCAAAGTTTGTATTTTGCTTAAATATATTTAATTATTTTAGCAATATTTGCTGAAAAGATTAATTGTTCTTCACTATATAACCTTTGCACTTTGTCAACAGTTATCCATATATATATGTTTTGGTCTATTTCTGGACTCTGTTCTGTTCCATTGATCGACTTGTATATTTTTACACAACCATGCTATCTTGAAGACTGTAGTTTTTTTTTTTTTTTTTTTATTGTTTCAAGTATTAGAAATAGTAGTAAATATGTCTCCTTTTTTTTTTTTTTCCCCAACTGAGCTTCCCCAGCCTCCCCTACCCCCTGGCACATGTCCTCACCTCCCTCCCAGTGTCTTGTGTCCATTGGTTATGCTTATATGCATGCATACAAGCTGACAAAATAGACTTTGAAGTGAAGACCATAACAAGAGACAAGAAAGGCCACTTCATAATTCTAAAGGGATCAATACAAAAAGAGGATATAACTCTGGTAAACATTTATGCACCCAATGCAGAGCACCCAAATACATAAAAAACAAACAAACAAACAACAAACAAAATCTTCTGGAAGATATTAGGGGTGAGATTGACAGCAACATTAACATCACTGGCTAAGACTGTAGTTTTATAGCATATCTTGAAATAACATAGTGGTAGTCCTTCAAATTTTTTTTTCAAATTTGCTTTAAATCATCTATGTCTTTGCAGTTCCATGTTAAATTTTTAAAGTATTGTTTAAAGTATTACATATGTCTCCTTTTCCCCCCATTGACCTCTCCTCAGCCACTCCCATCCCCCAGAACATGCCCTCACCTCCCTAGTGCCTGTGTCCTGCCGGGAGCCGGTCCATCTTGATGTTTCAAGGGACCTGGCATATATGGCATACTGTTCTTAATATGTTTGCTCACCTATTTGGCACTATGTGTTTTAACCAAGGTCTCTGAGAAAGGTTGTTTTCCCAGGTAGGGATTTTCCCCTGAAGTTAGGGAGGGAATAAAACCTCTTAACTAAGTGCCAGGCAGGTAATTAATCACTTTAACTACGAACAATCATGCTTAAGCTACATAATCTTTACTCCCTGGAATGGAGATAAGAAACACCCTAACCTTTGGAATAGAGATTGATAGGATTGGAATCAACTGGTATAAATACAGATGTAACAAGACAGAACTTAGAAGACAGAACCAAGAGACACAGAACCTACACAGAACCTAGAGACAGAAGAACTTCGCTGGAGAGAACATGGCAAAAGATCCTGGACTGAACCTGACCACAGAAATTGGCAAGAGAACCTGACTAGAACCTGGTGAGTGAACCTGGCTGGAGAACCTGGACAGAACCTGGCTGGAGAACCTAGCAAGAGAACATGGACACAGAACCTGGCTGGAGATCCTAACCAGAACTTCACTGGAGTTCCAGACCAGAACTTGGCTGGAGATCCTGGCTAGAGATCCTGGCTAGGCTGCTGATCAACTGAACGCTGTCTCCATGTCATTCCTTCTTTGCCGACTCTGTCTACACCTTTGGGGACCCTCTGGACCTGCTGGGGCAGGACCCCAGCAGTGTCCATTGGTTATGCTTATATGCATGCATACAAATCCTTTGGCTGATCTCTTACCCTCTCCCCTCATCCTTCCCTGCCTTCCCTCTGAGGTTTGATGGTCTGTTAGATGCTTTTCTGTCTTTAGGTCTCTTTCTGTTCACTAGTTTATGTTGTTCATTATATTCCACAAATGAGTGAGATCATTTGATATTTATTTTTCTCCAACTGGCTTATTTCACTTAGAATAATGCTCTCCAGGTACATCCCATACTGTTGCAAATGGTAAAAGTTCTTTCTTTTTTATAGCAGCTTAGTATTCCATTGTGTAGATGTACCACAACTTTTTAATCCACTCATCTGCTGATGGGCACTTTGGCTATTTCCAAATCTTAGATATTGTAAATTGTGCTACTATGAACATAGGGGTACATATATCCTTTCTGATTGGTGTTTCTGATTTCTTAGGATTTATTCCTAGAAGTGGGATCACTGGGTCAAATGGGAGTTCCATTTTTAGTTTTTTGAGGAAACTCCATACTGTTCTCCACAGTGGCTGCACCAGTCTGCATTCCCACCAGCAGTGCATGAGGGTTCCTTTTTCTTCAGATTCTCTCCAGCACTTGTTGTTTGTTGAATGCTTGATGATAGCCATTCTGACAGGTGTGAGATGGTACCTCATTGTCGTTTTGATTTGCATCTCTGAGATGATTAGTGACTTTGAGCATGTTTTCATATGTCTTTTGGCCTTCTGTCCTCTTTCAAAAAGTGTCTATTTAGGTCCTTTGCCCATTTTTTTATTGGATTGTTTATCTTCCTTTTGTTAAGATGTATGAGTTGCTTATAAATGTTGGAGATTAGACCCTTATTGGATATAACATTGGCAAATGTGTTCTCCCATGCAGTGGGCTTTCTTGTTGTTTTGTTGATGGTTTCTTTGGCTGTGTAGAAGCTTTTTATTTTGACAGTCGCATTGGTTTATTTTCTCCTTAGTTTCCATTGTCCTAAGAGTTGTGTCAGTAAAGATATTGCTATGACATATGCCTGATATTTTGCCGACTATGGATTCTCCTAAGATTTTTATGGTTTCCTATCTTATGTTTAAGTCCTTTATCCATTTTGAGTTTATTTTTGTGTATGGTGTAAGTTGGTGGTCTAGCTTCATTTTTTTGCATGTATCTGTCCAATTTTCCCAACACCATTTATTGAAGAGACTGTCTTGACTCCATTGTATGCTCTTGCCTCCTTTATCAAATATTAATTGAGCATAATGGCTTGGGTTGATTTCTGGGTTCTCTGTTCTGTTCCATTGGTTTATATGTCTGTTCTTGTGCCAGTACCAGGCAATTTTGAGGACAGTGGCTTTGTAATTCAGCTTTGATCTGGTATTGTGATTCCCTCCAAGTTTGTTCTTCTTTCTCAAGATTGCTGCAGCTATTTGGGGTCTTTTTTTATTCCAGATGAATTTTTGGAGAGTTTGTTCTTGGTCTGTGAAATATGCCATTGGTAGTTTAATGGGGATTGCATTGAATCTATAGATTGCTTTGGGTAGTATGCACATTTTAATGCTGTTGATTCTACCAATCCATGAACATGGTATATTCTTCCATTTGTTTATGCCTTCCTCTATCTCTTTTTTCAATATTCTGTTGTTTTCTGAGTACAGATCTTTTACCTCCTTAGTTAAGTTTATCCCTAGGTATCTTAATTTTTTTGTTGCAATGGTAAATGGGAATGTTTTTTTAGTTTCTCTTTCTGTGAGTTCATTATTGGTGTATAAATAAGTCATAGATTTCTGGGTGCTACTATTGTATCCTGCTATGTTGAGCTGAAAGGATCCCTGGAAAAAATTCCAGTTCAACACTGGAAGATCATTTTTTGCCTCTGTGTCTGGTGCAGTTTCTATTTCTAAGTTGATGACAAAGCTTTATATATATACTAGAGGCCCGGTGCACAAAAATTTGTGCACTCAGGGAGAAGGGAGGGTCCCTCAGCCCAGCCTGTGCCCTCTCGCAGTCTGGGACCCCTCGGGAGATAACGACATGCTGGCTTAGGCCTGCTCCCGGGTGGCAGAGGGCAGGCCCAATCCCTAGGTGCAGCCCCTGGTCAGGCTCAGAGCAGGGCCGATTGGGGGGTTGGGGCACTGCCCCCTGTCACACTCAAGGCAGGGTCAATGGGGAGGTTGCGGCACCACCCCCTGTCATGCACAGAGCAGGGCCAATCAGGAGGTTGAGGTGCTGCCCCCTGTCACGCA
Organism: Myotis myotis; assembly: GCF_014108235.1. Classification (NCBI taxonomy): domain Eukaryota; kingdom Metazoa; phylum Chordata; class Mammalia; order Chiroptera; family Vespertilionidae; genus Myotis; species Myotis myotis. Next base: position 190,526,873 of record NW_023416335.1, read on the forward strand.
CAGAGCAGGGTCGATCAGGGGGTTGGGGAGCTCCCCCCTGTCATGCACAGAGCAGGGCCCATCGGGATTGGGGAGCTCCCCCGTGTCACACAAAGAGTAGGGCCGATAGGGGAGTTGGGGCACCGCCCCCTGTCACACACAGAGCAGGGCGGATCAGGGGCTTGGGGCGCCGCACCCTGTCACACTCAAGGCAGGGCCGATGGGGAGGTTATAGCTCTATCCCATCACACATAGAGCAGGGCCCGTAGGGGGTGGTTGGGGCGTTGCCTTCTATCAACCACAGAGCAGGGCTTATCAGGGGGTTGGGGCGCCGCCACTGTCACTCTCAGAGTAGGGCTGATCAGGTGTTGGGGCACCGCAGCCTGTCACACAGAGAGCTGCAGGGCGATCAGGGGGTTGGGGAGCTCCCCCCTATCAGGCACAGAGCAGGGCTGATCAGGGGGTTGGGGCGCCTTCCCCTGTCACGAACAGAGCAGGGCTGATAGGGAGGTTGTGGCCCCGCCCCCGTCACACACAGAGCTGCAGGGCGATCAGGGGGTTTGGGCACTGCCTCCTGTCACGCTGATCCGGTGCCGGGAGGCCTCGCAGCTCCGCTGATCCCGGTGCTGGGAGGCATATTACCCTTTTACTATATAGGTTAGAGTCCTTGTGCATGGGTGGGGGCCGGCTGGTTTGCCCTGAAGGGTGTTCTGGATCAGTGTGGGGGTCCCCACTGGGGTGCCTGGCCAGCCTGGGTGAGGGGATGATGGCTGTTTGCAGCTGGTCACACACCCTTCAGGGTGGGGGTCCCCAGTGGGGTGCCTGGCCAGTCTGGGTGAGGGGCTGAGGGCTGTTTTCAGGCTGGCGGGTGACTGAAGCTCCCAACTGCTCCTTTTTTTCTTTTTTTTTCATTCTGGGCCAACTTTAGCTCTGAGGCTCCAGCTCTTAGGCCTCCACTGCTGAAAGCAGGTTTCTGGCCTTTGTTTACCTTCTGTATTTGAAACAATGTTGCGATCCTGCTGGCTGAAGCCCAGCAACTAAAGCAGGTTTCTGGGGTTTTGTTTAGCTTCTATATTTGTAACATAGTTGCTTAGAGTTGCAGCTCAGAGGCTGGCAGTGGCAGGCGGGGAACGTTGGAGGCCTCCGTTAATGAAGCAAGCAAGCCTCATGTTTGCTTCCAGCTGCCTGGCTGCCGGCCGCCCATCTTGGCTGGCAGTTAATTTGCATATCACCCTGATTAGCCAATGGGAAGGGTAGCAGTCATACACCAATTACCATGTTTCTCTTTTATTAGATTAGATATATATAATTTCAGAGAGGAAAGGAGAGGGAGAGAGAGAGAGATAGAAACACAATGATGAGGATTGAGCCCACAACCCTGGTGAAATCCAGGCACATGCCCTGACTGGGAATTTAACTGTGACCTCCTATTTCATAGGCCAATGCTCAACCACTGAGCCATACCAGCTGGAAAATTCCATTAACATATCTTGCCGGGAGCCGGTCCATCCTTGCTGTTTCAAAGGACCTGGCATATATGGCATACTGTTCTTAATATGTTTGCTCACCTTCTTGGCACTATGTGTTTTAACCAAGGTCTCTGAGAAAGGTTGTTTCCCCAGGTAGGGATTTTCCCCTGAAGTTAGGGAGGGAATAAAACCTCTTAACTAAGTGCCAGGTGGGTAATCAATCACTTTAACTATGAACAATCATGCTTAAGCTACATAATCTTTACTCCCTGGAATGGAGATAAGAAACGCCCTAACCTTTGGAATAGAGATTGATAGGATTGAATCAACTGGTATAAATACAGATGTAACAACACAGAATTAAGAACACAGAACTTAGAACACAGAACTTAGAACACAGAACTTAGAAGACAGAAGAGAGAAGACAGAACCTACACAGAACCTTAAGACAGAAGAACTTCGCTGGAGAGAACATGGCAAAAGATCCTGGACTGAACCTGACTACAGAAATTGGCAAGAGAACCTGACTAGAACCTGGTGACTGAACCTGGCTGGAGAACCTGGACAGAACCTGACTGGAAAACCTAGCGAGGGAACATGGCTACAGAACCTGGCTGGAGAACCTGAACAGAACCTGGCTGGAGAACCTAGTAAGAGAACATGGACACAGAACCTGGCTAGAGATCCGAACCAGCACTTCGCTGGAGATCCAGACCAGAACTTGGCTGGAGATCCTGGCTGGAGATCCTGGCTAGGCTGCTGATGAACTGAACGCTGTCTCCATGTCATTCCTTCTTTGCCGACTCTGTCTACACCTTTGGGACCCCTGGACCTGCTGGGGCTGGACCCTGGCAGTCACAAGTTTCACCTCTTTTCTAATTCTTTTATTATGTTAATAGAACACCTGACAGATAATTTACAATTCTACTCTTAGAGAGTGAAAAAAACAATCTATACTAATAATAGTCTACGGCTGTCAAGACCAGGATGGACTACCGAACAGTGGGCCCCTGGCCACTGAGGCACGCAGGTGGGAAGGGTCTGTGGGCTCTGGGCCTCTGGGGCATGGCAGTGGGAGAGATCTGTGGGCTCTGGGCTGCTGGGGCGTGGCAGCGGCAAGAATGGTCTGTGAGCCCTGGGCCTCTGATGTGCAGCAGTAGTGAGAAAGGTCTTTAACCCCAGGCTGCTGAGGCAAGGAGGTGAGAAGGGTCTGTGGGCCCCAGGCCGCCAGGGTGCTGTGGAACTCTGGGTCTCATACTTTTGGGGGTGTGGCCGGCCTTCAAACTAGACTGTGACAAGTGGGAGGAGGGAGCCCCATTCCTCACAGAATCCACTGTTGGGAGAAGGGAGCCTGCCTGCCTGATTGCCCCTAACCACTCTGCCTGCCTGCCTGACGAGGGTTCTCGGATTGAGAGAGGGTTCAGGCCAGGCTGAGGGAACCCCATCCCCCTGCACAAATTTCATGCACTGGGCCTCGAGTAATAATATAATTTAAGTTCAATAAAGCATCCTATAAAACTGACAGCAGGCATCTACCTCAATGGATTCAGAAACATCAAGTCATCTGCCTTTGCTAAGGTCTTTTCTGAGATATGTTTAGATAGCACTACATTTTTTAAAAATAGATTTTTATTGATTTCAGAGAGGAAGGGAGAGGGGAAGAGAGATAGAAACATCAATGATGAGAGAGAATCATTGATTGGCTGCTTCCTGAACACTCCACAATGGGGATCAAGCCCACAACTGGGTTTGTACCCTGCCAAGGAATTGAACCCTGACCTCCTGGTTCATAGGTTGACACTCAACCACTGAGCAACACCGGCCAGATGATAGCATTACATTTAAAAAAATATATATTTTATTGATTTTTTACAGAGAGGAAGAGAGAGGGATAGAGAGTTAGAAACATCAATAAGAGAGAAACATCGATCAGCTGCCTCCTGCACACCCCCTACTGGGGATGTGCCTGCAACCAAGGTACATGCCCTTGACCGGAATCGAACCTGGGACCCTTCAGGCGGCAGGTCAACGCTCTATCCACTGAGCCAAACCGGTTAGGGCAGCATTACATTTTTTATTTATTTACACCAAATCCCAAATATTTTAAAAACACTAAATAAGAAACTTTTTCTAAATATTGTGCCCATCTTATTACACATGTGTATTGTATTTTGAAAATGATGTAGGATTCCTAATATATAATTTTTAAATACCTGATTATAGTCATGAGTGGCATAACAATGTTTCAGTCAACCATGAACCATGGTGGTTCATAAGATTATAATAAACTAAAAAATTCCTATCACCTAGTGACAACATGGCCATCATAATGTTGTAGTGCAATGCATTACTCACATGTTTGTGGTGTTGCTGGTATAAATAAACTAGGCTGCCAGTTGTATAAAATCACATACAATTGTGTATAATACATAATATTTGATAATGACAACTAGGTTACTGTTTGTGAATTTACTATACAATACTTTTTATCATTATTTTAGAGTAATTTTTTCTACTTATTGTAAAACAGTAGGCAATGTTATACTACTAGCAACAGCATACATGTTGTGTTTACTGTGTCTCCTGATTGCATTATTTCCTCTTGTGCTTGATCTAATCTCATGTTGTTTTGTTTATTGTGGCTCCTACATTTACAAAATCCACTGCTGATCTTGCCAGTAAGAAGCCACATCAAGTGATTGATCTGAAAGTAAAACTAGGACTACAAAAGTGGAAAATCTGTGATGGTTTTTCCTCACCAGTTAGGCATTCCACCATGGCTATGATCTTGAAGAACTAGAGCAAAGTGACAGACACTGTTAGAACATCAGCTTCATTGAAGGTAATCAGGCTAATATAAAATTTTGAGAAAGGCTCATATAAGCTATGGAGAAACTTCTAATATCTGGATTGAAGATCAGGCACAGAAATGTATCCCTCTCAGTACTATGGCAATCACAGACAAAGCAAAGAGTTTGTGATGTTCAAAGCAAAGGCTGGATCCACCTACAATATTGAATTTCCTGCTAGCTCTGGGTGATTTAAACAATTCAAGGATCATTATTTATTACACTAGAGACCTGGTGCACAAATTTATTCACTAGTGGATCCCTTGGCTTTGCCTGTGGGATTGGGCCAAAACTGGTTCTCCGACATCCCCCAAGGGGTCTCGGTTTGCAAGAGGGTGCAGGCCAGGCCAAGGGGCCCCACTGGTGCACGATCAGGGCCGGGGAAGGATGTGGGAGGCTGGCCAGCCAGGGAGGGACTGTGGGAGGGCTCCTGGCTGTGTCTGTTCCATCTCGCTCAGTCCTAATCAGCCAGACCCCAGCAGCAAGCTAACATACTGGTTGGAGCATCTGCCCTCTGGTGATCAGTGCATGTCATAGCGAGCAGTTGAGTGGCCTTAACATATCATTAGCATATTACACTTTGATTGGTTTAACAGATGACAGAAAGACCGGACACTTAGCATATTAGGCTTTTATTATATAGGATAATGTGAAAGTAAGTGGTGAGTCTCCAGTTCTGTTGTGAAGACAGTTGAAGAATTTTTAGGAACTCTAGATAAACTGATTGTGAAAGAAAAGAACTTGCCAGAGTAAATATTCAATATGGATAAAATGTCCCTATTCTGGAAACAGACACCTAGAAGGAGTTTCATCCATAAAGAGACCAAATCAATGCCAGGTTTTAAGGCTCTTAAAAACAGAATACCAGTCTTGCTTGGAGATAATGTTGCAAGGTACAAATTAAAACCCTTTGTGATCTGGCACAGTGAGAACCACAGGGCCTTGGAGCATATTAATAAGCACACACTGCCAGTGCACTACAGGAGCAGTAAGTCACGGATGGTCCAGCCCCTCTTCTACAATACCCTCTTGAATTGCTATGCCAGTGAAATGAACTACTGTTTGAAGAAAAACATAACTTTCAAGATTCAGCTTATTGTTGATAATATTCCTTAAATCCTCCTTTTATTGGTAATCTTCATCCCAATATCAAAGTGGTGTTTCCTGTTTCCCCCATTTAAATACCATATCTTTGATTCAACCAATGAATCAAGGAGATATAGCAATTTTTAAGGCCTATTACCTGAGGAGGGCTATTGTTGCTACTGAGAAAGATACTGATGCAATTCTGGAAAGATTACAACATCTATGATGGCATCATGAACTTTGCTTGGACTTGGGGTGATGTCTTGGTGACATCACCCCAATGACATATGGAAAAAATGGAAAAAGACACTCAAGAGGTTCCACCATGACTTCAAAGAATTTGCCAAAGATGGGGAAGTTGCAAAAATCAACAAGGCTGCAATTGAGATGCCAAACAATTTTAAGCTGGGTGTGAATGAGAATGACATTGAGGAACTCCTAAAGATAGTGTCTGAGAAATTGTCTGATGAGAAGTTATTGGAATTGGAGCAGGAATGCATAGCTCAAGAGGCAAGAGAAGAAGAACCCCCCCAAAAATTCACACTGAAGAGTTTATCAGAAGATTTGCAGACCTCAATAAGTTCCTTAAAAAGTTTTAAAACATGGGCTCCAACACCAAAAGGTTTCCATTATTAGAGAGAAAGTTCATGCTGCATTATCTACTTAAATCTATGACTAAATAAACCACACACACAAGTAAACCAGCATGGACATATTTCTAAAGAGTAATTAACCTCTTCAAGAAGAGCCTCAGGCAGGTCCTTCAGGAGGTATTCTAGAAGAAGGCGTTGTTATCATAGGAGATGGCAGCTGGAGATCTTCCAGTGGATAGGATGTGGAGGTGGAAGACAGTGATATCAATGATCCTGACCCTGTGAAGGCCTAAGCTAATATGTATCTTTGTGTTTTGCTTTTAACAAAAAAGATAAAAAGGCCGTAGCCAGTTTACTCAGTGGATAGAGCATCGACCTGTGGACTGAAGGGTTCCAGGTTTGATTCTGGTCAAGGGCACATGCACAGGTTGCAGGCTTGATCCCCAGTAGGGAGTGTGCAGAAGGCAGCCGATCAATGATTCTCTCTCATTATTGATGTTTCTATCTCTCTCTCTATCTCCCTCTCTGAAATAAATAAAAATATATTTTTAAAAAAGTTTAAAGAGTAAAAAAAAATATTTTTTAATTAACAACAGGGAAAAGCTTATTGCATGAAGATACAAAGAAAGAAAATAATTTTGTACAACTGTATAATGTGTTTGTATTTTATGTTTTATCACAAAAATAAAAAAGTTAAAAAATTCTGTAGTGAAAATTTACAGTAAGCAAAGGTGAACTTACTACCAAGTGACAAAAATGATTTTAATAAATGTAGTGTAGACTGTGTGTATAATGTTTACATAAGGTCTACAGGCATGTGTACTAATGTCCTAGACCTTCACACTCATCACCACTCACTCACTGACCCATTCAGAGCAATTTCCACTCTTGTGAGCTTCATTCATGGTACGTGCCCTATACAAGTGTACCTTTTTATTTTCATTTTTTTATACCATACTTTTACCGTAACTTTTCCAAGTTTAGGTACGTTTAGATACACAAGTACTTAACATCCTATATAATAAAAGACTAATAAGCAAATCAACCAAACAGCAGAACAACCAGTCACTATGATGTGCACTGACCACCAGGGGGTGCGCCGCCAGCCAGAAGCCGGGCTCATGGCTGGCAAGTGCAGCAGCAGTGGCAGGAGCCTCTCACACCTCTGTGGCAGCACTAAGGATGTCCAACTGACGGACATCCCCTAAGGACTCCTAGACTGCCAGAGGGTGCAGGCCAGGCTGAGGGACCTCCCCGAGTACATGAATTTTGTGCACCAGGCCTCTAGTTGTGTTATATTACCTACAGTATTTATTACAGTAACATGCTGTAGAGCAGTGGTTCTCAACCTTCCTAATGCCACAACCCTTTAATCCAGTTCCTCATGTTGTGGTGACCCCCAATTTCATTGTTACAAATTGAACATAATTAAAGCATAGTGATTAATCACAAAACAATATGTAATTATATATGTGTTTTCCGATGGACTTAGGCGACCCCTGTGAAAGGGTCATTCGACCCCCAAAGGGGTCGCGACCCACAGGTTGAGAACCGCTGCTGCAGAGGCTTATAACCTGGGAGCAATAGGCTAGACCAGGGGTGGGCAAACTTTTTGACTCGAGGACCACAATGGGTTCTTAAACTGGACCGGAGGGCCAGAACAAAAGCATGGATGGAGTGTTTGTGTGAACTAATATAAATTCAAAGTAAACATCATTACATAAAAGGGTACGGTCTCTTTTTTTTTTAGTTTTGTTCATTTCAAACGGGCCAGATCCGGCCCGTGGGCCGTAGTTTGCCCACAGCTGGGCTATATACCGTATAGCCTAAGTATGTAGTAGGCTATACAAGTGGTCGGCAAACTGGCTCACGAGCCACATGCAGCTCTTTGGCCCCTTGAGTGTGGCTCTTCCACAAAATACTGACTTATGTGCATGGGCCACGAAGTTTCAATCTCACTGTACGTGCACGCCCACAAGTGGGATTTTGTGGAAGAGCCACACTCAAGGGACCAAAGAGCCGCATGTGGCTCGTGAGCCGCAGTTTGCCGACCACTGGGTTATACCATCTAGGCTTGTGTAAATGCACTCAGTGATGTTCACACAACAACAAAATCACCTAATGAAACATTTCTCAGATGAAACATTTGACAAACAGATGTGCATTAGACATTTTTCTTACTTTTTAAAAATTTTATTTATTCATTTAACAACTCTCTATCACAGAGGTGGGAGAGGCTCCCGCCACTGCCACTGCGCTCGCCAGCTGTGAGCCTGGCTTCTGGCTAAGTGGCTTACCCCCTGGTGGTCAGTGCACATCATAGCAACCGCTCATTCTGCTGTTTAGTCAATTTGCATATTAGCCTTTTATTGTATAGGATGTTAAGCACTTGTGTATCTAAACATACCTAAACTTAGGAAAGTTATGGTAAAAGTATGGTCTAAAAAATGAAAATAAAAAGGTACACTTGTATAGGGCACGTACCATGAATGAAGCTCACAAGAGTGGAAATTGCTCTGAATGGGTCAGTGAGTGAGTGGTGAGTGAGTGTGAAGGTCTAGGACATTAGTACACATGTCTTCTTTCTTTAGTGCTAACAAGGTACTTACAGTCTAGTGTGGAGGAAGACAATGAACAATTAAATTAAATTAGCTACATATATACTAGTTTATTCGTTCATTTAATACATGCAAGTGCTTCTCTAAATGCTGGGAATTAGTAGTGACAAGTTCCCTGCCCTCTGGAACTTATGATATGGTGGCAGAAACTAAAAATAAAATAAAGAGCTTTCCCACCTGCTCTCCCCTCCCTCCGAGTGCCACAGCAAGTCCTAGCCACAGCAATCAGACAAGAAGAGATAAAAGGCATCCAAATTGGAAAGAAGGAAGCAAAACTGTCATTATGATCATTTTGGGGACCTCATCAGCCATGAGGAGATGTTCTCCGATATCTACAAGATCCGGGAAATCACAGACGGGCTGTGCCTGGAGGTAGAGAGGAAGATGGTCAGTAGGACAGAGGGTAACATTGATGACTCGCTTATTGGTGGAAATGCCTTTGCTGAAGCCCCTGAGGGCTAAGGTACCGAAAGCACAGTAATAGCTGGTGTTGATATTGTCATGAGCCATCATCTGCAGGAAACCAGCTTCACAAAAGAAGCCTACAAGAAGTACATCAGAGATTATATGAAACCAATCAAAGGGAAACTTGAAGAACAGAGAGCAGAAAGAATAAAGCCTTTTAGAGGAAGCTGATCTGTTATCAGCTTCCTCTAACTTGCCTCGAAATTTCTAATACAAAGCAGCAGATGGCACCACCATGTCATTCCCTCCTGCCTGGTTTTGATAACTCTTTTTTAATTAATTCATACTGACTTAGATCACACACCACAGGAAATCTATTTTCATCTTTTAGTTATCTTGCTCCTTTCTTACTCACCATACAAATATCCCCAAAGAGATTTAAGACCCATCATTATTTTACTGGTGAGGAAACCAGTAGAGAAAATTAAACAGCACATCTAAAGTCACTCAGTGACAAGAACAAAGCAACATGATGCATTTATTCGCTAGAACATGGACTCTGAATTTAGAAATTCTGCCAATAACAGATATTTTTTCCCTTATGCAATTAAATGGTCCTATCTTGTGCCCCACTCCCCTTTAAAAAATGAATGGAATATACCAGGTGAATTCCTTCCAAATATTTTGTGGGTTTAATTGCTTTATTTTCTAGATAAAATTATTTATGAAATTCCCAAATATAAAACAAGAAAAATCAGAGATGCTCTAGTCATATCAATACTGGGAAATCTACAGACTTTTCTGTTTGGCCTATCTTGCATCAAGTTTTGCTATATTTTTCTTCCTATTAGAGATGATTTTGAGTTAAAGGTCACAGGACAAAAAGAAATATAGCAAATATATTCAATTAACCAAAGCCTGGATACCTATTTAGTGACAAAATGCAAAGAAGAAGGAAGGGCCATTATGGATGGAAAAAAGAGGGATAATATCACATGTGACTTAAAACAAACAAATACACATACAAAAAACTTCCCACTTCAAAATAACACCAACCATTCTTAGTCTACTCCTTGCTTTCCAAAGGCAATGGAAGGACAACTTGCTAAAGTACAGCATAGAAAATATAGTCAGTAATATGGTAATAACTATGTGCGATGCCATGTGGTTACTGGAAATAACAGGGAGAACATTGTATAAAGTATATGATTGTCTAATTGTTATCAGTGGGTGCAATCTGTGTCCTCATCTATTACCGATGGACATGGAGTTCTTGTGATGTGGCAAGGAAAGGAATTTCCTGAGACTCATTTGGGAGGATGAGTGATCCTTATTTCCATGGAATTAAACCACTGGGTTTCCAATGTTGCATTTTCCTATGTCCTGCCATGGAAGAAGTCCAATCTTGTCTTCAGTAGGGCAAGAATTAAGACCACTTTCCAGAGTCTTCACTCCATATTAAAGCACAGTCCAGTCCAGCATCCTACATGTAGAGTCTGCATGGCCCTGGGCCATGGGGTTGCTTAAGATTACATGGCTATGGAGAGAGAACAGGCAAGTGCATGTGGCGAGTGTGGGTCACAGAGCAAGAGTGTCAGAGCACAAGAGCAGAACAAGAAGAGTAAGAAGGGCAACAGAGAAGGTGCTCATTGGGGCTTATAACAAGGAGCTTAATCCATTAACCCTTCAAGATTTCATGTGCTTGCAGTGGCTTCACCACCCATAGCCAAAATTATCTTTTTCCCAGGTTAGACTGACAAGCAAGCACCCTCCTTATGTCATCCAAACTTCACTGTGCATAAGCCCATCTCCCCTTTTGTTGGATCCATTCCCCTAGTGACCTGCGGGAAATGGACAGGTGGTTTTCTGGGGAGTGTGAAACTGTAGCTTTCTGGTGACACTGCCCAGATGACCATGCCTATAATGTCTGACCTCTCACTTTCTTTCTTCCTATTATTAATATTAATTACTAGTTAATCATGACAATAACATAACCATTATGCTACACCGGGTGTGGGGTGGGCAGGAGGCAGCCAATCAATGGCTGTCTATCATCATTGATGTTTCCATCACTCTCTCCCTTTCCCTCTCTGAAATCAATAGGCCAGTCAAGGCAGGCCCCCTGATCGCCCTGTTGGTCGCCCCTCAAAGGGAATCGACCAGTGGCGGTGGGAGGGGCAGGGCCAGCTAGCGAGAGGGCGGTAGCAGGGGACAGGGATGGTTGGTGAGCAGGCAGTGCCAGGCCGGCCAAGGCAGGTGCCAGCAGGGACCCCCTGATTGCCCTCCTGGTCACCCCACAGATAGGCCCTGATTGCCGGCTAGGCCTAGGAACCCTACACGTGCATAAATTTTGTGCACTGGGCCTCTAGTCTATATAATAAAAGCCTAAGCAACTGTTATGGCAGAACAACCGGAATGACCAGTGGCTATGATATGCACTGACCACTAGGGGGCAGATGCTCAATGCAGGAGCTGCCCCCTGGTGGTCAGTGTGCTCCCACAGGGGGAGAGCTGCTCAGCCAGAAGCTGGACTCATGGGGAGTTGGCCTAAGCCAGCAGGCGGACATCCCCCAAGGGCTCCCAGACTGTGAGAGGGTGCAGGCCGGGCTGAGGGACCCCCTCTAGTGCACATTATAAATTATTTACCTGCCCTTTAAGGTGTAAAATACACCACCCCAAACTTACTTCAAGGACCTTAGAGACATCTCCTTGAATGCAAACATTCAGGCAGTTAGGGAGATAATGCTTACTCTCCCAGTCCCTGTGGAAGGGAGGATAAGAGTGTGTAACTTCAGAGGAAGCACCACTCAGCTTCAACAGGTACCGTTGCTTCCTGTCATAAGGACAGACATTTCTTTCTCTTCTGGATAAGCAACAAATCCACATGATCTAGTCACATGGATTAACTCCCCTTAATGCCACTCAGCAACTTTTCCTTAGCACACTCCAGCCTTTAAAAAGTCTCTAGCCTTTTGTTTTGGGGAAGTTGCATGCAATCCAAGCTGGTCCTCTTCTCTATTTCTTTCAGTAGGAAAGAAAGATTACTGAAGGAAATCTGTCCTCATTGCTTCAATGTTACATTCCTCCTTCATTCTACTTGCTTCAAAGTCTTGTAAATGGGTTGAGTAGATCTCTAGTTTCCAGCAATGATAAGTATTTGGGGGGGGGGGGCATTACTATGGCACTTGGAATACAGGAAAAAAAAATCAAACATTTAGCATAATATTTCAGTCCCAGAATTCTCTATAATGTTACTAGCAATATAAGTGTATGAAATGGTGAATGAAGCAGTGTAGCAAAACAAAAAAGATCATACATTTTCCAGCAAGAGTAGATATTAGTTTGATGATTCCTTGCTTCAATATTTTTACTAGCTTCTTAAAACTGAGCAAGGGAGTAAAATTACTGTGTCTTAACTTTTTCATTTAAAAATAGGAAAAATAATACCTATCACATGGTCTTGTTGGAAAATTAAGGTTGAATGAGAAAACATGCTCACTGGCTAGTACTTAGCTTATAGTAATTGTTCAATAAATAATTATTACTTTGTATTATCAATCCCTGGCAAATCCCAAAGAAATTTGTTTAGTCTCTGTTGTTATAACAATGTACCTTTTTATAGCATCCTTCATATACCTATCTGTAGGTTTCCACTATGAGAGAATGAGTTTCTTCATTTATCCTTGTATTCAAGCTCCTGCCATTTCAAAAGATGGGCATTCAATATATGCTTAGTGAATGAGTGAGTACATGAATAAATGAATGAATGTATAGTAAAACAAAGTAATGATAAAATTACGGTACCAAAATTGTTTGATAGTTTACATAGGCCAAGCCAATTGGTGATGCAAAATTTATTTGTGACTGTAATGAAAACAGCATAAGATATTAATCTTTTTATGCTTCTTATTTTTGGTCTGAAATAAACACCTGTCTATGGTGCTGCCTTATAATTTTTTTAAGGCATCAGTCTCAGAAACAGGATCTAAAGATATAAATGGGAACTTACAACATAGTTTTCATTTCCTGCTTTTGCATAACTGGTTGGACTACTTACTTAAGCTCAACTTGTTAAAGCTCATTAAATGCATATCTCACATGACTTGCCTCATAGATCCTCTTTGGTCCACAGACAATTGTCTTAGAAGAGAGGGAAGAGCTCTCAAATATTGTGTCAATTGAGGAACTCCAGGGAACAATGGCATACGGATCTGAGCTAGAAAATTTGGATGAAGATGGATATACGCAGTTACAGTTCAGCTCCAGAGGCATCACCAAGATACCTGTGTCCTCAGAGAAAGGTATTTTTTCTTTCTGCCTTCCACATTTTCATTCCATCAACTAAGACACTTAAACAAGTGGAGAAAATTTGAAAGACTTGTGAATGTAAGGGTCTTAGTAATATATATATATATATATATATATATATATATATATGCACATATATATGTATATATATTATTTTTAAAAAAACTTTTACTTTTTAGAAAAGTTTTAGATTTAAAGACAAATTGCAAAGACAGTACAAAGTTTTAAAATATTAATATATTTTAAAAGGTTTTCCAAAGTCACTGAAGATAAGCCTTTCTTGTAGCAACCATTCGGTGACTAATTATTAATATTTAAATTAATTATGAGGACGATAGAAAGTACAATATCTGTTCTACAGAAATAGATTGATCAGCAGCGAGGAACTCGTTAATAAGTATGATAAGCTGCAAAGATGAAAGAATTTCAATAGGAGTGACTTGTCTGATAGAAGTAAATTGTAGAATGGAGGTCAAGAAAACTGAAAGTTGCCGAAACCGGTTTGGCTCAGTGGATAGAGCGTCGGCCTGTGGACTGAAAGGTCCCAGGTTCGATTCCGGTCAAGGGCATGTACCTGGGTTGCGGGCACATCCCCAGTAGGAGATGTGCAGGAAGCGGCTGATCGATGTTTCTCTCCCATCGATGTTTCTAACTCTCTATCTCTCTCCCTTCCTCTCTGTAAAAAATCAATAAAATATATATTTAAAAAAAGAAAAAAAGAAAACTGAAAGTGTATACATAAACCATATCAAGATATCAGGGATAAGAAAGACAAGAATGAAAAGATGGAAGATAGGTGAGAGATAAAGACAAACTTATGATTTTGTGGTAAAGGCCAAAGGGAAGTTAGAAGTTATAGGATTTAGAATACTGAACCTGATTTTTTATGTGTATGTGGTAAGAGCTGGGTTTGGATGTTTTTAAAAAACAAAAGAAATTCTTTGTAAACCAGTGAAGAAAAATATATGCATTAGATGAAAAGGTCCTATTAGTAACCCATGAGTCTTAAAGAAAATGTGAAAGAAGTGGAATATGGAGAAGAGCATTAAAAAATCTTTTTCTTCCATTTAGTCTCCTCTATAATTCTCCTATCTGACAATTCCCTTAAGTGCTCTTACTACTTATTCTTCGTTAAAGGGAAAACTATATTCTTGGAGTGGTGATGCTCACATAAAATGAGTTCCCTGTTATCAGGAAAAAGACTATCCACAAGGTTTGACATCAGAATTTGCTCTCTTCTGCTTTCTGGTCATTCACATTGCCCAATTATTTTGCTCTCACCACTTACACAATGCTTTTTTTGGGCAACCTGTTGGGGAAGAGTGGAGAAACTGGATGATGCAAGAGGTAGGGAGGTGGGTGTGTTTTCATGCATATGTATAAATAGACACACAGTGAGTTACCTATAATCTGCTAGTAGTCTCTACTAGCAAACTACGTGCTTTTCCATGTGTTAGCTTGCTTAATTCTCACAATAATTCTTTGAAATATTATTACCTCATTTTTTCACAAAGATAATTTTTTTTTTAAAAAAAGAAATAATTTGCCCAAAGTCATGAAATACCTACATAAAAAGGGAAGATCACCCGTAGTAATCAGTACTATTTCCTCCACATGAAGCTATCTCTTCTAAGAATGAGTGGGATTTCAGGAATCCTGGTAATATCAAGACTTACAGACATCAATGTAGAACTGAAATTAGGAGTGCATAATTATAAAGGCACTGTGCTGAAATTACAATTCCAGAACCCAAAGAGATATGTTAAAGGTGGGGAAAAACTCAGACTAACCCTAGATAACTAGATAATCAGGGTATTAGTGATTAATGATTCAGTTTAGAATTTGCCAGATTTGGATGAATTGTAGAATTTAAGTGTACCATGATCCATCATCCTATTTCTTTTTTAAAAAAAAATACGTTTCTGCCCTAGCTGGTTTGGCTCACTGGTTAGAGTGTCAGCCTGCAGACTGAATGATCCCGGGTTCACTTCCAGTCAAGGGCACATGCCTGAGTTGTGGGCTCGATTCCCAGTGGGGGGTATGAAGGAAGCATTGTCCCGTGCACCAAAGGGTCATGGTCGGTTCCCAGTCAGAGTACGTGCCCAGATTGCAGGTTCCATCTCTCCCTCTCCTTTCCTCTCTGAAATCAATTATATATACAATAAAATATGCTTCTATTGATTTCAGGGAGAGGAAAGGAGAGGAAGAGAGAGAGAAAACATCAATGATGAAAGAGAATCATCTATTGCCTGCTTCCTGCATGCCCCCTACTGGGGATCGAGCCCACAACCCGGAGGCATTTGCCTTGACTGGGAATCAAACCGTTCATAGGTTGACGCTCAGCCACTGAGTCACACAGGCCAAGCATCCTGTTTCTTTATCCAATCCCTGTTCCCTCTGTCTCCATCAGGACCTTGTGCTGCATCTCTTCCTTGGCGTTCCATTGCTGTGACTTTGGGAATCCTATGCTTGGTAATACTGGTGATAGCTATAGTCCTGGGTACTATGGGTGAGTACTACTGTAGATTAACAGCAACAGATATTGAGCAAGCATTTATAATGTGCCAGACATTCTTTTAAAAGCTTGACATGCATTATGTAATTTAGTCTGTATATTAACCCTATTCAATTGGTGCTAGTAATTCTCATTTTATTTATAAGGGAAGTAAGAGTCTGGCAGGCTATTTTACTTTTTAAGGACCATAAACTAGTCAGTGGTAGGACCATGATTAGAAATTTAGGCAATCTGTCTACAAAACTCATACGCTGAACTACATCGCTCTACTCTCTTCCTGGTTTCAAAGCTGTGGAATTTCTGGAACAAACTAATGGAAGGAAACCAGTGGAAGTGAAGAAGAAAGTACAAAGTCGTGCTATCTAATAAAATAAATTCCCTAATAAGACTACAAGCTATTCTGATATCTCATGATTGAAGAAAACTGTTTTATATCTCATCTTTAACAGAAATGCCATTGGGTAATAGCAGAAATCACCTGAGGCACTTACTAAGTACTAAGTAGATATTTTGTAATGGATGAATAAATCTCCTTAGATTTTATATCTCATGCATTCTACTGTCAATAAAGTACTATTTTGCCTTCAGAGAGTCTTTATTAGATTATTTAATTATCAAATGTTTATTGAGTACAGTCTACATTATAGGTACTGGGCAGGTTCTCAAGGAGCTCTCATTTTTAAAATGTGAAAAAAAACACACGAAGATTTATTATTCCAAATTTATCATGGTTCCAATTGACTATATTCTATGTGCTTTTTGCTTTCTCCTTAATATTCTTTCTTCTCTGTTTCATTTTTCCTTTTTTTACTATATCACCTTCATGGAAGTTATTTTCCTCCCATCTATTTAATCTACCTATCATCTATTTATCTATCAGCTATCAATCTTTACCTCTGTATCAGCAATGTGTTATCTGTTTATCATTAATAAAAAATGTATCTCTTTCCCTGGCTGGCATGGCTCATTTGGTTGGAGTATCGTCCCATGCACCAAAGGGTCACGGTCGGTTCCCAGTCAGAGTACGTGCCCAGATTGCAGGTTCCATTCCCTCTCTGGGCATGTGTGGGAGGCAAATGATCAATGCTTCTTGCATCAATGTCTCTCTCTCTCTCTCTCTCTCTCTCTCTCTCTCTCTCTCTCTCTCTCTCTCTCTCTCCCTCCCACCCTCCCTCTTTCCTTCCCTCCCTTTCCCTCTCCTTCTCCCTCTCCCTCTTCATTACTTTCTTTCTAAAATCAGTAAAACAACAACAAAAAACCATATCCTTGGGTGAGGATTAAAAAAAAAGTATCTCTCTGGCCATCATCAGTCTGCTCTCTATATCTAAAAATATGTTTCTATTTTACTTGTTCATGTATTTTGTTCTTTAGATTCCATATATACCTTAAGTGGAATCATATGGTATTGGTCTTTCTCTGTCTGACTTATTTCACTTAGCATAATATCTTCTAAGATTTCATTCTTTTTTTATGGCTTAGTAATACACACACACACACACACACACACACACACACACACACACGTATATCTCACAACTTTTTTGCCCGCTTGCTTGGGTTGTTTCTATATCTTGGCTATTGTAGATAAGATTGCAGTGAACATGGGATGCATATATTCTTTTGAATTAGTCTTTATATTACAACAAAAATATGGATTTTGGAGTTTAAATTTTCAAACATAGTAGAATAATCCTTTTGTCACTATTGTTGCTATATGAAGGTATTTGGAGATCCAATTCAGGAAGCAACTCATTGAAGAATGACAATTTTCCATCAAGAAAACCCACACAATCATCTTTAGAAGAGAGTGTGGATTCTCCCAAGGCTCTCACAACCACAGGCAAGGGCAAAGTTAAATGAGTAATGGAATTCTTGGTTTAGGAAGGTTAATTATTGGTGTTATGGCCTGGAAGGGTGGGGGAAAGAGAAAACCTTTACATGCAGTGGCTGTGCATTCAAAGAAAGCACACATTAGTATTATCCCAGTCTAAAATGCCCCTGTCTTATATACAATGAAGTTATATCATAAATATCCATGTACTTGGCTGAGCAGTTCTAAGTTGGATATTTTTTCCAAATCAGTAACTAATTTATCCCTGTCTATGTGTTTAGGCCTACAGGAGATTTTATAATTTAAAATATTTTATTTGCCTTTGGGGAACTGAAATTTTATAGTGATATAGTAAGAATAAAAAATAAGACATCAGAAAGGAAAAAAGGGAGAGATAAAGGAAAGAAGGAAACATGTTGGTGAGAATTAAGAGGCTAAATGACACACATATAGAAGAGATAGACCTAATAGATATATTCCTGAAAACTCTAGTTAAATTAATTTTTACCACACAATTTCACTATAATTTTACATATACTTGACCTTCTAATTGTATCATAATTGAATATGACAACACTTGTACTTCAGTTTTCCTTCTGTGTACCCAGCCTTCCTTATGATTTATATCAAGTAGCTAATATTACAAAACATCAATACTCTGTAATGTGAATAATTGTTCTTATACTTTTTTCATTTGGGAAATTGCCTTCTGAAATGGATGTCATACCTGTAAAAAAGTTAACATGAAATTACCATATACCTCAATGATTTATTTTGAGTTGATTTACCTTAAGAGGTATGAAGAAAGGGAGTTTCATGCTGAATTTGAAGGAATTGTGGACAAGAGAGAAAGGAAGGTTGACTGTCTAAAACACTTTTTATGATTAATTCATTTTTAAATGAATGGGGACATTTTAATATGGCCTATTTTGTAAAGTCATATTCTTATAGTTTGAATTGAAATGGAAATATTTTAATGGTGATTTATTAATTATTCTTGTGTCCTCAGGATGGATGGTGCTTGCACCACATCATATTTATTTTCTATTTCCAGGAGTTCTTTCCAGCTCTTGTCCCCCTAACTGGATTGCACACGAGAATAGCTGTTACCTATTTGGCACATCATTGAATTCCTGGAATGGAAGTAAAAGACAGTGCTCTCAACTGGACTCTTATCTCCTGAAGATAGATAGTTCAAAAGAACTGGTAAGTGTAGATTTCAATCATAGTTATCTGTAGTCTATATGGAGCAGAAAAATAGAGATAGATTTCAGGTAATGATAATCTTCCTTTGGAAAAAGTGATATTTATTATTCTCCATAATTATAGTAAGAGCATGCATTAAGTGGGTAATGTTTATAATTTATGCTTTTCATTTTAATTAATTTAAAAATAAGCACATTGTATTTTAAAACAAATCCTTTTGAATACACTGCAAGTTTGCATGATTATAATAATCAAGCAACTACTAATTTTTGTGGATTTGGATTTTAATTTTCAAATTTGGAGATAGAACATTATCCCCCTTGTCATCATAATTATTAAGAAAAATAGCTGCAATAATAATATACATTTATACATCACTTATTCCTTAAAAGATACTGGAAAAGGCAAAGAGGTGAAAAAAGTAAACTTGATATTGCAATGCTCATGTAATTTGTAAGAAAAAAGAAACAACAGCTGTTAAAAGTTAAACACTTGGGCTCTGTCTGGGTGTCTCAGTTGGTTGGAGCATCCTCCTGTACATCAGAAAGGTTGCGAGCTCAATTCCTTGTCAGGGTACATAGCTAGGTTGCAAGTTTGATCCCTGGTAATGGTGCACATGGGAGGCAACTGATCAATGTTTCTCTCTCTTCTTCTTCTTCTTCTCTAAAATCAATAAAAACTATCCTTGGTGAGGATTTTTTTAAAAAGTTAAATATTTGGTATTGGCAACAAATGTGATAGGAATTCAGAGAGAGATCCCTGTGGACATAAAAACTTTTACAGAAAAGGTGGAACTTACAATTCCTCATGAATGAAGGTTAGCACTTAGATGGCCTATAAGAAGGGTTAGTAATCAGGGAACATTCTACACTATGAATCTAAACAGTTATTTTGGTGGAAAGTTAAATAAAATGACTCTGAAGAAATGAAATATGCCTTTTGAGACAGCGACATTCAAGAATTGGCACTTCTCTCGAGGTTGATGTCAGTGTACACATGCATCCTTCACCAAGGTGATTCACGGTGTCTATAAGAGCATCTCTCTGTCTCTTCTCTGTCTTTCTATCTCTATCATCTCTATTTATCTCTCTCTTCATGACATGTATTTGTATTTATGTTTCCCTACAGGAATTTATAGTAAAGCAAGTGTCTTCCCAACCTGTTAAGTCATTTTGGATAGGGCTCTCTCGCCCTCAGGCTGAAGGACCATGGCTCTGGGAGGATGGTTCAAAGTTCTCTCCTAACTTGTAAGTATCTAGAGAGACAAATTCTCATACCCTTGCTCAGAAAGGGAAGAGCATATCAAGCAGTTAAGAATCTGATTTGCCTCTTCCACCCAGTTCCCAGCCCATCCCAGGCCTTCACCACCCTATTGTCTGTGTCCAAGGGCAATGCATATATGCATCTAAGTTCTTTGGTTAATCTCTTTCTGCCGTCCCTCCTTCCCTCTGAGAGATTACAGATATAAATTAAATCATATGGTATTTGTCTTTCTCCGTCTGACTTATTTTACTTAGCATAACATGCTCAAAGTCCATCCATGTTGTCACAACTTGCAAGATTTCAATATTTTATGACTGTGTAATATTCCACTGGATATATGTACCACCTCCTTTTCATCTAATCATCTGTTGATGGGCACTTGGGTTGCTTCAATATCTTGGCTATTGTAAATAAATCTGCAATGCACATAGGGGTGCATATATCTTTTGGAATTAGTGTTTCAGGTTTCTTTGAATAAATTCCCAGAAGTAGAATTGCTGGGTTATAAGGTAGTTCTATTTTTTAAAATATATTTTTATAGATTTCAGAGAGAAAGGGAGAGGAATAGAGAGATAGAAACATCAATGATGAGAGAGAATCACTGATTGGCCACTTCCTGCATACCCCACATTGGGGATTGAACCCGCAACCCGAGCATGTGCCCTGACTGGGAATTGAACCATGACCTCCTGGTTCATAGGTCAATGCTCAACCATTGAGGAACACTAGCTGGGCATAGGTAGTTCTATTTTTAATTTTTGAGGAATCTCCATACTGTTCTCCATGGTGGCTGCACCAATTTGCATTCCCACCAACAGTGAACCAGGGGTCCCTTTCCTCCACATTCTCACCAACACTTGTTTGTTGATTACTGATGACAGCTATTCTGACAGGTGTGAGGTGGTAACTCATAGTGGCTTTATTTGCATTTCTCTGATGGTTAGTGATTTTGAGCATCTTTTCATGTCTATTAGCCATCTGTATGTGATCTTTGGAGAAATGTGTATTCAGGTCCTCTGTCCATTTTTTTTTGGTATTGTTTGCTTTTTTATTAAGTTGTATGAGTTATTTATAAACTTTGGATATTAACCCCTTACCAGATGTATCATTGGCAAATACCTTCTCCGGATTAGTAAATTGCCTTTTCATTTTCTTGATTTCTTTTTTTTTTCTTTTTTTTTTTCTTGCTGTGTAAAGACTTCTTTAGTTTAATGTAGTCCCATTTGTTTATTCTTTCTTTTGTCCCCCTTGCCTGACAAGATATCCTGTATAATAAAAGTCTAATATGTTAAGTGTCTGGTCGGCTGGTCGGCTGTTCAACCAATCAAAGCATAATATGCTAATGATATGCTAAGGCTGCTCAACCATTCACCATGACATGCACTGACCACCAGGGGGCAGATGGTCTGACCGGTAGGTTAGCTTGCTGCTGGGGTCTGGCCAATCAGGACTGAGCGAGATGGGCCAGACATGCTCTGGAGCCCTCCTGCAGTCCCTCACCAGTTGGCCAACCTCCCCTTGAAATACATAGGGTTTTTCCCCCCTCCCCTTCTTTAAATGGCCTTTGCTATCTCTGATTCCTCATTCAGTTCTAGATCCCTTTCAGTAATAACTCTTCTACTTGATCTACTCACTAATATACCCAATAATAATTTCACTAAACTGTTGCTTTATTTGATAAATATATTTCTAGGAAAGAGTTTGATAGATAAGCAAAGAACTGCTTGTCTTTCCCATGTCCCTCCCCAGCCCTGGATGTGCACCAGTAGGGTCCCTTGGCCTGGCTTGCACCCTCTTGCAGTCCGGGACCCCTCAGGGGATGTCAGAGAGGAGGTTTCAGCCCGACCCTGCAGGCCAGGCCAAGGGACCACACTGGCACACGAATTCGTGCACCAGGCCTCTCATATTAGAAATAATGCTCTCTTATTTAAAATAAAAAGAGGGATTCAAAATTAATATTTTGATACATTACTATGCCTTGGTTTTCTGGGTGGCTGTAATTTAATCTAGGTCTGTCCATATCTAAAAAATCTCTTGGATGTCAAGTAAGATTTTTGGAGAACACTGGTCAGAATTCTCCCAGAGGCCTTGATCAAAATTGTTTCATGCTCTTAGCCTAGTCCTTTTTACAGAAGAATTCTCTCAATCCTCCAAGCACAGGGCCAAGGGAAGATAGATAAGCAAGATGAAGAGTATTATAGTTTTTACCCTGAGGCTCAGTGATGTCCTTGTAGCTTGAGTAATTAGTATTGCTACTTCAGGAGACTGAGGAGCAAATAAAACAAGAGACAGCCCTGGCCGGTTTGGCTCAGTGGATAGAGTGTCGGCCTGCAGACTGAAAGGTCCCAGGTTCGATTCCGGTCAAGGGCACGTACCTTAGTTGCAGGCACATACCCAGTGGGGAGGGTGCAGGAGGCAGCTGATCGATGTTTCTCTCTCATCGGTGTTTCTAACTCTCTATCCCTCTCCTTTCCTCTCTGTAAACAATCAATAAAATATATTTAAAAAAGTAAGCACAACAAAACAAAAAACAAGAGACATGCTTCCACTCACCCATGGTAGTTAATGTAATTGTCTGACATTGTATTCTTTTTTTATTTTTACATTGTATTCTAATATAATTCTGCTTTTAGGAGGCATTGAAATACATAGGGTTTTTCCCCCCTCCTCTTCTTTAAATGGCCTTTGCTATCTCTGATTCCTCATTCAGTTCTAGATCCCTTTCAGTAATAACTCTTCTACTTGATCTACTCACTAATATACCCAATAATAATTTCACTAAACTGTTGCTTTATTTGATAAATATATTTCTAGGAAAGAGTTTGATAGATAAGCAAAGAACTGCTTGTAGAATATTAACTGTTTTGTCTGAAGCTTTATTTAATTTTATGCAAGTAGTACTATTTCTTAAAATCATAAGCAGACCTTTAGAAAAATGAAATAAAACAAATAAAAATAAGAACAACACATAAGCAGACCCAGTACCCATCAATAGGTGAGGGGATAAAAAGGCTGTGGTAGGCCCCTAACTGGTTTGGCTCAGTGGATAGAATGTCAGCCTTCAGTCTAAATGGTTGCAGGGTCAGTCCCCTAGCCCTGGTCCAGGCATGTGCGGGAGGCAACTAATTGACATATCTCTCTCACATCAATGCTTCTCACTCTCTGTCTCCCCATCTCCCTTCCATTCTCTCTAAAAATCAATGGAAAATATCTTCGGGTGAGGATGAACAACAACAACAAAAAGCTGTGGTATATTTACACAATAGAATACTAGTCTGCCATACAAAAGAAGGAAATCTTACTTTTTGTGACAGCATGAATGGACCTGGAGAGTACTGTGCTAAATGAAATAAACTTGTCAGAAAAAGACAAATACCATATGAGTGCATTCATATGTGGAATCTAATAAACAAAATAAACTAACAAACAAAATAGAAACAGACTCATAGAAAATGAGAACAAACTGACAGCTGTCAGAGGTGAGAGGGGTTGGGGAGCTGGGTGAAAAAGGTTAAAGGATTAAGCAAAACAAAACAAACAAACAAACAAAAAAAGAATACAGACAACAATATGTTGCTTGCCAGGGGGTAAATGGAGTGGGGAGAGGTGGAAGAAGGCAAAAGGGGGATAAATGGTGGTGGAAAGAAACTTGACTTTGGGTGGTGAGTGCACAATGCAGTATGCAGATGATGTTTTATGGAGTTGTACACTTGCAACCTATATAGTTTCACTAACCAATGTGACCCCAATAAATTCAATAAAAAACATTTTTTAGTCACTTTTATACTTTAACTAGAGGCCTAGTGCACGAATTCATGCATGGGTGGGGTCCCTTGACCTGGCCGGGTATCGAGGCCTACTGGGGTGCTGTGGGAGGGGCTGTGGGAGGTTGGCTGGCCCGGAGGAGGGAGGTGCCATAGGAGGTTGGCTGTGGGAGCACACTGACCACCAGGGGGCAGTTCCTGTGTTGAGAGTCTGCCCCCTGGTGGTCAGTGCACGTCATAGCGACTGGTTGACCGGTCGTTCTGATCGTTCTGGTTGTTCGGTTGTAACAGTCACTTAGGCTTTTATATATAGATAGATAATGAAGGATATGTTGTCATTTGAGAACTAATACAATCTAAATTCAAGTCTCCTTTTCCAATAAGTGTAGACACTTCAGAACTCTTTTACTAGTATCCTCACCAATTTATTTCAGCATTGTGTGACTAGTAGTCTGTATTATGTTTGTTCTAATTATCTCATTGCATTTTATTTTAATAGGTTTGAAATCAGAAGCACAGTTACACAGGAAAACTCATCCCACAATTGTGTGTGGATTCATGTGCCAATAATTTATGACCAGCTTTGTAGTGTGCCCTCATATGGTATTTGTGAGAAGAAGTTGTCGATATAATGATGTGGGTGTTGACATGGAGGAGCAGAGTGAAATATATAAGACTAGAGACCCAGTGCATGAAATTATGCATGGTTAGGGTCCCTAGGCCTAGCCTGCAAATACCCTAGCCATCTTTCACTCACTTGCCAGTCCCCAGTCCCGCCCCTCTGCCACCCTCCCCGGTTCCCCGTGGTTCCTTGTTGACCATCCAGCAATTGGAGCCTGTGGATTGGGGAAAGGGACTGAGAAGTGGTCAATGCACCTCATAGCAACTGGTCGATCGGTCATTCCAGTCATTACACTGTTATGGTTGCTGGTCTTTTATTATATAGGATAGTAAGGAGGGGAGAAAACAAAACACAAATGAGAGGTATTTGAGCTCAAAATAAATGCTGGAAATATCAAAAGAGCTCAGCCAACTTTAATCTTAGCTGAGAGACAGGAAGGAGACTGTGATTTCTATATGTTAACTCAATTGGTAATCCAGTATTATGTTCTAATGGAGCTAGTATAGCATAACTTGAATTTTTATTCTATAATTGACCTGGCATTTACTTGGGATTAATCAGAATTCCTTGGTGTTTCAGGAGATCTTAACTTCTGGCTATAACAAAGTAATTCTTACCTTAAAAAGTGCCATGGGGTGTTCCTGCGATTTGTTCCTCCACATTTAGCAGTGCATTATCAGAAACATGTCGAAGGCACAATATAATTCTGAATAGCTAAATAAAAAAATAAAAAAATAGCTTCACTATAATCAGAGCTATTTTTTTTTTATTTTGTTCATCAATATGATGATAATTGTGACCAAACACTTCCATAAAAAGCAGGAATTCTATCTTTTTTCCCCTTTTCAATTAAATAGCCCAGAAAATATGTCTGCCACATCTCTAATTACTAAGATCTCCTGTAATGTGTAATTGTAGGGGAACTGCTCTTAAAAGAAAGCTTTCTCCATTTTTGGTTATTTAGTCACATTTTTAAAATTTTAATACTTTTATTTTTCAATTACAGTTGACAATCAATATTATTTTATATTAGTTTCAGGTGTACACCATGGTGGTTAAATATTTATATGCTTTACCAAATGATACCACTGGTAATCCTATACCCACCTGGAGCCATACATAGTTATTACAATATTATTGACTCTATTTCCTATTCTGTACTCTACATCTCCAGGATTATTTTGTAATTATCAATTTGTACTTACTAATCTTTCACCTTTTTCACCCAGCCCTCCACTCCCCTTCTCAGTCTGTTCTCTGTATGTATGAGCCTGTTTCTGTTTTGTTTGTTTATTTTGTGCTTTCAATTAAAAATACAAATAAAATAAATTGGTATTTCTCTTTCTCTGTCTGACTTATTTCACTTAACATAATACCCTCAAGGTCCATCCCTATTGTCTCAAATGGTAAGATTTTTTATAGCCAAGTAATATTCCATTGTATATGTACCACCTCTTTTTCTTCCAATCATCTATTGATGGACACTTAGGTTGCTTCCATATCTTGGTTACTGTAAATAATGCTACAATGCACATAGGGGTGCATATATCTTTTGGAATTAGTGTTTTGGATTTCTTTGAATAAATTCCTAGAAGTAGAATTGCTGGGTCATAATGTACTTTATTATTTTTAAAATATATTTTTATAGATTTTAGAGAGGAAGGGAGAGGGAGAGAAAGATAGAAACATCAATGATGAGAGAGAATCAGTAATCGGCTGCTTCCTGCATGCCCCTGACTGGGGATTGAGTCTGCAACCCAGGCATATGCCTTTGACCAGAATCAAACCCAGGATCCTTCAGTCCAAAGGCCAACGCTCTATACACTGAGCCAAACCAGCTAGGGCAAGGTAGTTCTATTTTTAATTTTTGAGGAATCTCCATACTGTTTTCCACAGTGGCTGCACCAATTTGCATTTCCACCAACAGTCCCTTCTCTCCACATCCTCACCAACACTTGTTGTTTGTTGATTATTGATTATAGCCATTCTGACCGGTGGTATCTCATGGTGGTTTTAATTTGCATTTCTCTGATGGTTAGTGATTTTGAGCATCTTTTTGTATGTCTATTAGCCATCTGTATGTCCTCTTTAGCGAAATTGTATTCAGGTCCTCTGCCCATTTATTTGTATTGTTTGCTTTTTTTTATTAAGTTGTATGAGTTATTTATAATTTTTTTATATTAACCCCTTATCATTGGCAAATATCTTCTCAGGATTAGTAAGCTGTCTTTTCATTTTGTTGATGTTTGTTTGTTTTTGCTGGGTAAAAACACTTTTAGTTTGACATAGTCCCATTTGCTTATTCTTTTTTGTTTGTTTCCCTTGTCTGTGGGGATATATCAGAAAATATATTACTAAGAGCAATGTTTTACAGCTTACTGTCTACATTTTTTCTAGGAGTCTTATGGTTTGGGGATTTACATTTAAGTCTTTAATGCATTTTGAGTTTAGTATTTTATATGTTGTAAGAACATGGCCTAATTTCCTTTTATTTTTTGCATGTATGTGTTTAATTTTCTCAACGCTATTGAATAAACTGTCTTTGGTTTGTTGTATATTTTGATCTGTTGTCATAGATTAATTGACCACATAGGCATGCGTTTATTTCCAGACTCTCTAGTCTGTTCCATCAATCTCAGACTGTTTTTATGCCAGTATCATGCTTCTTTGATTACTATAGCCTTGTAGTATAGTTTGTTATGAGGTAGCATGATATCTACAACTTTTGTTGTTCTTTCTCAAGATTGCTTTGGCTCTTCAGGATTTTTTGTGGTTTCATATAAATTTTAGAATTATTTCTTCTAGTTCCATGAAAAATGCCATTGGTATTTTTTTAAGGAATATAAAACTATTAACCACTGTTTACCAGTATTTACAATAAAGTAAACAGTATACATTGGGTAACATTCTGTTTACTACAAAGCTGTTGTTTTTCCTGGCTTTTGTTGAACCAGTACCCCAAACACTGAGACTTGAGCCTGCATGTAAGGACTGAGTTGGAGCAAAGAGAAAACATGCAGATCAAGAGTTTGGATTACAAAAAGTTTGTTCACCCATTTATTCCAGCAGGTCCCAAATTGCCAAGGTCTCTAACGATCTGATTAGGTATCCATGAGTGAAGTCTCACACATTCCTTGACCCTAATTTTTTAGTCAGTATAGCACAGGGATTTCAACTTCTTGTAAAGGAACATTTTAAGAGGTGAAACCTTTAAATTAGTGTTGCTTACCTAATTAAAACACATCAGGGTTTGCCTAGTTTTCTCATTTGGGAGAGGAGGTTATTGGCAGTGATAAAATTTTCCTTTCAGGGGTTTTGCAAATAAAATTGCATTTATGATTGTAAATGTGGATTCTGATGTGTCTACTTTAAATTGTCCAATTTAAACTGCTTACATTATATTTGAACTGTCCAATTAATTACAAATTATCTAATTTCAAAGGTTAAAAACTTCAGGAAAAATTTTCAATTTAACTTCAAATGATTTTTTTCTTAGGTTGCTGAAAGTGATGGCAGCTCAGAAACATGAGCTTATCTATAGTTGTGTTTTGGTTAAAAAAAAAAAAAAAGAAAGAAAGAAAACCATTTACATATGTGTACACACCTGCTCTCTCTTGCCCCCCCCCCCGCCCTCCCCCCCCCCCCCGCCCCCGGCAATAAACAAAAAACCCACAATGATCCTTAGGCACACACAAATCCTGACTGAGTAATGACTATGGAGATTTCTCCCAACATTTAGAAAAGTTTCTCTAATGCAGAGGAAAAAATACAACATGGTATTAAATGTTCTTTTCTGATAAAGGAAGCAACTACAGAAAGCTTTTGTTCAAAGTAACCAGTGCTATCGATGCAACCGCCCCAACAACTCCCCAGCACTACTTCAAAACAAACATATCAAACTTGATTTTCATTATAATGTAGTTCTTTCTTCACTAATAAAATTAAAAAAAAACAAGACCCAGATTTTATACATATGTATAAATATATATAAGAAGCAATGCAAACAATTATTGGGCTTCGTCTTTGGGACAAGAATGCCAAGTTAGTCTTTCTTCATAGAAAGCAATTACAATTTGAGGACACTTCGTCTTTGCCAGCACCAAATCAGCCTCACCTGAGTCTTTCCATTTCATGAGAAACATTAACTCTCCGCTGCTGTCTGTGGCACCAATTGTTCCTTCAGGACCAAGACCTCTGGCAAAGCCACTTAGTTTATCAGTTTATCTCTTTTCTTCTTTGATTTGCTATCATCGGATTCACTGTCAGATAAAGACTTGCTTTTTGTACCGTGTTTTTCTTTACCAGCTTTTTGAGGAATGCTTCAATGAACTCTGGACAATGTAAGGTTTCTTCAGTTTCCCAAGTATTGTCAGCATCTGTGAATCCTTTCCACTTCAGGAAATGGTCCTCCTTCCCATTCACTACACATCAGGCCAATACATTTTCCACTAAAAATTCTTTCGGCTCTGCCTCTTCAAATTTTTTACTCTTTCCATTCTGTTTCTTTCCCATTTTTTGCAATGTAGTTTTATTCGAGCTCATTTTTTATTGCAGACTGGAAGAGCTATTATTCACTGCCTCCATGCAACTCCCCGTCCAGTCCCGAGTCTCGGGCTGGGCTTCTCCATTGTCTCTGGCCCTGCCCACCTTCAGCTCCAGCCACTTACCAGGGGGAAGGGGCCAGAAAAATGTGCTTGGGACTGCTGGTGGGGCTGCGCCTGGAGAGGGATTGGCATCGCCCACGCTAGGTGACAGTGAGGGGCCATGCCATAGGTATTTTGATAGAGATTGCATTGACTCTATAGATTGCTTTGGATAGTATAAACATTTTAATATTTTTTTCTATCCATGAACATGGTATATGCTTCCATTTATTTGTATCTTCTTCTTATAATTATTTTTCTGAGTACAGGTCTTTTACCTCCTTGGTTAAATTCATTGCCAGGTAGTTTATTATTTTTTTATGCAATTGTAAATGGAATTATTTTCTTAATTTCTCTTTCTGCTAGTTTGTTATTTATATATAAAAATGCAATCAATTTCTGAATATTAATTTTTTATCCTGCTACTTTACTGAATGCATGTATTAATTCTAATTGTTTTTTTGGTGGAATCTTTAGGATTCTCCCTATATAGTATCATGTCATCTACAAATATTGTGACAGTTATACTTCTTCCTTTCCAATTTGGATGCCTTTTTTTTTTCTTTTTTTTTGATTGCTTTGACTAGGACTTTGAGTACTAAGTTGAATAAAAGTGTGAAAGTAGACAACTTGTCTTTTTCTTGATCTATTTTTCTTTCTTTTATTTTTTCATCACCATTTATCCCCACTGTACCTTCTCCTACCTCTACCCACCTCTCTCCACCCTGCAATCATCACACGGTTGTCCGTGTCCATGCGTTCTTTCTTTCTTTCTTTCTTTCTTTCTTTCTTTCTTTCTTTCTTTCTTTCTTTCTTTCTTTCTTTCTTTCTTTCTTTTTTTCTTCTCAATTCCTTGTCCCTGATCTTAAGGAAATCACTTTTAGCTTTTCCCTGTTGAGTGTGATGTTACTGCAGCTTTATCATATATAGCCCTCATTATGTTGAGGTATGTTCCCTATATTCCCACTTTGTTGAGAATTGTTATCATAAATTATTGCTGATGTTGTCAAATGCATTTTTTTTTAGATCTGTGGATGTGATTGTATAACTGTTGAGTGAGACTCCTTCCACGACCCGCATGGAGTAGGGTTCAGTATCTGAAAGAGGAGCCGCACAACAAATGAGAGAAAAAGACACGAGATAATTTTGCAATATTGGGGGACCAGGCGGCAAGTCCCAAAGGACTTCCTTCGTGCTCAGGCCTCACCAAGCTTTTATTGATCTGGGATGCCCCCATAGCATAGCCCTTAGGCAGGTGACCCCCTAGTAACAAGCAGACTAGCCCATCAGCAAGGATTTACATAATAATAAATGGGGGAGTAGTTTCAGCTACCACTGTCTGGACAAACAGAGGTGGCGCCTAGCTCTGACCTTTGCTAGGGCTTCAAAGGCACCCAGCCTTCGGGGAGTTTCGGGGAGTTCTCTGTCTATGCTTATCAGATAGTGAAGGCAATAAACAGTTTCCCACATCTCCCCCTTATTTTTTCTTTAAAAAATAATCAAGTCCCAATTTCAATGTCCAAAAGTTCTGAGTCCATGTTTCAATGTCCAAAAGTTCATGTGTACATGCCAGCAATGAAATGCTGGTTCTGGATGGTGGACAAATGCAGGTCCGGTCCTCTCTGGTTTGGTCCTGGGCACCCTGCAGTGACGCACAGCTGCTGACTGCTAGCATGGCAAGGTGTCTTCCACCATCTCCATCTCTGAACTGTCTTTTCTGTCTTTGTGGCTGGCTTTCTGTGACCCATTGTTACAGGAATCCACATGGTCTTGTAGCTGTTCTCTGAAAGTATACAAACATATTCTCGACCAAAGGTTAAAGGAAAAAAAAAAAACACCTTACTTGGAGTCTTTTCTTTAACATGATCTTTCCCTGGCTTACCCTGGCATAATGTGTGTTTTTTCTGGGTGTCTCACTATTAGCATTATAAAAGAAAAATTTTTTTCTCTAAATGTAATTTAGTTACAGGATCTATTTCCTTATATGGTATTCTTCCACTATATTTTTCCACTATCCCCCTTTTTTTTTAATTTAATTAGGAGACTTCTTGGAAATTTTATAATGCAGTCTAGATAGCTTTAAATATTAATTTTTTGCACGCAAAAAAAATGAACCTGAACATGCTTTAGGTTCATAGCATGTTTACCATGAAATGAAAATTTTTGTTAATACTTTTTGAATAATTACTTATTTCAAATAGCCAAATTTAATTAATTTGAAAACTTGAATTTAATTAATTTGAAAACTATTTTGCTGTCAAATTTAATATTTTAACAATAATCTTAATTTACACTGTAAATATTAATGAAAAGGATCACTTTACATCCCTGTGAAGGCTCTGAGCATTCCTGTTGTTAGGCTAGGTTTAGACATAGGGTCTGTTAGCCAAGCCTCCATTTTTCTGGGTACTGATTTCAGCTGGACCAAATCTCTTCTATTTGGTTCCTGATCTGGGCTGGGCATGGGAAGCAAGAAGCAGCCATGGGGACAGGAGACCTTCCTCAGAAGGGGCGAGTGTTCAAGCCCGTGCACCATTGGGGGGGGTCTGTGCCCCACCTTTGTTGCACCCCAAGTTTTCTCCTACTGGCCCCTGACTGTGCCTGTCTTAGGTCACCCCACCCTGTGGGGTCTTACCCGTCTTTGACTACCAGCCATCTCTGGGCCAAGTAGGGTGATGTGAGGTTCAGTTCTGTCTCCTTGATAGCCTATGTCCCTCTGGCCTCCATGCCCAGCAACTGCCTTTGGATCCCCTTGCCTGCTGGTGGGGCTCCGGCACTGATCATAGGGAACCCAGGTTTCTCCTCCAGAGAGGGCCCAGCTTACACCATTGGGCCAGAGACAGATCCATGGTACCAGCTTTTCGTGATCCCAGCTTGAACAGAGAGCTCAGGTAACAGCTGTAGGCAATTGGATTCCTCTTGGCAAAAAAAGTCAAGATAGGTCAATACAGAATGCTTAAGTGCCTTCCCCAGGAGGCCCTCCACACAGTGGAAAGGAATAAATCCCTTCATATAAAACATTCAAATTCATTTGTAAATTTGTTTGGGATAAATGCATAATATACTGTTGTAAAGCATCAAAAATTATTAATAAAACTTGTAGAATAATACCATGTAAGAATATTCTTTGCTCTAGGTCATGACAACTTAATTTTAAACTCAAGGTTTGGAATGAGGAACCTAGTTTTCAAAAAAAAAGAAGAAATTTACAGAAGCAGAGACAGTATGCTATCTAAATTACAGTTCTGGGTCTCCAGAGCACTGAGTTGACACGCTAACTGGATCCTTCTGACTTTGGGATAGCTGTGCTGTCCCTCCCAGGTACAGGAAAAATGTGCCTTCTAAGACCAGTATGAAGCTATAGTTTTTACCTGAATTAATTGTTACCATACTTCACTTTACCATGCCCCAGGTGGTCTCTGGGCTGTTGGTTGTCTGGTTTGTCTTCCTCCTACTGGATTACACTTGGAGAACTTTAACTTAAAAAAGAAAAATCTTTCTTTTTTATACCAAGTAACCTATAGGATTACTTCTTGGATGTTGATTGATAGTGCCGCAAGGCCATGTATTCCAAGTCAAAGTCATTAAACATTTATGGTGACCATACTTATTTACAGATTTGGTATTTTAACAGCAAATCATTAGATTATCCTGTAAATATTAGTGGAAGATATTTCAAAATATTAAAATTTCTCCTTTTTATTAAATTTAAAATAATGTTTTTAAACAGCATTCCCTTTTGGCTTATTTGCATATACAGAGGGATCATGGGAAGCCTTCAGTAACTTTTTAGAAGAATTTTACTTTACTAGGATTCAATTGCTTACAAAGATTAGTAAATTTAAGTATTTTTTAAAAAGCAAAGCAAGTAAATTTAGTATTTAGTAAGCTTCTGATTCACAAGGGGCAAACGCTGCACCACTTCCAGCCTAATTTAAAATGCAGTAGTGAGGAGCTTTTAAATAAAAGGCATTGCTAGTTTAAATAAAGACTTTGCTACTAATAAATCAATTTTTTCTTTTATTTGGCAGAAATTCCTTATGCAACCAAGCATATTATATTTTGAAATATTGCACTCGGGAAAAACTTCCAAATACATATCTAATTGAAACATTTTCAACACTTTTTAAACAGTTCTCAACATAATAGGATCTAGTCTTGACCATGGAATCAATTACTCTTAATTTGTTTATGATATATGCATAACTGTGGTTCTACTGAGAATTTAAGATATCTTTTAAAAATGTATCTACAAGCCTTTTAAGAAATATGAGCTCTATTTTCGGCCCTTATAAAGCCAACTTCTTAAAACATTGGTCTATCATACCACTGAAATTATATTAAGACCATGATTGCTAATTTATTAAGCATTAAAAATATCTTCTTAAAAATAGTATTAAATAAATCTGAGAGGCAAGCACACTTTCTGCCCCATCCGCATTTCCTCAGTAAAACTCCACCTTAAAACTTCACCCCTGAAATCCCATCCTGCCTCAGTGAGCAGACATTCCTTCTGTGATTGGCTAAGTCAGAGGGAGGAGTCTTTGCTGTTCCAAGATGGCGGCCCCCAGGGGCGCGGTAAGCCATGCGGCCAACATGGTGGCTGCCAAGTCAGGCAGCTCAAAGTGGTGGCTGTCTAAACTGTTCTCTGACAGAAAAGATGATTTCCTTATTCTCACAATAAACAAGGGAAGAGCAAACCAAAATCCCTAAAAGATAGATGGCCAACATTATATTGTAGACAAGCAGAAATCCCATTAGCTGTTTATACCTTTTATAATTATCTTAAAGAATATCAATCAAATTTAAACTGGTTTTTGTATTAAAAATTTCAGTTGAGATCTTAAAAATTAATCCTCTTTTTTTAAAATCAGACCAAGAAGTAATATATTTTGAATTCCTAATCATTTAAGAGAAAAGACATTTTATTTTTTCAAAAACAAGTTATACATTAGATATTTAATTAATTTTTCCTGATTCAATTTGCACTTTAAAGTTTCAGAGCTTTAAATCTGAGGTAGCAAATTAAATACTTAGCATTTTTCAAATCAATACTTTTGCATTTAAGGATACATTTCAAATAAAATATAAGGCATTTTCAATTAATAGATTAACTTCTATCTTCTAGACTTCATACTAGGCATACTCAGATCAACATTTCAGTATTGTAAATCTCAATACTTTTAGATGATTTGAACTTAGAAGTTTTAAGTTTCCAGCCAATAAGCCTGGCATAGCTGCTTAATTTCAAAATGGTCACAATTTTCCTGCTGGGGAAGTCAAGAAGCAAAACCATAGCTATTCACATGTAAACTTGACTATCAACTTCCTGGTGGTACTTGCCTCAGGGTGGGAAATTTCAAAAGAGCTACTTTAAATCGCCTTGGGAAGCCTGTCTGCATTTCTTTCTCAGGTTCATCTCCGCCATTTTTAAGGCCAAAACAGTCTCGGGTTTTTATTCTGTACACAGCAAAAGGTCAAGTTCAGCTCAAAACTATGCGCACTCGTTTTTAAACTGGCCTTTTCCCTTTACATGTGCACAGAAATCCTGGATGCATTTATAAATTTGTAAAAGCTATTCAATTACAAGAAGGACTTTAATTTTAGAATACTTGGGGAGGGGGCGTCCACACTGGATCGCCACGTGCTCCTTCTTCCCTTTCCCCACATCCTGCTTTGGGGGAAGTTTCAGCAAATGACTCAGATGGTGTATTTACCCAAAGTCATGCTTAATTGAAAAAGACATTTTAAGTTTTTCCCTATTTTGCTTTCTAAAGTCATGGCTAGCACCCAAGGTTATCTTAGCCAAAGTTTGGTTGTCATAAGATGTTCTCCGGTAATTTTTAAATAAAACATTAAGTAATCTCATTGTGGGAGAGCTTATAGCTCTGCCTTTTCCTGCCACCTTCGAATCTCTCCACACCAGAGGTGGACTCGGCAGCCGGGTTTCATTTCTTATTACAGATTTTAGATTCCAAATACAAATTAAGATTTTAATTTGGACAAGAAACCACATTAAGATGGCCATGGCACTCTTTTTTCAGCCTGATTTTAAAAAGTACCTTTTAATATTCCAATTTCTTTATAAGTTGGCCTTTTTGCACAGGTGATTCTATTAACGGTAAATTAAACATATCAGGATTAGGACATGGAGGTGGAGGGAGCCATGAAGGCCATTCCTCCCATTTTTTCTTTTCTTTCTGCTCCTTTTAAGGAGCGGAGGGTGCAAGGGGAGGAGATTTATCCTCCTTGACCTCTCCTAAAGCCTCTAGCAAATGAAATACCGTGTTCCACAAGGGGAAACAATTTTTGGCAAGTTCTGATTAACTTTTTGGCAAATTTTTAAGATCTAATGTCTTACTTTTTTTTTAAAGCCAAATATACCTTTTTAAAGCCGAATCTACTTTTTTAAAGCCAAATCCTGCCCTGTTTGTTAGCCTGGTTAAGAAAACGTTCCCAGTGTACTTACAGACCCAGGCTTCTGTAGTTGATCCTGGGCATTGCGTGCGGTAGACTTCCCCTCACCTTTTTTCGGTGAGTTTTCCACACCTTTTCGGTGAAAACTTCCTTTTCTCACTCCAGCGAGGCCTGCACTTCCAGATTACCCGTTGGGCGCCAGATGTTGAGTGAGACTCCTTCCACGAACCGCGTGGAGTAGGGTTCGGTATCTGAAAGAGGAGCCGCACAACAAATGAGAGAAAAAGACACGAGATAATTTTGCAATATTGGGGGACCAGGCGGCAAGTCCCAAAGGACTTCCTTCGTGCTCAGGCCTCACCAAGCTTTTATTGATCTGGGATGCCCCCATAGCATAGCCCTTAGGCAGGTGACCCCCTAGTAACAAGCAGACTAGCCCATCAGCAAGGATTTACATAATAATAAATGGGGGAGTAGTTTCAGCTACCACTGTCTGGACAAACAGAGGTGGCGCCTAGCTCTGACCTTTGCTAGGGCTTCAAAGGCACCCAGCCTTCGGGGGGTTTTGGGGAGTTCTCTGTCTATGCTTATCAGATAGTGAAGGCAATAAACAGTTTCCCACATGTGACATCTGTACTTCATTTTTTATGCAATATGTTTTATTAATTGATTTGCGGATATTGAACCAACTTTGTATCTCAGGAATAAATCCTACTTGGAAGTGGTAGATGATGTTTTTAATGTCGGGATAGGGAAGTTTTCGGTTATTATTTCTTCAAATAGTTTTTCAATCCCTTGTTCTTTCTCTTCTCTTCTGGTATTACCCATGATGTAAATGTTGTTATGCTTGATGTTGTCTCAGAGGTCCCTTAAACTATTCTCATTTTAAAAATTCTTTTTTTATTTTTGCTGCTTTGATAGAATATTTCCTGGTAACTTGTCTTCCAAATCACTGAATTGATTTTTTCCTGTGTATTTTTTAAAATATATTTCTTTATTGATTTCAGAGAGGAAGGGAGAAGGAGAGAGATAGAAACATCAATGATGAGAGAGAATCATTGATTGGCTGCCTCCTGCACACCCCACACTGGGGATGGAGCCCACAATCCAGGCATGTGCCCTTGGCCAGAATCTAACCTTGGACCCCTCAGTCTGTAGGCCGATGCTCTATCCACTGAGCCAAGCCTGCTAGGGCTTTCCAGTGTATTTTTTAAAATTTTTTTTATTAATTTCAGAGAGGAAAGAAGAGAGAGAGAGAAAGATACAAACATCAGTTATGAGAGAGAATCATTGATCAGCTGCTTTCTGCATGCCCCACACTGGGGAATGAGGCCACAATCTGGGCATACCTTGACTGGGGAATGAACCATGACCTCCTGGTTCATAGGTTGACCCTCAACCACTGAGCAATGTCAGCAGGGCACTTCAATGCATTTTTATTTCAGTTACTGTAGTCTTCATTTCTGACTGGCTCTTTTTATGGTTTCTATGTCCTTTTTTTATGCTTACTATTTCTTTGTTGAAGTTCTCACTAAGTTCGTTGAACATTCTTATAACCATTGTTTTGAATTCTGTATCTGATAGATTGCTTCCCTCCATATTATTTTGTTATTTTCCTGTCTATTTCTTTTGTTGTTTCATTTTCTCCTCATTTTGGCTTCCTCTCTGTATTTACTTTTTCTATATTATTTAGATCTATTAAGTCTTCCCACCTTGGCAGGGTGGTTTTATGTAGTAGATGTCCTGTTTTTGCACAGTGGTACAGACTTCCTGATCAATGAGCTGCATGTTTCAGGGAAGTCCCTTATGTGGGTTGTGTGTGCCCTTCTGTTGTAGTTAAGCCTTGATTGCTGTTGGCATGTCAGTGGGTGGGATTGATCTTCAGGCTGACTCACTGTGAATGTTGGTCATGACCACAGCATACGAGCTGTTGTGTAGTGTTTACCCACAGAGCAGGATTTGCCACTGTAGGGTCTGGTACTTGCTTAGACCACCTCTTTGGATGTGCCATTTGTGCTGCTAATCAGGTGGTGCTCTGCTGTGGTCTGAAGTTGGCCATTGGGAGTGTTGGTTCTGAGGCCTCTTGGGAGAGTCTCCGGTGCAGGCCAATGCCAGATACTGCCTATAACTGGCCTCAGTATACTTGCTAGGAGCCACTAAGTCAGCAGTTCTCAACCTGTGGGTCGCGACCCCTTTGGGGGTCGAACGACCCTTTCACAGGGGTCGCCTAAGACCATCGGAAAACACATATTGAATATATAATTACATATTTTTTTTTGTGATTAATCGCTATGCTTTAATTATGTTCAATTTGTAACAATGCAAATACATCCTGCATATCAGATATTTACATTACGATTCATAACAATAGCAACATTACAATTATGAAGTAGCAACAAAAATAATTTTATGGTTGGAGGTCACCACAACATGAGGAACTGTATTAAAGGGTCACGGCATTAGGAAGGTTGAGAACCACTACACTAAGTGATATGTCTTGATAGCTGCCTCTGCTGGACCTGGATGTGTGTGGGGAAATGCACACTGTGAGGCCAGCTTCCACCAGTACTGGGCCTAGGGCAGGTCAGCAGAGGTCACAAGGCACTTTGAGATCTGTTGCTGCCTGCCTGTTGCCTGTAAGGCTCAGCCTTTGAAAGGCTTGGAATGGTAAGCAGAGGCTCTGGGAGTCATGAGGGTAAGATGAATCATGTTTACCAGGTTCATCTAGATTTAGATATGGTGCTAGTGCTGAGCCTGAGGCCACTCATCAAATGTCACAGGGTACACTGAGGCCAGTCACTCATTGCCTGGAGCCTACAGACCTTTGTGGTGGGTTGGAGTCCCAGGGAGCCATCAGGTTGGAGAAAGTGGAGTTCACCAGATTCAGGTTCACGTGGGGGGAGGGCTCAATACCAGGACAATGGTGACCCTCACTCTAAAGCCACAACAGCTCAGCTTTCTCCCTGTATGTCTCTGGTATCCTCTGAGCTTGACTGGGACTCCTGGAGAGTTCTGTGTGTGTGTGTGTGTGTGTGTGTGTGTGTGTGTATTTTTTTTTTTTTAAATATTTTATTGATTTCAGAGAGGAAGGGAGAGGGAGAGAGAGCTAGAAACATCAATGATGAGAGGGAATCGTTGATTGGCTGCCTCCTGCACACCCCACACTGGGAATCGAACACAACCTGGGCATGTGCTCTAATCTGGAATCGAACCATGACCTCCTGGTTCATAGGTCAACACTCCACCACTGAGCCATGTGGGCAGGGCAATTGCAGTAATTTTAAAAGTAGTCTCACAACATCTGCCTTGTCCTCTGTTTATTTTCAAACATAGCAGAGTGATTCCATTACATTTAAAGCAAATCATGTCAGCCTTCAACGAAAACTCTGTGATTTCCCATATACCTCAGAGTGAAAAAAAATCAAAATAAAGAGCAAAAAATCTTTAAATTGTCTATGAGACAATTACTGTGGCATACTTTATTCTTTTGAGCCAATCTATTCTTCTCTAAATTCATTCCATTTAGGACACTGATTTTTCTATTGTTTCTCAACTAGAGCTGGCATGCTTCCCCTTCATACCTTTTCAGCTCCCTGTTCTCTTTATCTGACTGATTCTTACCCGAGAAATTTCCAGGCTTACCCTCCCATCTCTTTTACGTCTGCAAAAATATCACTTTCTTAATGCGGCTGACTCTCCTTCATTTAAAATGAGCAACCCTCCTTCCTATATATCCCTGATCTCTCTTATCCTCCGTATATTTTTCATAACTCTTATCAGAATCTAGTAAACTCTACAATTTCCTTATTTTCTTGTAGGTCATCTGCTTTCCTCCATAGAATGTAGTCTCTAAAAGGAAAGAGAGTTTTATTTTATACTGATCTGTCTCAGATAATAGTACCTGCATTCAAAGAATATTTTTGTCATTGTTGAAAAAAATTATTTAAAGATAAGTAGTAAAATTCTAATGTAGATAGTTTGGCAAAAATTGTCAAAGATCGATCTGAATAACTGAAGTTTGGAAAATAGTTTTCATTGCCATTTCATTAGAATCATAATTATCAGTATCTCCTTTTTGTATATATTTTTAGGCCCCTGTTCTGATTTCTAATATTCCATCTTTCTGCTTCATTCTCATATGTGCTTCACTTACTGTTTCCTTCCATTTTTTTTACTGCCTCCTCTTCTATAACCCCAATGAAAATTACCAAATGATTTTTTATTTCCTACTTTTTACAAGGCATCATGCAAGAGAAAGGTCTCTTTACATTTGCTTTATTTAGAATAACCCCCTAAACAATACATAGGTTGAGATGCATGATTAATCCACAATATATAATTCCTGACCCATCCCTCATAAGGGTCGGTGGCCCTAATCCAAGCATTTTCCACACTCTATATTTAGTGTGCTTGATTTAGCCAAGCTGTCACCCCCAAATATAGAAATATATTAGTAGAATAATATAGTTCTATTATACTGATTTGGGAAGAATTTTTGGACATTATCTAAAACAAACTTCTCATTTCCTTCTCAACTTAGGAAATGTAGGCACAAATTGTTACTAGCTTGCTAAAGTCACACGTAGTTAGTAATAATTCTAAAAGTCTT
This sequence comes from Myotis myotis, assembly GCF_014108235.1. Lineage (NCBI taxonomy): Eukaryota > Metazoa > Chordata > Mammalia > Chiroptera > Vespertilionidae > Myotis > Myotis myotis. Next base: position 190,567,050 of record NW_023416335.1, read on the forward strand.
TACTTCCAGGAAATTGTGTCCATGATCATGATGTACCAGCCTATCTAATAAAAGAGTAATATGCAAATAAACCATCACTCCACAACAAAGATGGTGGCGCCCACAGCAGCAGGGGCAGGACGCTGGCAGCATCACCACAGCAACGTGATCCCAGCAGGCATTGCCACAGCAACCCCCCGAGCAGGCAAGCGCGGCCCACAGGCAGCACCCAGCAAGGCCTGCTTGCCCGTGGCCATGGTGTGGAGCAGGCAGGTCCTGAAGAGAGCAGAGAACCATGGGGAGCAGGCCCAAGCCATCAGTAGGACATCCCCTGAGGGCTCCCGGATTGGAGAGGGTGCAGGTCGGGCTGCGGGACCACCCCCTTTTGCACGAATTTTGTTCACCGGGCCTCTAGTGTGATATAAAATGCTAAATTGAGTCTTCATACTATAAGAAGAAAGATTATTGAATTGAACTGACAACCAGAAAGTGCTTCTTTCTTTCTTTCTTTCTTTCTTTCTTTCTTTCTTTCTTTCTTTCTTTCTTTCTTTCTTTTTTTTTTTCTTTCTTTTTTTCTTTTTTTCTTTTTCTTTTCTTCTCTTTTTTCTTTCTTTCTTTCTTTCTTTCTTTCTTTCTTTCTTTCTTTCTTTCTTCCCTTTTTTTAAATTTTATTAATCCTTACCTAAGGATATGTTTAGAAAGAGAGATAGAGATAGAGATAGAAAGAGAGAGAGAGAGACAGGGAGAATGAAAACTTAATCTGTTGCTTGTCTTATGTGCCCTGACTGGGGATTGAACCCACAACCTTTTAGTGTATGGGGACAACACTCCAACCCACTGTGCCACCCAGTCAGGGCCAGAAAGTGCTTTCAAGTCTAGTTCTGTCACTAAGCAGCTATGTGACTTTAGAGGAATTTCTCACCTAGCTAGGCTTCAATCTCCCTTTTATAAAAAAAAAGAATAGGATCAATTAGATATCCTCAAAAGGACTCTTTTGTGCTCACATTCCTTGTATAGGATGCTTTATACTATAGCCTCGGAGAAAGGAAGAGGCTGAACCTGTAGTCTCTTCTGTTTTCTCAAAGGCCCCGAGAGGTGAAATTTGATATAAGTGCCTCAGTGAGTGTATGATGGGTAAGAAAGTAGGTAATATATCCCTCTGACTGATGATTGTTTTGAAGATTCTGAAAATTGTAATTGACTCTCTGCAATTGTAAGGTCTTGCCTTCTTTACACAGTTAAACAGGAAGTACAAACAGATGAACAAAAGAGATCCGAGAAGCACCACCGCTTCGGTAATTGTTCAGACGGAGACCGCCCAAAGAGAAAACACATGCTATTTCCCCTTCGCCTGACCAATTTGGCATTCAGAGTACAAGATTACAGGCGAGGGGCTGGGCCTCTCCAGGCAGGAACTGGAGTCAGACGCTTCCCTGCTACTTGCTGGGAGAGAAGAACATTAGGAATGCCTTTCAGTGCCTGCGTTCCTGAACTGTCCCTTAGAAGCCTGGCAGCTCGGGGAAATCCAGCCACAGCTCACCCACAACCTTGCAGGCGTCCTGATGCAGGCCAAATACTACAGCACGAACAACATGTTGGATGAGGAATGGGGCACCACCTTGAGCCTGCATTCTCAAGCCTCTACTCCAGCCCAGCGCCCAAAGCATGGGCACACAGGTACTCTGTCCTCTGGAGTCCAAATTGACCAGACCCTTGAGAAATGCATGAGATAAGCTACCTCTCCGAGGAATGTACAAAATAGGGGAAAGACACGTGAATGTTTTCATGATTTACAATCATGTGAACTGTTCACTTTCCACCACTTGTGTTCCACTTCCTTTAAGAATATCTGAAAAAAATTAAACTCAGTATATACTGAGTTTATACACTCAGGTGTTTGCTGTTCTAAGGTTCTCTTGCTGGCAGAGGGCTTTGCGGTTGAGGGTGTGTTGTTTTGACCAGTTAGGTATGTCATACAAAGTTGAGATTGTGTATACGAGTAAAGCGTTGTCCCTTCTCCTTCTCCCCATCCCACGAGGGCCAAATCCAATGCTGTTTTATTTACCATCTGTGATCTGCTCTGGAAAGTTAGATTTTTAAAGGCTACCTTTTGGTTAGTTTTGAACTCATGGCTTTGGAGGAAGTTTTCCAAGCAGATACACCAAACCTGGTGTTTTGCTATAATTGTTCTGCACCCTGAAGTTGTGAGGCCTTTGGAGAGTCCTATCAACATCAACTGTTTGGCTTTATCATCTGTGGAATGAAGGGGATTAAAGCAAATGCCTCTTAGGGTCCCTTCAACTCTGACATTCTGTGATTCAGTGATTTAAATGGTGCCTTCAGGTGCAATTACATCCTATTTCTTCCTTCCCCTTTGTTCTATTGAGTTCCAGAATATTATTGAGATGATTGAATTGAATTACAAAAATATTTAATTTCAGTTACGTTTAGCTTCCATCTGATGCTTTTATTTCCAATAATTTACCCTGTGACATGTTAATAAAATATTATATATATATATATATATATATATATATATATTTTAATGTTAGTATATATTTTTCAGTCCATAGAAGAGATAGTTCATATATGTAGAGAAGGATCTTTTTTGTTATTGTTGTTAATCCTCACCTGAGTTATTTTTCCATTTATTTGCCTCTCGCACTCAGGATGGCTAGGGCTAGAGAAAGATCTTATTTCCCAGGCAACTCAGCCAATCTAAGGCAGACATGTGTGCTGAGGTCTAGTAAAAAGGCCTCATACTGTCATACTGTCATGTAGATGAGACTAGATTCTAACACCTGGAAAGTCACTTACTAACTGTGTGATATTGGACATGTTACTTAAGTATTCTAGGCCTCAGCTTCTTCATTTATAAAATGCTAGTGGTGATAAATATTTAGACATTGATTATTACGTGTCTGGCATTGTTTTAAGTGCTTTATACATATTACTGGTATTTCATATGAACTTATAACAATGTTACATAGAAGTAGCAAAACCTCTCTTATAAGGTGGCTGTTAGTACTAAGGTTGATGAGCTGTGCAAAGTCCTTGGTACACTGCAGGCATACCAAACATGTGAGGGTTTTTTCTTTTTTTCTTTTTACTATTCCATTCCTGGAGAATTCCTGAAGTGTTTTGTTTAACATTTTTGTGTCAGTCTGTATCAGAGAGATCCTTGTTCGAAGTCTGGATCTGAACGTGCCCTCCCTCTCTTGACCATATCCAGGTTGTCTTCCCTTTTGTGAATCTGCGCACACACTTTTCCCCTGCTCTCTTCCATTTCTCTTCATCTAGGTTTTCTTCCTTTCTCCTCTAAAGTTTTCCACACACTTTCTATTTATGGAATGATCTGCCTCCCGAGACTCACTGATGTGGCTTCCCGTAACCTGTGAGGGGAGCCTGGGGGATTTCCAGCCTCCTTGATGTAAAACACAGTGGCGACTTTGGGATGTCAGCCTCTGCGGCCACTGGATATGTGCAATAGGATATGATATGTTTTCCTCCAACAGATCCTGTGAAGAGATGGCCCTTAGGGCTGTGGTTTTTAAGTGGCTTGTGTTTAACTTCATTTTTCACTTTTGACAAGAGCCAGGAACTCTCACAGGATTAGTGATCAGCATAATCAGGAACAGGGTGTACAAATAAGTTCTCTAGAGCTTGGAGGGTGGAGAGGGAAGGGTAAGGGATAAAATACTACTGAAACATCTGGCAACTTTTTTTGTAAGAAGTGGAAATTGAAACACTAGGAGTAGAGGCTAAAAGCAGTGTCTTCCAGGAAAACATCTGAAAATAGTTATTTTACCCTACGTATATGATGTCTTGTTTTCACCTTGTGATAATGCAGACATTTAGAGCGATGTCCCAAAAGAAGTCTAATTATTTCTCAGGAAAATAGGTTTGAAATATTCTTGCTCTTAAAAAAACAGAGTAAAAATCACTCTGGGATTTTTATTTTTTGGCAATGCAGATGATTCAGATTCCACATCATTTATGGCAGAATTATAACTGGAATATTTTAGAATTAACACAAATAAACAATATACATTCATTTATTTTCTAAACTTTCATCTTTTCAATATAAAGTTATGTATGCTTTTTTTTTTTCTAAACAATTATAAAGATAGAAAGCAAAGATATAAGGTAATACCCTCATGCCTTCTTCCCACAAATTATATTGGGGGTTATGCTACCCTAGGCCTGTTGCGAAGTACAGGATATAATGCCAAATATGATATGACCTCTGTTTATGCGGAAACTTAACGTCTAATACAGTTCTCAACTCAGCAATAACTGTGGTAAGTGCCATGACGAAAGCATTCACCTGGTGCAATGGAGACCTTGGTTGCCTCTATCGGGTAAGGGTCAAAGGGATCAGGAAAGTTCTGAGAGAGGGAGTGACCACTGAGCTGAGTTGACTTTAAGATGTTCCTCATGGTGCGGAAGCAGAAATGGGAAGGTTTAAGAGGCTGGGGCCTCACAGGCAGACAGACACCTGGTACAAAAGCCAAGGAGTCTTCGATAACTTCGTTTGTCAGAGAACTATAAGCGGTATATGACGGCTCAGAAGTGAAGTTGGAGGGGGGCTTGATCAGAGGCTAAGTCTGGAAAGGCAAGGAGGACCTATTGTGTCACACGGAGGTATTTTGATTCTATTCAGTGGGTAAAATGAGTTAACTAAAGGATCTAAACGGGTAGGAACATAATCAACTTTGTGTTTTCGGAAGACCATCTAAGTTGCCATGAGGAGGATAGATTGAAGGAGTATGAAACTGGATGAGCTGATACAGAGTTTGCACTAGTATGAGCATGGGATTTGGGAACCTGAACTGAGGTAGTACGGGAATGAGGAGGCAGGATCAGATCTGAAAGATGTTAAGGAGGTAGAATTTAAATTATTGGTGACAGGTTACAAGTGGGAAGACAAAGGGAGAACATAGGTTGGCTAAGTTCCATCTGATAGTATGCTGGTGATGCTGCCATTATCTGAGGTGGAAACTACAGAAAGAAGAGGAAAGATAATGAATTCAGTTTGAGTCTGAGATGCTAGATGAGAAGGGACATGCAGTTGGTGCTGCCCAAAGACACTTGTACTAGTATCTATCCTAATAAAAGGGTAATATGCTAATTAGACCAGGAGACCTTCTGGATGTCCTTCTGGACAAAGCCATGGTGGCAGGACCAAGGCAGAGGCGTTTAGGGGTGATCAGGCCAGGAGGGGAGGGCAGTTGGGGGTGATAAGGATGACAGGGAGGGGGGCAACTGGGGGCAAGCAGGCTGGCAGTGGGGGCCAGTTGGGGTGAGCAGACCGACGGGGGGGGGCAGTTGGGGGCAAGCAGGCCTGCAAGGGGGGGCGTTGGGGGTGAGCAGGCTGGTGGGGGGGCAGTTAGGGGCAATCAGACCAGTGGGGGGGCAGTTGGGGGCAAGCAGGCCAGCAAGGGGGGGCAGTTGAGGGTGAGAAGGCTGGCGGCGGGGGGGGGGGCAGTTGGGGGCAAACAGGCCAGCAGGCAGAGTGGTTAGGGGCAATCAGGCAGGGAGGCAGGTGAGTGATTAGGAGCCAGTGGTCCTGGATTGTGAGGGGGATGTCCGGCTGCCTATGGGATTGGACCTAAACTGGCAGTCGGACATCCCCCAAGGTCCCAGATTAAAGAAGGTGCAGGCCGGGCTGAGGGCCACCAGCCTCCCCCCCCCCCGCCCCCCGCATGAATTTTGTGCACCAGGTCACTAGTATACAGTATGTAGATCGGAAGTAAGGATTCTGAGCTACATATTTATGTGAAAATTGTCAACATTTAGGTAGGAATTACTAGTAAACTTTCTGAAAATGAGTGATATCACTGAGGAAGAGAATGTTAAATGAAAAGACAAAAAGAAAGTGAGAAGAAGAATGCCAACGAGAGAATTTTAGGGAATACAATATTGAGGGGAAGGATGAGCAAGAGATTTCAATAAGAGCTACTAAGAATGAATGGTGGACAGTGGTAGAAGTGGACCAGGAGAGAGAGTCATCGGGAAGCCAAGAGACAGTAACTTCAAAAGAAATGGAAAAGTCAACAGTAGTGAATAGTGAATTTTAAAAATAATAATGAATGCTGCCGAGAGTTTAAATAAGAGGAGTGCTAAAAACAATGTATTGTTTTAACAATAAGAAGGAAACTAGATTATTGCTATTTTTTTAATAGCATGAGTATGAAAGCAACTAGTAGTTAAGTAGGAAAATAAATGTTTGTCATTTTCCCATTTTTTAAAATGTTTTCTCTTCTTTTATGAGGAGCCTAGGTATAAAGAGAAAAAATAAAGTGTTAGAGCTGAGTATTATGGGATTGCATGAATACTTTTAAAAAATTATTCTTAAGGTGTAGGAGACTCTAATTCAATTGTAGCTTTAAAAAATACAGTTGGAATACTTCACAGTAATAATATACTAGAGTGAGAGCAAATGAAATAACTGATAATTCAAAGTGCCTGCTAAAGATTAAATATAATCCAACAAAAGACTCTGAAAACCTATTTTGGTTTAAGGAGAAAAATTATTGATAAATTCAAGTTTTCACTTTTCCTTATTCATATTAATTACAATATTCTCCAATTTGTCTTAGGCTTTTAGCTTTATTTTCTCATCTCCAACATAACCCCTTCCTTGAAGAGTTATGGCATAAATCACATCTAATCAATTCAATAAAACTTTAATGCATACCTACTCAATATGAAACCTTATTCATGGGGTCCCTGAGCCTGGCATGAGGGAATCAGGCTGAAACTGGCAATCGACATCCCCCGAGGGGTCCCAGAGTGCAAGAAGGCACTCTGCAAAGTTGCTGTCCTTTGGCAGCTCTTGCATTGAGTGTCTGCCCCCTGGTGGTCAGTGTGAGTCATAGCTACCGGGCGGTCAGGTGGTCGGGCAGTTGGCTGATCACTCAGGCTTTTATATAGAGGCCCGATGCATGAAATTTATGCAAGAGTAGTCCTTCCTTCCCCCAGCTGCAGGCACCAGCTTCCCTCTGGCACCCAGGACCCTGGTTTCCCTCATAGCCCTGGCTTCATCTAGAAGGCAGTCCGGAAGGACTTCTGGAAGGACATCTCGTCTAATTAGCATATTATGCTTTTATTATTATAGATAGATGTTATGTAGTGCTATGAAATATATGTAGGAGGCCACAAAAGCAAATAGGCATGAATAACTTACTGTGTTATTCATGAGCATATCTTTGAAGGAGGTGACATTTGATCTGGTCTGTAAGGTTGAATCCAAGTTTTGCAGATAGAGCAAGATGAGGCACTGGGTGGCTTTTCCATTGTGAATACCACATGTGCAAAGGTAAAAACAGAGAGGTAAGGAACTAGCTTGGTGCAGTGTGTTAATGGTTAAAATTAAGAATGACTAGAGTTCAGAGGGAAAAGTTGAAGTGTTAGTTTTGGATTGGAATTTAGATCAGGATAAGACAATTTTGGAAATTATCAACAGTGTGAAACATGGTGACAAGGTAGACTATGGGGAATGTTAGTCCTTGAAGGGAGGGGTGAATGAGGAAGATCTGGGCAGATAAGGCAAAATGTAGGATGAGATCCTACTATGCAGGGGTTTATAGAGTATGCTAAGAAACTTTGTTTCTTAAAGAAGATATTACACTTATACTTTATAAAGTTCACTTTGGTGATAGAGTAAAAATGTATTATTTAAAGTGCGTCTTATTGAGATATTTCACAATATAGAAGTGGAAATTCACAAGTGATAAAACTCTAGAGTCTTTCTATGATTCCGTATGGAACTGCCATATAAGGCAAATATTAATGTGAGGTTTGTTGGGAGGAGAAGAAAATGATTTAAAACATTCAGCTCTGGCCCTAGCCAGTTTGGCTCAGTGGATAGAGCGTCAGCCTGCGGACTGAAGGGTCAAGGCTTCAATTCAGCTCAAAAGCATGTACCTCAGTTGCAGGCTCGAACCCTGGCCCTGGGTGCAAGAGGCAACCAATTGATGTGTCTCTCACATTGATGTTTCTCTCTCTCTGTCTCTCCCCCTCCCTTCCACTCTCTCTAAAATAATCAATGGAAAAATATCCTAGGTGAGGATGAACTAAAAAACAACAAAAAAACAAAGCTAAACAACAGCAGCAAAAGAACATTCAGCTCTAGAACAAGAGTACTTAGAGTGTACTTCTGGCTCTATCACGGACTAGCTGCTCAACCCCAAGCAACGAAGTGACTCCCCAGCACTTCAGGTTTCTTATCCAAATAAAGGAAACATGCATTCTCATGAACCATGAAGAGTGCTCTCAGCCCACAGAGCCTTGAGCGCTCTCCCATGAGGGGCTTACTATGTGCCACATGTGAAAATTAAGGAAACAAGAAGTTGCTAAAAAAAAAAAAAACCCACACTTAAAATTTAAAAATTTTAAAGCTATAATCAAAGATCAGGTGTGAGCTAGCAATAACTGAAAAATGTTGAAAAGAACAGAGACCTAAAGGATGAGCTATGTATTTCCTGAAATATTCAGTGTCACCAGTTTAGCCCATTTCTCTGTGGGTCCTGGTTCACAGGGACGTATACAGTGTGGTGTTAGGCACGACAATATGATCCTGGCTCTGCCACTAGTTTGCAATGTGGCTTTGAGCACATTTTTGAACTCTCTTTGTCTCTTCCAGCTTTTAGGATCCCTTTCATTTTGGAAGCATACTAATAGGTTAATTTAGTCATGTCTGTTTCATTTTTTTTATAGAGCCAAGGAATGGAGGTATATAAAATGTCCCCTCTCTGATGCCTGATGAAGAGTAACTTGCTTGGTGTGACAACTCTCTTCATCCACAAAGTTTCTTATAACTAAAGGAATTTGTGTTCAAAATTTGACCTTAGCACTGTAACCTTTTATAGAATAGTTATAGTAAGAGGATACAGGAAAGGCTGTTTTTTTTCTATATATATCTTATTATTCCTAGGGATGTTTATATCATTCCTTGGCCTGTCCACACCTTTTTCTAAACATGCCTCAGGAGACAGCATCAGAATTCTCTTCCAAAAATTAGAGACACAATGAAGCCAAGCCAAACGCAAGCAACTCCAAGCAGCTTATTTTTCTTAGTTTAGGGTGGGAGTGATCCCTAGAGAGAGAGATCACATTATAAGCAGCACACTTGGATTAAAACTCAGGAATATTAAAACCATAGTTAGGAAAAAATACCTACAGGGAGTGAGCGAAAAAGAAAAAGTGCAATTTGAAACTTCATAGTCTCTCCATCATGAAGGTCTGGTTTCTTAGAAGTGACTACACCTGGTATAGAAACCCCCCAGGGCAGTGATGGCGAACCTAGACACGCGTGTCAGAGGTGACACGCGAACTCATTTTTTTGGTTGATTTTTCTTTGTTAAATGGCATTTTAATATATAAAATAAATATCAAAAATATGTCTTTGTTTTACTATGGTTGCAAATGTCAAAAAATGTCTATATGTGACACGGCACCAGAGTTAAGTTAGGGTTTTTCAAAGTGCTGACACGCCGAGCTCAAAAGGTTCGCCATCACTGCCTTAGGGTTTTCTTTCTCTGGGTCTTTAGATAGAACAGGAAGCTATTTTAAATACTGAGGGAGAAAAAGTGGAAGGGAAGAAGGAAAGAAGAGAGAGGGAGGGAGAGAATGGCTGAGGGAGAAAGAGAAAGAGAGAAGAGTCAGAGTAGAAATAATTCCAATTGATCCGGGAAAAATGATTCCTTTGAAATGAGATTATATGTATATGACAGTAATTGAGCTTATTTCAACTGATGTCTATGGGCTAAAAGAACAATAATCTTTTCCAAAAAGGAGCTTACTTTCTACTGGGGTTTGACAGATATAAACCAAAAGAAGTAAGATATGTAATATATCTGATGGTAATAAGAGATGTGGAGAAAAACAAAGCTAACATGGTATTTGGTCCACATGTGCACGTGTTTCTCTGGAATCTAGACATACCCACCTGGTTGATGTTCCTTGGCAACATAGAACTTTAAAAAGACAAGGTTTGGAGAATTTGTTTAGACTTGTTCTTTTATGCTCTGCTGCTCTGAGATACTCCTAATGACAATGCCTTGAGAAATCAACAATTTCCAGGAAAACTTAGATCAAAGCACACAGGCCAGATCTCAGATCTGTTCATGGTTCAGAATCTCACATGTCAATGGCTAGAAGCCAGTACAGCAGGAGATGAATTTAGCTGAGTCTGCCCTCTGCTGACAGAAAGGTTGCTGAAAAGTCAGTTGATTTTAAAAAGTCTATCTGTAAGGTTTAACTTTAGATAATCTTCTGTGTCTTTGTAAAAATTATGTAGTTTAAGAAATAGTAATATTTTTTTTTATAATTTCACTCTTCATTCATTTACTCATTAAAAATGTATCCAGCCCTAATGTGCCAGGCACTATTTTCAGTACTAGAAATACACTGGTGAACAAGATAGACAAGATCACTTCTTAAATGGAGTATACATTTAAGGGGGAGGAGATAGAGAAAAACAAACAAATCCATGAAAATAACACCTAATAATCTTGGTTTTAAAAATCAGACACAATGGGGTAGTGTGCTAGAGATGGATGCATGGACATCTACTAAGGAAGTGCCATTTAAACTGAAAGCTGAATACCAGGAAGTAGCCTACCAATAAACTCATCAGAGGACTAATTACTACTGGGGTAGAGGCAGAGCTAGCACAAAGGCACTGGGACAAGCTTGTTTGTTTCAAGGATAAACAGAGGTCACTGGAGTAGAGCATTTGCCTGAGGGCTGAGTAGTACAAAAATGATGAGTCATGTAGGTTCTAGACCAGTGGTTCTCAACCTTCCTAATGCCATGACCCTTTGATACAGTTCCTCATGTTGTGGTGACCCCCAACCATAAAATTATTTTCGTTGCTACTTCATAACTAATTTTGCTACTGTTATGAATCGTAATGTAAGTATCTGATATGCAGGATGTATTTTCATTGTTACAAATTGAACATAATTAAAGCATAGTGACTAATCACAAAAACAATATGTAATGATATATATTTTCCGATGGTCTTAGGCGACCCCTGTGAAAGGGTCGTTCAACCCCCAAAGGGGTCGCGACCCACAGGTTGAGAACCACTGGTCTAGATGAAAAAGGCTCTTATAGAATTTTATTCTAAATGCAATAAAGGTATTGGAAGTGTTTTAAGTCTGGAAGTACCATAATCAAATTTCCATTTTTTTTTAAAAAGAGCAATCTGAGTCTTTATGAAAAAGACTTGGATTTTACTCAACTTGTAATGCAAACTATTGAAAGTTTTTATGAAGATGATTACTAAGAGAAATTAAGATTCACATTTTAAAATATATCAATGTCTGTTCCTTTTTTACTTAATTTCCCAACTAGATTGTAAGTTCCAAAGGATAGTGATGATATTTTCTATTTCTATACATCTTTACCACTTATCATCCCCTATTTGGAAATAATGTTTGGTACAAATTTCTGTACATAGAATAAATTCTGTAGAGGAATTTTCTAAAGAGGAAATGAAATTATGTTTCTTTAATCTTTTTGTTTTAGAACCTGACTTGAATTCCTGATGAAGTGAAACTCACAAGTCATAAAGAGATCAGTTTGTTTTAGGGTTTCTCTCTCCCTTTCTTTCATTTTAATCACATTGCTAGATGCTACCTGCACCTTATCAGGGAGTCTTCCTTGTCAGATTCATAGGTTCATTCAGATTGATAGCTGATCTCATTAGGTGACAGGTTTACTTCCCCTAAGCAGAGCCCCTAAAATTACTACATGGTAAACTTGTGGGGGTGTGAACAAGGGATGTTGTCTATAAGCTTTTTTATTACTTAACTAGAGGCCTGTTGCACAAAATTAGTGCACGGATGGGGTCCCTAGGCCTGGCCGGCAATCAGGGCCGATTGGGGCCAGGCTGATCAGGGCCAGGCCGGAGAGGAGGCAACAGTCGCCGGGCTGTGTGTGGAAGGAATGGATGCCAGACTCTGATGCTGCCATGGTCAGCACCCTGCCACTGTGCAGTTCCCCTCCTTACTCCCTCCTTCCCTCACTGCCACACTGTCACCACAGTGGGCCTGTGGCAGGCTGATCAGGGCCTGCTGGCTGCGGGAGGGGAGATGGGGTGAGAGGTTGGCCACCAGCCTCAAGGAGGGAGCCAGCCCTCAGCTCCTATGGGAAAGGGGCTGTGTCTGCCACCATCCATCCCCAGTTCCCTGTCTCAGCCCAGGGGCCAGGGGGAGGGACCTCGGGAGGTTGGCTGGCCAGGGGAGGTTGGCTGTTGGAGCGCACTGACCACCAGGGGGCAGCTCCTGCATTGAACATCTGCCCCCTGGTGGTCAGTGTGCATCATAGCAGTGAAGTCATCCAGCAGTGCAGTCATTTTGGTAGCTTAGACTTTTATATATATAGACTAGATGCTCGATGCACAAAATTTGCACAAGGGGCTCAGCCCTCAGAGCCCCAGTCAGCCCTAGTAGCCCCTTGCAGACTCAGCCTGCCCTTGCAGGCCCGGCTTTGTCTGGAAGGTCATCTGGAAGGTTGTCCTTTACAGTTATTTTGCTGTTCAGTCTAATTAGCATATTAACTCTTTATTATATAGGATTGGCTCAAAATTGGATCTATCCTTGAGAAATTGATGATCATGTTCCTTTTTCTTTTCTTTTTTTAAAAATATGTTTTTGATTTTTATAGAGAAAGGAGGTAGAGGAAGAGAGATAGAGAAACACCGATGAGAGACAAAGATGATCAGCTGATTCCTGCACACGCCCTACTGGGAATTGGCCACAACCCAGGCATATGCCCTGGCCAGAAATTCAGCTGGCAATCCAACTGGCAACTTTTTGGTGCACTGTTCGATGCTCAACTAACTGAACCATAGTGTAATGATTTGTTTCTCTATAATCTATTTTTGGAGAGCTATAAATTGAAAGAACAAATAGAATCCTTACAAAAGAGGGACTTTCAACAAAGAAATCCCTAAGAGAAACAGTAAAATAATTTCTCATTATTGATATGCAATTTGTGTTTTGGAAGAAGCATATGAAACTTGGGAGGGATGGTATTTTGCAAAAGTGACAAAAAATTAATTTCATCTCTTCTTTGATGATGTAAAAAACTGTTCCTCCTTACGGCATTTACATGAGATTCTTTTGTAACTCAAATTTTGATTAAAATAAAGTTATACAGACAAAGATATATAAAGATAGTAGTAATGCATAACTTGATTCACTGCAAAGTAAGACTGTGTGGGTGTGGGGGATAGAAATGGGCGGGGCTGGTAAAAAGAATCTAGCCAGGGAACCTGAGGCTTGGCCTGGAGCATTGCGGTCATGTTTCTGAGGGCAGGAAGAATGTTATCTAGTCCCTGAGTACTGTTGTTCTGCAGGATTTGTTCTTTCCCAGAACCAACTCCTCTCACTTGCTTGCAGCTGACATACATCCCAGAGAAAAAAAACAAAAAGACACGCACAAAAAAAACCCACCCTGTCTTTTCTTTTGTTCCCTGCAGAGCAGCCACCTCCCTCTTCAGCATGGCGTCCAGTGGCCCTGATCCTGGTCATTTTGTGCCTGGTGCTGCTGGTTGGCCTGGCAATACTGGGGTTTGTGTGTAAGTCTGCACTCTGACTTGGGGGAGGAGGACCCTGGCTCCAAGGTTTGTCTAGGATGAGAAATATTTGTTATGATATTTATTTATTTATTTATTTATTTATTTATTTATTTATTTAGACTTCTAGAGCCTGTGAATAAATTCAAGGTACCTTGTTCTAAAGTACCTACTTAAACAGTAAGCAGTGGAAGAAACATTAAAATACAGAAATCAATTGCTAGCTAGATTTTTTTTTTCTTTATTGATCAAGGTATTACAAATGTGTCCTTATCCCCCAATTGTCCCCACATCCCCCCAGCTAGCTAGAGTTTTATGTTCTGTTTGAGATAAAAAGTTTTTGTTTAAATATGCCAATATTTAAAATCAACTATTATTAACAAATGCATGCTGCAGCTTCTTCCATTTCACAAAAGATTTGAGATAATCGTTTCCACCATTAGCATGCCTGGCTCCGTGGGCTAATACAGGGGGAGGAGGTTTCATTTATATCCCACCCTCACAATATATGGAGAAAGACCAGGTCTCTAATCACTGCAATATTTTTCAAAAGGACCAGGAAGTTATACTATCATTTTGTGAAAATTTATGAAAATCAAAAAAGGAAAAATGCATGCATAAAATTCTTTAAATTTCAAACTAGTAAGGATAAGTTCAAAAACTTAAAAAGGAAGTGGACACATCTGCTTCATCAGATCATTACAGCCATGTTCCCTGAAACAGGTGAAAAAGGTGGTTCAAAATAAAAGGTTACATTGATGAGCAGGTTTTAATGTAAAAAAAAAAATTCACACAAATTTGCAAACTTTTGCCATCTTAAATTTTAAAATAAAAAAAGTAGTTTCTGCCCTGATCCCAAAATTTCTACTTTTTTTTAATCTAACTATTGTTTTGCAACCACCATTCTTTTTAAGGATATAAAGCAACTTCTATGATTCATAAAGGATTTCTTTTTCATAAAGGATTTTTGCATTTAGAATTAGAAACCTGGGGTTTAAACCTGAGTGCTGAACATTTTTAATCAAATGATAGTAACTTATTCTTACTGAGTCAAACCGCAAATGTATACAAACATAGAAATTATAATATGACCATTTTAATGCCTGAATGAGATAATGTATAGTATATTGTCGATGCTCAATATAATGGACAAAGGATAAATGGATTTGCGGGTGTAGGATGAGTAATGATTTTAGAATATACAAAAATATTTTTTAAACAGTAACTATGGTTAAGGAATTTATTCCTGAAGTTAGAAATTGTTGCTATGACTCCATATTTTCTGATAAGGAAACAGACTTGGAGAAAGTAACTTGAACACAGAAATACAATTTCTTATGTACCACAGCCCAAACTTGAATATAGGTAATAAGGGATCTCAGAGCCTGCGATCATGAACAAGATACTGTTTTGTCTTTCCCATATGTAGAAAATAGACATGGAAATAAAGAAATAAAGTGTCCAGTCTGACTTGGTAACGTGGCTTAGTTTTTCAGTTCTACCAGCTCTCCAATACTCAGAAAGACAGCATTAATGAACTGGAAGAAAGATCGGGGAATCTCTCCCAACAACTGCAATCTCTCCAAGCCCAGAACAGGAAGCTTGTAGAAACTCTGCAGCAGGTGGTTGAAAAATACTGTCGTGAGCTTTATAACAAAACTGGAGGTGAGTCCTGATCACTGAGCTCTCCTACCTTCAGGATATCTGTCACTATAGGGCTGACTTTCCCATCAGTGGACCTGGGAACCAATATATTAATTAATTGGGTGTATTATTTAACTAGTTGTCTGGAAAACTTAATAGTTTGGGCATCCAGATCATGTCCAATTATTGGAATCATTTAGCTCAAATACATCTGTGTTACAACACATGAAGGGATTCTTGAAATTCAGACATTTTAGACAATGCAAGAGGCCTAAGAAGTGAATATAACTGCGTATTTAAGGAATAATAAAGGAGCCTGTGTACCTGGACCAGAGCGAGTGAGTAGAAAACTAATAGAAGATGAGGTCGAGATTATTTATGGCTTAGGGGACATTGTAAGGGATTTGGCTTCCATTTGGAGCAAAAGGAGAATTTATCACAGGATCTTGAGCATAGGAAATACATGTCTGACATGAATTTTAAAAGGCTCATTCTGCAAATATGTTGAATACACGCTGGAAGAGGGAAGGATAGAAACAGAGAAATCATGTAAGAGATGGCTATTGCAGTAATCCAAGTAAGAGGATAATGGTGGCTCAAACTAGGATATGATCAGTGGAGATGAACGCATGATGTAATAAATGGGTTGTGAGAGAAATAAAGGAGTCAAACATACCTCCAGAGTTTTTGAGCAAAGCAACTAGAAGCATAGAGATGTGATCAAGTGAAATGGGGAAGAATTCTGTGGTTATAAAAGGGAAGGTTAGAAACCAGGAATGCCATTTTGGGCAGGTTGTATTTGAAATATAATCTAGATATCCAAGTGAAGATATGAATAACCAGTTTGTTATATAAGAGATAAGGTCTAGGCCAGAAATACAAAATGACTTACAAAGAAATCTAAATTACTTATTTGCTTAAAACTTTGTTTTACCTTATGAAATATTTCTAGTATACAGAAAAATACAAGCAATAATATAATATCTATTTGTATTGACCACTCAGATTTCAATGTTTACATTTTGACACTGGATTGTCTTGAAAGTAAAGATATTTTTATGGAATTATTGAGTTTCCATCATACCATATACCAATAAGGGACTCGGTTACAGGTCCCCAACCCTCAGAGGCCAAGGCCATGTTTCCACATAGATATAGCTGTCAGGGCTTAGTTCCTATATTTACAACCACTACCCCCAGTAGTTCATCTCACCCTTGACCTCCGTACTTAATTCTCTAACTTTGATGTCCATCTTAACTTCTGATACATGGATATTTACCATTATAATTCATACTTGGCTAAGTATTTAAGTATTTTTTTTCTAAAATTTTATTTATTTGTGTTTAGAAGGAAAAAGAGTTCATATCCTATTGGTATATATTGCATTTAAAAACCCCATTTCCTATTATATAACAGGATTTTGAAGAAGAAAATTATTAAAACTTCAATTGTTTCTTAAGTACAATGTATGTTGAGTTCCTGAACATATGAAAAGTTCTGTATGTATTGGACATCCTCTCTGTGTGCTAAATTGCACAGGGCAAGGAGCAAGGAAGTTCCAATCATTCATTGTTAGATTCCATATCCATGAAAGCAGGTAGTGTCTGTTTTAATTTCCACTGTATACTCAGGACCAATTATAATTCTTGGCGTAGTGGGTGCTAGGTAAACATTTGTAGTTATCATTGCCTCGGCAAATAATATCTAAGAGAAAGGGAATTCATTCTTTCTTGGGTCATCAAATACTATATAATTTCAAGAGAGGCAAGAAAACAGATCTATGTAGAAAATAACTTATTAAAATTGGTTTCTTTCCAAGAACATAGATGTAGCCCTTGCCCAGAAAATTGGAAATGGCATGGGGACAAATGCTACCAGTTCTATAAAAAGAGCAAGAGTTGGCAGGACTGTGACTCTTTCTGTATTGCTGAAAACGCAACCATGCTGAAGATAAACACACAAGAAGTGCTGGTAAGGTCCTGAGTTTTGGTCAACATTTGAAGTATTCTCAAAAAGATGTCTTTAAAGGAGAATAGTCTAAGGAGTCAAGGTCCACAGACTCTCCCACTTATTTCAATCAGGGAGTTATATCAATTTATACATATATATATATGTGCATGTATTTAAAAGTATATGTATGATCCCTGGCTGGGTGGCTTAGGTGGTGAGAACACCATCCCCTACACCTATAGGTTTTGTGTTTGATTCCCCATCAGGGCACATTTCTAGGTTGCAGGTTTGATCCCTATTCAGGGAGCATATGGGAGGCAACGGATCAATGTTCCTCTCTTACATCAACGTTTCTCTCTCTCCCCCTTCCTTTTTCTCTAAAACCAATAAAAAAAATCCTTATGTGAGGATTAAGTATATATATATATATATATATATATATATATATATGTGAAAATTTCTCTTTCTTCCCTTCCTACTCTGAGACATAAGTCATCTTCCAAATTCTTCTTTTTTCTCCTTTCGGTCAGTTGCTTCTGGATGTTTTTCTCAATGTTTATTTCTAAAAGTTACTTCCCCATTCCTGCATTTTTTTTCTTCCATTTCCCAGAATCACTTCACATCTCTTTGTAAATCTGCCTCCTGTATTTTTTTTTTTTATGTGTCTTACCCTGTGACTTGAAAATAACAGGTCACTTTAAAATCTTGTTTGATGTGCTTCTTTGTTTCAAAATATCAGTATATCTCCCATGTCCGGACAAATGAACTGACCTTAGCATAGATGCTTTCCTCTTAAATGAATTATTATCAATGTGAGGCAGGAGTCATGTCTTGTTCTCATATTAAAAGTGTTGGCTGCCACTACACATCTCTGTATATATATCCTATCTAATAAAGAGGGGATATGCTAATTGACCCTCATGCTGTCGCAAAGATGGCGGCACCCACAGCCAATAAGGAGGGAATATGCTAACTGACTGCCACACCCTCAAAGATGGCGGCACCCACAGCCAATAGGAGGGAATATGCTAATTGACTGTCACACCCTCAAAGATGGTGGCGCCCACAGCCACAAGATGACTGCACCCAGTCCCCTCAGCCCCGCTGGGGCCGCAGGCACACGACAAGGCCGGAGTCCTTCAGTCCCCTCAGCCGTTCAGCTGCCCAGGGCTGGCCCAAGGTGCAGGCAAGCCTCGGATGGCAGCTGCCCAGCCACCCAGGGCCGCCTGAGGCTCAGGTAACCAGGGCTGGCTGAGGCTTGCGCTGCCGGCAGTGGCAGAAGCAGAGGTGTGATGGGGTATTGCCATCCCCTGATCTCCGGGTCACCTCCCACCCCTGAGGGCTCCCAAACTGTGAGGGCAGGCCAGGCTGAGGGACCCCCCCGCTCCCGTGTATGAATTTTCAGTGCATGCACTGGACCTCTAGTATATATATATATATGTATTATAATATCTCTAAAAGCTGAACATTTTCTTGTGTGCCTTTGCAGCAGTTTGCCATGCCTCAGAGCTACTCTGAGTTTTTCTACTCTTACTGGATAGGGCTATCCCGCAACGGCAGTGACAAGCCCTGGCTGTGGGTGGATGGAGCATCTTACACTTCTGAACTGTAAGCCTTCAGAATATTTTGTGGGAAAGGCATGTAATAGAGAGTGTCAGGTCAACAAATTGGTTCAATGAGCATTAACTGAACATCTCCTTTGTATTGGATACTATGTTTGTAGAAGGATGTCCTGAGGCTGACAGATAAAAGTGTTAATAAAATTGTAGGAAATGGGAAATATACAACTTAATCATTTTTATCTTACAGTTAAATAAACTGAGTCACAGAGAAGGTAATTTTTCAGATGGCTGTAAAAGTACATGTTAAAGTTGGATTATAACATGTACCATAGTTTTAGATAGAAATAGTTTTTGTTGTTTTGGTTGACTTGATGCTTCAAAGAATGACCATGGAAATTGAGGGGCTGAAAAGAAAGTGGTTGTTGACTTTATCTTTCCAGTAAAATCATTCTGGGCATCTATTCTATAATTGTATCAAGCTAGGAATATTTCCTATGTACTGTCTGAGTGCTTAGTATTTCTTTCTATAAATAAAATATAATAAAGTTAACTTTTTTTTTTCTTTTTTAAGGTTTAAGATTAAAACAGATTTCACCAGTCCAGGAGACGGGGACTGTGTGACCATTCTCAGTGGAATGTTTTTCTCAAAGAACTGCGAAGAGTTGAGGCGGTGTGCGTGTGAAACAGTGGCGACCCCAGTCAAGTTAGAGAGACTCCCTTAGCGTCTGTGAATCATTCATTACATGTAGGTGATTGGCTCTCCAGCTGCGACTACAACTGCGTGCTCCCTCCCTTCAGAGAAACTGAAGATCAGAACAAAAGTCATTCTCTTTATGTGCACTTGTAATAGTCTGGTTTCAAACTATTCTCTTTCATTTGATCCATGTTTATGCAACAACACAACAAAAAGCCTGAGACATGCAAAGTCAATGCAAAGGATATCTGAGACATAGAAAAATGGAAAAAAAATCTGGAAAGGCAATTGCTCTGACCGGCACAAGAAGGATTTTCGTATTTCCTGCTCAAGATCACCAGTACTTCTGAGCTTGGAAGTTCATGCACATATGCACCAGTCACAAAGAAGTCCTGATTACATATCACCAACTGGCCCCTGAAATCCATAAGGTTGTTGTAATCCACCTTCTGGATTTTGAGATAACTTTCTAGTGTTCTTCTCTCTCAGCATTTAATACCATTTTTTGTTTCTATTTATTCCTTAATACTTGGAGTGAGAAACTTAAACAGAGGAACTAAATGCATGTAAGATCCTTTGCTCCAACAGTCAATTAGTCCATGAGAAATTAGCAATCATTTCTTACACTGAGCTAACAAATGCAAAACTAATTCATTTGGTTTGCTTAAGTTCATATTATTTTTCCTTCTCAGTTTCTTGATAGAGCCCCCATCTGCTCTGGCTAATTCTCTTTATTAGAATCTTAACTTTTACAAACATATCTCTCCATGTCTATTTAAGATTCCAATGATTGTCTCCTAGAAATTTCTTCTAGGATAGAAATAGTCTCAACTTGGTTCCATATCAGAATTACTATCCCTGATACTCCTTTCAGAGGGATTGGCAACCAGAACAAAAGTCAGTCTGTTTATGTGCATCTGGAATAGTTTAGTTTCAGTTCCTATTTTCTTCCATTTGATCCATGTTTATACCTTTCAGGTACTGGAGATTTAATAATAATAAACAATGTGAAGTGTGTGTGTGTGTGATTTTGAATGAATTTGTGACTTGGGGGAAAAGTCAGTTTGAAAATGCTCTTCAAAATATGATAGAAGTGTTTTGATTGTGCCTTATGAGACATTGCATGGGTTCTACAAGAGTACTGATTCTTTGATTATTTGAGAAAAATAAGAAGTCTTTGAGATGCATTCTGTCTTCCAAAGGATGGTTTTAAGACTTTTGTAAAAAATGAAATCCTTTGAAGCAAATTTGTCATCAGCACGTGGCTCAAGATGAGTAAACCGAATTGCAGTGGGGCAAGTTATCTAATCAGGTCAGGGAAGTAAGAGACTGTGACATATATAGTTGGCTTTTTGTGGAGGTGTCCCTTTCTCAGGATGACAATATGTACAGCCATACAGGGGTCATTGCAAAGAACACCATCATAAACTCTGACTTCATTTGTTTATAGGTAAATCCATTTTAGGGCATTAACACTAGAAAGGATAATTTATTATAAATCTTTATGTTTCAACAGTGGAAACTGGAATTCTTCAGTTTTATTTTCAGTAAACATCTATCTTATGGTAAAATGACATGAAGTTTCCAAACATACGATAAAGAGAACATTTCTGTGTTAATTTTCATAAGACTGTGTCACCTATCAATTACTAATTACAGATTTTTCTGTCCATTGGCTAGAAAAATTCTTCAGTGTTAAACAAATTTTGATTTATTGTGTTGTGCAGGAACTGCACTTATGATCATAAAAAGAGAATTTTAGATCCTGCCGGGAGCCGGTCCATGCTTGCTGTTTCAAGGGACCTGGCATATATGGCATACTGTTCTTAATATGTTTGCTCACCTTCTTGGCACTATGTGTTTTAAAACAAGGTCTCTGAGAAAGGTTGTTTCCCCAGGTAGGGATTTTCCCCTGAAGTTAGGGAGGGAATAAAACCTCTTAACTAAGTGCCAGGCGGGTAATTAATCACTTTAACTATGAATAATCATGCTTAAGCTACATAATCTTTACTCCCTGGAATGGAGATAGAAACGCCCTAACCTTTGTAATAGAGATTGATAGGATTGAATCAACTGGTATAAATACAGATGTAATAAGACAGCAAGACACAGAACTTAGTATACGGGACCAAGAGAGACAGAACCTAGGCACAGAACCTACACAGAACGTTCTTGAGAGACAGAAGAACTTCACTGGAGAGAACATGGCAAAAGATCCTGGACTGAACCTGACTACAGAAACTGGCAAGAGAACCTGACTAGAACTTAGTGACTGAACCTGGCTGGAGAACCTAGCAAGAGAACATGGACACAGAACCTGGCTGGAGATCCGAACCAGAACTTTGCTGGAGATCCAGACCAGAACTTGGCTGGAGATCCTGGCTAGAGATCCTGGCTAGGCTGCTGATCAACTGAACGCTGTCTCCGTGTCCTTCCTTCTTCGCCGACTCTGTCCACGCCTTTGGGGACCCCTGGACCCGCTGGGGTTCGACCCCGGCAAGATCCTTTTGTTTTATTATTGCAAAATCACTTTATTTCAAGAAGTTTATTTTGTTAAGTATAAAATGAAGATATTTATAATTTCTTTATGGTATTATTATTAGCTGAAATGAGGTAAATGTGAAGGCACTTCCACAATCTAAATTGTAATATAAAATTTAAGGGATATTAAAAATATGCAAAAAGAGGGAAAAGGGATTTAGTGGTTATTTTAAAATAAAAGAGAGCACAAACAAGCATAAGCAACCATCTCTGCAGACCTGCATTAATGAACAAATTGTAGAAAGGCACCAACATTGGGGAGCTGTGGATATTACCAACTATTTTCCGTGATGACTGCAGATATTTAATGCACACAGGTAATGTAGTAAGCACATAATATGAAATGTGGATTAGACCCTTAGTTAGGCAATTAAGTGTTATTTAAATCTTGCTCCTGCAGCAAGAAAATAGAGTTAATATGAATAAATCAAATGGCTTTGTGGACTAACTTGTAAAATAGAGACAGGGCATACAAGTTTTGACCCACCCGTGTTCAGGGTTGGATGACAGAAGTCTTTTTTTTTTTTAAATATATTTTATTGATTTTCCACAGAGAGGAAGGGAAAGAGATAGAGAGTTAGAAACATCGATCAGCTGCCTCCTGCACATCCCCCACTGGGGACGTGCCCGCAACCCAGGTACATGCCCTTGACCGGAATCGAACCTGGGACCTTTCAGTCCGCAGGCTGACGCTCTATCCACTGAGCCAAACCGGTTTCGGCGACAAAAGTCTTTTTAGATGACATTGCTTTAAAAAGTTTACCTGCCTGAAAGGTGCGTGTTGAATGGTATTATATCTCCAAATCTGCAACCTAAGGGGAAGTATCACTTTAGACTTGCAGAGGTCCTCAAACTTTTTAAACAGGGGGCCAGTTCACTGTCCCTCAGACATTCCACATGCGCACTGCGGGCCCTGGATGAGTCGGCTGCTAAGCAGGGCAGGCAGGGCGGCAAAAACACCCGGCCGGCCGGATAAATGTTTTCGGTGGGCCGCATGTGGGCCGCGGGCCGTAGTTTGAGGACCCCTGCTTTAGAAAGTGAAGAAGGAAAAGAAAATAAAAGCATTTGTTTGACATTGTTGGCTGTTCTTGAGCTATTTCTCTCTGTCTTTGCCCTCCATAACCCCCTCATCTGTACAGTAAAGCCCACAATACTGATCACAATATGAGCAAATATTTCAAAAAACAGAAAAGGAGTATGGCACAACATTCTCTCCGCACTTTAAAAGAATTTTAAAAATAGCCCTGGCCAGGTAGCTCAATTGGTTAGAGCATCATCCCGATATGCCAAGGTTGAGGGTTCAATCCCTGATCAGGGCACATACAAGAAGCAACCAGAGAATGCACAAATAAAGCGGAACAGCAAATCGATGTTTTCCTCTCTCTCTAAAAAGTCAATAAATTAAAAAAGAAATAAAAAGAATAGAAAATAATTATAACATTCATTGGAAAATATGAGTTGCTGCGATCAATTTCCCATTGAGAATCAGAGAGGGCAGCGCCCCCTGAATTGGTTTTTCAGCAAGAGAAGACCTTGTCTAGGCTCTTGTGTGTTTAGGTAATTCTGAAGCAATTGCAGGAAAACTCAAACGAGGAACATGGCCCTTCCTGGTAGGCCCAGTTCCCCAGGGTACACAACGAGCTATTTCTTTTCCTGAGGATATTGAACCAGCTCTTAAAACTTATCAACAGGAAACAGGTCTTGAGCCCTATAACAGCAGGAAGTGTGAGCAGTGTAATGGGAGTTTTTACTTTGGGGATATAAACAAATTATGAAATAAATAGTCTATTAGGTTGCCTCAGGGCTGGCCTTAATATTTGGGAGTCAGATACTTGGTGAAGGGATTCTTATCAATTTTGAAGAATAGGAAAAGCGGCATAATCCAAGTTAAAGTGTACATGATATTTTTTACAAGGTTCATTGTATGAATAGATAATAGAATCTAACAACGGTTATTAGCATTTCAATCTTATTGCTCTAATGTTTTTTTTTTCTTTTTTACGCAGTTAATGTACTTTAATCATACCACATTGCAAAGCCTCTTTACTTTTGCAGGGACAGATTTTTATATTTTATTTTCTTTTCCATTAATATATATATATATATATGTATATATATATATATATTTCAGAGAAGAAGGAAGAAGAGAGAGAGATAGAAGCATCAACGATGAGAGAGAATCCTTGATCGGCTGCCTCCTGCATGCTCCACACTGGGGGTCGAGCCCGAAACCCAGGCATGTGCCCTGCTCAGGAGTTGAATAGTGACCTCCTGGTTCATAGGTCGATGTCTCAACCACTGAGCCATGCTGGCCGGGTTCTTTCCCATTTTTAAAAGCTAACTTGGAACTCATTGAGATGAATCAAGATACCCACTTTGTTACTGGTGGGGCTAGGTAGGGTATAGAACTGATTATCCCAGCGCTAAGGCCCAGTCTCTTACCGCTGCCTTGAAAAAGGCCTTGGCATTCTGGGCCACAATCAACCTGCAGGAAAACACCCTCCACCTGCAGTACCTGCGTGGAAAGCAGGATCACCACTGAGGGAATTGGAAGGAGCGCGGCCAGCTGCACTGTAGATAACATTCTGACCTGTAAATACTGCATCCCATACCGGCGGGATGACATCAGCCGAAGGATGTTTGCCTTTTGCTTCATTGTACTTTTACCTAGAAGAATTATTAAATACTTCCTATGCTTTCTCTAAACATAGCTCATGACAATACTTTGAAAAAGCTTGAAGAAAAACAGTCTTCACTACTAAAAATTGCTATTGTTCCTCCTTTATTCCAGGTTATTATATCCAGCTGCCAGCTGCCAGCTGTGAAAACCAAACACACGCTGTTCTCTTGGCTCGTCTCCTTTTCTAGGCTTCAGCAGAAAACTAGAGAAAATCCCTCATGTTGAAAGCCCCACCATTTAAACTGAAGGTTAAAGGTAAATAAAATAAATAAAACCCCACAAAAACATGCAATTCTCTTCTTTAAAGAACCTTCCTCTTTAGAGGTCACCTTTTATAATAGACTTATAGGTTTGTTTAAATGATTTGCACCATTTCAGTGACTTAGGTTTCATTTTACTTTATGTAAGTGCTGTCTTTATTATAAATAAAGATGAGAATCTAGTGTGGCTCAGCTATTCCTTGTGAAAAATGAAAGATTTAATAAAATTATATCGCATTTAGCAAATATTTGATGAGAATCTACTGTGTAGTAAGTTATTGTAACGATGGTAAGGGGTAGCAGAGCAATGTAATAATAATTAGTGAATTTTTCTTTCATATCCACTGTCCCTTGAGAACAAGCTAGTCCATATTCAAAGAGCCTACAGAGCTAGGACACAAATTGTCTACAAAAGTACTTGAAGAAATTTATTCACTTTACAAGATAAATTCTCTCCAGACAGTTGCTGGCATTTTACATATAAACTTTATCCTTTCAATATTCCTGGGACATGAGCAGGAAAAGGGGTAATTTTTACCTGGAAGACAACATAAGGTAGATGCCTACAGATGATTGGTGATTTACTACAAATAATAATAGCAAGCATCGATGCAGTGTCAAACTCTATACCCAAGGCACTACTCTTAGCAATTTACATATGTTAATGATCTAGGCCTCAAAAGTATTTTGAAATCAGTTTATTATTATTTTACAGTAGATAAATTAAGGCACAGAGGGATACAGTTAAAAGTGCTGGAGAGCTAACCTTTGAGAGTCCTTTGATTTGTGAGGGGTGGGGATGGTCGGTGAGAGGGAGCAGGGAAGCACACAGCTGCCCTTCACCAGAGACAGGCTGGCATTGGCAGCCTGCCTATCCCTTTCGCTTTGTGAGTACTGGTAGCTGGTCTCTCTAGCAGAAATCCACGGCTCTAAGCTGGGTCTTGTCTTACAGGCAGCAGCCATCAGCATCTCTTCCTTCCAACTTGATAATCCGTATCCTGGAGCTCCTATCCTACCAGTCTGATAAAATGCCTTGGAAACCAGCAAATGCATAAAAGATCTGGCAACCCTAACCCATTTGGCTCAGTGGATAGAGCGTCGGCCTGCGGACTAAAGGGTCCCAGGTTTGATTTCGGTCAAGGGCGTGGACCTTGGTGGCGGGCACATGTTTCTCTCTCATTGATATTTCTAACTCTCTATTCTTCTCCCTTCCCCTCTGAAAAAAATCAATAAAATATATTTTTTAAAAAAGAGGTCTGGCAGAAAGTGAGTTTTAAAGACAGCATTTATTTAAAAAATTAGTCAGCAAGAACTGCATCAGTTCCCCAGCGACATAGATTTCGGTGTAGCGTTTATAGTCATTCTAGACTAAAAACAAAACAAAAACGACAAATGAAAGTGATTTTTCTTCAGTTTGTTTTCAGCCTTTCAGGGTTTTATCTTCTGTAGACCCTAAATCAACTTTATTCTTGGCAATTCGAACACAGTCAAAAGGATGTCTGCGAAATACGAAAGAATATTGCCCATGGCAAATGCAAAAAGAAGTTTTGAGTCCCAGGTAGCTCGTTTAGCCCACACAGAGGTTCACTTCTGCACTTGTTCTTTGGCATTTCTTCGAACTCAACTTCTTTCAGGCAGGGGATCCTAACGTGTACCTCTCACAGATAAAATATTTCCAAACGGTACAGTTAGTGGAAGAAAGGACCTTGTTTCTGAAGTATCCGCAGAGCTGGTGAGTTGATGGGGGTCTCTTTGTTGGTAACCTGGAGAGATGAGTCAGTGTACCTGAGGTTAGGTGTGGGGTTTACAGAGGTATTCCTGTGGGTAACTTATGAGAGGTGTGTAATGCTTTATTTTGTTCTATTTCATTTTAATATGGCACCCTCCTATAGTAGTTTTGTCCTCCTTCTTCAAGAACAGAGCTGTTTTCTCTCAATAAAAGTATGTTAGCTTATTATGAACAAACTGCATATTTAAGCACACAGATAGGTTCTAGAGTAGAACATCTTCCCTGACTTAATTTTCAAAATACTAAGGCACCTTATTCTGTTCACCAGTTTCCCTATGGTCTATCTGAAAAGCTTAATATGGAAATTCCTTAATAATTACTATAACCTCTTTCCCTTAGCACTCTCTAGTTATTAAATTATACAAAAGAAAAATATATTTGATAATAATATTGTTCAGACTTTCAGATGTTGATGTAAATGTTCTAGAGCAGGGGTGGGCAAACTTTTTGACTCGAGGGCCACAATGGGTTCTTAAACTGGACCGGAGAGCCGGAACAAAAGCATGGATGGAGTGTTTGTGTGAACTAATATAAATTCAAAGTAAGCATCATTACATAAAAGGTTACGGTCTTTTTTTTTTTTTTAGTTTTATTCATTTCAAACGGGCGGAATCCGGCCAGCGGGCCGTAGTTTGCCCACGGCTGTTCTAGAGTGAGGCGAGGCGGTAAAGCTGAGAGGAAGGCTGAGAAGAAGGAAGGAGGAAGATTTAGAAGCCATGAAGCTACTCTTAAATTACTCAGCTTTGATTCCAATCAGAAGTCTATGAAATGATAATGCTGGTTATGTTTTCTGGAAGACATCTAAGGTATAAAATAAAATAAACATTTGAATTCCCTTATGTATTTTCTTCTTGAAACATTGTGATTTTTCCCTTAGACACTTACAGGTCAGGGGACGGAGTGGAGCCATCTTGCCAAAACCAAGGTTGGCTGGGTCCATCCTGAGAAAGTCCCACCCAGTAATCATGGCCACTTTTGATCTTCCTCAGGCTGCCAGTGATGAATTCCTATAAGAAACAAGAGCTGGCTGGTGAACGGAGGGTGTGGGGAAAACAACAACAAAATACCGTGAAATATAAAGTGTGCCATCTTTCCTAGACAGAAATGAATGGAACTTTAAAGCTGGAGAAAGGACGAGGTTTATTTAAAAGAAGAAATACATACCATAGATTTTATTTTCTACTAGAGGCCCAGTGCACAAAATTTGTGCACAGGGGGGTGGGTTGTCCCTCAGCCCAGCCTGCACCCTCTCCAATCTGGGACCCCTCAAGGGATGTCTGACTGCCCATTTAGGCCAGATCCTGGTGGGATCCCTCTCACAATCCGGGACTGCTGGCTCCTAACTGCTTGCCTACCTGCCTGCCTGATTGCCCCTAACTGCTTCTGCCTGTCAGCCTCATCACCCCTAACCACTACCCTGCTAGCCTGATTGCTGCCTAACTGCTCCCCTGCTGGCCCAATTGCCCCTAACTGCCCTCCCCTACTGGCCTGGTCACCCCTAACTTCCCTCCCTGCCAGCCTGGTTGCCCCTAACTGCCCTCCCCTGCAAGCCTGGTCCCTCTCAACTGCCTTCCCCTGCTGGCCATCTTGTGTCCACAAGAGGGTGCCCATCTTGTGTGTTGGAGTGATGGTCAATTTGCATATTACCACTTTTTTATATAGGATTGCCATATGATCAATGTAGTGTTGAAGACCATTGGAAAAATAGGCATCTGATATTAAAATTGTTTTAACAGATTTAGAGTTTGGCAGAGATATATGTCAAACAAGGTAAGTGTTATACTGAACCCTCATTATCAGAAGAAGTAAAGTATCCTCAACATCATAGACCATATAGATCATTCTTTCACAGTATATTTCAAAATGAAAAATAGGCCCTGGCTGGCTTGGCTCAGTGGATATATAGCATTGGCCTGCGGACTGAAGGGTCCTGGGTTCCATTCCGGTCAAGGGCACATGCCTGGGTTGTGGGCTTAATCCCCAGTGGGGTGTGTGCAGGAGGCAGCCAATCAATGATTCTCTCTCATGATTGATGTTGTTATCTCTCTCTCCCTCTCTCTTCATCTCTGAAATCAATTAAAAATATTAAAAAAAAATGAAAAATAGTTTGGAAGATCCAAGAAGGAACTTAACTGTAGGTATATTTTTTGTTAGAGGAAACTTTACTAATGTTGTCACCAAATTTGCACAGAAAATATAGTGAAAACCCATACTTGTAGTAAATTAGTTCAAGTTGCCTTGCTTTACTGCACATAGTTAACAAATGTTCTCCCATTATTCTTGTAAAAATGAACTTTGATTAATTACTGAATATAGCTGCATATACTTAATGAATTCAGAAATGTGTAGCCATAAATTCTACTTCACACACACACACACACACACACACACACACACATATATATATATATATATATATATATATATATATATATATATGGATGGAATGGTTTTGGGAAAACTTCATTGTTTGCTTAAGATGTTAGTAAACTGGGTGTAATGTTAATAAAACAATTTATTTAGCAAATCCTTATTTTCATACACCTTTCCATTTCATGACAGCACCTCAATTTTTATATCTCTGGTTTTCTTTGATAATTGAAAAAATTTTATAATTCTTCCCTACAGCATTAAAAATAATACTTAAAACATATATACAGTTATAATGTATGTATATTTTAGAGTTGATTAGCATGTCACAAAATGGTATTTCCTTTATTCATTCCCATCTTTGATTAACAAAGGACATAGAACTATCATCTGCTAAATGATTTCAGGATAACTGTTCTGTTTTTTGTTTTGCTTCTCCAATTAAAAGGAACACAAATCATACTAATTCCTACTTTGTCTCTTTTAAACCTTTACTACAACAAATATACTACTGTCATAAAATATTAAGGAATTCTATCTTATTTACAATTAATCCTTTCTTTTAATGGGTAACATGGTATTTTCGGAATGATAGGAAGCCATAAAACAGTGTTTACCATTTCTTCTTTGCTGTCTATTTGTAGAAGACTGGAACCCTCCTTCAAACAATCCTCTTTACTGGTTTCCCAATTATTCCAATTTTCAAAGACATGGTAACAACTTTTTCCATTCTGAATCCAGTTGTCTGGACAAGGAGCTTTGAATAAAACATTTTACTTCATTAAAGTTATTGTAAAAATATTATAAGAACATCTCTCAAAAGAACCCCTTAAATCACCCCCAGTGAAGCTGAACACTCTAATCGGATGGGTCATATCTTGCGGTACTTACCAATTTCAGCTTCTCTGAGGCTGACTACAGTAAGATTTATACAATAATTTCCAACTACAATAGGTCTCTAAATTAGTTTAAGATAAAATTAACTTGGGAATATCTTTTTTCAAATTGTTCCTCGTCTATAATAATTGACATGATTATTCTATTTTTATAAATATCTCCTTTCCTTAAGTTTACCTCATTTATAGTCCTCATTTGTTTGCTTATCATTTTCTATCTGTTAATCCTACTGGCCCAGTCTAGTTGGAAATGTACTGGACCATAAGGCAAGTTGAGTAATAAGCCTCAAGTTAATGCTTAAATTATAAGAGTTAAACATGAAAATATTTTGCCCTGCTAGTGTTGCTCAGTGGTTGAGAGTAGACCTATGAACCTGGAGGAGGTGATGGTTTGATTCCCAGTCAGGGCACATGCCTGGGTTTTGGCCTCAATCCCCAGTAGGTGGCATGCAAGAGACAGCTGGTCAAAGATTCCCTCACATCAATGATGTTTCTATCACTTTATCTTCCTTCCTCTCTGAAATCAATTATATATAAATAAACTAGAGGCTCGGTGCACGAATTTGTTCACCAGTGGGTCCCTTGGCCTGGCCTGTGGTATTAGGCCGAAACTGGCTCTTTGACATCCCCCAAGGGGTCCTGGATTGTGAGAGGGTGCAGGCCAGCCAAGGGACTCCACTGGTGCATGATCAGGGCCAGGGAGGGATGCGGGAGGTTGGCCAGCCAGAGAGGGACTGCAGGAGGGCTCCAGGGCGTGTTGAGCCCATCTCGCTCAGTCCCAATCAGTTGGACCCCAGAAGCAAGCTAACCTACTGGTTGAAGCGTCTGCCCCCTGGTGGTCAGTGCACGTCATAGCAACTGGTCAACCAGTTGACTGCCCTCTGGTGGTCAGTGCACCTCATAGCGAGTGGTTGAGTGGCCTTAGCATATTATTAGCATATTAGTTGAATGGCCGACCGGATGACCGGATACTTAGCATATTAGGCTTTTATTATATAGAATGTTTCATGTACAGTGGAGAAAGCAAGCAATGCACCTTCAAGAATAATTTGAAAACATGTAGGTGAAGAAACTTAAAAAAAACATGTAAGCAGTATGCTTAATTTAAGACTTTGATATAACTAAGAAATAAGCCATAATGTATAATCAGTT
The DNA here is from genome assembly GCF_014108235.1 of Myotis myotis. Lineage (NCBI taxonomy): Eukaryota > Metazoa > Chordata > Mammalia > Chiroptera > Vespertilionidae > Myotis > Myotis myotis. The sequence goes on from NW_023416335.1 coordinate 190,598,159, forward strand.
TTATGGAATCTGCCTTAAGAAGAATATAGTCACAAAAGAAGGATGCTCAAATGTGTAAAAGGAGAATCAAACAGCAAAATTTTGACCAAGTGTTTCTGGCACAGTTTTATACCGGAAAAGATACTGAAATTTGCAGCACTCAAGTTTTTAGACAAAGTCAGAAATAGTTTTTTATCAGTTTCCATGGCCCACACAACTAATTTTTAAAGGTTCATCAATATCCTTTGTTTGGAATCCATGCTAATTAAGATCTTGAATATTGTTATAGTTATAACATAGTGTTAACAATGGCAACTGAAGGGTGGAAGAACATCCTGGATATGTCAGTCTCCAAATGGATATTGTCATCAATTCAAGGTTGATGGTCAGTGGTGGTCCTACCACATGCTTGCAATAGCTTATTATATTTAAAAACATTGTTGGGCACACAGTGTTTCAAATTTAATCAGAAGGAGCTATGGTAGGTTTTTGACCTCTCTCATTGGTGATTACTTAAGTGGTATCCACTACAGGGAAGTCAATTCTCTGAATTATAAGCATTATTAAATGTAAATTAAGTAATCATAGACTAGAAACTATATAACAAGTAGAAATAGACTGTTTTAGGTTTAAAATGCTTATAAGGGATATAAAAAACAACTGAAATAACTTCATATAATTTTTTAAAAGAGCTGAATTCTACATTGTTTTAGTTTTAAGTAAATGCTCTAATTTTCAAAATGATATTTGCTGGAAGATTCATCTCAATTTGAATATATTTGAACTAAACATATTGAGGAATTTAGAGCTACAATTAATGATACACTTACAAATTTGATTGGATAAAACATCTGACCTACTAATCTCACACATTTTACTGAAATTTGAGTGAATGTTTGCATTTTTTTGGAACCTCTGTATTTTCTACATACTATTGAAATATAGAAATAAGATCAAACTGGTGAGTGGATCAAATGATGTCTCTTCTATTTTAAAATGCTGACTACAATTTTGCAGAGAATAAAATGAATGTCACTGATGTGGGGTACAGGGTTGGTGCATACATTCATATCTGCAAAGTGAAAACTTATTTTTATATCAGTTACCTGCTCTGAAAGAATTTTGCATCAAGGTTTGGCAATATTTTATCTGGTTTGTCTTCCACTGTGTGAAGTTCAACAGCGCTCTGTCTTGTTGCATGAGTTTTTCTTGCTGCTTCTTTGCAATAGCTGACACCTGGAAAACTTCAAACAATAACAATCATTTCTACTAAGTTCCTGAGAACTTATAACAAAGTCATCCTTCAGCACAGACTAAAAACAACTACCAATTACTGATGATTTTTTGTGACATTAGTTTGCATTATTTTGTTTTTGTTTCAAAATTTACATTGTTCAAGAATTATCTACTATTCTATGCTGTACACCTAAAACTAATAAAAAATAATATTGAATTTAAACGGTAATTAAAACATAAAATTAAAAACTATATATATATATATATGAAATGTGAGGGAAAACTTTATTAATAAATAATACTTACTGAAAACAAAAGCAATTTATATTGCTCAAGAATGCAAACTAAAAAGGATACATAGCAAAAAGCTCCTTTGTTCCCCTTGTCTTTTTATTCACCCAATTCTATTCCTCCAAAGCAATTAAGCTTACCAATTTCTTTTTTATTCTTCTAGAGTTATTCTGAATTCTACAAGCAAATGAACATAAACTGCCATTTCTTACCTTTACACAAATGGTAACAACCTGTTTACATGGTTTTGCACCATTCAGTACTTAAATACGATTTTGGACAAAATTTTATATCAGTACATAAAGAACTTTCTCATTATTTCATTATAACTTTACTAGAGGCCCGGTGCACGGAATTTGTGCAAGGGGGGTGGGGGGAGGAGGAGGTGGTCCCTCAGCCCAGCCTGCACCCGCTCTAATCTGGGACCCCTCGGGAGATGTCTGACTGCCTCTCACAATTCGGGACCCCTGGTTCCTAACTGCTCGCCTGCCTGCCTGCCTGATCATCCCTAACCACCTCTGCCTGTCTTCCTGATCACCCCTAACTGCTACCCTGCTGGACTGATCACCCTTAACTGCCTCTGCCTTGCCCCGCACCCAGGACCCAGGATTCCCTCCTCCGGCCGGTCACAGGCACCCAGGACCTGGGCGTCCCTCCCTCTGGTCGGTTGCAGGCACCCAGTACCCGGGCCGGCTTTGCCCAGGCCAGCTACTTCCACAGAGGACCGTGGGCAGGTGGCTTCGCCTGGGCCACAGCCACAGGCACCCGGGACCATGGGGTGGGCGGCTTGTCCCTCTCCCGGGCCGCAGCCTGGCGGGTCCCCATTCCTCTCTCGTGAGCTCACTTGTGCCTGGCTGGTCCCCATTCCTCTCTCCCCAGTGTTGAGTGTCTGAGCCATTAGGGTGTGACAGCATGAGAGCGTGATGATTATTTGCATATTAGCTCTTTATTATATAGGATAGCAGTCCATTGTATGGATGTATTATGTATGAATGTATCATGATTTTAGAAATTTTCTATTGACTTCTAGATTATTTGTAATCTTTTGGTATTACAGAAATGACTACTATAACAAAGAACCTTAGTCATACGTAATTTCACACATGTGTGAGTATATTTTTAAGATAAGTTGCTAGGTCAGTTTAAGTGCATTTATTTAAACCAGCGGTTCTCAACCTGTGGGTCGCGACCCCTTTGGCGGTCAAACGACCCTTTCACAGGGGTTGCCTAAGACCATCCTGCATACCAGATATTTACATTACAACTCATAACAGTAGCAACATTACAGTTATGAAGTAGCAGCGAAAATAATTTTATGGTTGGGTCACAACATGAGGAACTGTATTTAAAGGGGCAGAAGGTTGAGAACCACTGATTTAAACCATAGTAGATACTTCCAAATTACCCTCCATAAATGCAAATGGCATCTTAATATTATTTGAATTTACAGTTCTCTTTTTATGTTTGATGTTGAAACTTTTTTTGCATACATATAAATAAATAAAACATTTTTAAATGAAGTGTATAATTATATCCTTTGTGAATTTTCGTTGGGTTTCTAGTTTTTTCCTTCTTGTTTCTATGAGGTCCTTATGTGAGAAGGGCTAATTGAGAAGGCCTGGAACCAGCCTGAGCAGCGCTTCTAAAGTTCCTGCATGGAGCTGATCCCTGCACAAGGCACCAAACACTAATTAAAGAGTGTAGCTTTGTAGCCATCAGTCTGAGAATTTTCTTTGGCGAGATTACACTAGCTGGTCAGTCTTGTTTCTTAATGACAAATGACTGATGATTCACTCCTGGTTACAGAGAGACCCTGAAAAGTCCCTGCTGTCGAGGCTGGTTCCGCGACGGAATGTGCTGGGTGGTCAGCAAAATATCAAAATTTCCAGCAAGATTTCGGGCTCCCTGGTACCGAGGTGCTCTGTGTACACATCAGTGGCTCCTGATTCAAGAGAGAAATTGTGCCCCGAAAGGACCTTGCAAGGGAAGAAAAGGGTGCCTGTCTGCATCTGGCCTCCCCAGACCTCTTATTGTAACACGTATCCTTATGTGAATGCCTTTGTTAAATTATATCCTCTTCTTGTAATAAACTGTAGATCTGTGAATGCTTTGACTTTGGGGATCACTGTCCTACAAGTCTTCTGTAGCAACCAATCCTGTTTCACGGATCCTGTTAGTGTGCTTACATTTTGGAAAAGGTGGTTTTTTTGTCTGATATAAGCTGCAGTGACATTTTCCCAGTTTGTCTTTTGCCTTGGCAAATGTGGTAGTTGACCCCACATGGATCAGATATCTTTTTGGTCATTTTTACGTAGTAAAAGTTTTATACCTGAGATTAAACTTTTATAAGTAGATTTTACATTTACCCTTTGATGTTGCTGGATTTTTTTTTGTAAATTATAAAATATGACTTCAATATCCCCCCTGCCCCCCATGGCTCATAGTTGTCTTGCATCATTTATTGACTCTTTCCTCTCCATACTCTTTATTTGCCATCTTTCACTTACTGCAAATTTCCAATGAAGTACTTGATTATGCAGTATTTCTATTGTTTTGAGGATATTCAAGTTATCTACTTATCTTTTCATATGTCAGCACCACATAATTTCAGTCTCTTTAGATTTTTACTTTATTTTAATATCTCATAGGGCCAACCCTTCTCTTATTTTCAGATTACTTTTATATTAATTTTTGCTTATTCTCTTCTTATAACTCTGGCTAGCTTATTAAGCCAGTTCTTTTTCAAAATCATGTTATAAAGTACCTATATGTCCCTATTTAATTAAATATTTATCTAAACATGAATATCGATTTTCTTAATCCTGTTTGATTTTTATAGAATTTCTTGACCCTGTGGCTTAATGCTTTTAATCAATTATGGAAAATACCTGTCCAATAAGTCTTATAATTATACTACTCTTGCCCAGCTCTCTTTCTTCTACTTTTGGGTTTACTACTGCACATACGCTAGTTAGCTCTGCCTCAAAGGGAGGCTTAGCTTTAATTTTGCTATGTTCCTAATAGTGAATATTGCCGTGAAGGGGAAGTTTGTGTATATATTAAAAAAAGCAATTTGCATTTTCATGTTGTTTGTCTCCCAATTAACTGGCCAACAATCATAATAAAATATTTAATTGCATATCTGCATAGTCTGACCTGTCTCAGTCATCAACATTGTTACTGAGAAGGAAATGCTAAAAACCAAGAGCCATGGGCCAGAAAAAGCAGATGCTTATGCCCTATCCATCTCTGGATAGTACAAGTAACCAAGCTGTCAGTGGCTTATTTCTTTTCCTTCTTCACAAAAGGCTGGGTCTCATGAGTGGGGAGTAGGACAGTGGTGTTATTTACTTTATGCTATTAATAACCTGGCACATTTAAACAATGAAAAATAATAAACTTCCTTTCAGGGCTTTGAAGTATTAATCTAGAGTGTTTAATTTTGATGGCTATCTTAGATTAACTATATTTTTGAGGTTATTGTTGCTTTGCTTATTACTACTTGAAGAGCTTGTATCACATAAAACTGTAATAAAACCGAGAAAAGGAAATGAGACTTTTCTTTAGTTTCCCCCCAAGTGGGAAGGAATGTACTGCACCTTTATTAGTGTTGAGGTTATAATCAATTTGCAGCCAGTGAGGAACAAAGATTTGAACAAAATAATTACCTGGGGAAATACGGAACAACATATTTTTAGAAGGAAATAAAAGTATCTGTTCTAGCCCTGGCCGGTGTTGCTTAGTGGTGAGGGTAAAAAAAAAGTATTTGTTATAAGATGTTATATGTTTTACCTAACTGATGAATCAGGAAAATGAAAAATAATAGTAAAAACAAATGAAAAAAATCTGATTTCTTAGAAAATGTTTTGCACTATAGAGTTTTTAAAATAGTAAGTCAATTAATATAAGTAATATGGCAGAGAAAAACCAGAACATACAAAATAGTAACATGGAAGCAAGAAATTACTTCTACTGATCTTTAAATTTACCCCTCCTTTAATTCTTCTTCCTTCTCTGCCTTGCTTTATGGTATTCCACAGTGTGTATATATCATTAATTTAAATGCTCCCTTAATCATAGGCATTTGAGCTTTGTCTAATATACTACACTCCCTATTGCTACACATGTAGGTTTATCTACAGGGAAATTTTTCAAAAGTGAGATTTATGTGTCAAAACCAACCGATACAGAGTTTGTTAGGAACATGATTGTCTTGGCTATCTAAACAGATTTCATGAACTATGCAGAGAAGAAAAAGTTAAGTATCCATTGGACAGCAAGTTTGAGAATGCAGAAAATGTACAGTGTGCTTTCATTAACATATTTAGTATGTACTATGTGCTTTTCAATTATGTAAGAATTGCTGATTGCAGATGATAAATTATTTTTATTCTTTTTTTGATAAATTACCCTATATAATAAAAGCCTAATATACAAGTTGTCCCCTTGGGAGTTCAACCGGCAGTTCGAATGCTTGTTATGATGTGTGCTGACCACCAGGGGGCAGCGTGGAACATGGCAGGAGTTTGCGGCACGGCACTGGCAGTGGGCGGCAGTGGAGGCACTGCCAGCCCCAATGGGCCCTGATGAGAGCGGGACCATGGCGGGATGGTGGAGCAGGTGAGCGGGCAGCACCAGGCCAAGGCGGGTGTGAGCGGGGGGCCCAATCTCCCTGCTGGTTGCCCCTCAGACAGTGACCAGCGGCAGTGGCGGGGGGGGGCGTGGAGGTTCCCAGGTGCTGAGGGAGCCAGGTGGGGTGTGTGATCTCCCTGCTGGTAGGATGGTGGAGCAGATGAGGGGGCAGCACCAAGCCACAGCTGGGTACCAGGCAGGGCTGTGGAGCTGCAGGGCTGTGAGGCTGGGGGCATGAGCTGGGGCCCGATCCCTGTAGGCCACCCCAAGGGACCCCACCCATGCACGAATTCATGCACCGGGCCTCTAGTTTTTATATAAAAAATAAATTCTATATCCTGTTCACTTGAAAATGTTGCATCTTCATTTAATCTTTTTTTAAATTGAAAGTTCTTTGTAGTTTCTTTCATTTTCTCACCCCAAGTAGTTTATAACACAGCATTGACATTTATTATATAGAATTGATACTTAAACCATAGCTTTTGATATTTGCAATGTCAGTTAAATATGCCCTATTTAAAAAAAAATATGGATTCTTATAGTTAGAATAAAACTTGACCATATTCCATTCAAAGTTCCCAGTTTTTACAGAAGAAACTAGATTAGTATGTTAATTAACTTATCTGTTAATTCTCTTTCAACTCTACAAATCTACTTCCATTATATCTTCTAGATTAACAAATATTTAAATGTGAGTTTCTTAAAAAAAATAGACTGGCATTTGATTTAAATATATTTATTTAAATGTGTGTGTGTGTGTGTGTGTATATATATATATATATATATATATATTTAAAATATGTATATACATATTTAATAAAACACAGAGAGAGGATGGGATAAGATAAATCTTTCTGGAAGTTCTAATATTTATGCTAGGCTGTGAAATTTTATTTGAGGAGATAGACACAGTAACAATTACTTTTTGAGCTCCTAGTAATTATTAAAGCATTCCTCTCAGAACCACCAGGGAAATGAATTCATAGGTAACATGATTCAGGTCAAGTTTCCTGTACTTGCTAGAAGCAAATCTGAACACTTCTCTTCCTCATTTCAGAACTCATAATTCTCAGTCACCAGCTAATGCCTCCTAGGGAGAGAAATGATTCGCCAAAGCACGCAAGAGAGAAAAATTATCTCGACGATAACTTCATCTTTGTCTCAGCATATTTCTTGGAGGTAGCATGAGTGATAATAAATTTTCTTAGTCATTTTTGTGGAACTTGCAGCCCTGTAATTATGTTATTTCATAAAAAATTCACTTGCTAGAGGTGAAAACATCGCAAATTTGGAGTAAAATTAAATAAATGTGATTAAATATCGCCCAAATAAAGTTCTCAGGCTTGCGCTAAACATTAAATTATTCCTTGTCTAAAATAAAGTAAACTCTTATTAAAATAATCTGCACAAGTAAAGTTTAGAATAAATGCATATTAGAATATATAGAGCATTTACTGAAATTTTTTACATGCTAACACAATTCACATAAGTAATTATTTACATTCTTTTTCCCAAAGAGACTCAGCATTAGATTTGAGTTAAACACCATGCCATTGAACATTAAAAGTTCTAACAACATCCAAGTGCTTAGAGTGTTATATTAGCTCAATGTTTCATAAATTACATTAGGATGTAATTATTTTTGTCATTTATATGTTTGTAATTGATTTATTTATCCATTTGTAAATTATGACGTTTTATTTATCATAATATGCCGATGTAATTGTATGTTAAATGACATGTCGTATATAATACATACAGATTTTTTAAAAGATATCCTTTTGTACGTACACTTAATACCCAAGAAAATGGCGGCAGTTAATGAGCCCACGCAGAAAATACATGATATCACCATCATAAGACACCACGTTCCTAAACAAGGAATAGGGACAATAGTTGAGTTAGAAAAAGTAGGTGAAAGGGATGGGCCAGGATAAGACTAGACTGAGTGAAAGAAGGAATTAACCTTAGGCATTTCAACCACAGAATTTTTGACACCATGTAACTGAAACAGTAAAAAGAGAACTCAGACTCTTTGAAATGCAAGTTGTAACTTGGAATACATTTGATTGCAAAAATGTCGAATTGAACTGACATTTTTAATAACATACTTCTTTTACCTTTATATGTATATATGATACCACAGACTTACTAACTAGTTATATGTACTCTTTCCCAAAATATTTTTGAGATTGTAGCAGATCAGGAAGCAAGCTTTTATTTTTGAAAGCAAAAATACTATGCATATCCTCATCTCTTTTTAGTGTCACTTGAACATGATTGGTTCAAAGACATATAATATATATATATATATATATATATATATATATATATATATATATATATATATATATATATATATATATATTATTGCTTTCAGAGAGGAAATGAGAAGGAGAGAGAGATAGAAACATCAATGATGAGAGAGAATCATTGATCAGCTGCCCACTGGGAATCATGCCCACAACCTGGGCATGTGCCCTTGACTGGAATCGAACTCAGGACCCTTCAGTCCGCAGGCCAACACTCTATCCATGAGCCAAAACCAGCCATGGCCAAAGACATTTCTTTTTAAACATACAGTTTTGGATGAGGAACATTTTTCCCAGAGTTAATTTTGCAACTATTTAGGGGGGAAGTTGAAAAATGAAGATTTTGTAACTGGTTGTATTCTCAACACTAATCAGAGAAAAATAGACAAAATGTATCTTTGTATAGTAGGGTAAGCTGAATAATGCACCAGCCCAAGATACCTGTGTTCTAACCCCTGGAACCTGTAAATGTTACCTAACGTGGCAAAGGAGACTGAAGATGTAATTAAGTTAACATGTAGGACAGAGAGGATATTCTCTTCTTCCATCTGGGCTCCTGTAAGTGGGAGGTAGGAGATCAAAGGGACAGAGCGCAGTACGATGATGGAAGCAGACATGATGCTGCTGGCTCTGAGGAGGGAAGAAGAAGCCAGGAACTATGGAAATGCAGCTCTCGAGCTGGGAAAGAACAAGGGAATGGATTGTCCCCTGGAGCCTCTAGAGCAGTGGTTCTCAACCTTGGCTGCACATTAGAATCACCTGGGAATCTTTCTAAAATCCTGATTTCTGGGCCTCATCCTCCGGAAATTCTGTTTCTTTGTTACTAATGTTGTGGCCCCACCCCATAACAAAGAAACAGAATTTCCGGAGGATGAGGCCCAGAAATCAGGATTTTAAAAAGATCCCCAGGTGACTCTAATGTGCAGCCAAGGCTGAGAACCACTGATCTAGAGGGAATGCAGCCCAGTAAGACCCAGTGCAGACTTCTGGTCTCTAGTCCTGTAAGTTAATAAATTTGTGTTGTATTAAGCCCCTGGGTCTGTGGTAATTTGTTACCTCAATAATAGGAAACTAATATAAATACTAAACTTAATAAAGACAGAAGTGATTACTATAGCAGATAGCTCCAGGCTGATGAGATTTGACCAGTTTTTCAATGTCCATTTTCCCTTTATTTCTTAATATTTGTCAGACAATTTGCAAAGGAGTATTTATGCAGAAACTGAAATAATAAAAAAACATGATTTTTTTCACTTATTTTCCAAATTCAGGAATTCTTTGGGGAGAGAGATAGAACTACACATTTGTCAAGTCCATTGCTCTTTTCACTTCATCTTTACTTACTACTGCTATTCTTTATTTCATTTTTAAAAAATTTTATGGATCTCAGAGAGGAAGGGAAAGGGAGGAGAGATAGAAACATCAATGATAAGAGAGCATCATTGATCGGCTGGCTCCTGCACACCCCACACTGGGGATCGAGTCCACAACCCAGGCACATGCCCTGGCCAGGAATCTAACCATGATCTCCTGGATCATAGGTCGATGCTCAACCACTGAGCCACTCCGGCCAGGCCATTTCATTTTTTAATGTTAGCACAGCCTGCACATTATCATATTCTAAAATGGGCTACCTCATTAGAAAATTCACCTGGGCTCAATATGTAATGGGAAACAAAACATACACTGCACAGTCTTGGACCAAATAATTAGAACTGGTTACCTGAACATTTGGTGGAAGACTGATGTTTCTGGGAAGGGTGTGGTGTTGGAGTGTCCCATTGAAGGGAGGTATAGAGATCTTCATCCTGCATGTCTGAAGGGCTTTGATAGGTGAGGCAGTCCACACGAGAAGCTAAGATAAATAACTGCTTTTGTAGTCAGGAGCAGATTGGTGAAAGAACTGAAATTGGCTATTTTTACACACCGGTGGGAAAATCTGTTGGGGTTTAAGGAATAGAATAATGCATCTTCATCCAGAAAGTAGAAGTTTATGAAGTTTAATCCAAAGCACCACTTGCTAAAGAAGGAAATGAGAAAGGAACTGAACTCAAATGGCCACTGATAGAACCTGCGATTGGTCTGGTTTCTAAGATGTAGCAGATGTTTCAGGTGATAGCACTGAATTACTGTTAAAATGAAAAGTAGTGCAAAAAAAAATGTACTTATATTTGTTATAGGACACAAAGCATGGGAATGATGTAGACAGCAAAGATACAAATATAGCTCACTTTGGGCAATCCAGGGTGTAAGGAGTGTTGTCGGTCACTGTGTATCCTTAAATAAGAAAGCTAGGAAGAGCCCTGACCAGTCTGGCTCAGTGGATAGAGCGTCAGCCTGTGGCCTGAAGGGTCCCAGGTTTGATTCCAGTCAAGGGCATGTACCTTGGTTATGGCACATCCCCAGTAGGGGGTGTGCAGGAGGCAGCTGATAGATATTTCTCTCTCATCGATGTTTCTAACTCTCTATCCCTCTCCCTTCCTCTCTGTAAAAAAATCAATAAAAATATGTGTTTTTTTTTTAAAAAAAATAAAGCTAGGAAGGGATTGCATCCCTAAAATAAATTTACACACTATTAGGTTAATGCAGTTGCTGTGAGAAGTAAATCTCAAAATATCAGTATTAACACAATAAATGCTTATTTCTTGCTCACATAGCATTCTCGTTTCAGTAATACTGGTTACTCGGTAGTTTTCATTCAAATGGTGCCCAGATGCCTTCTGTATTCTACTTCTGGCCATTGGAAAGGAGACAAGAAGGTGGCAAATCCACGTCTTGAAAGCCGTAACCTAGAAGCAACATATCATCTCCACATGCACCAATGTAACACCTGTGTTTGGATCTAAGGCTCGGCCTGATAAATGTAACTTTTGCCTGGCTGGCAAGCTTTCTGTGACAACTTCACTCTAGAAGGGAAGCATGAATTATTTAGTAGGTAGATGGCTATTTCTGCCACATCCTGCAGCTATTGCACTGGTAGTGAGAAATTTGATACTTTAATTATCACTGGTCATTTGTTCTTCTGGCTAAAGGTCATCTCTCAGTAATTTACAGTCTGCGAACCCCAACAGTCTGCAACATTGCAATGTTCTCTTTTGTTTCAGTGTCTCACTGGATCCATCATTGATCTCTGCAACCGAGTGAAACAAACGGCTCTCAGGGGTATTCTAAGGGCTAACAGTATCTAATTCATAAAGATGCTGTTTACGAAATTTTGATAAGGATTAAAGGAAACAAAAAGGGGTTGTTGATGAAATTTTGTTAAGGATTTAAGGAAGCAAATAAAGGAGGTGATATATGCTTTGGGGAGCTGTTATCACCCTTCTGCCTAAGGGGTCCAGAGAAGGGTGTTTACTGACACTTTTGTGGCCTGAGAGAGAAAAGACCAGCATGGTAGACAGAGAGCCAGGCGAATAAACATTGTGCACTCTCCCCTGTCACCTTCTGATCACTGCTCACACCTCCCAGCAGCTGAATTTGCTGGAAGCCACAGGCCAAGTCTACCCTGATGATGCTGTTCATCTGAGCTCTGCCTCCCAAGGCACAGAGTGGGGATAAGGAGAACTCAAGAGGCGAATGAAGACTCTCCAGAAAGTTCTCCAAGTATCTTATATGATTTTCATGTGACCTGAGATTCTGATGTGAAAAATAATGTGACTTAATTAATGAAAATATTTCTATCTTCAGGGGGGAAAAAAAGGTAGAAACCTTAACCATACCAAATGTACATTAAGACTAACATCAGGAACATAGTTCAGAGTGTTGCCATTAATTTCTAGATTCTCTTAAATTTTATCAGCACTTCGTATTCTCTAGTATTTTTTTTTTGGATCCATTGGGCTCTCTTAATAGAAGATTAATATGATACTCATTTTATATTTGATGTTTTTAATCATACTTATTTACTATTCATTATATTCCAAGTACTGTTTCCAAGGGCTTTGACATGAATTACTGTGATTGTCACAACTCTATGGTACAGGTGCTATATTAACTATTAGTAAATTGAGGCACAGAGAAGTCAAGTTATTCACCGGTTTGCTCATGTAGTAAGTAGAAGAGTTAGTATCTGAAACCAAGTGGTCTGATCACAGTATTTGTGCTATAGTCTGAGTTCATGTACAAAATGCTTTTGATATGAGTACCAAAAAACAAAACAAAAACAAAAAACAAACAAACAAAACCACCAAAGAATCTCTGTAAGCACAGTTTTATTGGTCACATTTGTAATTAATTACATATTTGCCATGCCCTAAGATATTAGTCTTTGAAATTTTGTTGTACCATAGTGATGTATAAATATATACATATTTTCATTTGGGGGAGATAAAACATTAAAGACCAGAGATAGGACTGATTTTTAGATAGTTTTTGGAATTATTAGTTTCTAAATAAAAAATAAAAATAGAAAAATAATGATACTAACTGCAAAATGCCAAGATCTTGAGACATTTTATGTGGAGGCAGAATCTGAGGTATTTCTGTTATTCCTCCGTCCTCTCACTACCCCCCCCAAAAAAAAAACACCAAACCCTGTTTATTTACTGATAGTATAAAACAAGATAAAGACTTAGATATCTTTCAATGTTAGTATGCAAAGCTCTAAAAGTAATACACATTTATTGAGTGTTCATTACATGCTTGGTACTCTGCTCGATGCTTTATATAATCACATTAATAATCTCACACTTGCCTTACGAGTAAAGTAATAATATTAAACTAATTTTATAGACACACAAAAAAGCTGACTTTGAAAGAGACTAAGTAACTTACAAAAGCCACGTAGGGATTGAGTTCTAAAGTAATATTAGTTGAAATCTATTGAAGATGACATATCAGAATCAATTAAGGGAGCTTATTAAAAACATAGGGCTGTCTCCTTAGCCTTTCAGCATAACTATTTGTATTTGAACTTCTAGTGTTTTCACAAACACCTCAGTTGAGAAGTTTGAGAATCATGTTTATAAATGTTATTTGCACTAATTTAAGAAGAAAGTGTACCTTCAGGGAAGCTGTGGCAAGGAAATGCAATTTTTGCCTGTTATCCTGTTAAAGGGTGCCTCTCCACATGTCTATAAATATTTCACGAGTTACTCAGCAAAAAACAAGGATAGAACTGTCAGGAAAAGAACTAGATAAAGTATTTTTACTTGCTGATCTGTCTCCTAGCCTATGGCCTTGATAAGAAGCATTTATTCATTTTTAAACTCCACCAGGTTTCTTGCAAACTTTCTTTTCCTTCTTTGCACAGAAAATGACTGCTGTTGAGTTTTACAAGAGGTAGATTTAGAAAAGAAGTTATATTTGCATAGTGTCTTACTGAATTGATGCTTTGTAATGAACTCTACACAGTGAGAAGTCACTATGTTTTTCTGTTTCTCGTGAGGCAGAAACTGTGCTTGGTGGTGGGCATAGAATAGCAAGCAGGAAATCCAAGGTGTATGGAGTTTCTGATATAGTTAATACTCTGAAGTTTTATGCTATGTTGTAGAACTGTGAGGTATATAAGCTAGGTATTATCCTATCCCCATGGTCAGCAAACTGCGGCTCACAAGCCACATGCGGCTCTTTGGCCCCTTGAGTGTGGCTCTTCCACAAAATACCATGTGCGGGCGCGCACATACAGTGCGATTGAAACTTTGTGGCCCATGCACAGAAGTCCATATTTTGTGGAAGAGCCACACTCAAGGGGCCAAAGAGCCGCATGTGGCTCACGAGCCACAGTTTGCTGACCACTGTCCTATCCTATATACTAAAACCCTAATATGCAAATTGACTGAACAGCAGATCAACTGGTCACTATGATGCGCACTGACCAGCAGGGGGCAGACGCTCAAAGCAGGAGCTGCCCCCTGGTTGTCAGTGCATTCCCACAGGGGGGCACCACGCGGCCAGAAGCCAGGCTCCTGGCTGGCGAGTGCAGCGGTGGTGGCAGGAGCCTCTCCCACCTCCACTGCAGGTGGATGGTAAGGAGAGAGGGGTCCCAGGCTGTGAGATGATGCAGGCCGGGCTGAGGGAACCTCCCGCCCAGTGCACGAAATTTCATGCACCAGGCCTCTAGTTTTAAATATGAGAAAAAGGAAGTTAAAGAGACTACATAATTGGCCCATGGTTGTACTTTAGATAATTATATCATTTAAATTATTCTTCTGATTCCAAGATTCATATTTTTCCCACTGCCTTGTGCTGTCTTTCAAACTTGGGTATTTTATATGGTTCTGAAACTTAAATATTTTGCATAGCTCAAGTCAATTAAGTCCAAACCGTTCTTGTTCCAATTGAAAATATATGTGTGTTTAGGTCTGAAGATACAGTGAATAATACAATGTTGAGATAATTAAGAATGGAAGACAAGAAGATGGAAATTAATAGAAAAAGCACAATTGGAAACAAAAGATCAACTCACAGACTAGCTTCTGGACGTACAAAGAAGGGACCAAGTTATCCCTTCGTGTAAAGAGATATATAAAGAGGGATCTATGTGGTGCTGGTAGGAGACATAATGACTCCAAGGGGAAAAAAGGAAGAAATAAGTAATTTTATGGCTAGTGATTCTTTCATCCAGATCTTTTATTATACAATCAAGCATTTGTCTGTGACAACCTCCCCATCTATTTGCATTAAAGTAGTTTGGCCACCTTTGCCATGCCTGCCTTTTTCTCACACATTAAATAATGTTTGCTCATGCAGAAGCTAGGGTGAATTTTCCCATTATGAAAATAAGCACAATTCATATTTTCTCTTGCATTTTCAGAAAGCTCAAACCTGTGAATGAAAAAAGTACACATGAGTTCCTTTGAAAGCCAAACAATCAGCAATAAAACTCTGTGCACAATTTTGTTACATAAAGTGGAGATAAAATTGTGGGAAAAGAAAGTTACAAACAACATTCAGATCACTGAGAGACTGCCAGTCTGCTTGGGAGTAGAAAGTATGTCCATTTGAATAGGTCAATAATGATTTAAAATAGAATAAGATTAAACAGCAGGTGAACAGTAGTTACAGAGTAGTCCAGAGGAAGAGATGGATGGGAATCTGAAGCAATTGGAAAGGCTTTACCTTTTTACCTTTTATAGAAGATAATACCTTATTTTTGTCTTGAAGGAAGGGTGGGATTTAGATGAGCTTCAGACAGCAATTAGCTGCACAGAATGGAAATGAGCTCATGGAAAAGTAAGTTGGTTAAATATTTTTGAAATAAAGGTTTATGTTACTAGTATAAGATTAGCAGATATAAGACAGCACACTATATTGTATTAACTTGTTTATATTCTCTGCTACACTTCTTATGAGAGGAGGACAAAATGCACATTTATTAATTCATTCATCAAATATCTATAGGATGCCTACTATGTGCCAATGTTTGTTTGTTTTTTCTGTGTTAATGATAGAGTGGTTAAAGAGACATGGTCCGTTCTACTGGGGAACTTGCTTAGTAGTTGGGGGATTCTGATTTGTTGAAAGAACAGAAGGAACACCAGTTTTCTTGCAATATTGTGAATGAGACAGCAAGTTATAGGGGATCAAGGTCTATGGAAAGATTTGCTTGCAGTTGAAGTATCCTTGTCTCCTACTCATAGAAGATACTTAATAAATATTTGTAGATAAACTAATTAAAAATGTGAGTAATAATCAGATTGTATAAATTTTGGTTAATAATGAGTTTAACTTTTAACAGGAGAGACATTGCAGTTTTGATATACAAGATAAAAAATGGTGTTGAGACTGAAGGTTGGAAAGCCACCTTAAGGAACTCAATGCAACTGGCTCCTTTGGCTGGATTAGTTGCAGACAGATGGAGCCTTATGACAAGGACATCAGAACCACCTTGTGAACGATGATGAGTCTGATTCCTGGAGACCCCTAGGAGACCCCATGCAAGAGTAGGTACATGCTACAAAAAAGTCAAAAGAATCCATGAATAACTTTCAACCGCAAAATAATAAGGATAATTTTCTTTTAAAAATATATGAAGAAAAATAGATTAAGCTAAAAAAAAAGAGACATAAACTGTTCCAATAGTAAAGTGGTCAGTAGAAATGAATGAGAAAAAACATTGGGAATAGAGGTGGATTGTGACTTAGATAAAGAACAGAGGAATGGGATGGTACAAAAAGCAGGATTGTCTTACTATCAGTGTTCTCTTGTTAGGATTATGGTGTAAATTACTCAGCTTCTGGCTATATAACCCACAGCAGGTTACAGAACTACCTCCCAATTTAAAAGTAACTTGTACCCAAGTGGCTAGAGTATCTCAGGAATAAAAGTTGCTGTATTCTGAGTGCCCAGTGACTTACATATTTTTGGAGGGAACTGAGCCATCTTCCCATTTCCAGGCTTTATTGGCGTTCTGGCGGGACAGTCCTACCCAACGAATTAATCCAGTCCTGGATTTGATATATTCCTATTGCAAACACAGATAAAAATAATGGTCAGAAAGCTTACACAGTTCTTTTGTTTTTCACCATTATCTTTATTTTCATATTACAGCTTCCTGAATTCAGGTGTGTGCCAATTTATGAAAACCTAAGCTGACCCAAATTCTTCACCATAGAATCACTTTGTTTACAAAAAAAAAGGCTTGAAAACTTAAAGAAAACAAACAAAAATTTTAAAAGTTCTAGTAACCACTACCCAACCTTTGCCCCTATTAACCTTCCTTTGAGGGTTTCCTTCATGCACGTTTGTTCCTTCAGGAGCACTCCGGCACCTGCCATGGAGACTTATAAGCCCTGGCCCACTGTGCTGTGACTCCCGGCACCAGGAGGGAACCCATGCTCGCAAAACTCCATCAGGCCTAATCACCTGAGACCAGTTCTGGGCAGCTCAGTGCACACAGCTCAGAGGGGCCCCTGGTGGCAGAGGGTTCCTTGACCTGGAGCTCTGGAGTGGGGCCCTAAAGACACCTAGGAGTTCACTTCACCACGAGACAGAGAGCATGGAAGGACAGAGGGAACAGCCCTGCAGAGCTGCAGAGGTAGAGAGGACCCAGTGAGTGAAGGGAGGGCTGAGGCCTTAGTGGGGGCTGGAAGGCAGGCTAGAGGGGGTGTCCTAGCTGGAGACAAGCTTGGTGGGTGATAGAAGCCACGCTTGCAGGGCCTTAAATGCTCAGCCAGGTATCTAGTCTTTCCCCAAGGGGCAATGGGAGGCCCAGAAAGTTTTGTTTTTAGTAAAAATTTTCAAACAAACAAAATTAGAGGAAATAATATCATGAACACTCATATACCATCACCAACATTTAGTAATTGTTAGCATTTTCCCATACTTCCTTCACTGCTGTTTTATTGCTGTCAAACTAGTTTAAAGTAAATTGCAGATATGAACAAACTTCCCTCCTAAAGTGTGACTTCAGTATGACTCTAATAAATAAGGACCTTTTGCTATACAGCTGCAACTCAGAGTTTCGAGGGCACTAAGTTAACACTAATATCATAGCTAATAATCAGTCCACGAGTAATTTCCCCCAAATGTGTCTTTGTTAAAAACTGGGAGGCAATCCAGGACCACATGTTGCATTTGTGCTGTCCGTCAAACTTGAACCTCTGACTCGCCCCTTCTTTTTATGACATTGACCTGTGAAGAGACCCGTTGTCCTGCAGAAAATTCCTCCTTCCAGATGTGTCTGTTGCTTCCTTGTGGTGTTGCTGGACTTGTTCCTCCACTCCCTGAATTTCCTGTACACTGAAGTTAGTGTACAAGCTTCGGACGTTCAGGGTAAGCCTTTGGGACAAGGATACCGAATAGGTGAGGCTCACGAGGGTTTTAAAACCAGGCAGGATGGGCAGATGGGCAGCATCTGGCTGTAAGTGCACACGAATCTCCCCAGGGTCTTGCTAAAAAGCTGCTTCTGATTCAGCAGGTTTATCTGGGTAGTGAGGCCCTGGCTGGGCTGCTGGGCTGAGGCCCACATTGGGGAGCTCAGAGAGGAGGGAGAGGAAGGATAAGGAGGAGGGGACACCTCCAAGGTCAGCATGTGCTCCTCCCCTACTGCTGGGCTGAGAGGTGGGCGTGGTGTCGGATCCGGGACAGTCGATGCTGTCATAGTCTTCATGCCTCCAGCGACACTCCAGGAAATGGCTTGTCCCAAGGTGCCAGAGGGATGGCCAAGCGCCTCTGAAACCTCAGGGTCCCAGAGAGAGAGCGTGCTCCTGGGTAGGCCCTCTGGGGAGGTGGCCTCAGCTTCCCCCACTGGATGGTGCTCCTAAGTCTTGGCCTTGGGGGCTCTGAGGGCCTGGTGGAGGCACTGAAGTGGTAGAGGAAGGAAACGGGGAGCAGAAGAGGCCAAGGCTGTTGCCTCCCAGCCTCCAGAGGGGCCTCCAGTAAACAGGAAGGCCTGGTGGCTCCACGATGGGAGGCTCCGGAGGGATGAGTCCAGAGCCCGCCTGGGCCTGAGCAGCCTGGAGCACAGAGCTTCCTGGCTGGGGCTGCAGACTCAGAGAGGTGGTCTGGCTTGTCCCAGGTCACACAGCAGAGCAGGGGAACAGGGCCAGAGCCTCGCCTGCCTCTCCTGCTTCTGCCTGCTTCCTGGGGTTCTGGTGCGGGGTCCCCTGCTCGTGTTGCCGACCGTGGTTCAGAGGGTGTGGATGAGACTCACTTTTAGGGGCCTCAGTTTTCCTTTTTATGAACTCAGAACCCTTACAACTGACTCAGAGTTTCAAGACTCCTGACCCAGAGGAATTCTTCTGTCTCCAAGGAGGTCTTCAGGGTCCCTCAGACCTTGAGAGTGGGTTTTACCTGGAAGGCCAACATCCCCAAGAGGCAGCAGGTACCGGGCCATTCGCATGGGCCAGCCACTATTCTAAGCAATGGGCCTTTGAAACTTCCGTGCGCTGCCTTGGCCAGCGTGGCTCAGTTGGTTGGGCCTTTGTCTCGTGCACGGAAGGGTCATGGGTTCGATTCCCAGTCAGGGCACATGCCCAGGCTGCAGGCTCTATGCCAGGTCTATGGGAAGCAACTAACTCCACAGTTCTTTAAAGGCGCAAAGACAAAGCTTCAGTATAACACCCTGGACCGCAAGAAAGTTAGATTATATTCTATGTTAATATCACTTAATTATATTTGATATTTAGAATTGTACCAAGTTCACTTGTTAGAGAATGAAAAGTAAAAAAACCACAAAACAAAACATGTTGATATTTACTGAGCTTGATAAAGTTCTCAGAGTTTCACAAACCAGAGAAAAAAATTTTGTGTGTGTGTGTGTTTAAGTCAAATTTTTCACTTCAGATTTTCCTCCTTAGGAGTTTAAAATATTTGGCATGGGAACCTCCTTACCAGAATGTTCTGGCTGGCAATCTTCAGCAGAGTGGCATTCATGTTGGTACAGTACTGCTTACTCTCTTCCCAAGTCAGGTTGTGCCTGAAGAATCCATAGCAATTACCTTCATAATATCTCCAATTTTTGTCACATGGGCTGTCCTTATGGCCTTAAGGAGAAATCAAGCTTAGGAATCCTTTTATTCTAAGTAGGACTTACTTTTCCTATAAATTCAATGTTTCCTACAGGTAGCATTACAGAAATACTCTAGGGTGGGGGAGACGAGGTTACCAAATCATACTTACTGAAACTGTCCTTCTGTTCTGATGGTTTCATTAAATCTTGGCAGAAATGGTTTGCTAATAATTGTTGCAGGATTCCTGAGAGATTTTTATTCTCCATTTGTAGATAGTTTTGCTGTGTGACAGCTAGATGTAAAAATTAGTTAATAATTTGTAATAAGGAAAATAAAGATAATGCAAGGATCTTTCAATACACTAATTTCACTAGGGTTATCAATCTATGAAGTGTTTTCTAGACCATTGATTTTCAACCTTTTTCATCTCATGGCACACATAAAGTAATTACTAAAACTGAGGCACATAAAAATATTTTTTTTGTTAATCTGACAAATAAAAAGGGTATAATTTTGATTCATTCACACTGGATGGTTATAATTGTGTGATGTTGTCATTTTTTTTTTTTTTTAATTTGATAATCTAAGGGAAGTCAGTGCCCCTGACTAAGTAGTCAGGTATTGCATGTTTTAAACATTCTTGTAGCATACCAGTTGAAAATCACTGTATTAGATACACATGAATAAATGAGTGCTGAAAAGAGATCAAGGCAAAAGTGAGGGGTGTTAAGAACAAATTAAGAACTAAGAAAAACTGACAGGGTTATTCAGATAATAAGTGAACTATTTGAAGAAAATAATAACAAATAAGAAAATGCCATGATCAAATCGCATTCCCACAGCAGTTGTTTTGAAAGTTTCCTTTAATACAGATTTCTAAGCAGATTTCATGTAGGTGAATAAACTGTTGTTTTGTTTTTCATGTATTACCAAAATATCCATTTATTTAAAAATGCATATTAATTTATTTTATGCTAAAAGTACTGGGATATTCAGGTAAATAAAAAATGTTGAATGGAAGATTCTAAAATATCTTATGAAAAAATAAACAGTAACACAAACAAACAACTACACAGATAATAATATGGCATTGGAGGGCTTTTAGATTTATAGGGAAAATAGAGGGAATAGAATGAACAAAATCTCAGGTGAGGGACAGGGTTCATTTGTTAAGTGGAGAAAAGTCCATATTGGCAAGATCTTAAGATATGCAGGAGAATGGAAAACAGTTTCAAAAGATAGTGTGGATATATACCGAAGAGAAACTTAAGAACCGGTCTAAAATTCTTGAAAATAAGTTTTAACTCATAAAAAATCTAAAGATGATTTTAATCAGGAAAGAAAGTTCAGAGTTCCCTTTTCATGAGAATATCATGGCAGCTGTGGCTAGAATAACTGGAGTAGTGACAAATAGACAAATAAGGACAGTTAAGCTCAGTGGCATACACCAGGACCCTCAGGCATTGCCTTTCTCAGATACAATCATTGAATGAGCCAACACTTACACATAATCCCCAGAGCCACGAGTCCAACAACCAGCCCAATGCACAAGACCAGCAGAATCAAAGCCATTACCCGCCACAATGACGAGGAAGCAGGGTCAACTGTGGGCATACAATAAAGATGTCAGGGAACAGGTGTGGGCATGGGTACGGGGCAGCGACACTCCTGGCCCTGCCCTCTCTGGATTTTTTTCAGTGATGTAAACAGCATCATGGGCAGATCTTGCCATGCTCCCTTGGTGATCATCAACAGTCAGCACAACCCACCCCCACTCCATACCTCCATTCCCGTCCTCAGAGCACGTCTCTCTGAGTCCAAATATAACTTACACTGTGTGTGTTTGTTTTGTTTTGTGGTCATCCCCATAAGTAACTGCTTTAATGAGCAAGACCTAGAGAATCACACCCATTTGCTGACATGTTAAAAAATGGGGTTTTCAAACATTCCCTTCCTATACTCTCATGGTTTCTAGTCCCTCTGACATTAAACTCTGTAAGCATAATGTTCCTTGCTTGTATCTTTTCTTGTTTGCTGCCTAAACAAGTCTATCTGAATCTATGTGGACAGTATTCAAATGCTATAGGAAAATAATGCCATTCAGGAAAATAAAACTATCCATGCTATACTAGTTAAAAAAAAAAAAGAAAAGAAAACTAGAGTTGACCCATTTATATAATTAATTTTCAAGTGGCTTGCTCTGGGCATTCTTACCTGAGGTGAGAGCAGGCTTGCGAGTTTTAATATTTAAGGTGATGTATCCATCTTCATCCTGCATGGTTTCCTTTGCACTGCAAGTGAGCTCAGGGTCCAATGACTTTGCAAAATGTAGTGTCCACTTTTATTATTTCTGTGTCTGTCAGTCTGTGATCCTCCTCTCTCTCAAAAGGTGGAGCCATGAGTTGGGGATATGTGGGGTTTTGCAGGGTTTTTTTCTTTCCATTTTCTTGTTTTGTTTTTGTTTTTTTCTTTCCAGGAAGCCCTTTCATAGCTGCTTAGAGATACATGAACCTTGAACATGAAAACACAAAAATAATAATAACTTGTTGAAAGGAGTAGATAACAGCATTTGTTTCTCGTTTCCTTATCTTCAACTCTAAATGGAGGGATATCCCATCATGTGTATCCTTTCAAAGAACAAAAGTTCATGCTTGATCTTAACCCTAACAAAGTCTGGATCACATTGTTAAAATAAACTACTTTCTGATGAGAATTTGGGGGCAAAACACCAGTAAATATATAGCCTATCCTATTGTGAGGAGAAAAAGCTAATATCACTTGATCAAATATGGGCTTAGTTAGATATTTCATGGTCTTATGTTAGAAGGAGCCATTTTTAATTATGACCTAGAATTCAACCAAATACTTGCATCTTTCTCAAATAAAATTCTTCAGAAATTCAAGGACTCCACATGAGGCAGGCATCATATTTCTTAGGTTTAGGCATCAAAGGACAACATCAAATAAAGTGAATTAATGCAGAGTTAATGACTTGATGTGTTATTACTTTTCATTAATGTTTGCACTTTCAAGCAAATTTCCAGGAATGGAAAAATCCTAGTTCTATGAAATAATGTAATACTAAGCATAGTGGTGCTATACTTAAAGAGATATTTTTTTAGAGAAGAAATGTATTCCTAGTGTCCTTTACATCATAATAATATTATTTATTCCACACATTTAACCTTTATCATAACAAAATTTTAATGTTAATTATTTCTCAAAAAACCACTTAGTTTGATTTAAATGTATTGAAGTCTTATAATGTCTAGCATATGAGCAGTTTACTTAATCTGTCCCATTCTTTAGTCATTTTTGGAACAAGAAGTAGAATTCTATATAATAAAATCCCAGTGACCAAAATGGCAGAAAGACCAGAATGACCAGAGACCAAAACGACCACGACCCCTCACCCTGGCTGGCCCCACTCTCCAGCAGGGAGCCGACCCCGATCAGGGGCATGGCTGGCCTGAAAACCACCCTGGGCCCCTTGCCCTGGCTGGCCCCAGCCCCCAGCAGGGACCTTCACTCCAATCAGGGGCATAGCCAGTCTGCAAACTACCTGTGGCCCCTGCCCTGGCTGGCCTCCCCCCAGCAGGAACCCCCACTCCAATCGGGGATGTGGCCAGCCTGCAAACGACCCTCAGCCCCTCACCCCCCAGCAGGGACCCCCACCCTGATTGGGGGGGTGGGTGACCCCTTGCCCCTGCTGGCCCTACCCCCCAGCAGGGACCCACAATCTGATCTGGGGGCCCCTATCAGGGAAGGCCAGTCAGCCCCAACCCTGGCACTGGGCTTCTAACCTATATAATAAAAAGGGTAATATGCAAATTGACCTTAACAGCAGAACAACCAGAACTACCTCTCGACCAGTCACTATGAGGTGCACTGACCACCTCTCGGTCCTTTTCCCCAGCCAGCAGGCTCCAATGGTGAACAGAAAACTGGGGTGGGTGATGGTGGGGGGTGGGGTCAGCTTCAGGTAGCCAGGGAAGATGGCACTGATCGAGGCCAGGTCTAGGGACCATACCCATGCACAAATTTTGTGCTCCAGGCCTCTAGTTAATAAATAAAATAGTAAAAAATTGCCTGTCTGCTCACACTGATGATACAGATTAGTGAGGCTGCTGATACCTTCCTGTGACATCCAGATCTCCCACACATTTAACTTTATAAAATGGACTAGAGGCCCGGTGCACAAAAATTTGTGCACTGGCGGGGGGAGGGGGGGTGGGGTGTCCCTCAGCCCCACTTGTGCCCTCTCACAGCCTGGGACCCCTTGGGAGATAACGACCTGCTGGCTTAGGCCTGCTCCCAGGTGGCAGAGGGCAGGCCCAATCCCTAGGTGCCTGCCCCACAGCCCCTGGTCGGGCTCAGAGCAGGGCCGATTGGGGAGTTTGGGCGCCTCCCCCTGTCATGCACAGAGCAGGGCGGATTAGGAGGTTGTGATGCCACCCCCAGTCACGCTCAGGGTAAGGTCGGTTTGGGGGTTTGGGCGGCTCCCCATGTCACACTCAAGGCAGGGTCGATGAGGAGGTTGCGGCGCCACCCCCTGTCATGCACAGAGCAGGGAGGATTGGGGGGTTGTGGTGCCACCCCTGTCACATACAGAGCCGGCCGATCAGGGGGTTGGGGCGCTGCCCCCTGTCACACACATAGCAAAACCCATCGGGGGGTTGGGGCTCCGTACCCTGTCACACACAGAGCAGGGCTGATCAGGGGGGTGGGGAGCTCCCCCCTGTCACGCACAGAGTAAGGCCTATCGGGGAGTTGGGGCACTGCCCCCTGTCACACACAGAGCAGGGCCGATCAGGGGGTTGGGGAGCCTTCCCCTGTCATGAACAGAGCAGGGAGAATAGGGAGGTTGTGGCCCCACCCTCTGTCACACAGAGCCTCAGGGCGATCAGGGGGTTTGGGCGCTGCCCCCTGTCACGCTGCTCCAGGGGCCAGGAGGCCTCGTGGCTCCGCTGATCCCAGTGCTGGGAGGCCTTGCGGCTCTGCTTGACACCAGGGCAGTGAGGCCTCACTGCTCCGCTGATCCCGGTGCTGGGAGGCATATTACCCTTTTACTATATAGGATAGAGGCCTGGTGCATGGGTGGGGGCCAGCTGGTTTGCCCTGAAGAGTGTCCTGGATCAGGGTGGGGGTCCCGCTTGGGTGCCTGGCCAGCCTGGATGATGGCTGTTTGCAGCTGGTCACACCCCCTTCAGGGTGGGGGTCCCCACTGGGGTGCCTGGCCAGTCTGGGTGAGGGGCTGAGGGCAGTTTTCAGGCTGGCGGGTGACTGAAGCTCCCAACCTCTCCTTTTTTCTTTTTTTTTTTTTTTTATTCTGGGATTTATTTACCTTCTATGGCTGTCACTGGAGCTGAGAGCCGGCTTTAGCTCTGAGGCTTGGCTCCAGCTCTGAGACCTCGGCTGCTGAAAGCAGGTATCTGGGCTTTGTTTAGCTTCTATAATTGAAACACTGTTGCAACTCCAGCTCTGAGGCCTGGCTGGCTGAAAGCAGGTTTCTGGGGTTTGTTTAGCTTCTATAATTGCAACATAGTTGCTTAGAGTGCAGCTCAGAGGCCAGCAGCGGTAGGCGAGGAACCTTGGCTTCCTCCATCACTGGAGCAAGCAAGCCTCCTGTTCGCTTCAGCTGCCTGGCTGCCGGCCACCATCTTGGTTGGCAGTTAATTTGCCTATCACCCTGATTAGCCAATGGGAAGCATGTCAGAGGTAAGGTTAATTACCATGTTTGTCTATTATTAGATAGGATTTTTATTTGTCCTTTTAGCTTAAATGAAAGTATTTATAAGAACAACCCTAGAAAGCTAACTGCTATGCTTACTAGAGAAATATTGGTGAGGTTTCTATCTACTTTGTCACTAGATAGTTCTTATATATTTTTGTTAAAACTTCAGGGCCAGAAAAGCTACTCTTCTTCTAAAACTATTAGGCATTTGTCTTCTTAATTATCTTATTTCTATTCTTTTTTCAGTTAATAGTGTTAGACTTTACTATTCAATATAGTAATTACATAGGATCTCATGGCAGATATTTTGTTTATTCATTTTCTAATTAGCACATCTTGTATACATATATTTTTCTTCCTGTTATCTGAATTCTTTGTTGATTCACATAAAATAATCTTTTATTTTAAAACTAGAGGCCCGGTGCACAAAAATTTGTGCACTCGGGGTGGGGAGAAGAGGTCCCTCAGCCTGGCCTGTGCCCTCTCGCAGTCTGGGACCCCTCCGGAGATAACGACCTGCTGGCTTAGGCCTGCTCCCGGGTGGCAGAGGGCAGGCCCAATCCCTAGGTGCAGCCCCTGGTCGGGCTCAGAGCAGGGCCGATTGGGGAGTTGGGGCACCGCCCCCTGTCATGCACAGAGCAGGGCGGATCGGGAGGTTGCGATGCCACCCTCAGGGTAGGGCCGATTGGGGGGTTGGGGCACCGTTCCACTCAAGGCAGGATCGATGGGGAGGTTGAGGTGCCACCCCCTGTCACACACAGAGCAGGGCCAATCAGGGGGGTGGGGCGCTGCCCCCTGTCACTCACAGAGCAGGGCCCATCAGGGGGGTGGGGCGCTGCCCCCTGTCACGCACAGAGCAGGGCCAATCAGGGGGGTGGGGCGCTGCCCCCTGTCACGCACAGAGCAGGGCCCATCAGGGGGTTTGGGGCTCCATACCCTGTCACACACAGAGCAGGGCCCATCAGGGGGTTGGGGCTCCGCACCCTGTCACACCCAGAGTCAGCAGGGCGATCAGGGGTTTGGTCGCTGCCCCCTGTCACACTGATCCCGGTGCTGGGAGGCCTCACTGCTCCGCTGATCCCGGGACCAGGACGCCTCTCGGCTCCGCTGATCCAGGGGTCCTGAGGCCTCAAGGCTCCGCTGATCCAGGGGTCCTGAAGCCTCGAGGCTCCGCTGATCCAGGGGTCCTGAGGCCTCGAGGCTCCGCTGATCCAGGGGTCCTGAGGCCTCGCGGCTCCGCTGATCCAGGGGTCCTGAGGCCTCGAGGCTCCGCTGATCCCGGGCCAGGAGGTCTGTCGGCTCCATTGATCCAGGGTCCCTGAGGCCTCACTGCCCTGCCGCTTCAGGGCTGTTTGGCTTCACTCTGCTTGGAGCCTGAGTATGCAAATTAACCACCATCTTTTAGCTTCTATAATTGAAACATTGTATCTTTTGGAGTTCTTGCTTCAGGAGCTCAGAGCCCAGCAGCTGCAGACAGGGAACCTTGGCTTCCTCCATCGCTGGGGCAACCAAGCCTCCTGTTCTCAGCTGCCTGGCTGCCAGCCGCCATCTTGGCTGACAGTTAATTTGCATATCTTGCTGATTAGCCAATGGGAAGGGTAGCGGTCGTACTCCAATTACCATGTTTCTCTTTTATTAGTGTAGATTTCTTTCCAAACACACCTCAAACTATTTTGAGAAGAGGTGTAAAGAATAAACAAAACAAGCATGAAAGGCCTTGCTGATTTTAAAAACTCAAACTTAGCATGATTTGAGTATTTTCACCAAAACCCAATCCTTAATAAAATATCTCACTTTAACTAAAAGTCAAATTCAATAATGTTCTAAAAATTAAATAATCAAATTTTTAAAATTCCCAGACCCATATTTGTCACTGAGTTTCTTATCTCAGTTATACTTTCAGTGATTCCCAATCATAAGCAGAGTAATTTCAGATCAATATTCTACCATTTATCCACTTCTGTTTCTGTTTGAGTAACTTCGTTTCAGCCAAAGTGGACTCCTCACTCTTCCTAATATTGATCACCCCAATCTGCCACCACAGCCTGAGAATGTTTGACGTTCCCTCTCTTCTATTGCCCACATCTACTCACCTACCACGTCATGAGGTTTTCTTCTCATCTATCTCCTCTCTTTTTCAGTTTTTTTCTGACACTGCCTGACTTTAGTGTTGTTCCCCCCCCCCCCCCAAAATATACAGAAACACTGAAAAATAATTGTGCCCAAGTGACAGAAAGAAGAGTGCAGAGGTTATGGTTCAAATGGCATCTTTCAATAAAGCATGACTCTGTTCCTTTAATAACTATGTAGGTAACTTCTGAAAATTTACAGTTAAATTAAATCAAATATGTAAATGAAGATGGATGGACATTTGGAAGCACTTATAATTCTTGTAAACATTTTCTTGTTCAAGTAACAGACACTTTAAGAAGGTATGAAATATAACAATTAGCTTGCTTTGTCAGAGTTACCATATTCTCTAGGTCTTAGCTAATTGGCTTAATTATAAAAATATTCCATTTATTCCTTTTGTAAACCACCAGGCATGTGCTGGTCTTGCGTTTGATCCATGAGTTCTTAAAACTGTACATTTAACACTAGAAGTAGGTAAAGCTGAAATAGGGTAACATTAAACCTCAGAGGATATTTATTTCCTATATCTTAGCTTCTGGATTGTAATTCATATTGTTTTTTTGAAACTTCAATTACTCTAGCCACAGACTAAGGGTCTTATATTTAGATTTATGTTTCATTAAAATATATTTGCCTTTATTTTTATTCCCCAAGCATGGCTTGGCGGCGTTAAGTATACGCTAGTTGAGTACAGAGACTCTCAGGGTCAAAGGAACTCCTGATAACATTTAGTGTTAATTCTGCTTTCTTGCTATACATATCCTATAAATACAAGCTGAATTACTCAGCAACAGTTAATCAGAGAACTGCAGGAAAAACAAATAGATGTAATAAACTTCCCCTCCCCTTTTCCAAAATCCAGGGGCTTTTCTAGATATCTCTTAATCACACTACAAGGCATGTTATTGCCATATTTTATTTTTGTTTGCATATTTTATTGTTCCCTCTTTTTATAGTTCAGGAAACTGGAAAAAAAACACACACACACACACAAAAAAAAACACTACTCTGAAAAAATAGTTCTTTAGTCCAAACAGCCTTATGAGTTTGAATTTGGAATAAAAAAACCTTTATTTGTTTAATATTTTAGAGATTAAGAGTCACTTTTACATAAATTATCTTTTAGTTTAAAGAAAATATTTAAGTAATGTTCATTTTATTTCAAACACTGACATTGGTGAATATTCATGGAGAAAGTCATGGTACTAGTCCTTATGGAGCATAAAATCTTATATTTTTGCTACCTAACCTTTATTTTTCAGTATTTAGAACAACTTCCCTCATCACACCACACACCAGCTCACATTCTTGTCCCTACAGAAAAGCTTCACTCTTTTCTGACACACAGAGTCTCCCTAGATATTTAAATTTTTGTAATTATCCCCTCAAGGGTGTATTCCATGACTCTAAAATAGTGACTGACATACAGCAATCATCCAATAGATATGGTGAAAGAAAGAATACATACATACATACATACATACATGTACAATGGGCATTTTCATTCTACATGTAAAAAGAGAAGTTTAAGGAATCTTGGGACTTTTCTATTTTCACACTTCTTATAAAAAGTAGCACAATCTACCTCCACATTCTTTTCACTACAGTATGATGGATTTTAAATTTAGTCCAGACTCCATTATCTAATCTGATAGCTGAAGAATGAGTACAACACACTAGGATCCCAATGACAAGTTGTAGATGCAACAAGAAAGGAAATTAGTGGAATGCATAACATCATGGATAAAACTGATCAATGTATAATGGTGATTAGTAGATGTGTAAAAGAAAACGACAGAAAGAATATAATGTTGACTACTATGAATGCTATAACAGTGTCTCTAAACTGAAACATATAAAGAAACTGAGCATTTTAAAGTTGGTGATATCTTTTTATGGACTTTTAAATGTTTATAACCTTTAAGCTAATCCTTCAGTTCATTTATTGGTGATATCCTAGTCCCTCTCAGTCTTCTGCCTTAAAATTGTTGGTTCAACTTTTACTTACTAACCTTTTACACAAATGCTGTTTATTTTTTCATTTTGAAAAAGCTAAGATTTTCTGTTATGAAATCCTGTTGATCTAGGATTTGAATCCATCAGTCTGTCTTCATCGCCCTTTATTTTAATCAGGATATTGTATTATGCTTATTGGATGGATATACATTTCAAAATAAATTCCATCCTATACTTGTCCTCTGGCTCCTCCTTGTGGCCAGTTCTTCTCTTTGCTTTTATCTTGACTTTATGCCTTTGATGCCTCCAAATTTAATTTTTACTTTTCTTCATCCCTTCTTGTAAATATTTTCTGAAGATGAATTTTAAGGATCAGTTATGTTGAATGTTGCTTGTAGGCTAAGACGAATCCTCAGAAATAGCCTGTGGATGTGTTACTGTGGAGGTTAATGGTGACTTGGAAAAAAGCATTTTTATAGAAAGTGAGGGGAAAAGACTGATTAGTGTGGGTTCAGGAAAAGTAGGAAGAAACAGCAGGAATAGGCAGCCTTTGAACACTTTTATTGTTAAGACGATTAGAGAAATGAGGTGATAGTGGTAGTGTGTGTGAACGGGATGGAGACGATATTTTTTGCTTATTTTTAAAATAGAAGATATCACATATTTATAAGTCAAGATGAGTCAACCAGCTGAAAAAATAATGATCCTAGAAACAGAAAATTATAAGTTAAAAATTTTTGAGTAGGTAGATGGAATGGATTTCAATGTACAGATGGGAATGAACATAGATAAGAGTTTGTACAATTTAACCATGGAAAATGGTTGAAAATGATATTATCATGCATACAGATGTACATGTTTTTTGTATATTTGGTCAGTGAAACAGAGAAAATGCTCTTATGATTGTTTTCATTTTTTCAAGATAATCTTCTGAATATTAGTTGCTTTTTGCAGGAAGATTTTCCATAGGAAGTTAGCCATGCCAGAAGGGAACTCCATTCACACATAGTTTTAATAGCTATCCATTTCTTCTCAATGCCCCATTGCCAACTCTCTCTCTCTCTCTCTCTCTCTCTCTCTCTCTCTCTCTCTCTCTCTCTCTCTCTCTCTCTCTTTCTCTCTTCCTCCCTTCCTTTCCTACACACACACACACACACACACACACACACACACACACACACACACACACACACACACTTGAATTTCTTAAAGCATCAGCCAGATATGGGTGGTATTTAAATATACAGCTCTCAGTACATGTGACTACACACTCCATCCTGTTTTAGTATGTGTATCTGCTTGATATCTAATATAGGTGAGTATAAACCACATCCAATGTGTCATGCAGAATTAGCTTACCTTACCTTTAACACATGTAAAGAGGACAACTGACCCTTTATTGAAACCTTGAGAATCATAGGATTTCCTGCATAAAACCACCACTCCTCCACTGATTCCAAACACCACTTCTTTGCTTCATAGTCTGAAACAATAATGAAAGAGCCATTTGGAATCTTCAATATACTGATTTCTAAGGAGAATAGTTGACTTCACTCACATTCTCTGCAGAAAAACAGATTATCATTCTGTCCTTGCATAGATTGCAGTGGGATGTGTCTTGGGCCAGTTGAGTGTCTGTATAAAAGCTCCAAGCCTTGGAAAGAACATCTAGTTCAGGCCTGAAGACATTGAAACATTAATTACACAGTTTACAGGAGTGCTTTCTTCTACAATGTCTGAAGAAGTGACCTATGCGACACTTTCATTTCAGGATTCCGTTGGAGCAGGAAATAACCAGAATAGAAATAACCTAAGGAAAAAAGGTAAGGATTCAGGAAAAGTGCAACTTGACCTCGGGGGATGGACAGGTGTTCAAGGCTTTGAGGTACTGGCTTTGATACCTACACTAAAGAGAAGAAAGCTTCGAAATAGAGACAAAGTGGTGGAATATATTAGTTGAATAAGTGTTCCCAATATTGAGGGAAAAAATGGTGTGTTATCACTATGTTTCATGAAGCCATGTGTTATAGTAAAAATGTTGATTAGACATGCCAGAGAATGGGGACTAAAAGGTTACTTTTTATAAATGCAGTCCTTTTATAAATGTAGTCCTTGCGAGAGATGCCAGAGGGATCTTTCAGAAGGCAGATCAGAAGCTTCTAAGACATAGAAGATAGAGAAAATTTTTCTTTTCAAAGGTATAAAAAACTGAACAGGAAAATTGGAGAATGGGTGAGTCAGAAATAGATGATAGTTTCAGCTTTAGAGTATTTTAAGAAATTAAGAAATTGGAATTCCCAGAATAATTAGTAGTGTTGAATATATAATAACAGTATTTTAAAAAGTATATTACTTGCTGTGTATCACATCTTTATTAAAATATAGTTGTGAAGTAAATAAAGTAATATTAGTACTTTTTCCAATATGTTGAGAAAACTGAGGCTGAAAAAATTAAATGATTTAACCAAGTTCATGCAACTGTTATGTGGTGGAGGCCAGACTCAGTTCTAACCTTTCACTCATTCCCTTATATCCAATTGAAAGAAAGAGTGGTCTTTGTGGTCAATAATCCAATTTAATATGTCAGGCTACATCCCTCACTTTCAAAAATCCATTGACAGTTGAGGCTGTTGTCCTGAATCATCATCTAAAATATATAAACTATGTTCTTTTCTTTAGATTTATTATTTTTTTTTTCAATTTAAGTGTGTGTGTGTGTGTGTGTGTGTGTGTGTGTGTGTGTGTGTGTGTGTGGTTTGAGAGGGGGTTGATATAAAAAGGAAGATGAGAATAGGCTTTGCATTTTCTAAGAAAGATGGCTATACATTATTTTTTAGAAAAGTTTAACTCTAATCCTTGAGAACGAGGGAGTAGTGGATATGTAATATGTATTAGTGCATCTGGAGATTACATTAATCATTCTCAAATATTGGGCTAGATGCCATTAGATCCTGAATTGAGGAATAGGAAAGTGAGGTAAGTAAGAGAACCATTTGTGATATATACAGGGTGGGGCAAAAGCAGGTTTACAGTTGTGAGTACATGAAACACAAAGTTTATTCCTGTGTTATTATTTATTATTGTATTATTTTCCATACAAACACTTTTAAACCTATTTTTGCCCCACCTTGTATATAGAATGTCAAATTTTGAAGAATTATTTGCTAGCTTTCTGGTCTTTTCTATGGTTTGTAAGTTAGATTGTACATTCATTCCTTCTTTCATTCAATATCCATTTATTATCTAATAGGTGATAAATAAAATGGGTAATAGATAAAAATAAAACCCATAGTAACACTTGTTTTGTGGAGGTTTGTAATTTTAAAAACTTGGGATCTCTTCTATTGTTAGGGTCATCTAGAAAACCACTTTCTACAACATCTTATTCATGAATTCAATAAACTTGAAGAAGAAAGGTGTGTAATGATGAAGACAAAAACTTAATGCTTAGAAGACACTCGTAAAGGAAAGAAGAAGGGAAAGGAAGAAATAAGGGAGGAAGGTGGGGTGGGGCCCTTATAGCACATTGTTTTAGGTGTTTTCTAGATGGGGCATACAAGAGGCTTAGGAAGAGTCCTCGGTGGGAAAAATAACCATATGTAACTCCCATAAGGGAGTTGTTTGTTCATCCCTCTGTTGGCTTCCTTCTTTGTTTCCAGGTCTGTCCCCCACATGGCGCTGGGCAGCCCTGAGTCTGCTAACCCTTTGCCTGTTGCTGCTGATCGGGCTTGTGACCTTGGGGATTATGTGTAAGTATACTTGCATCCAACCCAAGAAAGATGATTAGGAAACACAATGGTAGACTATGTGAATTCAGGTTTGATATATGATAAGAGCTACATCTTAAATACTCTAATGCTTTCTGCTACTTTCTATCTCTCCTTCTCCCTGTCTCCAAGGTAAACCAACAAGGAAAATATTATTATGAGGATTTTCCCCTAAGTCCATTGCTTTCTTTTAATAAGCTAGACTGGACTAGGAAGCTAACTTTTATTTCCCAGTTATTGGTTGGAATAAGGAGTCTCTTT
This sequence comes from Myotis myotis, assembly GCF_014108235.1. Taxonomy (NCBI): domain Eukaryota; kingdom Metazoa; phylum Chordata; class Mammalia; order Chiroptera; family Vespertilionidae; genus Myotis; species Myotis myotis. The sequence goes on from NW_023416335.1 coordinate 190,631,853, forward strand.
TCTGCATAGACACACACATCCACTTATTATTCCAGTGGTGAGAAACAGAAAGCCAAGGACAGTGGGTTCAAGGAAAAGCATACCATTTTATTTACCTCTAAGACTGTACAAGTCTGGCTTAATCTGCTCATGTAAGACCTTTCTAGAGTAGACAAACTGCTAAGCAGCAGCAACAGCTTGACTGCTATAAATGACAAAGAGATACAAACAAGGAGGAAGAGTTGCCTGATATTCCTTAGCCAGTAGATAGAAAGTTGAACCAGCTGGGCAGGCATAGCTCAGTGATTGAGCATTGACCTATGAACCAGGAAGTCACGGTTAGATTCTGGGTCAGGGCACATACCCAGGTTGATCCCCAGTGTGGGGTGTGCAAGAGCCTGTTGATCAATGATTCTCGCTCATTATTGATGTTTCTATCTCTCCCTCCCTCTCCCTTCCTCTCTGAAATCAATACAAATATGTTTAAAAATATAAAGAAAAAAGAAAGTTGAACCACCTCCAATAATGGAAGCTTCACTTCCAAGCACATTAGTGAAAAAAGAGTATTCTTTTTAGTCTGACCCATCATTTGGGCAGTCGGGGCTATTCCGAACTAACAAGCGCAAAAACATCCTGAGAATACACACTTTGTAGGATGTTAAGTATGTGATGTACAGAGTAGAGTAGTGAGTGAGCACAGTATTCAGTTTCAGGGGACTTGCAGTCAAGAAAGTTTATTTGCTAAATGATACCAACATTTCCTCTAATACTTTCATTTCTTTTTATATATGTAAACTCTCATGGATAATTAGGATTTAGACTTACTTATTTGGACATACAAATAGAAGCTAATGATGTAACTTGCTCTTTTGAAAAGAAATATTATGTTCTAGCAGTAGTGACAACTATTCAGCAGCCAATCATTATGAATCTTAGTAGTTAATCTTCTACAATGATGTATGTTTTATTTTTATTTTTAAATTATTGACATTATTGCAGATGTTCCCCATAATCCCCTTTAGCCCACCTAACAATCATGTATGTTTAAAAAATATTAAGATGCACCCTACCTGGTTTGGTTTAGGGGATAGAGCATCGGCCTGCGAACTGAAGGGTCCTGGTTTTGATTCTGTCAAGGGCACATGCCTGGGTTGGGGTTGCAGGCTCAATCCCCAGTAGGGGGCATACAGGAAGCAGCCAGTCAATGATTGATGTTTCTCATCATTGATGTTTCTCTCTCTCTTTCCCTCTCCCTTCCTTTCTGAAATCAATAAAAATATATTAAAAAATAAAATAATAAAATAAAAGAGAAGATGTAATATGTAATCATTGGTTCTCCATAGAAGGAAGAGTTTTTCTCAATTAAAGTGCAATGCTTTGAGTGCAATGGCTCTTAAATTTATTCTGCTGGTGAGTCATCTAAAGTGCTTATTAAAAATGAATATTTTTATGGATCTAGGATCATAAATGATCAAGCATGGCATTAAAATCTGCCTCTAAACACACACACACACACACACACACACACACACACACACACACACAAATACCCGAAGTGATTCTGACACAAGCTGTCCGCAAACTATACTTTGAGAAAGCCATTGCCCCAAAGGACTCTGTTCCTATTAAAACAATTATGTGAACCAACTCCAAAAAGAAAAAGACAAAATTTCCAACAAGTGTATGGCAAAATGACTGGCACTGCTTTACATGAAATGTCAGAGTTATATAATCAGTAATTCGTTATTTTAATATAAGCAAAAAATAAGTAAATATAAATAAAGTTATAAGAATGAGCTCTAAACAATTTTAAATAGAAAGGCATCTGGTGTGCTTCTTCCAGATTCCTCCATTATGAGGAGTTACTAATAAATGTTAAACAATGTAAGAAATATTTCTGTGTTAAGAGAATTATCCATGGCTAACGTGAAAATGGGAGGCTGTTTGAACTTATTTACTATTATGCCTTGGAGTTTTGCAGACGTCTAAGGAAATTAACTCAGACTCAGAGAATTTGAGTCAACTTCAAAAAACCATCCACCACCAGCAAGATAACTTATCCCAGCAGCTGAACAACTACAGGAACTTTCCCACGGAGGAGGAACGGCTCAAGTCACAGATCTCCAGTCTATTGAAGAAGCAGGGACAAATGGCCATCAAACTCTGTGAAGAGCTAGTCATTCACACTTCAGGTAATCAGGATCTGGTGACCTGTCAGATCAAATCTGTTGTCTCAGTTTAGGTTAATTATGTGCATCACCTCTGGGAGTATGAGAGAGTCATGCTGTCCAAAGACCACTAATAAAATCACACTGATTTTATAGAAGACAAAGGAAGATATAAAAGTATTTAATAGTTTTGAAACAGAGGCAAATTTGGGGAAGCATCATGAACTTATATCAATTTGGATCAGGGGTCCTCAAACTACGGCCCGCGGGCCACATTCAAATACAAATATTGTATTTGTTCCCATTTTGTTTTTTTACTTCAAAATAAGATATGTGCAGTGTACATAGGAATTTGTTCATAGTTTTTTTTTTAAACTATAGTCTGGCCCTCCAACGGTCTGAGGGACAGTGAACTGACCCCCTATTTAAAACGTTTGAGGACCCCTGATTTGGATACTTCAGTCCCTCATTTTATGAACTATTTTTAGGGGATCCTGTTGTTATAAGAAGTTAAAAGTAGAACAAATCATTCATTCTAAGGCCAGAAGACTGAGCCCTGAAAAGATCATTTTAATCACCATTGCCCCAAACCATAATTGGGGTGATCTCATTTTCAAAGGCTCCTACAACAGTATGTTTTCAGGGTGCTGGGTCTCAAGCCCTATTATCAAGTTAAGTAGCTTAGTTTCCAAAACTTTCCCCAATCACTCCAAAGCTGTTTAGTTTGTACTTTTAGGTATAATTTTTTTTTCAGATCATAAATGCAATCCTTGTCCTAAGATGTGGCACTGGCACCAAAACAGTTGCTATTATTTTGCAACGAATGAAGAGAAAACTTGGAGTAACAGTAGAAAAAACTGCATGGACAAGAACTCCACCTTGGTGAAGATAGACAGCTTGGAGGAAAAGGTCAGAATCTCCTTTCCTGGTTACAGAAATTGCCCATGTAATGTAAAGCAAATAAATAGCATTTCTGATCTACGCAGTAGGAATTCAGTACATTTTGAAGGAGAATTAATAAATGGCTTTAACGTATGTTCCCATCTATCTTACTTCTGCAACCAGAAATGTGGTTCTCACATAAGATTTTTCCTTTTCTCTTTCTCAGCGTTTTCTGAAGTCCCAACCATTACCCAAGCTTTCTTTCTTCTGGTTGGGATTATCATGGGATCCATCTGGCAGAAGTTGGCTGTGGGAAGATGGTTCTAGCCCCTCTCCAGCCTTGTAAGTCTCTATGTGGAAAAAATCCAAGCTAATAACACTAAGAAATGGGATATTGACAAAATGATCTGATTTTCATTTCCATAATAATTAGTGATGTTGAACATCTTCTTATTTGCCTATTGGGCCTCTGTAGGCCTTCCTTGGAGAGATGGCTAATCAGATTCTCTGCTTATTTTTTAATTTTGGTGGTGAGCATGCTATAGTATATATAGATATCAAATTACAATAGTGTACATCTGAAACATGTTATTAATTAATCTACCTCAATAAAAAGTTAATTTTAAGAATTAGAAATCTAGATACAAAAAAGAGTACAACCTACGAAGAAAATAGAGCTTGAGTAACAAATACTGATGCCCTGGCCAGTTTTGCTCAGTGGTTAGAGTATCAGCCCACCAACCAAAAGGTCTTGGGTTCAATTCCTGATCAAAGGCACCTTCCTCAGTTTCAGCTTGATCCTAGGCCCCCAGGTTGGGGTGCATGCGAGAGGCAACCAATCAATGTGTCTCTCACATAGATGTTTCTCTCTCTCTCATTCCTCCTCTACCCTCTCTAAAAATCAATGGCAGGGGAGCAAGCAGTTAGGGACAAGATCAGGCCAGCATGGGGGAGCAAGCAGTTAGGGGTGCAATCAGGTCAGCGTGGGGGAGCAAGTAGTTAGGGGGCAATCAGGCTGTCAGGGGAGGGCAGTTGAGGCGATCGGGCTGGCAGAGGCAGTTAGGGGTGATCAGGCAGGCAGGCAAGCGGTTAGGAGCTATTGGTCACAAATTGTGAGAGGGATGCCCAACTGCTGGTTTAGGTCCAATCCCTGGGATCAGCCTAAACCGGCAGTTGGACATCCCCCAAGGGGTCCCATATTGGAGAGGGTGCAGGCCAGACTGAGGGACACCCTCCCCCATCCCATGTATGAATTTCGTGTACTGTGCCTCTAGTATTTTCTATAATAATATACATTAACACACATTTAAATTTAACAATTGTTAGCTATTTTCTAACAAAAAGTAAGTCTACATTGGTTAAATAGTTTAACAATTAATTTTATGATGGGGACTTGCAATTAAATTATATATAAAATGTTTTTCATGAATTAACATGAGCCACTTTATGGTTTTAATAAAAATATTTAAAGTATTTATAGAATATATAGTATTTTGAAAAAATGATTTTTGGCAACTATTAAAAGATATGAAAAAAAGGTCAACCAAAAAAATATGTCAAGGGGCACATAGTTTTACAAAATTCTTTTAGCAAACTGACTACAAACCCAAATATTTTGAGGAACACCTCTCATCACAACTATATTCAAATGGTACAATCACATTTGTATTTTAATACAACATATGGCATTTGTATATTAGATGAAACTTACAAGCAGTGGCATCTTTCTGGGCATAGCAGGTTTTTTCGCCTCCCTATCCTTATCAAATTATTAATCTATTCAACTCCTATTTCACTCCTTAATAGTGCATATTGTCAAAGTTTCCTTAAATTGAATTATAAGCGCCCATTTTCAGTCAAAGATACTGTGCTTCAGTTGTGACTCACGGACTTCTTTTAATAACAAACACTATGTCTATACTTTCCTCCCCGGTTACACTTTATCTTCATTCATTTCCCCAAGTTTCGTCCTGGACTTTTCTTCCCAACACCAATCTTCCCACCCTCTAATCACCACTACTTACATTAAATTGACTAATCTGGCTTCACACAGACAAGAATGGGAAAAAACACATGCAAAGTAACAAACACACAAAAAATGACAGTTGCTCTGCAAAAGGAGCAATATCGGGCATGAAACGAATACACATTAATCTGAGAGACTGACGCTAGACTGAGGGCTCGCAGGCGTACCATGGCACCAGGCAAGTTCAGTTGTTTCCATTTTGGAATTTAAGAAGATCTGTTCCTCTTTTCAAAAGAGTTTTAACCTTTCCTGCCCACGCCCCTCATTTACACCTAATTGAAGTATGGAGGAGGGGGCCCCACAGCATGTTTCAGAGCCTGGGAACACTGGTTCCCTGAGATTGAGCTGTCTGATAAACTAGTGCGGCACACTCAGCATAGCAAGATTGAACTTCAGGATCACATGGCCATTTCCTACTGAGGAAAGGCCAGTCTGAGCAATCACACTTACGAGGAATAAAATTTAGTAAGCTCAGCTCTGAAGCAAGAAAAGAACATTGCAGTGTAAGGCAGACCATTTGGGGGAGGGGGAGAATTGGAGCACACAGAAAATTTAAATCTGATGAGCATAATTTTCTAATGGCATTATTTATCACCAATTCCTTAACAGAGGAACTGGGGACTGATACTAGGGCCACATTCATTTCTCTCTTAACTTTGTCTTGTTCTCTTTTCGCCCTCCACATATATATAAAAATATATATACATTATACTTGTGCATAGTAAAATGTAACAACTTTATACACAGAAAGTGATTTCATTTGTTTGTTTGTTTTTCTTCATAAAGTTCCAAACTAAAGAAAATCTAATACTTCTAATATAATCTGCACTAGAGGCCTGGTGCACAGATTTGTGCACATTGAAAGGAAATTAATTAGAAGGTGGCCAGTGGGGTGGGACTGGGCGAGATGGGCTGGACACACCCTGGAGCCAACCTCCCATGGTCCCTCCCTAGCTGGCTGCACCTGGGGTGGCCTTGGGGCTCGAAGGGCATCTGCAGAGTGAGCAGGGTCCCTCCAGCAGGTGGGGTTCCTCGGCCTCGCCTGTAGGATAAGGCTGAAACCCACAGTCCAACTTCCCCTCGGGGGTCCCAGAGTGCAAGAGGGCACTCTGCAAAGCTGCTGTTGCTAAACAGCTCCTGCATTGAGTGTCTGCTCCCTGGTGGTCAGTGCACATCATATCTATGGGCCGGTCAGCCAATCAGCTGGTTGATTAGCCTTTTATATATATAGACTAGAGGCTCAGTACATGAAATGCATGCATGGGTGTGTGTGTGTGTGTGTCCCTCAGCCTGACCTGCACCCTCTCCAATCCGGGAGCCCTCAGGGGATGTCCTACTGATGGCTTAGGTCCGCTCCCCATGGTTCTCTGCTCTCTGTGGGGCCTGCCTGCTCCATAGCAATTGCCAAGCAGGCCAGGCTGGATGCTGCCTGTGGGCCAGGCTTGCCTGTTCCCGGGTCCCTAAGGCAACAGCCAAGCTGGCTGTGCTGGGAGCTGCCTGCAGGTTGGGCTTGCCTGCTCCCTGGTCGCAGTAGTGATGGCCTGCCATGCTGGGAGCTGCCTGCGGGCTGCACTTGCCTGCTTCCAGGTTGCCACGGTGACAGCCAAGCAGGCTGTGCCATGCTGGGAGCTGCCTCCTCCCTGCTGTCATTCTCCATGGAGGTGATGAGATTAATTTGCACACTCACTCCTGATTGGCTGGTGGGCATCAGGAAGATATGGTCAATTTGCATATTTTTATTAGTGTAGATTGGGTAGTTTCTCCCATGTTAATGGAGGGAAACAAATTCTTAACCCAGAATTTAAGCATCCTTCTTAAATAATTCTACATGGAATTATAATTAACTTGAAATAAAGAATTCATGTCTGCCAGCTTCAGGGATCTTGTTGTGTTGTGGAAGCATAAGTCTCTCAATATTAAGATATATGGTATTTATTTAATAATGGAAAACATTGAATTGTGGTCAAATTTAAGAAATTTGATGTATAACTTAATTTTTAAAAATATATAATTAATTTTGAATGGATTAATTTTCAGATTTAATACTAAAGAATATGCCCAGATCAATGGATCCCAAGGATGTGCCTATTTTCAAGAAGGAAATACTTATACTTCCCGCTGCAGTGCTGAAATTTCTTGGATTTGTGAGAAGACAGCTGCGTTAGTGAAGATTGAAGACTTGGATTAATAGGCTTCTTCCAAATTCACCAAAATATAAGGGACTTGTGGTAAAGTTCATGAGAGGAAGGAGACAGCTACCCTACCAGAACCAAAAACATATTAAAAGCAACTGTATATTGAATCTATCAGGCAAATAAACTTGCTCTACAGAACATTCTCCACCTCATTGTCTGATGCCTTCTGATCTGATGTTTTGGTTATTGCTGGAGTCATAGGGGATTAACTGTTCTAGGGCCCTATTGTTCTGTTGCAAAATCATTTTACTGACTTTCCTCTCTCAAATAAAGGACTCTTTTCTAGCTTTTTTGTTACATACCCACAAGTGCACTGGGATGCTATGTGAGGATTGAACAGTCAGAACTGACACAGGCCATTGCCCTAGGGCCTACACCAAGGTCCAGGAGATCTTGCTGTGAGAGTTGCTGGATCATGTAGAAGGTGAGGGATCCCCAAGTAGGGATTCTAGTTTCTGGGGGGCAGCATTATACCAAATGATTTGGAAATATCTTAGCAAATTGAGTGCCTGTACCATTGTGTACCAGGTACACATCAGCCTGCAAGTACAAAATAACTCGTCCTCCTCCATTTCCCTATGAAAATACACTTTTAATAATCTTTAAAATTTAGATCATTTGTAATTTAGGTGAAGTAGCACATCATTTAGCATTTATATCCTCATTTATTTAAATTAGTAATGTTGAGGTTACTCATGTGGTAATCTGGGAATTATTTTTCAAAGTTTATTCTCTTACAGTTGAGATTTTGTTTCATTGAGAAAAGTTCTAAGAAATTGAAGAGATGAAGATATTAGAACTATTAATTTTTATTTTTCAGAATTTTCCTCTGACATAGTTCACCAATATCCTTGCACATTACAGGATAAACATTATAAATTTAGAGGTCAAGAGTTTTTCTGGGACAAAATTGCCGATTTGAGAATATTGATGAAAAATATGGTTCTTATGTTCTCATATAATTGCACAGCTATGTATAAGCTAAAGAGAATGGTAAACTAATCTGTGATACTGATTTTGCTAGAACAAAAATATAGAATTTACTGGAAAAACTTATATGATCCAAGTTCAAAGCTAGTTGCATTTCAGAATACTTTGACCGTCTTTTGAAAGACTATCTTCATGCATACCACCTAGTAACCTGTTATTCTCTAAAGATTTAAAATTGTGAGCTAATCAACATTTTATGTCTGTACCAACAGATAGTCTAGAATAAAGGAATTAAAGTCTACTGTGAAAATTTAGCAAGAATTTCAAATAAAACATACTTAAGCACAACTTATTATAGATAATTATTTAGTCATTGCTCAAGTGGACAAGGCTTTACCAATTTTCACAGAGGACTGCAATACAAGTTACATATACATGGATTGAAAAACTACTTTGTTTCATTACTCTTTAGTAGCTTACTGCCATTGTCATCCTTACAAAGATAATTTTATTTTCTAAAGCTCAAGAACTGTGCCTTTGACTCCCACACATTTGGGTTTTTCTTGCTTCCCACAGTGAACATAGTTTCTTCCTCTATCTCTAACCATTGAAATATCTGCTGTTAATAATTAAAATATCTGTGTTGGTTATTTCTTATTCCTATAAAGGAGTTACAGGTCCCCACCCCCCGGGGTATCTTGTATCTTTTAATTCTGATCTCACGTACACTCTGACTTTCACATTCAATAGAAAAGAAAAGAACATTTATGTTTCTGACCTTGGAGTGGCTCTGGAATTTGATCAGACCTTATTGCTCATAGACCTCTTCTGCTGCCCTGCCATTGTCATGCTATCCTTGGCAGCCCCTTTACAGGGAACCTCTTATGTCACAATAATTTATCCCTTATTGCTTACTGATAACTTGGCTTATGAAACATGATATACCCCAGGAATTTCTTCTTTCTTTCTTCCTTCCTTCCTTCCTTCCTTCCTTCCTTCCTTCCTTCCTTCCTTCCTTCCTTCTTTCTTTCTTCCTTCTTTTCTCTCTCCTCTCTCTCTCTCTCTCTCTCTCTCTCTCTCTCTCTCTCTCACACACACACACACACACAATCAAATTTCCTGGTTCCTTTGGTTGTGTTTTGTATTTATTTGGGATAACTTTTCTTCCCTCATTGAGTAGTTTCCAAACCAGCATTCACATCATATTTATACAAATAGTCTCTTAAAAGTTCACGCCTAAGATCTACAGATTCAGAATGACTTAGGGGAGGAGGAGAGCAGGACTAAAAATCCTGTGAATTTCACAAACTCCACAGGTGATTCTTATTAAATTAGCCTGTGCAACGTTTGGATAAATGACCTGAACTTCCTGAGCAAATATACAGAGGCAAAGGTGCTGGAACCAACCTTAAGTTGGATTGCTCTTTCTTTCCTCTCTCTCTTTTATTTTTTATTTTATTTTATATATTTTACTCCCCCCAGGTTTATTGAGATAATTGACATACAACACTGTATAAGTTTGCGATGTATAGCATCATAAATTGATATATGCATGTATCGTGAGATGATTTCGACAATAAGTTTAGCTGCTGCATCCATCACCTCACGGGAACAGCTCTTTTTGCAACGTTAGCAAAATTAGTTTGGTTTGTGAAGGTCAGGGCAGGTCAAAATTGGGACAGAAGTAACTACCAATCGCAACTATTTCATTGTTGTAACTTTGATCAACAAATTTTTAATGAGGGGAAGGAATTGGATGGTCAGAACAGACTGGCCATATGCAATTTGATCTGTCTGGTTTTGTAGTAGTTCTCGTGTATCTGCACACTGATTATACTGAGGATCTTTGAAGAAGCACTCATGCCTGAGATTATCCCACCTCTTATGATTCTGATTTGATTGATAAGGGGTATCACAAGGTATTGAAAAAATTTAAAGCTTCCTATGTGATTCTAATACATTGCTAAGGTTGCGAACCACTTCATGAGGTCATTCCACTGACCCTTATGTTGGGTCAGTGCAGGGGTAACATGTTGGCAAAAGTGCCAACCCTCCATTATATGTAAAAAAGCAGGTGAGCTAGTTCCATTGGTGAGGATTCTATGGGGTTGGAGCAGTAAACATAGTGACTATTATTTGAAACTAAGGTTGATTATATAGTCAAGGCTACATACTGACTGATTTATGTGTAATTACTCTTGTATATGTTTGACTATGTATGTAGAAAAATGTAACGAACATATGATTAGCATTGTTTTCCTCAGGGTAAGTATAATGGTAGCAAAACAAGACAGGAAGAGGAAATTATTAACTTAGTAAATTGAGAATTCATTCGGAAGCTGAGGACTGAAAGTGAGAGTCAGATTCAGAACAGATGGCCAAAGTTAACTAGGTGGTCCTGAAGCAAATGTAACTCTTCATTTCTTAGCTATGTTAGCCTTGCTAAATAAGCCTAACTTCAGGTAATAGCACGGGTGTTTCACTCTCCTTCAAGAAATATAATAATACTAGAGGCCCGGTGCACAAAAATTTGTGCACTCGAGGGGGAGGGGGGGTCCCTCAGCCCGGCCTGTGCCCTCTCGCAGTCTGGGACCCCTCGGGAGATAACAACCTGCTGGCTTAGGCCTGCTCCCGGGTGGCAGAGGGCAGGCCCAATCCCTAGGTGCAGCCCCTGGTCGGGCTCAGAGCAGGGCCGATTGGGGGGTTGGGGCGCCGCCCCGTCATGCACAGAGCAGGGCAGATTGGGAGGTTGTGATGCCACCCTCAGTCACGCTCAGGGTAGGGCTGATTGTGGGGTTGGGGCACCACTCCCTGTCACACTCAAGGCAAGGTCGATGGGGAGGTTGCGGCACCACCCCCCGTCACACACAGAGCAGGGCCTATCAGGGGGTTGGGGCGCCGCCACCGTCACACTCAGGGCAGGACCAATGGGGAGGTTATGGCTCTACCCTGTCACACACAGAGCAGGGCCCGTGGGGGGGGGGGGGGAGCTCCCCCCATCAGGCACAGAGCAGGGCTGCTCAGGGGGTTGGGGCCCTGCCCCCTGTCACACACAGAGCCACAGGACGATCAGGGGGTTTGGGCGCTGCCCCCTGTCACGCTGATCCCGGTGCCGGGAGGCATATTACCCTTTTACTATATAGGGTAGAGGCCTGGTGCATGGGTGGGGCCGGCTGGTTTGCCCTGAAGGGTGTCCTGGATCAGGGTGGGGGTCCCCACTGGGGTGCCTGGCCAGTCTGGGTGAGGGGCTGAGGGCTGTTTTCAGGCTGGGGGTGACTGAAGTTCCCAACCGCTCCTTTTATTCTTTTTTTTTTTTTTTTTTATTCTGGGCCAGCTTTAGCTTGAGGCTTGGCTCCAGCTCTTAGGCCTCCGCCTGAAAGTAGGTTTCTGGCCTTTGCTTACAATGTTGCGAATCTGCTGGCTGAAGTCTGGCGGTATTTGTTACAATGTTTGAAACTGCAGACTCAGAGGCCTGCAGCCGCAGGCGGGGAACGTTGGTTTCCTCAGTCACTGAAGCAAGCAAGCCTCATGTTAGTTTCAAGCTGCCTGGCTGCCGGCCGCCATCTTGGCTGACAGTTAATTTGCATATCTCGCTGATAAGCCAATGAAAAGGGTAGTGGTCGTACGCCAATTACCATGTTTCTCTTTTATTAGTGTAGATAAATACAATAAAGTGCACCTCCCCTGACTTTTCTCAAACTGTGCCTTAGCTTCCAAGATACAGATGTGTCCTAGTCTTTACTGGGGAGTTGTATCACTTGGTGCTTAAGACAATGTACTTTTGAAGTCAGGCAGATGTAGGTCTCTCTCTCTTCTCTCTCTCTCTCTCTACATGTACACACACACACACACACACACACACACACACACAGATATACACACACACACGAGGCCCAGTGCACGATTCATGCATGGGTATGGTCCCTCAGCATGGCCTGTCGAGATCAGGCCCAAACCGGCAGTCCAATGACGTCCACTGCTCCTGCCTTCCACTCCCGCTCATCCTACCCCTCTGCACCTGCTGCGGCTTGCACCCAGTCAGTCCTGATCGGGAGAGGCTCATGCTGCCACAGTGGTGCTCGCCAGCCACGAGCCCTGCATCTGGCACCTGTCCCAAGGGAGGTGGGGGAGGGGGGGCGGGACGTAATTGGCCATCCTGGCTGGCGGTAGGATGCCCTTGCCTGACTTTCAACCTGGTTGTAGGGAGCCACCTGGCAGCCACTTTTATATTGTTTCTTCCTTGCGGAACGTCTAGGGAGGGAAAGTAGCTGCTGTGCCAGAGGCCAACTTCCAGGAGGCCTGTGGTGCTGTCAAGATCGTGCTGGCAGTACCAGTCCACCAGTACCTGGCCCATTCTCAGGAGATTGGACCTTCAGGACTACTGAAGGAGGGAGTGGCTGCTGCCAGGCTGGTGGGCCACCAGGACAGGTCAGTCAGCTAAGTGGCACTCCCTCTGTGGGAGCTCACTGACCACCAGGGTGCAGCTCTTGAGTTGAGTGTCTTCTCTTTGGTGGTCAGTGAGCGTCATAGCAACCGGTCGTTCTGATTGTTTGGTTGCTTAAGCTTTTATATACATAGATTTTTTTATTGTTTTCAGAGAGGAAGGGAGATGGAGAGAGAGAAATATTGACGATGAGAGAGAATCATTGATCAGCTGCCTCCTGCATGCCCCCACTGGGGATTAAGCCCACAACCCGGGCATATTCACTGACCAGAAATGGAACCATGACCTCCTGGTTCATAAGTCGATGCTATTCCCTGTAAGTTTTAAAAATATGTGATAAAAAGTATGTGGTATACTGAGTAGACATTTAGCTGTTATTACTGTTACTCTCCTACCTCCCACTTGAAGAGCGAATTCTTGTGACTCTTTCAGCCCTGGGCACACTGGTGCAGGGAGTTCTCTGATTCTCACCACTAGAACCTATTTTTGCAGGCAGGTACTGAATCTCTATTTCTGTACCTGTAGGGTTTTTTTTGTTTTGTTTTGTTTCCTTTTTCTTTTATATAATTTTATTGATTTCAGAGAGGAAGGGAGGAGAGAGAGATAGAAGAATCAATGATGAGAGAATTATGGATAGGCTGCTTCCTGGGATTGATCCTGCAACCTAGGCATGTGCCTTGACTGGAATCAAACCTGGGACCCTTCAGTTCATAGGCTGATGCTTTATCCACTGAGCCAAACTGGTTAGGGCTACCTTCAGGGTTTTTAAGAAATCGATCTTGGTGTAAACAGAAAGACCACCTTTGTTTCTTACATATATAAAGTAAGCTAGTGCATACAACCAGAGATCAGTCCATTGGAGTAAAAAAAGCAAGAAGCAACAGGGCAAACCATAAAGACTATTTTTGTGCTTTCTGTGTCCTTTGTGATGTTGGGGTCAGAAGTGAGGTAGGCAAGGGGAGGGTCCAGGCCCTTTCATTTTTTAGATTCATTAACACGGAAATTGTAGAAAACATTATTTTTATTGTAATAGTTACCAAATGAAAAGACCATCATTTTCAGTTCTCCAACTTTCTTTGACTCTAGACAGAATTTGTTTCTGAGAAAGGTTACTGTCTGTGGGTGCTCTTGATGTTGGAAATTCCTTCCAACTCAGGTTTTGTTTTACAAATTTCCTTGGCGAGGGTGGTTACATGACCTGGAGCAGGCCAATCAACATAGCCCATCTCCCTGACCACAGTGATTGGCTCAGGGCTGAGCATGTGACCAATCAGCTCCCACGGGGCAGCAGTTAGTGTTGGAATCCTGGGGGAAGAGAAGCTCCATTTCCGTTGGAGTGCTGAGGGGATAGGAGATCATATCCTGTTGGCTGTTGGTGGCCATCTTACTTTCATAAAAGGAAGGCTTCAATGAGAATGACACCAGCAGAGAAGGGAGTAGGCAAAGTCAAGAGTTCGAGAGAGATGATTCCGGCTGAGGTTCTCAAGCATCCAGGTACAGCTCTGCCTAAAGCTATCTGCCTTTAAATTTCTTAGTTACATAAACTATTTCCTCCTGCTTTGATGGTTTGTTTAAGCCACTATAGGATTTCTGTCACTGGCTATCAAAAAAATTCTAACTGTTCCTTCTAGCTTGCTAAATAGAATACCTTGGAACTGCCACACTGTGGATTTAGGCTATCTTCAAGGAAGAATTCCCAGATTATATTGCAAGGCTCTAGTCCATTCTAGAGATCCAAATGAATTCAAACAATATCTGCTGAGGACCAGCGATAGGCCAGGCCACTCATCTTACCCAAACCAATCCTCATGGGATTAACCCTGATAAGGTAGCAACTGATGTCTTCATTTTAGAGGGCAAAATGGAGGCTCAGAAAAGGGAAGTGACTGGACCATAGTGAGGAAGTGTGGAGCCTGACTGCAAACCCAGAGTCTGCTGCTTGCATTCTGGGAAGCCACATGGTGTGGCTGTCCTTGTGATAAAAACTAAGCCACCCAGCCCCACTCCCAGGGTACTGTGGGCCCCTGAGACTTGGCAAATGCCATTTGGCCATTAGGAGACTCACAGAAGCAATGTGTACCCTCCTAGCTCCCCAACACTCAGCATCCCGTTCTCATGCTTTGCTTGGCAGTTACAGAATCATGCTCATGTGACCACCTGGGCAATTCCCCACTCACAGGCTGGAATCTGGAGCTGCTACAGGGTAGGCCAGTAACCTTCACCCCACATACCACCCCACTATGCCTGGGGACATCGCCTTCATTTGGACCTTGGGAGACCCTACTTCCCACTTGCACACCCGAGGTCTGCTCCAGAATATGCAGAGGACCTCACTCAGTTTGAAGTGGGATGTATTCATCACTGGCCTTTCCATGTCTCCCTTAAAACTCAGCTGATGCACTCTTTTCCCTGTGCTGTGGCCTCGCATGGCTGCTGCAAGAGAGTGACCTGACAAAAAATCAACAGCTCAGCACCTGATGGCGTGTTTGAGGTGAGATCTGGCAGCCAGGACCTCACACTTCAGATGAAGAGGCAGTAGAAATCCCAGGGTTCCAGAAGCAGTGCTTGGGCCAACGTGAATCTGCAGGGCTTTTCATGGCTAGAAGCTTCTGGCCTTGGGAGGGCGTCCACAGGTGGAGAGGTTTCTGAGGGCCTAAAAGCCCACTGGGTGCAGGCTCACAGTGCACAGCGGAAAAAAGGCAGAGGCCTTCCTAGGGGTGTCCACAGGCCAAATATGGACATACCAGCTAGCCAGCCAGCCAGCCAGAGCACCATCGCTCATGAACTGCTTTCAAGGGTGGAGGGTGGTGTGTGTGTGGGGAAGACAGAGGTCAGAGACCCAACTCTGCTGGGGAACTAGCCTTCAGCAGCCCACATCCCCAGGAGATTACAATCAGGTGAGATAAGAACAGAGAGGGTTGAGTGTGCCATGGCAGGGGAAGGAGCACTGGACAGGAGGGTCAGGAACAAATCCCCCAGAATGAGGAGTTAGACATGAGGGACAAAAATGTCTGACAAAAGATCAGGTTCTGAGCTAGAAGCTAGACAAGATGGGGAAGGGATACAACGGAAAAGGCTTGAGGACATCTAGACATTCACTAGGGTTGTCAGGGTGGATGGACTGTGATGTTCATTTCACAGCCTACAGTGCCCAACACTCAATAAACATGTGCTGACTTGACCCACATTCACCCCTTTTCATGTTAAATTACTGGGATAGAATTTGCTGAATTAATAGATTGAAGACCCAGGCTCAGGTAGATTAGCTAGAAAAATAAAACGAAGGATTACAAATGAGAGCAAAATATAGACTTGAGACAAAACTAAGAATTCACACTAATATCAAAGACTCCACGACCTGAGGGCCTTTGCTCTTGTTATTCTCAGACCAGAACACTTGGCCCTCTACATTGCTTGTTCCCTAAATACCTTCAGTAATTTCCTCAGATGTTCTTCCTAACTTTATTTTTCTTCATTCCTGCCCAAGTTTGCGTGTGTTTTACTTATTTTTTTCTCTGTCTCCTCCACTAGGCAGTCTGCTGCATGAGAATAGAGACCTCTGCCTTCTTCATCCACTGCTGTGTCCCAGTGTCAGGAACTGTTTCAGGTAGTGAGAAGTCCACTCACTATTTACCCGGTTAAATGCTAGGCACTCACTGAGGTTGTAGGCACAGAAGAGAATGAGAAAAACAAACAAATCCTGCCGCTTCTGTGGAGCTGCCACTGTGAAGGGGAGACTGAGCACAGCCTGTTAGCAGGGGTAAGTGCTGCAGAGGGAATCTGGTGGGCAGGGGTGGGTGCTGGGGTGAGCCAAGAGGGGATAGAGGGGAAGGAGGAGAGAGAGGTCGGGGGCTCAGATCATGCAGGGCCTGCTGGCCCCTGTGAGGACTGTTACTCTGGCTGGGGAAGCTGCAGCTGGGTGCCGAGCAGGGGGCAGGTCCCTGAACGCCATGAAGGGGAAGGAAGTGGGTACCAGCTGGGAAGACTGCCACAGCACATTGCGTAGGCAGGGAAGGCTCCTCTAAGGGGGTGAGGTTTGAGCTGAGCCCTTGTATGAACCATGTTTCTAGCTTCTGCAGGGTAGATGACTTGACCCTGCACCTATATGTTGGACATACCTTATTCTAAGGCACCTCCACTTGGCCTCCTTCCTCTCTTGTTGTCTACCTCCTTCCTTCCCTCAGTGAGTCCTCCTTCTAGGGGCCTACTTTTCAAATACAAACAACCAATGTGGTATCCATACCCCAACCACCTCCTCTTTGGACTGTCATACTCCTGACACTATCCCTGTGCCCTAACTACCCAAGGACAAGTACCAGACAACTTGGGGACAGCACCCATGCTATAGACCCCATGACATTAATTCAAACCAGCCAATCCTGAGCCTGTTTACCCTACCTCATCTGCTCCTTCCTGAAGAAACAACAGTAAAGGCTCCTTCCCACAGTTCCTTTGGCTCCCTCTGCCTCCTGACCTACCCTGGTGCTTCCCTGTGTAGCCCAGTGTGGCACGGCTCCCTTTTGCTCCTAGAACTGTGGATAATAAGCTATCTTTTCAGTGGCAGTTACCTCCTGATCTGTTGACCTCAATTAACCTCACATATTCTATTAATGCATTCTATTTTTTAAATATATTTTTATTGATTTCAGAGAGGAAGGAAGAGGGACAGAGAGATAGAAACATCAATGATGAGGGAGAATAATTGATCAGCTGCCTCCTGCACACCCTAAACTTATTGGGGCTCAAGCCTGCAACCTGAGCATGTGCTCTGACCAGGAATTGAACTGTGACCTCCTGATTCACAGGTGGACGCTCAACCCTTAGCCACGCCAGTCAGTCAATGCATTAAATCAGCCATGCAAGACATTTTGTAGACACTTAGAGTGAACAAATTAAGAACAAATGCACTCTAGACCTTTTGACAATATCCTAATTTAATATATATTAGGATTCATTTTCTCCATAAAATCTCAGATACCATAAGGGTGGAGAGGACATAGGGAATTCCATGGACAAGACCAGACACCAGACAATTCCAAAATATCTGTCTCTCTAAACAGAGAGCTCAGGCCAAGGCTTAAGCAAGTACCAGGCTCTGCCTTCATAGTGCAAGTAGGATTTGGTTGGTTTTTTGAAATTAAGCTTTTAAACTTGTCAGTTTAGCAGGGAATTTGTAGCAATAATTAAGTTACACCACCCGTGAGATAGCCTGTTCCTTGAGTTATTGCATTGGAATCTGCAGATATTGGCAGGAAAAGAGTCAGCATAGCACATTTCACAACAAGCTGCCTCTTTGGAAGAAAGTGGGTGATACACTAGTGTGGGAGGAATGAGCAAGGCGATGCCTCTGGAAGAGACTCTCTCCAGACTGGCTTAGTTGGGAGCATTGACCTTCACAGCTTAGATTTCCAGAGAAGAGCCAGGAGAGAAGAGACTGAGCTGTGCTAAGCTGTTCCCTTTGGCTCTTTGAGTTGCCTGGCCCCCCACAACTGCTGTCCTGGTTAGGATAAGGTTCATCTACACGAGAGTGTTAAATAGAAGGCTGCAACTCTCTTCTGCTCAATCTGCCCCAGGAAGCTCTCTCTCTCAAGTCTTATCATCCTAGAGGACTTTCCCTCATCCACAAACGCCAGGACAAAGCTTCAGCCTCAGAGCTCGCCTTTCCAGCAACAGGACAAAAGAAGAAGCAGCGAGAAGGGCCCAGTTCTCTCTTCTAGGAAATATTCTAGAAGTTGCATCAATTGCTTCCTGTCCCACCCTGCAGGGAGAGCTTGGTCACACACTCAGCCTAGCTGCAGAGGAGGCTGGGAACTCTGTAGTTTTTTGTTGTTGTTGTTAATCCTCACCCAAGGATATTTTTTCCATTGATTTTTTTTTTCATTTTAAAGAGAGGGGAAGGAAGGGAGGAAAGGAGAGAGAGAGAGAGAGAGAGAGAGAGAGAGAGAGAGAGAGAGAGAGAGAGAGAGAGAGATCCATGTGGTTGCCTCCCGCATGCACCCTGACCAGGACCGGGGATCAAACCTGCACTCAGGTACATGCCTTTGACCAGGAATCGAACCCACAACCCTTTGGTTCATGGGCCTACCCTCTAAACACTTAGCAACACTGGTCAGGGAAGAACTTTGTAGTCTTAAGCAACCATGTAACCCACTGCATAAGTCAGGTGTTTGGTTGCTCAGAGAAAGAAGTGGACAAGGCTATTGGGAGACACTTGGACATATCTGCCATAGCTCTGTTAATGTTTCCTTCCTCCAACTGACCATTCCCTACCTTGGGTTCATGTTTTGTGAAAGATTGTGCATCAGACAAATTGCATTAAGAAGTTCATATTTCAGGAACTAGCTGAAAATCATGGGCTGGTAGGTACCTTTTATTAGATTTTTCTGTCAAATCGTGGTGGGATTCCATATTCCTGATTCTGAGGTTCCTTCTCACCCCACCCCATTGTGCACATGCAGCCAGAGGTGTCTTGTCCAGTGGAAGTTGATCATGTCACTCCCTGCTCATTGATCCCCTGCTCTTTGGAACACAACTCAAAGCCCCTCTTGTGGAACTGAGCTGGGAATAATGAAGGAGATGAGGGGCAGCCACGAGCCCAGTTGGTCAAGGTCGGAGCTCACAGAAGGAGAAAGTCTCTTTAGCAGAGCATTCAGTCATCGGAGCTGACTGCTTTCCAGGCTCTGAGCTAGGGGGTGTTCAACTATGGAGACACAGAGCAGAATGCACTAGTGGGGCTGGCCCTGGAAGCAAGGGGTGCTGGTCCAACCCCCCTACTCCCCAGACGTACTTCCCACCTCTGTCCTGTATGCGACTACCTCTCCAGCTTCCTCCTGACCCCAAGTCTCCTTTCTATTTCCTATGGCTAAACCCAAGCTTCAGGGCTTCTTCCTGAAGAGGAAAGGGAAAGGCCCGGCTCCTGTGTTACCGTGGAAACAGCTGCACAGGTAGGTGACTGCTCAGCCGCTTGGGGACCCACACCCCGCCACTTCTCTGACTCCTCCAGTAGGCTGGATCATAGGATTGTGTTATCTTATTTGGACCTTTTGGTCATAATTAACACAGGACAGAGGACCAAAATTTCTCCACAGTCCTTCTGCAAATATAAGGTAATGTGAGTGTAGGAAGGGAGCAATTATGCATTTCTGCCCTGCAGTGTGGCTCACAGCCTTTTCCCACATTTATTGCTGTTAGTAATTACCATGACAATTCTCTTTTTTTTCCTCCCATTCAGTTGTTGTGATTAAGTCCAAGTACTACATCACTATGTGCTTCTCAAACTGGAGGCTGCACAGGCCCAATTCCGTGCCAGAAGGTTGCAAAACAGAGCATCCAATACAACTTCCTGAAGCATCTAGATTATTGCAAGATATGGAAAAGCCAAATACTTTAGTAAGAACTATCCCCCCTCCCACAAACATGGAAGAAAAAAAGAGCAAGGGAGGTAAGAAGGACCCCAGGAAAAGTGATCCAGTCTCTGAAGTTTCACCCAGGTTGGGGCCGAGTGACAGACTTGCCATGAAAGTGGCCTCTCCCCTTATTGTCCATAGGTTCACTATCAATTTTCTAAACTCACCAGGTGTTTGGATATAATGCTTCTGAAGGCCATGAAGATGCCAGATACCCTCTTAATTTTAATCCCATTCAGAGAAAATTGTGGCAGTTTGCAGACCTCCATCATCCCCTGGATCAAGTCCTCTCACCTGGGGTCTGTGCACACACAGTGTGCACTCCTTGTACCTCTCCAACCCTGATTGGGCCCAGGCTCTGGCCAATCTCTCGCACCTCATGGCTGGGGCCAGCATCCCCAGAGCTCAGCATCTTGAAGTTCGGCATTTAAAACAAAGGGAGGCCAACTTGACCTCCCAAAGTCTTTATGGTCCTGCCTTGACAGTCCACAGTTTACATGGGTTCTACACTGTTTTTTTTTTTCCATGCTGCTTCTTGTTGGATGGCCTAAAGCAGAACTTTTTAAACATAAAGTTTAAGAACCTCCCAGCAACACCCCTTCCCTGCTCCCTGTCTGCCTAAACCTGGCTGTGACCAGGGTGAAAAGCTGAAGTCACACCAATAGGCTACCCAGTGTAGAAGGAGATTTCCTTGTAGGAAATAATCTGGGAGCACTTGGTTCTCTCTGGGGAGCCCTAGATCCATGCAGGGAAGCTGGCCTAGGGGTGACTGTCCTAAACTCTGCACTGGTTGGAGGAGTGGCAGCCTTCTGCCCTGACTCCTGGTGCTCAGGTTGATAATCTGCCCTGCAGATTCAAGTGTGACTAGCTGACTTACTACAGCTTCTTTTTATTGAGGGGGAAAGGTGGCAGAGAACTCTGGCTGAACCGCCATGGTTGGATAAAAACTATGAATGCTGAGGTGAGGAAAAAGGAAGGGGCTTGCCATGATGGTACAGAGCTTCATTTTGGGTTTCTTGGTACTTAGGACTAGGTACGTGGCCACCATGCTGTCATAATTCTTGCTTCTTAATTGTGCATCTGGTTCCATTCAAATCCCATGTTCATCATGACTTCTGTTACATGGGGGTTCATGCTGCCACAGAGCTGCTCACTGTATGGCTTGAGTTCTTCCTCTCAGCCCATGTTTAGCCATGGGTCCCTTAATGTTTTTCTGCTGTTGGATGTCCTCCCCCAAAAGACAAATTCCCAGTGAACGTCTTCTCTAGAACCCCTTCCAAGCACCACACGTCTACTCCTGGGCGGTCATAGCTTTGGACCCGGGAAGAGTGAGGGGGTGCCATCAGAGGGGCTGCCACAGCACTCGCTCAGCTTTTATCTGATAAACTCATTGCTGAGGCCAAAGTCTGTCATGTGTATATCCACTGCCTCGTGACAGAGCACATTCGCTGGCCCCAGGTCCCTGTGGACAGAGCCCTTCTGCTGGCAGTCCAGCACAGTGAATACCAGCTGCTGGAATTCGCCTCAGGCCTCACTCCAGGTAACGCAGCAGTGGTCCTGTCAATTATAAGTTTCCTCCATTAGCGTGCTCCATAATGAGGAACACTGTTGTTTTGGTGGCAAATCGCCTTGAATAATTTTATAATATCAGGGTGAGTCATAGGTAGGCATATATATTTTCTGTGCATCTTATGTGTATCGGCCACAATTTTAAAATGGAAAGGATGCACATATGTTCAACAAAGTAATTCTTTTTAGAGGGAGACAGAGCCCTCACTTTGTTCCTACAATCTCCAGCCTTGTTGCAGGCAGATGAACCAGGACTTCCCCTGGCAGTGCCCAACATCCCTCAGGCTATGGGCAGTAGCAAATGAGACAAGAGGCAAGTAAGTGCCCAACAACCTATGTCCCATTTTTATGTCTGGATGGGAGTGATAATTTCCAAGGTCCTTATTGGATGGTGAGGAAAGAGCCATTGGGTAAAGTTGGAACAGAGACCTCAGCTGACTCTTTGGGGTCTACTGGCTCTGAACTGACACTAATTCCAGGAGACCTAAAAGATCACTGTGGCCAGCCAGTAAGAGTAGGGGCTTATGGAGATTAGATGACCAATAGAATTTTAGCTCAGATCCTTCTCACAGTGGGTCCAGTGGATCTCCA
This sequence comes from Myotis myotis, assembly GCF_014108235.1. Taxonomy (NCBI): domain Eukaryota; kingdom Metazoa; phylum Chordata; class Mammalia; order Chiroptera; family Vespertilionidae; genus Myotis; species Myotis myotis. The sequence goes on from NW_023416335.1 coordinate 190,654,043, forward strand.
AAGCCATCCTGTTATTATTCTTTTCTGGAACTCACATAGGTCCTCTGATATGCGCAATGAGTACTTTTATGGTGGGAGCGTCCAAGTGGAAGCTATTTTGTTGATCTGTATTACAGATCCAGGTGGGAATGGCAGGCCCACTACAGCTTCCTTCTATTGAGGGTCAGAGACTTTCAGCTGACCCTCCCTGGTTGGGGAAGGACTATAGCTATTGGGTTGAGGTGGGGAAGGGCATTACCGTGATGGTATAGACCTCCACCTTGGGTTTCTTGGTACTTCGGATAAAGTACATGGCCATTCATGCTGTCAGTACTCTTGCCTCTTCATGAGTTGTGGATCTGGTTCCACTTAAATCCCAGGTTCATCATGACCTCTGTCCAACACATGGGTCCATGTTGTCACAGCCAGTCACCATACGGTCTCACTTTCTCTTCTTGACCCATGTTTATCCATGGGTCCCTCATGATTTCTTCAAAGTTTCCCTGCTATTGGATGTTCCCAATGAACGTCTTCTCTAGAACCCCTTCCAAGCACCATACATCTACTCCTGGGCAGTCATAGTTTTGGACCCGGGAAGAGTGAGGGGGTGCAATCAGAAGGGCTGCCACAGCACTCGCTCAGCTTTTATCTGATAAACTCATTGCTGAGGCCAAAGTCTGTCATGTGTATATCCACTGCCTCGTGACAGAGCACATTCGCTGGCCCCAGGTCCCTGTGGACAGAGCCCTTCTGCTGGCAGTCCAGCACAGTGAATACCAGCTGCTGGAATTCGCCTCAGGCCTCACTCCAGGTAACGCAGCAGTGGTCCCGTCAATTATAAGTTTCCTCCATTAGCGTGCTCCATAATGAGGAACACTGTTTTTTTGGTGGCCATCACTTTGAATAACTTTATAATATCAGGGTGAGTCATAGGTAGGCATATATATTTTCTATGCATCTTATGTGTATCGGCCACAATTTTAAAATGGAAAGGATGCACATATGTTCAACAAAGTAATGTTTACTATTTTAAATAGGGAGACAGACCCCTCATTTTTTCCCCTCCAACCTCTAGCCTTGTTATTACAGGCAGATGAACCAGAGTCTCCCCCGGTAGTGCCCAACAGCCCCCATGCTATGGAGAATAGCAAATGAGAAAAGAGGCAGGTTACTGCTCAACAACCTGTGACCCATTTTTGTTTATGTCTGGATGGGATTGATAATTTCCAAGGTCCTTATTTAAGAGTAAGGGGAGAACCATTGGGTAAAATGAGAAGTTATCCATTCATAAGGGAATCTCAGGTAACTTTTGGGGGACTGCTGGCTCTGAACTGACACTAATTCCAGGAAACTCAACAGGTCACTATGGCCAGCCAGTAAGAGCAGGGCCTTATGGAGGTCAGATGACCAATAGAGTTTTAGCTCAGATCCCTCTCACAGTGGGTCCAGTGGGTCTCCAAACCCATCCTGTTATTGTTCTTTTCTGGGAGGCACAATCCCCACGTAGGGTCTGTTATAGTGGGAAAGTTCAGGTGGGAGCTACTTTGCTGATCTGTCTTGCAGATCTAGGTGGTAATAGCAGGCCCACCACAGTTTTCTTTTATTAAGGGGTGGAGACCTCTAGCCCAACCACACTAACTGCGGAAGGACTATAGCTGTTGGGTTGAGGGGAAGGGGGGGCGTTACCATGATGGCACAAACCTCTACCTTGGGTTTCTTGGTACTTAGGATCATGTACATGACCATAATGTTGTTATAACTTTTGCCTTTTAGTAACTCTGATTTTATGCGCACCCCATGTTCATCTTGACCTCTGCCTTTGTGGGGATCCGTGTTGTCACAAAGCCGCTCACTATAGGTCTTCAGTTCTTCCTCTTGCCCAATGTATAGCCATATGTCCCTCATAATTTCTTAAAGTTTCTCTGCTGTTGGGAGTCAATGGTCATCAATATTTTTAACAGCTACTCTCATTGGAAAGGTATAAAAATTGAATATCATATTGTTAGCACAGTGTTCACTGCAGAAGCTCCTAAAGGTCCCCTCCCATAAAAGACAGGTCTCCAGTGGACAGCGTACATAGAACCACTTCCAAGCTCCACACATCTACTTCAGGGCATTGTTTTGACCCAAGGAAGAATTCTGGAACAAAATAAGAGGAGCTGTCACAGAAAGTGCTCAGCATATAGCTGGTAAACTCATTGCTGAGGCCAAAGTCTGTCATGTTTAATTCACTGCCTCATGTCAGGGCACATTCGCTGGCTTCAGGTTCCTGTGGACAGAGCCCTTCTGCTGGCAGTCCAGCACAGTGAATACCAGCTGCTGGAATTTGCCTCAGGCCTCACTGCAGGCAGTGCAGTGGTCCTATAAATTATCTGCATGCCCTCTCCATTCACATGCTCCATAATGAGGAACAATGTGCTTTCAGTGGCAATACCTTGAATAATTTTATAATATCAGGGTGATTCTTAGGCATATGAATTTTGTATGCATCTTTTATGTGTATCAGACACAATTTTAAAATGGAAAGGATTCACATTTTTTTTCAACAAAGTAATGAATTATTATTTTAAACTGGGAGACAGAGTCTCCCCTTGCTCCTCCAACCTCTAGTACAGTTATTGTAGGCAGATAAACCTGGGCCACCCTGGCAGGGCTGAACCTCCTGCATGCTATCGAAAATAGCAAATAAAACAAGAAGCAAGTAACTGCCCAGCAACATATTTTTTGGTTTTGTGTTGATAGGAGTGATCATTTCCAAGGTCCTTATGTTAATAGGTGGTGAGAGGTACTAGTCCCCACCTGCTGCCTATGGAATTGGAATTCTTGTGATATTTCAAGAAAAAAATTTTTCCTAAGACTTGCACCAGAGAATGAGTGATTTTTTTTTTTAATTTCTATAGAATTACATTCCTGAGTTTCCAATGTCCCAGTTCCTTTAGTCCTGTCATAGAAGAAGAGTGTCTGGGGCTTCAGCAGAGCTAAAATCAGAGCCAGAGTCCATTCCATGTCTGCACCCTCCAGCCCAGCATCAGAGTAGCTCAGTTTGTGTTGCCTACTGCAGGTCATCAGTCCATTGGGAGTGAGGTCTGTGTGGTCATGGACCATATGGGCAAATGCAAGATAGCCAAGAGCCAATCACAACAAGAGAGTCAAGAGAGAGAACTTTGTTTAGGGGATTATGAATTCCCAAATTTTCACAGAACTGTAATGGCTCAGCCTATTCTAGCCAATCCATGGTTCCCCAGGTTTGATTGACCGGCACCTTCCTTCATCACCACAACTCACTGTATGTGCATCTATCTCCCCTTTGTTGAACCCCTTCTATGGATGTTTTGCTGAGAATGAGCCAGTAGTTCCCCATAGAATGTAATATTGTAGCTTCTTGGTTAAGCAATGAAATGACCATGCTGACAATGTCTGGCCTTCTCTTTGCTCTTTTCCTTTTATTAATAAATAGCTAATTACAATGGCATCACTTATTGAGGATGAGGGAAACAACATTGAGTAAAGTGAGAAGTTATCTATGCATATAAGTCAAGTGCATCTTTGGCCTCAGTTGATTCCATGGAGACTACTGGCTCTGAACGGACACTAGTGCCAAGAGACCCAAAACATCACTGTGGCTGACCAGTCAGAGTAGGGGCTTAGGGAGGTCAGTAATCAATAGAGTTAGATCTCAGGTCCCTCTCAATGCGGGTCCAGTAGGTCTCCAAATTATCCTGTGGTTTTCCTTATCCGGAATGCACAATTGGATTAGATATACTAGGCAACTAACAGAATCCAGCTGGGAACAGCAAATTCAGTACAGCTTGTGTTTATTGAGGTGTGGAGACCTCTTGGTTGGGGAAGGACTATAGCTGTTGGGTTGAGGGAAAAGGAAGGACCTTACCTTGATGGTGTAGAACTCCACCTTGGGTTTCTTGGTACTTATAATAAGGTACGTGGCTATCGCACTGACATAACTCTTGCCTCTTAGTGACTTGTGGCTCTGAGTTCATTCAAACACCATGTTCATCATGACCTCTGTCACATGGGTGTCCATTTGTCACAGAGCTTCTCACTTATAGGGCTTCAGCTTTCCTCTTGGTCCATGTTTAGCCATGGGGCCCCTCATTATTTATTTAAAGTTTTTCTGGGAGGTCTAGGGTCATTGTTTTTTCAACAGTTCATTCTTTTTCTTTAAAGATACAGAAAATAAGATGTTATATTGTTAGCTCACTGTCCACTGGCAAAGCTCCCAGAGGTCCTCTCCCATAAAAGGCAGGTTCCCAGGGAATAACTTATATAGGACCACTTCTAAGCTCCACACATCTCCTTCAGGAGACAGATGCCTCACTTTGCTCCTTCATCCTCCAGGCTGTTGTTACCTGCAGATGAACCAGGACCTCCCTTGTCAGTGCCCCTCCCCACACTATCGATAGTACCAAATGAAACAAGAGACAGTTAACTGCTCAGCAACCTATGTCTCATTTTTGTTTTTGTCTGGATGGGAATGATAATTTCCAAGGTCCTTATTTGAGGTTAGGGAAGAAACTTTGGGTAAAGTGAGAGGTTACGCATCCATATGAGGCAGATGCAAGAAACGTCTTAGCTGATTCTATTGAGACTACTGTCTTTAAACTGACACTAATTCCAGGACACCAAAAACATCACTGTGGCTGACCAGTCAGAGTAGGTGCTTGTGGAGGCCAGATGATCACTAGAGTTTTAGCTCTGATTACTCTCACAATGGGTCCAGTTGATCTCCAAACCAATCTTGCTATTTCCCTTATTTGAAATGCACAATTGGAAAAGATATACTCAACCCACATAGGTTCCTTAATCTGTGCAGTGAGTGTTATTATGTGGGAAAGTCCAAGTAGGAGTTATTTCTCTGATTTGTCATCCAGTTGGGAATAATAGATCCACTAGAGCTTCTTTTTATTGAGGGACAGAGATTTCTGGCTGAACCTGCTGGGTTGAGGGGAAGGAAAGTGTCTACCATGATGGTACAGATCTCCACCTTGCATTTCTTGGTTCTCAGGATGAGGTATACTGTCATCACAATATCATACTTTTTGCTTTTTAATGAGTCATGGATTTGGTCCCACTCAAACCCTATGAACTGCCAAAGAATAGAGGGAATTTAGAGTTCAGTGCTATCTGCCATCCATTGAGAAATGCAGGGGTGGTGTTTCCCATCCAATTTTCATTTATCTTGCTTATGTGGTTTGTGAAGAAGACAAGATGTTTGTTTCTTGGAGAAAGAAAATATCTTATTGTAAGTTAACTGGAGGGTTATTCCAAGTGCAGTTGCTCTAACAGCTTAGTTGCATTGTTGAGCAAATTAATATCTTTCCTGATACCTGGTATTAAGCTATCAATCTGGCAAATGCCTTTTTCTGCATTTCTGTCAATAAAACCAATCAGAGGCAGTTACTTTCAGTTGTCAAGGCCAATAATAGACCTTCTCTGTTTTACTTCAGGGGTATCACAGCCTATGTCATTATTTAGTTCACAGGAATTGTGGTCACCTTTTTCTTCCACAGATATCACACTGGTGCATTACACTGATGACTTTATGCAGATTGGGCCTAATGAGTAAGAAATAGCAACCTCTCTCAATTTATTGGTAACACATTTGTGTGTCGGGGAGGGGGGGAATAAATTTTACAATTAGGGACATTCTTTCTCAGTGAAATTTCTAGGGGTGCATTGCTGTAGGGCATATCAAGAAATTAAAGATAAGATTATTTATTGTATATGGGCTCTCCTACAACAAAAACGAGGCACAATGACTAGTGGGACTCTTTGGATTTTGGAGACAACATATTTCTTATTTGTGTATGACTCAGGTCCATTTATTCTTAGCTAGAAATAAAAAAATTTGAGTATTGTATATATTTCTTATTTAAAGCCATGCTCAAAAATAAGGCCTCCAAGAGTAAATATGTAACAAAAAGAGAAAATACAGGGTGAGGCAAAAGTAGGTTTACAGTTGTGAGTACCTGAAACACTGTTTATTCTTGTATTATTATTATTTGTTAATTATTGTATTATTTTCCATACAAACAATATGGGTTTGCCAACCTGGAAACTATTGATGCTCTTTATCTTATGTTAACCACTATTGTCATAATTCTCATCTTTCCACTGAATAAAGACAATTGTAACCAATTAATAAAAAGCCAGGGGATAAGTTAATTTACTGACTAGGGACCTCAACTGAGTGAGTCCTAGAACTTTCTAATCAAATATTTTCTTAACACTTTTCAAAATTTTATAACTATATCTACTTCTATTAAATAAATGGAATTATGGAATGATGTATAGTCATGGTCCTCCATTTATTCCCATTACATAAGTCCCATAGTAATGTACTAAAGTGGAAAAAAGACAGAGCTTTGACTGCAAGAATAATTGAATTATGATAATGTCTTGGCTTCATGATATGTTAAATACAACTTTAGACATCAAACCTAAATTGTAAAGTTCAATTTTTTTTAATTGTGACATTTAGAATGATAATCTATGCAAATCATAAGGTAAATGTGAGACAAAAAGAAAATATCTGATAATTTGTTTTTAATGTCAAGTGCTATACAAATGTAATTTTTTCATTAGCATCATTTTCTTCTCCATCCTTTGGTGTATTGTTTCAAAGTACAACATGGTAGACCTCCAGTTATAAAGGTGTAAAATTAGAGGTAGATCCTGGTTTCACATTATACATGAAGCTAAACTTCAGATTCAAATCTAAATGTAAAAATAAAAGTAGCAATACTTTGAGAAAAGTTGCAACATTAAGCATTTTATTTCAAAGAACACTATAGAACATAATACATGATAAACAAACCGGGAAAACATATGGTCAACACAGAATGAAAACTCTTGTACATTGAATTCACTATTGTACTACAGAAGTTTTTCAGGTATTATTTCTTATCTTGGCAGGTTCTTAGCAAAGTTTAAAAACATGATTTAAGGACAAAAGACAAGGCTTTAAAATCAAAGTTAACAATGTAAAAAACATATATATATATATATACTTTTTACGTTCTCTCAGATCATTTTTGTTCTGTTACTTCATTAAAACTTGGCATCATTTAAAAAATCTGTTATCATTCAATTCCTTAGAAAAAGACTTGTGCTGAGCAATTCTTCCAAGCTTCATTTGAGCAGTCATGAATGTAATAGAATCTTTAGATTTATATCCATGTGGAGCCCCAAAACCCCAACATATAACTAAAAAGGATATAGCAGAGAATGCAACCCAAGAACTTTAAATTTGTGAATTGCAATACTCATAAAGGAAGAAATGAAGATGATAGATATAATTTTCAGGAAAAAACTGCTTTTTTTTTTCTGTAAAGCATATACATGGTAAAATATTTGACAATAAGATGCTCAATAGAAGACTTAAGTGCACACTTTTCTAAGCTATAAAAAAAAAGAAAGGGGAACTAACTTTTGGCAATCTCCTACATGAAAATTTTGTATTTTTAATGCCCAAAAGAAAATTAATTTTTCCACTTATTATATTTGAAAGCAATGCACATTTTTTGAAAAATTTTGTGTGCATGTTCCCCTTCAATTTAATCTTAAATATTCTCTCTTTTTTTCCCTCTCCAGTTATTCTAAATTGCATGCATAGTGGGAATTTCCTTGGAAGATATTTGGTGTCAAAAAAAGATTGAGTCATCAAAGACACCCTCTGTGCTAATCTCACAAAATATTACAACACTTGAGCAAGTGTGTTTCCTCAATCTTCAAAATATCACTTCTTGAGAAACCAGAAGTAGTTGCAAAGGACTCTACTAGGTCTGAGTGAGGCAAGCTTATAGCAGACATATTTCTGGGCTGAGCTGAAACCCATGCTCTACATTTCCCATTCCTAAGAATTTAATAGTAGCATTCAAAGTTATATTTAGATGCTTGTTCATAATAAACAGCTTGCCTGAAATGGTTGGGTGATAGGTAAAATTAAAATATAAAAAAGCTTGTTTATTTAGAAATTAAGAATGAAGTATAGTAAAGTCGTATGGTTCTTTTTTTTCTTTCTGCTGCTACTACTTCAAGAGATCACTACTCTATCTTCTCTCAAGTATTGGCCAATTATTAATTTGACTGAAGTTGATTTTAATTTGTTACATGATTTTGATATGTTCTACTAACATTAAATCACCTGCACTAGGTGTGGAATAATGATTAAGAATTAATCTGGCAAATGTAAAATGTAATATTAAAGTTGCAAGGAGAAAGAAGCATAAGCAAAGGCTTTGATTCAAGATATATCTATATATATAAAAGCCCAGCAACCAGAATGGTGGAATGACCAGAACAGTGGAACTACCAGAATGACCCAGAACGACTGGGGGCTAAAATGTGCACTGCGGCAGACAACCAGCCTGATCTGGGCCCTGATCGGCCTGGCCCCCAATCTCCCACATCACCCCGATTGGGGGCGGGGCCTGCCGGCCAACTGCCCACAGTCCCTTTCCCCCACCAGCCCCTTCCGATGGGCCCCCATTGGGGCTGGTCATCTGGACCCCATCTATGCACAAATTCATGCACTGGGCCTCTAGTGTGTGTGTGTGTGTATATATATATAGTGGGTTTGGGGAAAGTAAGCATTAGAGATAGTTATTTTCTGAAACAATGTGGTACACAATAAATAACATTGGAGATATTTTTCCCCATATAATTGAGAGCTTTATATAGCAAATAGACACACAATATTCTGGGAGAAGAGAAAAAGGAACAGAAGATATCAAAATTATTTTACACTAATGTAAATAGAATGGAAAGTAGGGAATAACTGAAAAAAGTTATCGAGGCATGGGTTATCTTAAACTGGTTTACTAAGTAAATAGCATAAATAGATTAAGAGTAAAAGGATCATGTGTTTAGATCATGTACATTTGCATAATGTACATTTGCATAATGCCCATATAATTGGGCATAACTTCTATGTATTAATGTCATGGTGCATAATTAAAGACCTTATGAAAATGTGCTGAGAATCTGGCTATATCAATGAAATAGTGGACAGTAAGATGGAAGAGACAGCCTGGTGATGCGAACGGTGGTTGGGCATCAACCTATGAACCAGGAGGTCATGGTTTGACCCCCAGTCAGGGTACATGCCCAGGTTTTGGGCTCGGTCCCTGGTTGGGGTCATGCAGGAGGCAACTGATCAATGAATCTCTCTCTCTCTTCCTTCTTCTCTGAAATCAATAAAAATATTTTTTTAAAGAAAGATGGAGGAGACATTGGAAAACTGCATCATCAGTGGTGAGAGATGATTAGAACATAGAGTGAGCTAAAGTGGAGAATGTGACATATAGAAGAATAAAGTTTCTATATTGGAAATTATTTGGCTTTGTTATGAGAGGGGCTAAAACTGTAATAGGAAATGCTTCCCATATTTCTTCACTGAAAAAGTAGAAGTTTTAATTGAGTTTGATGTTGGTTATTGTTTTGGATTAATCAGAAAAAATACTGCCCAATTGGGAAGATAAAAAGTTTGCTCTGGAGATTAAGAGAGAGGACTACTTGAAATAATAATGTGAGCTTTATCTACATTTGGGCAAGTGTTAATATTTATGCATTGGAAGAAAACAGCACGTGTAAAGAGAAGAAGGTCTAAAATAGAACTTTAAGAAAAGACAGTGGAGCGAGAGAAAGAATTTATAGAGGTAAAAAAAGTAGTCAAAGAAGCAATAGGACCACCATGAGTGAGGTTAAGAATGAAAGAATTTCAAAGGCATTAGTTATCTACAGTATGAAATGTTCTAGAACTGAAAACTGCCTATATAACTGGCAATTTTATGATCAACAGTGATTTTAACTGACCAAAGTTCTCTAGAGTGTATTGAGAAGTAATTTAAAGGTGAGAAAGTGCAAATAATAAATAAAATTACCCACTAAGAAGCTTCTCTTATGATGAAAAGTTTTCATATTGTGATAAGAAATAGGTAATTTCTTATGTACTTCACATTATAACTCCCAGAATATGTTATTAAGTGTCATTTTATCCACAACTATGATAAAAAAGAATTAACTTATTATCATCTAAGTTTTTTTTTCTTCCTCTACTTTCACTTATATTATTCCTTTCGACAATGCAGCTTTCTAGACCTAACACTTATTCTGTACTAGATTGATTATGATTGTTAATCTTATGTGTCAACTTGTCTGGGCTTAGGAATGACCAGATAGCTAGTGAAAAACTATTTCTGGCCCTGGCCAGTGTGGACTAGTTGATTGGAGACATATCCCATACACCAAAAAGTTGTGGGCTCAATTTCCGGTCAGGGCACATACCTAGGTTCCATCCCTGGTCAGGGTGCGTACAGAAGGCAACTGATCAATGTTCCTCTTTCTCTCTCTCCTTCTCCCTTTCTGTCTTTAAAATCAATAAAATGTATTCTCAGTTGAGGATTTAAAAACATTATTTCTGGATATATCTATGAGAGTATTTCCAGAAGAAAAGAAAATTAGCACTTGAATCAGTAGACTGAGGGAAAAAAATCCACCTTCAACAATGGTGCAGGCATCATCCAATCTGTTGAGGCCCCAAATAGACCAAAGACAGAGAGGAATGATACATTTTCTCTCTTCTTGAGCTTGGAAATCCATCTTCTGCCCTTGTACATCAGAGCTACTGATTCTTGGGCCTTCAGAATCTGTGATGGATAACCAGTGGCCTGTACCCCTTGTTCTCAGGCCTTTGTCCTCTGACTGGGACTTTTACTGTTGATTTCTCTGGTTTCCAGATTTGGACTGTATTACGCCACTGGCTTCCTAGGTCTCCAATTTGCACATGGCAGATTGCGGCAAATCTCAGCCAATTCCCATAGTAAATCTCTTATCTAAATAGATCCTATTGTTTCTGTTTCTTTGCAGAATCCTGACTAATATATAGATCTTATCTACTCCCCTTTCATAGCTTGTATGTTCCTATGTTCTTGGCCATTTCTTTCCTAATTCTTCACTCTAATTATAACAGCATCTATTATTCCATAATAATTCTAACATATTTTAAAGGGAGGCTATAACTTATTTAGCTTTGTATTCAAAGTGGCTTCCACAAAATTGCTGCTTTACACATTTTATTAAATATTTAATAAACATACACATTGGTGGCTCAAAATGTATATCTACAGATTTTTCCCCTCTCTCTCTTTCTCTGCCTACCTCCCTCTCTCTCTCTCATTCTGTCATTCTCTCTTTTTTAGCTTTTATCTTAAATGTTTACATTCATGTGGTAAAAATTGAACTCAATAGAGTTTCTAACACAATTTCATTTCTCATATTTCTTATCTTTTATGTTACATTTTTATGAAATATATTACCATCCACTCATTTAAACATAAAGTTGACTCTAATTTGGATTTCTTCTCCTACCAACTCTAATAAAATAGAAGTATATCAGATTTAGAAGAGAGGGATGCACATTGTACAATGGTGGGCCAGTTTGCAAAGAAAAAAAACAAAAATGACAGGAATGGTGAAACGATTATTTCCAGAGCATGATGAGCATAATACAAAAAAGGAATTAGATGTAATGAAAAGAATAGAATAGAACAAGATAGGATAGAATAGAATAGAATAGAATAGAATAGAATAGAATAGAATAGAATAGAATAGAATAGAATAGAATAGAATAGAATAGAATAGTTGAAACAGATAGTGAAGGCACTTTTTTGCTATGGCAAACAGACTGGGCTAAATTCTTTAAGTAATTGAGAGACAAAAGAGATTTCTAAGCAAGAAGTTTACTAGGTCATATTTGTCTTTCCTAATAGTAACTTTAGAAGTTCTGTATCATTCACTCATAGGCACCATAAATTAGAGTTGTATTTGAGTCACTGTATTTACTCCATATTTTTTGACACAGCCCAACAGCCTTTTAATAGATCTCCTTGGTGCCAGTGTTAGCCTCATTTATGTTGTTGTTGTCAGAGATGTGGAAAAAAAATCTTGGTGTTGCTTGGTTAATGTAAGCTCAGGAGAGGACAGGGAGAGAATTAAAGGCAACATGTATTTCCAACTCTAGAATTTTCCTATAAAGGGCAGAAGAGAAATTATGTAATAGCTACAGAAGTACTAACACATGTTTTATGTATGGGGGAATGATTTAGTAGAGAGTAAAATCTGATGATATAGGAGAGAGAAAATAAAATTGCTATAATGATGCCTTGAGTAGGTAAAGCAGGGTGGGGATGGAATATAGTGAAAAAGTGGAAATGTTTGTTAGGATCATGGATATCCTATCCATAGTAACATAAATGGGGGCAGAATATATGGACAATGATGCATATACTTTCATGGCTATGGTAGTTATGGAATTAGTGAAGTTATTTTTTTCTACTTTTTTTAGTGATATAAGAAGTCAGGTTATTAGTGCGAGTGAGGATAAGGAATAGGTAAATTTTGAAGGGAAAATATATGAAATAATTAGATAGGCAAGCTGATGAGTAAATAAACTATGATTAGCAGTGTTAAGACCTACTTGAGGTTAGGAGATATGGATTTGTCTAGTCACTATCAACTAAATAGGTGTAAGTGTGAGCTAGTTTTTTTTTTTAATATATTTTATTGATTTTTTACAGAGAGGAAGGGAGAGAGATTGAAAGTCAGAAACATCGATGAGAGAGAAACATCGATCAGCCGCCTCTTGCACATTCCCCACTGGGGATGTGCCCGCAACCCAGGTACATGCCCTTGACCGGAATCGAACCCAGGACCCTTCAGTCCACAGGCTGATGCTCTATCCACTGAGCCAAACCGGTTTCGGCAACTAGTTCTAAGATTCAGCATATCTCTTGTTGGTGTTTTTCCAGTATAAGGAAGTAAAAAAATAGAAGCAAGAGAGTTGAGAGTATATTTAAGGGGATGATTATAAACTTTTTACTAATTTAAGTAATAAGGTGAGTAAGAATACAACGGGACAACCAAGATGGCAGCATAGGAAAACACCTGTACTTGTCGCCTCTCACAACCACATCAAAACTACAACTAAAAGACAAAACAATTATCATCCAGAACTGCAGGAAAGCTGGCTGAGTGGAAGTTCTACAACCAGAAGGAAAGAAAAAAGCGCATTGAGACTGGTAGGAGGTACGGAAGTGCAGAGGCGCGCACAGAATGGGCTGGCAACCAAGTGCGCTGTTGTTTTTTTCAATCTTGAGGGAGATAGAAGTTCCCGATTGCTCTGAACTCCAGTTCCAGGTGAGATTCTGGTGACCCAGACCAATACAGGGAGAAACTGGACTGTCTGGCATCGGGCCAGAACCCGAGGGCAGCTTTCTCTCAGAAATGCTCTCAGCGATCATTGTTCCTGCACAGGGGGATCCAGACGTGGAGATGCAGGGACCTCTCCAGTGCAGGGCTGACTGGCAACCATTGCTGTTTGCTCTGCCCTGGTGATTTCATGAGACCCTGCCCCCCCCCCCCCCAATTTACAACCCCACCCAAGCTGTGCACAGCAGCTTTTGCATATGAATGTCCTGTCCTTTCTCAGCTTAAAACCTGTCAAATTGCAGCTGGTTCAGAAAGCCCCAGAGCTTCCAAAAGAAGGCCCAAGGCCCAGCAGCAGCAGCCTGCCTTGCTTCACAGCTGGGCCTCATTTTGGCACTTCCAAACCCCATACAAAGAGGAGGAATCTGCAGATCTTTCTGTAGTTCCTGATGGGTGGCCTCAGGCAGTGGCTGACTTTATATTTCCTTGGAGATCCAAGAGCCAGTGTACCCAGTGGTCAGTGTGAGATCATACCGGCTTACAACTCTTCATAAGCAATACACTCAAGGGGCAGACTCAGTGAGCACCAAAGCACCACTGAAGCAAGCTCTGCCCCATAAGGGCATGTCCTGCACAGCAGTCCTTCCAGTAAACACAGCTGGTCTTCACAGCCAATTGGCCTGGAGGTCAATTCCAATGATACCAACAGCAATCAAGACTTAACTACAATAAGACTGTGCACACAGCCCACAAAGGAGTGCACCCAGAGTGTCTACCTCAGGTGATTGGGGAGGCTGAGCCACTGGGCCCTATAGGACACCTACCACACAAGGCCACTCTATCAACACAGGGAAACAGCCAAAATGCGGAGACAAAGAAACATGTCATGAATGAAAGAAATGGAGGAAAAGAAACTACTGGATATAGAGTTCAAAACCACAATTATAAGGTTACTCAAGAATCTTCTAAAAACCTCCGAGGAACTTAGTGAGACCTCCGAGGAACTTACTGAGACCTTCAAGGATCTTAGTGAGATTGCCGAAAAAAAAGGAAAAGGACCAGTTGGAAATTAAGCATACAATGACTGAAATAAAGAATAATATACAGAGATTCAACAGTAGACTAGAGGATCCCAAGAATCAAATCAAATATTTGAAATATGAGGAGGCAAAAAACACCTAACTGGAAGAACAAAAAGAAAAAAGAATCCAAAAATATGAAGATAGTGTAACAAGCAACTGGGACAACTTCAAGCATACCAACATCCAAATTATGGGAGGGCCAGAAGATAGAGCACAAGATATTGAAAACCTATTTGTAGAAATAATGACAGAAAACTTCCCCTATGTGGTGAAAGAAATAGACTTACAAGTCCAGGAAGTGCAGAGAACCCTAAACAGGAGGAATTCAAAGAGGACCACACCAAGACACATCATAATTAAAATGCCAAGGGCAAAAGACAGAGAGAGAATCTTAAAAGTAGTAAGAGAACAACACTTAGTTACCTACAAGGGAGTACCCATACGGCTGTCAGCTGATTTCTCAACAGAAACTATGCAGGCCAGCCAAAAGGGAGTGGCAAGAAATATTCAAAGTGATGAATAGCAAGAATCTACAACCAAGATTACTCTACCCAGCAAAGCTATCATTTAGAATTGAAGGTCAGATAAAGAGCTTCACAGACAAGAAAAAGCTAAAGGAGTACATCACCACTGAACCAGTATTATATGAAATGCTGAAGGGTATTCTTTAAGAAGAGGAAGAAGAAGAAAAAGGTAAAGATAAAAAATTATGAACAACAAAGTGACAACTAATACATATCAACAAGTGAATCTAAAAATCAAATGAATAAAAAATTTGATAAACAGAATAAACTGGTGAATGTAATAGAATCAGGGGCATGGAAAGGGAGTAGACTGACAATTCTCAGGGGGAAGAGGGTGTGGGGGATACAGGAAGAGATTGGACAAAAATCTTACATCTATGGATGAGGACAGTGGCGGGGGGGGGGGGTGGTGAGGGCATGGGGTGGGGTGGGAACTGGGTGGAGGGGAGCTATGGGGGGAAAAAAGAGGGACATCTGTAATAATCTGAACAATAAAGATTTGAAAACAAAAGAATATGAGGGAGGCAAGTGACAAAAGGATAAAGGGCCATTAGATAATACGATCTGGTGAAGCAAACATATTGTGGAGTCAGAATAATGGAGGAAATGATTTGGAAATGTAGGAGGCTGAATTTAGAGCCTGGGTCACTTCAAATTAAGATTATGGAGGGGTTCCAGATATTGGCAATAATAAATTTTAGATTATTGCTGGGGTCCCACCCCGGCAGGTCCAGGGGTCCCCAAAGGTGTGGACGGAGTCGGCGAAGAAGGAAGGACACGGAGACAGTGTTCAGTTGATCAGTAGCCTAGCCAGGATCTCTAGCCAGGATCTCCGGCCAAGTTCTGGTCTGGATCTCCAGCGAAGTTCTGCTTAGGATCTCCAGCCAGGTTCTGTGTCCATGTTCTCTTGCTAGGTTCTCCAGGTTCTCCAGCCAGGTTCTGTAGCCATGTTCCCTCGCTAGGTTCTCCAGCCAGGTTCTGTCCAGGTTCTCCAGCCAGGTTCAGTCACCAGGTTCTAGTCAGGTTCTCTTGCCAATTTCTGTAGTCAGGTTCAGTCCAGGATCTTTTGCCATGTTCTCTCCAGCGAAGTTCTGTCTCTAGGTTCTGTGTAGGTTCTGTCTTCTTAGTTCTGTGTTCTAAGCTCTGTATTCTAAGTTCTGTGTTCTAAGCTCTGTATTCTAAGTTCTGTGTTCTAAGTTCTGTGTTCTAAGTTCTGTCTCTTGCTGTCTTGTTACATCTGTATTTATACCAGTTGATTCAATCCTATCAATCTCTATTACAAAGGTTAGGGCGTTTCTTATCTCCATTCCAGGGAGTAAAGATTATGTAGCTTAAGCATGATTGTTCATAGTTAAAGTGATTAATTACCCGCCTGGCACTTAGTTGAGGGGTTTTATTCCCTCCCTAACTTCAGGGGAAAATCCCTACCTGGGGAAACAGCCTTTCTCAGAGAGGAGACCTTGGTTAAAACACATAGTGCCAAGAAGGTGAGCAAACATATTAAGAACAGTATGCCATATATGCCAGGCCCCTTGAAATAGCAAGGATGGACCGGCTCCCGGCAGATTATGACCAAAGGGGTTATTAGAATAAGTGAGAAAAAAATACAAGATTACTGGATGTCAAGTAATTAAGTGTCTAGAATGTTGGAAGGACGGTCTATGACATAGACTCTATGTAGACAAAGCACTAAATATTAGGAGAGTATTAGTGCTAGAGAGATTAACAGTGAGCTGAAATTTTTAAGGAATCAGGGAAGTGACCACGAGTTGGAAGATGACTGAAACAGTCAGTGTTGTGTAATGGTTGTAGTAGTCTGATGTCAAGAGTCAGCATTAGAAATTTTTAGAATTGGGGGGAGGAAAGATGATCTGGAAATTGAAAACAGAAAAAAGAGAACCTTCGGGTTCACTAGTATATGGAATGTGGTAAACAAAGCCACCACCAACACTTGGGATATCTGCGGGGAACCTAAAAGGAAAAGTGGATTTCAATTAAAGCAAGAAGATAAAGGAAATGTTTACTGAGTATTTAGTTTCTAAAGATTTTGGTGGTGAATAACAACGGTTTTCAGAAGGCAGAAAAGCTAGCTTTTTTGGAGTCAGAATAGATGCTCAGAGCCTTATATACACACATTGCAAACTCCAGAGCAAGCACTATAAAATTTTACCACGCTGTACAAATGCTGACCATAGAAATGTTGACACTGCTATTATTTCAGAGAAACTTATCAAAGAAATTTATTAGCATACATAAGAAAAGTAGTTGTGATAAAGAAGTGACACCAGCCAAAAACGTCACGTGAAAGGAACTGTAGAAAATATTTCATATCTGCGAGAGCACAAAGAATAAAATGTTAAAAGCTGGTCCCAACTTAGAAAGGAGTATGACAGTTTGCTAAGGCATGGGAAAGATGTTCAGGCTGTTCAATCAGAAAAAGTTGTACCACTATTCATGCAATTCTTAAAAAATGAAATAAACCACTTTAATTCTCAATGTTTCTAATATTTTAAACGATAATGTACTAAGTAATATTAATTTCACTATTTTTTATTCCCATATACATGTATATATATGTATATACATATATACACATATATATATCATCAACAGAAATATAAATTTTAATGTTTTGAGACAAAAAAATCAAAATTTTCCCTTTGATTCTGAGATTGTGCATGGCTTCAACTGGCAGAATGTTTTTATATATCCTGTGGTGTTATAATAAGCTATAAGTTTGCATTTACCTAGGATAAAAAATGTGGCATATCTACTTTGTTTCCACAAATATTAACTGATGGAGTCATCAGATTTTCCAATTATTTCATTTCCATTGAATATTGCCTACTTCACTGTTTCAGCACTTGAAACATTTATAAGGCTGCCAAACCTGTAACAAAATAAATAAATGAATAAAAATGAATTGTATGCTTCCTTTATCTTAAAAAAGGGACAATTACTTCATGAAGCAAATCTGTTATATCCAAAACTTATTTTTTTTTTCTTATTAGATGACTGTATTTAATTTAAAAGAGAAAAAGTGACAATAGCTAGGGTGATTCCTTATACCGCTGTGAGAATTCACAAGAGCCATCAACTGTCTAAAACCCTCAAGTTACCACTCGGCCTTCTGTTCCCAATTTCACCCAAGAGGTCATGAGTAATCTTGGCTTGTTCAGGACACCTCTGATTTTATGCCCAATGTCTTGATGTAACTATCTACAGTGCCTCCTTTCACACTCAAAAGTATTCTGGTTTGGGCAATAAATCATAAGGTTACCTTCACTGTAAGTTTCTTAAAAATAGTTGCATAATCTTCCTTTAATAAAGCATGTAAGCTTGTATTATTTACTTAAACAATATGCAAAGTAGAAACACAGCAGAATTTTCTTTGCTACAAAGGGACACAATATTGTGTATCACACAGGGTAATACCCTTGACTATAATTTGATTTTGCATTTATACTTTCCATTTCTTAGTGCCCTCTGAAAGCAAGGGACAGTACTATGAAAGGAAGGGTTAGGAAATGTAGCAGAACTTCTGAATTTCTAACCTCTGTGCTCTTAATTCCAAGGGTCTCCTTTTATTTAGAATAGGTATTTTGCTAAAAAAAAAAATGATTGTTTGGGGTACAGACACATGCTCTCATAATTTCTTGCCTTTTCTTTTTCATCTTTGATCATATATGGAGGATAACTGTCAGATAAGTATATCCAAAATTAGCATACCAGACATTCCTTTATTATTGACAAAATAGAAGAGACTAACTCACAGGTAAAATGCAAAATTTTGAAACATTTTCTGTCGTCTTATTTTTCTTGGGTAATGTACAATTCAGTTGCATCCAGGAGACAGGTGATGGAAGACAGCTAATGAACAGCTATATACAAAAGAAACATCAGTTACTATTCCTTTGTCTCACTGGGAGCTAATTCAAGTACAACAGAACCAGACTCATGTCATCAAAATTCCACTCAACAATCATTTAACTTCTTCTCGGTTCCTTGTCCCCTTTCCCTCAGTGAAACGTTAAAACCGTCTTTATTCTCAGGTTTCCTACTTAACACTATCACTCTTAACATTCAGCAAACAATAAGCAAAAACAGAGGTATCAGGTGAGCTATGGCCTAGTCCTCCAAATACCACCATCTCTACATCTGTAGAGATTCTAATTTTATTTTCGTCATCCACTGTGGAATGGGTTCCCATTCATTCAAGGCTAGCCTTTCCACTCTTTTCTAACTTACTACCTCCCTCTCCCCTACTCTTTTAATCTTTCCCTCTTCATTGGGCCCTATCCTGAAGTGAGTAAGTAATATCTTTAAAATTCTCCTGATGTCATGAATTTTCTTTTAGAGATATAAAAGGTAACATCTTCCATTACCCTCAAAGATTCTAAAGAGAAAACCTGGAGCTTAAGCTTTATTTTATTTCTTCTTCCTCATTTAGAATTTAAGCAATCTCTAACATTCTCCTTGAGCACTGTACTTCTCATTTTTTGTATATTAAATATCATAATTACAGTAAAATAACCATTTGCATTATTCTCGATTTGTTTTTATTCACCTTAGATCAAAGCTTCTGTAAGATGTATGAAGGAAGGGCTTATTATTATTACATCCCCAGAATTTAGTATATGTTGCCGACCTTAGTAGGCACAAGAAATATTTGAAAAATAATTAAATGTTACCAATAATTAACCCACATGACTTCATTTGTAATACTCTTGCCAGAGACATCTATTAATTGTTAACTAAGACTTCATTTTTTAGCTATACCTTAGGCTTTGAAAATAGGCAGACTAGAAGCTCGTGTTGCTCAGTGGTTAAGAGTTGACCTATAAACCAAGAGGTCAAGGTTTGATTCCCAGTCAGGGCACATGCTGAGTTTGCAGGTTTGATCCCCAGTAGGGGGCATCTAGGAGATAGCAGATAAATGATTTTCTCTCATCATTAATGTTTCAATCCCTCTCTCCCTCTCCCTTCTTCTCTGGAATGAATATATGTAAAAGAAAATAGGTAGACTAGGATTTGAGCCTGCATTCTGGTGCTTATTATTCATGTGACCTTAAGAAATTTACTTATGCTCTATGAACTTTAGTTTCCTGATCTGAAATTTAGGGATAAGGATACTTACAACTTAGACTGTTTTAAGGTCAAATAAAACATTAGCTAGAAAGGTCTTTTTTAGTTTTTGTGGCTCATTATAGGCATGTAATATATAGTATTTGCCATCATTTGTGTATTATTTAACTTTTTTTGAGGTATTTCCGCCATTGATTAAATTGTTCTTTAAACTGTCCCCCATTTTTTTAATCATCAGCTCCCATTGGATCATGTCTTCTTTTTTCTCCCTATTTTTTTAATCGTTTATTCTTAAATGCTTGTACTGGTTTTCCTATTTTCCTGCCCCACATGTAGTATGGATATATAGGCTTCTATCCTGAGTGGCTTCTCCTTTTCTCAGTTCATTTTGGATGTTGTCACCCAGTCTATCGATTTTTTTATTAAACAAAATGTTCCTTACGAGGTTCAAATACCCTTGATAATGGGGATCAGTACTTTATTCCTCTGGCATTCCCAATGAAAAGAACATGGTAATCGTTGGTAAATGTTTGGTAAGTAATTAATGTTCAGTAAAATTATGAGTAGATAATTTTTAAAAAATTCTCCATTACAGTCACCCCCCATTCACTTCCAAGCAAAATTACATTATATTCATGTGATTCTCACATAAATTTGACATATTAAAGTTTACACTCGATATCAGTTCCAAACATAAAAATACCACACATATACCAGATCATTGTTTTCTTATGTATAAATTTGAGATTAAAAAAACTTAAGACCTGGCCAGTACTGTTTAGTGGTTAGAGTGCCAGCCTATGCTCTGAAGGGTCATGGGTTTGATTCCCAGTCAAGGGCAGGTATCTGGGTTGCAGGTTGATCCCCACCCCGGTGTGGGCACGTGCAGGAGGCAACCAATTAATGCATTTCTCTCACATGGATGTTTCTCTCCCTCTCTCCCTCCTTCTCTCCTTCTCTTTATTCCTTTCACCTTTTCTAAAAAATCAATGAAAAAATATCCTCAGGTAAAGATTAACAAAACAAACAAAAAAGAAGATAGAAAATTTAAAATTATCATAGTCTGCTCCCTTTCCTTCATACCTCATATCTAATTAATTTTAGTCTAAAAACAATTTTATCTCTTAATTTTTCTTAATTTCTTAACAATTTATTAATTTTTCTCTGATTGAGATGTTTCTCTTATTAATAAATTAAATTATTAAAAATAATATGTTAAAACAATGAAATGTCTCCCCTTTGATATTCTAAGTACAATCTTATAGAAAAAACAGCACAGTTTTTTAAAATCAAGCTATTGAAGAAACCTTGTACTTCAGCCAGGCTTAAAGTGTTCTCAAATGGACATACAAAATGGATAAGACATTTTTTATCTATATGGAGCTGAAAGTCTAACAAAACAGACACATTTATAGCTAGTGACTAAAAAATAGTGATGTGGGAATATGAAAGAGAAGGCCACTAATTGAACCTGCTGTGATGGAAGTAAATTTCCAAGGAAGCAACAAAGTTAAAATTTGAAAATAGAGTTGGGTTAATCAAATTCAAAAGGGACAAAATAAAGATTCAGTCAATGCCCTGGCCAATGTTGCTAAGTGGTTAGTGTGTCAGCCATACACCAAAGGGTCTCTGGTTTGATTGCTGGTCAAGAGCATGTAACTGGGTTGCAAGTTAGAGCCCCATCCCTGGTCAGGGCATGTGCAGGAGGTAACCAACTAATGTTTCTCTCTCACATCAACATTTCTCTTCCTCTCTCTTTCATTCTCCCGCTCTCCCTTCCTCTCTGTTCCTTCCATTTTCTTTTAAAAGATATCAATGGAAAATATATCCTTGGGTAAGGATGAACAACAACAACAACAATAATTATCTATCTATCTATATACAAAAGCCTAAGCAACCGGAACGACCGGAACGACCAGTCGCTATGACATTCACTGACCACGCTCAATGCAGGAGCTGCCCCCTGGTGGTCAGTGCTCTCCCACAGCCAACCTCCCTTAGCTGGCCAACCTCCCATGGCCCCTCCTCCTGGCTGGCCAACCTCTTTTGGTCTCTCCCCCCGGCCAGCAGAACCCAGGCTGGGACAAGGAACTAAGGGTGGGTGGCAGCTGATGCAGCCCCTTTCCCAGAGGGTCCAAGGGCTGGCTCCCTCCTTGGGGCCAGTGGCCAACCTCCTGTGCCCTGTCCCTCCCCCAAGCTGGCAGGCCCTGATCAGCCCGTCTCCTGCTCACTGAGGTGGTGGCGTGGCGGTGAGGGAAGGAGAAGGGGGGAGGAGGGGAACCATGTGATGGCAGGGTGCCAACAATGGTGGTGGCAATGGCTGATGTCCATTCCTTCCATGCCTGGCCCCGCAACCATCGCCTCCTCTCCAGCCCATCCCTGATTGGCCTGGCTAAGATCGGCCCTGATTGCCAGCCAGGCCTCGAGACCTCACCTGTGCACCAATTTTGTGCACCGGGCCTCTGGTTCAGGTAAGCCTATCCTATATAATAAAAGCCCAGCAACCAAAATGGCAGAATGAGCAGAATGACCAGAGACCAGAACCACTGCGGCCCCTCACCTCGCCCTCCAGCGGGGACCCTCCACCCCGATTGGGGGCAGGACCAGCTGGCAAACCGCCCATGGCCTTTCGCCCCAGCTGGCCCCAGGGGGGACCCTCACCTTGATTGGGGGTTTGGCCGGCCTGCAAACCCATAGTAGCCCCTTGCCCCAGCCATCCCTGCCCCTGAGTGGGGACCCCCACTCTGATCTAGGGCCCCCATCAGGGCAGGCTGGCCAGCCCACACCCAGATTGAACTGAGCTTCTATCCTATATAATAAAAGGGTTATATGAAAATTGACCCTAAAGGTGGAACAACCAGATGACTGCTCGACCAGTCACTATGAGGTGCACTGACCACCTCTCGGTCCCTTTCACCAGCCAACAGACTTCAATCACCCAATGGCAAATGGCAAACCAGGAGTGGGTGGCAGGGGATGGGTTTGGCACCATGCCAAGGTTCCCACCCCACTAGTTGCCCCACACACAGAGGGCAACCCACGGTGGGGACGGGGCCAGCAAGCTAGCAGGAACGGCTGACCTCTCGGGCCCATCCCCCAGCCATCAGGCTCCGATTGCCCAATTGCAAACAGGGAACTGGGGGTGGGTGGAGGCTGGGGAAGATGGCGCTGATCACAGGTCAGGCCTAGGGACCATATTCATGCATAAATTTTGCGTGTCGAGCCTCTAGTAAAATCATAAAGCGTAAAAATCACAGAGACATGAACTAAATTCAAGACCTGTTGGGCTGGAGCATGCTATATATTACAGCAAATTAAATGAGTGAGTGTGCTGGGATAGTAAGGGTTCTAGCATTCCATAGTTAGGAATTTGGTATTTTTTTGACACTCAAATATTAATAAAATAACAGCAAAATAATCATGAGTATTGCAGTAACTTTATTGATTTACCTGTATTTTAAACTTAATAACACTAAGGGCTATAACATGTGAAAATAAGATAAATGATTTATATGATTATACCAAATGGATTAGTCAAGACTATAAATTTTCATCAGTGTACAACAGCACAAAGGAGGAAAGAGAATCCCATGATTTAAGTTGTATCAATAGTCCATTAACATATGCCTCACAACTGAAACTAAGTCATTACACTCTGGTTCTATTAGAACCAATAATCACAGGGAATAAGAAATACCAAAGAAATACATATCCATAACTTACCTGCTATGATGTGTTTCATGGACTGGTAAGTCTAATAATTATATGTCCTTGCTATTTGAACCTGTGGTATAGGAATTCTCCAATGACTCCACTCAGAGGGAAGAGGCACACAGAAAGGGCATAAAAGCCATTCATTAGGAATAGCCAAGGATTAATATTGCCACTCAAATTCTTCTTACCCGTACCTCAACAATACCAGGAAATGTATACAGACATACCATAAATCATAACACAGACCTGAGTTCTATTGCCATTTTTCTCATTGTCACATATCAGGGAGGAGAAATTCTTCCCACTATTTCCGTACCATATGCATGACTCTGAACATGAGCAAGATCTGAGGTCTGAAAATCAAATGAGAAAGTCTTTGAGGCTGGCACACACATATGCATAATATGTATTCACAGATATACAATCAATAAGCATACATATTGGAATTCCAACATCTTCACTATATATTGAAAGGTTAAAAGGTTACATATTGAATGAGGTGACTGCTTAAAATATGAAAGAAGAGAATGTGTCTGAAATGAGGTGGGATTTGAATCTGAAACAATCTGAGACAGAAAAAGAATCATAGATACATAGGAAGAAAAATGAAGAAGCACTCAGAGAAAACTTCAGTATGTTTGAATTGCTTCAACAGGACCTAGTCCATCTCTATTCTGTTAAATTTTCTACAGAAGCCTCATCACTTCACTGTTTTTAGTGATTTACCTGATCTACACTAATAAAAGAGAAACATGCAAATTGGTGTCACTCCACTAACCTTCCCATTGGCTAATCAGGGCAATATGCAAATTAACTGCCAGCCAAGATGGCAGCCGTCAGCCAGGCAGCTTGAAGTGTACATGAGGCTTGCTTGCTTCAGTGACAGAGGACTCCAACATTCCCCGCCTGCCGCTGCCAGCCTCTGAACTTGCAGTTTAAAACATTGTTACAAATATAGACGCTAAACAAAACTCCAGAAACCTGCTTTCAGCCAGCCGGGATCTCAGAGCTGGAGTTGAAACAGTGTTTCAATTGTAGAACCCAAACAAACCAGATACCTGCTTTCAGCAGCCGAGGCCTAAGAGCTGGAGCCAAGCCTCAGAGCTAAAGCTGGCCCAGAATAAAAAAGAAAAAAAGGAGCGGTTGGGAGCTTCAGTCATCCGCCAGCCTGAAAACAGCCCTCAGCCCCTCACCCAGACTGGCCAGGCACCCCAGTGGGGACCCCCACCCTGAAGGGTGTGTGACCATCTGCAAAAAGCCATCATCCCCTCATCCAGGCTGGCCAGGCACCCCAGTGGGGATCCCCACCATGATCCAGGACACCCTTCAGGGCAAACCAGCCGGCCCCCACCGGTGCACCAGGCCTCTATCCTATATAGTAAAAGGGTAATATGCCTCCCAGCAATGGGATTAGCGGAGCTGCGAGGCCTCCTGGCACTGGGATCAGCGTGACAGGGGGCAGGGCCACAACCTCCCTATCTGCCCTGCTCTGTTTGTGACAGTGGTGGCTCCCCAAACCCCTGATCCACCCTGCTCTGTGGGTGATAGAGGGCGGCGCCCCAACCGCCCCCCACGGGCCCTGTTCTGTGTGTGAAATGGGGTAGAGCCATAACCTACCCATCAGCCCTGCCCTGAGTGTGACAGGGTGTGGCGCCCCAATACCTTGCTCCGACCTGCTCTGTGTGTGACAGGGGACGGTGCCCCAACTCCCCTATCGGCCCTACTCTGTGAGTGACAGGGGGGAGCTCCTCAACCCCCTGATCGGTCCTGCTCTATGCGTGACAGGGGGGAGCTCCCCAACTCCCTGATGGACCCTGCTCTGTGCATGACAGGATACGGAGCCCCAACTCCCCTGATGGGCCTTGCTCTGTGAGTGACAGGGGGCAGCGCCCCAACCCCCTGATTGGCCCTGCTCTGTGCATGAAAGGGGGTGGCGCCGCAACCTCCCCATCGACCCTGCCTTGAGTGTGACAGGGGGCGACGCCCCAACCCCCCAATTGGCCCTACCCTGAGAGTAACTGAGGGTGGCATTGCAACTTCCTGATCTGCCCTGCTCTCTGCCTGACAGGGGGCGGCGCCCCAACTCCCCAATCAGCCCTGCTCTGAGCCCAACCAGGGCCTGCACCTAGGGATAGGGCCTGCCCTCTGCCACCCAGGAGCTGGCCTAAGCCAGCAGGTCGTTATCTCCCGAGGGGTCCCAGACTGCGAGAGGGCACAGGCCAGGCTGAGGGGCCCCCCTGCCCCCCGAGTGCACAAATTTTTGTGCACCGGGCCTCTAGTATATATATGAAAAGCCAGTGACTGGAACACTGTAATGAACTGAACAACCAGTCGCTATGACGCCCACTGCAGCTAGCAAACCAGCCCGATCAGGGGATGGAGCCAGCTGGCCAACCTCCCGTGGTCCCGTCCCCCAGCTGGCCCCACCTCTGATCAGCCTGCCCCACCCTAAGCGGCCTGCAGCCCCTCCTCCTCCAGCCCCGCCCCTGACCACCCCCTCCCCCTACTCCAATAGGTGACAGGGCCGGCCAGCCAACCTCCTGCAGCCCCTCCGCCCTGGCTGGCTGCATCCCTGGTGCACCCCCCCACCTCAATTGGCCCGCAGCCCCACCCCTCAGCTGGCCTCACCCTGATTGCCCCCCACTACCCCAACAGGGGGTGGGGCCAGCCAGCAAACCTCCTGCAGCCCCTCCCCTCACCTGGCCTCACCCCTGATTGGCCCTCCTATCCCAATCGACCCACAGCCTCTTCCCCAAGCCAGCTCCGCCTCCTAATGCCCCCTCCATCAGGGGCAGGGTTGGCCAGCCAACCACCCATAGTCCCTCCCCCAGGCTGCTGGCCCCCTATTAGCCTCCCCCACCACATTCTGGGGCAGGGCTGCCTGGCCCACTGTCCACAGCCACTCCCCAAAACTGGCCCATCCATGATCAGCCCCCACCACCCCGATCGACCTGTGGCACCTCCGCCCAACCAGCTCTGCCCCTGATCAGCCCCCCCACACACACACCAATCAGGGGTGGGGCTGGCCGACCAACCACCCACAGCCTCCCCCCATGGCTGGCCCCGCCCCCATTCACCCCTCCACCCCAATAGGGGGAGGGGCCTGCTGGCCAATCTCCCAAGGCCCAGTCCCTCAGCCGGCCCAGCCCTGATCGCACCCCAAATGGGGTGGGCCGGCCAACCTCCCACTGTCTTCTCGCCCCGACAGGCCCCGCCCCAATCAGCCCTGATTGGTGCTGGGCCAGCCAGACCCACCTGTGCACAAATTCATGAATTGGGCCTCTAGTGTTTCTATAAGACCATGCTTTAAATTATACAATGTTTTTCTATTGTTTCCAGGTTAAAATCCAAACCCTCTCCATTATCTACAGGAACTCTAATGACAGTCCAGTTTTATTTCTTATTAATCTTATTTTGAATACCTTGAACTTCTCCTGAGACTGTCATGCCATATTGCTCATCACTTTTATTTCAATATGCCTTCCCTTCCTGCACTGAATATTGTACCCTAACCCAGTCTGGACTCTTCCCTCCAACTATATTATTTCTTGCATTGTATATTTATGTTTACATGCACTTATTACACTGGATTGTAATTATCTCTTTACTCATCTGTTTTTTCTATCATATCATTAGTTACTCAAGGCAAAGAATTACTAAACGGTTCTACAGAAAACTTTATATTCTTAGAGTCTTCACCCAAGTGGTAGGCAATTTTTTTAAATAAAAGAAGGTAAGAAAGGAAAGACTGAAGAATGAAAAGGAGATAAATCAGTGAGAAGGCAAAGGGCTTTTAGCAGAGGAATGTGTATGGTTCCTCTATGAAGAAATTGGATACTCTATCTAGCAAAGCCTAGGTTTCTGCTATGACTGTTAGTGCCACAGTTTATATCCAGCTTCATTTGAAAAAAAAAGAAAAGTTGTCTGTTCATACATTCCAGTCCGGTCTTCCACCCTTAAAATATCCAGGTAGATTTTTCATCGCCAGAGAGATCTAACAGAAACCTACCCTCTTTTAACAGCGGTATAGTCAACACAAACCAGGATCCCTTTCTTTCTTACGTATGAAGAGAGAAGCAAGAATTATAAGGTATATTACAGCACCAGCACATGAGTGAGAATTACCATGATAAAAAAAAAGGAAAAGACAAAAGCAAATAACCCGTCTACCACCCAAAAAAAATTTTTTAGGAAAGACAAGAGTCATATTTTAAAATACTCCTCTGAGTAATATACTGAGATGACTTTAAAAGTAAGAACAGACTGCTAAAAAAACAATTAAACAATTCTCAAGAATCATGCAAGGTTTTATCAGGTTAAAAATATGATTGTGAAAATAATAATCAATATAAAGATTGAAAAAAAAGTTTAGACAATCTCCCATAGTAAAAAAATAATACAGAAAAAGAAAAAGACAATCTGCAAATCTTTAACATTTAAAGCAAAGAAGTCATGAAAAGAACAGAGGAAATGGGGTAGAAAGTATGAACTTACTAGTAATAGCACATATTTTCCCTAAATTTGAAAGACATAAACTTTCATATTGAGAGGACCCACAGTGTACACACCAGTAAATGATTAGAAAACACTCATACCCAGAATATCTTAAAACTTCAGCTCCCCAAAACGAAGAAAACATTTTAAAAGCTAAAATCAGGTCATTTTATAGAACGAAAATCACACTGGGAACAGACTTCATATTAACAGCATTGCTTGCTAGAGACAATGAAGCAACATTTTCAATATTCTTGAAGAAACTCCTTTTAACCTCTAAATTTATATGAAGCCATATGAGGACCTTCTCAGACATGCAAATATGCAGAAGATTTATTTCCTATATATCCAGGTAAAGTCCATTAAAATGGGAGCATAAATAAATCAGAGTGTAAAAAAAGGAAAAAGAAGAAAGAAGGGATTCAAGAAAACTGAATCTAACCCAAGAGAGATAGATGATTGATAGATAGATAGATGATAGATAGATAGATAGATAGATAGATAGATAGATAGATAGATAGAAATTAGTTTGATAAAAAATAATAGTTAAACAGCATATAAAGAAACTAAATGAAGAAAGACAGAAAGTGTTTTTTTTATAGAAGAATTTATAAATGGTTATCAGATTTCCATGATTTTTTAACTTCAAAAATATTTAAAGATTTTGAACACAGTGAAAAGGCTGGGGAAAATTAGACAACTCTGTTATTGATGAGACTATGAAACAGATAAATGATTTCACTCACCATTTTCCTTCTTCTTTATACCTTCATCGTATTTTGAGGTAAATTTTTTCCACGATTTTAATGTATTTTCAAACATATTTTTGAAAGCAACTTGCTCATTTGAGATATTTTTATACATATCCCTGTATAATATTATATTTCTCTCCAGCTGTTCTATTATGTTTTGTTGCCTGTCATAAGCTGTTCTGTTGCTGGAGAAGAGTTCATGGTAATCTATAATTCACAGCAAGAGGTTAATTAGATTTTCACACACAGCCTTCCAATAAATTATATTAATATCAGAATAGTTATTTAACAATTTAATGGAAAAAATAGAATAATAGCTACATACATGTAGAACATCAACCTTTCATACTTTTAATATTAAAATTAATTGAGATAAAAGTGACTTGTTACTCAATGCAGAACTAGTTCCTTATTAAAGGAAATGCCCAAATAAATTTAAATGCAAAACAAAAAGATCCATTTGAAGCAGAGATTTCAAAATAAAAGAGTGTAATTCAGTATTTAGTTTATAAAAATGCAAACCACACTTTTTAGATTAGGAGATATTATAATATATTGCCGAACCTATGTATTATGTATTTCAGGTTCTTGAATAGATATAACCATAATTTAAACCCCAGTCTCTGAATTGAAGAAAAAAATTAGAAAGACAGGGGTCATGCCTCTAAGATCTTCCAGAAGATTCAGAATGCTTGGTAATTTATCTATTTTGTGTATCATTACAACGTAATCTGGCTTTTCTTGATAGACTGATATTAGTTTACCTGGCAGTCCTTCAAATTATTAAAATCTTTCATTTTTCAAGTTTATATAATGTGTCAGAGTAATGTAATGTTCCTGATAAAACCAAGGGACAGCCTCCGAGAAAAGTGGAAACTTACTCATTACAATCAGGGTTCCCAGTCCAGCCAGCACTACCAGGTTCAGCATTAGCAAAATGAAAGCAACAAGGCCCCACACTTTCAATGGAACAGAATGTCCTCCGGGGAGGCCTGGATTCAGGAAAACAACATGGATTTTAGAAAGCAGACACAAAAGCTGCTAGTAACTTTGTGGGCCCTTAGAAACTGTTCATCACATTCATCACTGAGGAAACAAAAGAAGCAACCTGATTCTCACTTAAGAACCCCCCAAAGCTTCATGAATTGGTATTACCTGCTACTTTCCATGTAGAAATATGAGTGACCTGAAAACTGAAAATGTACCTAAAAATCTATGTAAGATACAAGTAGACTCCCCTCACCCTGTATTTTCTCCCCCATTTCATACAACTGAGTTACCTTCTCTCTTTTTTCTTTATTGTTTAAAGAATTACATATAGTATTACATATGTCTCCCTTTTCCCCCACTGACCCCTCTCAGGCTACTCCCATCCCCTAGCACAGGCCCTCACCCCACTAGTGTCTGTGTCCATTGGCCATGCCCATATGCATGCATACAAGTCCTTTTGAGTTACCTTCTCTTATTCATGCTCATAAAACACTGTCTGTAGCAATGAATTGGAGGATTCATCTCCAGAGCCATTAACTGGCCAAGAGGGGAGGAGGGGTGTTAAACTACAAACACTGACAACGAGTTCTTCAGTGAAGGCTACAATTTAGCAAACCCATCTCATATACACTGGGGTCCCACAAATTTGATTTGGTATCACACTCTTAAATGTTTCTTATAAAGTTAAACATACCCCCAACCCAAACTAGAATTCTACTCCTGGGTTGGTATTTACCTATTGGAATTTCTTTAAAATGTCTACACAAAGACTTGCACATCAAAGAAGCTTTAGTCATACTAGACCCAAATTGGAAGCAACTAATAGATAAATATTGCGGTATATCTATGAGATGGACTACTACTCGGCAATGAAAAGAAATTAACTACTGATTTACACAACAAGGATGAATCTCAAAAGCATTATGCTTATGAAAGAAGACAATACTGAAGAGTATATGTTATTTGAAACCATTTATATAAAATTCTAGACCAGGCATGATAGTTCAGGATGATAGAAAGTAGGTCAGTGATTAGGATAACTTGAAGGTACACAAGGTGTCTTTTTAAAAAATGTATTTTTTATTGATTTCAGAGAGGAAGAGAGAGGGACAGAGGGATAGAAACACTGATGAGAGAGAGACATCCATCAGCTGCTCCTGGATACCTCCTACTAGAGATAGAGCCCACAACCCAGGAATGTTCCCTGACTGGGAATCAAACCATAACCTTCTGGTACATAGGTGGACACTCAACCACTGAGCCACACCAGCCTGGTACACAAGGAGTCTTTTGGGTGGTGGTATATAGGTATATGCTTGTTAAGTACAATGCATTTAAAGTGAGAATATTACTTTGTATTTAAATTACACTTCAATAAGGTTGACTTGAAAATAAAATTTTTAAAAATAATCAGAAAAGTAAGATTTTTCATTTACACACAAAATAGAGTGTTATAAAAAGAAGCCTTTGGAAAACAAGAATTTGTTTAAATAAAATGATACCAAAAACATTTTATTGATAGAAAAATTATAAGAGAGTTTAAGAAAATCACTCATGAATTGTAACAAAAGGATAAAATGATTTAAAAAGGGGAGGGAGGGAATAAGAAAATGAGATTTAATAATATAAAAATAAGAAAAATCCAGAAAAGGCTATGAAAACTCTGGGGTAGATGCAAAAAATCATAAAAAAGAGATCGTTTCCCACAACTAAAGAACATTAGTTTATCCTCCTTACTTCGTTTCTTGACATTTTTTTATCTTTTATTTTTAAAAGTCATCTCTAGCCAGGCTGGGGTGGCTCAGCTGTTGAGGTCGACCCAGAAACCAAAAGGTTGTTGGTTTGATTCCCAGTCAGGGCATATGCTGGGGTTGCGAGCTCGATCCCCAGTAGGGGGCGTGCAGGAAGCAGCTGATCAATGATGTTCCTCTCTCATCGATGTTTCTGTCTATCTATCCCTCTTCCTTCCTCTCTCTCTAAAAATTAATAAAAACATATTTAAAAACAATAAAATAATCTCTAATTTTTATGCTCCAACATCTCCCCCTCCTCCCGCCTACCCTCCCCCCTCAACGCCCCCAACACACACACACACACACACACACACACACACACACACACACACACACACACATTCTTATTAATTATTTCTGGAGCCAGTGGGTCTATTTACTCAAATAGGTCTTACCTCTCACCGCTATGCTTTCTGGCAACTCAGCTGTGCTCTCAATGCTTGTTGGTCCATTTTCAGCTGCATTATTCAGCTCCAATTCTGGCATTTCATAGTTATCTTTTCAGGGGGAAAAGTTAAAGTGTTTTTTTAAAAAAACACTCCTGGCTCTGATCTCTTTTTCTCTTTCTAACTATTCAGATATTCCCAGTGTTTCTGCTTGATTCTGATGATAGATATTTTTAAATAGACAAACTTTTTGTGAAACTTTACAAAAATGAAATTCAAACAACCTACCCCGATGTATGTAAAGAATAAAATTCTCATAAACATTTTAATAACGATTGCTAATTATTGGGAAATATGTGACTGAACATGAATTGCTTCTCCAGTTTTATAAGCTCTTGAAGTCAGTTGCCTATGGTATTAATTGGATGCTGATGATATAATACCTCTCCCTAAATACATACAGTACCTTCATCAAACACCATGGAGAAGATGACTCTGTTTGGACATTTGTTTCTAACACATTATCTACCAACCTGATACTTAAAATTCTATAATCAGATTTGTTTATATGGAGAGCTTTTTCTTCATCATTTGAACATAAAATACTTTGGGGTAAATTAGTAAATTAAAAATTCCACATATTTATAGAAGATATAATTTCCTATTAAGAGTAAATGGAATTAAAAATATACAGAAGTATTGAAATATGTAAATAATTTATAAATAACAAAAGTGGTCTCAGGAATGTATAAGAAACCATGTGTCCCATTAAAGACATTTCAGTAAATATGATTCTGATGTTTTCCAAAATTATCTTCCTACTGCTTCACTGTTATCTCTAACTTTCTAGGGATTGAATTGCTGAATAAAACAGACTGCAATTATGTGGACTGGAATTATACGATGTTGAGATAAGGAACTTTCAGTCTTATTCCTTCTCAGAAAGAAAAAAACACGTTTACAACATCACAGCGTAGAGTGAGATGGTCCTATGAACCTCATAGCATATGTCTACTTTATATCTTTTAGCAGTTAAATAAAAATCCTGGAGAGTTATCCTCATGCTATTACTTTTTCCCCTTCCCCTAATAGCTTATAATCTCTAAAAAAAATATAAGATATGCTATTGTGGTGACACCAGACATCTGGATTCCCAGAGGCTTAGACCAGAGTCTTTTTACACACTCTCATGACCTCGCAAACTAAATATGCTCAGTAAAATTAGGCTCTGGCATAGCGACTTCACTATGAACTAGCACTCCATAAAGGAATCTTGGAGTTGAAGACAGGAGAACCCACCAGTATAGGCGAATGATCTCTTCTCTGGTCTGTCAGATCCTGCTTAGAGGATCTTACCTGTTCTCTTGAGACTGCAGCTCTCCTGAAGTTTCGTTGACTGAGAAGGATTTGGAAATTTGAGGGTAGCGTAAGTCACTTCCTCAGACATTACTGAACAAATAAAGCACAATTCAATCACCCTGTGTGCTGTGCTGTCCCACTGACGTTCGCAGGAGCTGCTGTTGTTGGGTGATCTGGGCATGCAGGGACTTCGGTGAGTGAACTACCTTTGTAAAAACCAAGCAAAAAAAATAGTGTCAAAAACAGAACTGTTACTTCTGCATGCATCATATCTCCCTTTTTCTAACTTCCTCCAGTAAAACACCAAGTTGAAGAAATGGTCTTAAGAGAAAAGCATAGGTTTTAAACATAAACTAGTTGGTGTTTTTTTTTTTTTTTTTTTAATTTGTGGAATAACCATACGGATCTCCAGACTTGAGAGTACCCTGTGAAAATACAAATACAGGTATATTTTCTTCTGCATATATAAAGTTGTTAATCACATTGTGCCCATGAGAACAGCGTTATAATTGTGTGTAACCCACTACGAATTTCTAGAAAACCACAGGTGAGTTAATGCTCAGTGTGCTAGGGTGAGGGACTGCGGCATGGAAGGGTTACAGAATGTTACAGAATGTGCTAAGGGGTGGAAACGGGACATGAGAAATTGAATGTGCTGGGAGGGGGGACTGACGTATGGAGGATTGTGTCAGGGTTAGGAACCATGGAAGAAAAATTGCTAGATTGTCTTAGAAAAACAATGTGTTATGATACACTCCAGCCAGGTGTGACTCTGTTTACCACCCCCCCCCCTTTGTGCTTATGAACTTTCTGTGAACTTCTAAGGTAACACTGTTTTGCTATAAAGGATCATACTGCACCCTTGATCTCTGCCACATGCTCCGAAGCTCCCAGAGGGGAAGATAGGTGCTGTGGTCAGCTGGCCAGCTTAATAAAGGCTCTCAAATTTAAATTCTGAGTCGGTGGTCTATCTCGTTGAGCCAACCCATAACACTCACCAAAATGTTTTTCTTTCCTTTTTACTTCCTATTTTTCTGGGTTGAAAAGAGTCCTGAGAAGTTAAAAGCAGGATATTAATGAACAATAGAAAATCAAGAAAAAGTAGTACTAAGAGAAAGAGAAGAAAAACTGGGAGGCTACTAAGAATTAAGGTAATTAGATATTCACCCTCCTCACCTCAACACACACACACACACACAAAGCAGCCACCGAAACAAAGGGAGATATATTTGAAAGTGGCAGTTCTTTCTTTAGAGTGTACCCATTAAGATAGGATCTGAATTCTAATTACTTGAATTCTGGCAGGAAGGTAGGGCAAGTATTTATATGAAGCTATTTTAAATAGTGCAGAGCTGAAACAGGAGACCAAGTGCTTTGCTTGAGATCCAGCACCAGATTAGTCAGTGAAGAGCATGTTCACTGTGACCTGAATATCTAGCGTAGTGACAACCATACAATGCATTGGTTCAACCAGTATCTGTCAATAAATAAATTTTTAACCCATTCATAAATAATCACAGTACTGCTCAGTGAAAAGCAATAGTTAAATATTCTTATTAATAAAAACACCTGCGTTGACTTTCAAGAAAGATTGGGCACTGTGCAATAGGTTGACAGAACCATCTCCCACAGAATTAAAAACAAAAGGAACTATAAGAAATAAATTTAGGAAAGTTTGTGCCATGATAATCGACACAAGGAAAAAGACATTACCTTTTACTACAAAGCTTGAAACAAATTTTTTTTTCTTGAAATGTTGTAACGTACCCCGCGAATCACAGAAGGACGCCTCAAGAAGTCGAATTAAAGAGTCACATTTATTGCAATCCAGGACTATGTGGGGCCATTCCCAAATCTCATAGTGATAAAATGGTGGCAAAGCCAGACTTATATAGGCAAAGATCACAAAGGTATTGATTACATCTCAAGGTTTGGAATGGGGAACCTGGTTTGCAAAAAAGCAGTTTACAGAAGCAGAATTAAGCATGTTAATTACAGTTTTGGGTCTCGGGGGTCACTGAATTGACAGAAACACCTTATCTAGAGCCCTCAGGTCTTGAGACCACTGGGTTGCCAGGAACTCATTATCTAGAGCCATCGACGTAATTTAGAGTAATTGCACTGTCCTGGTCTTGGGACCACTGAGTCAGCTGGGACGAATTATCTGTGGCCACTAAAACAATTTAGGATAATTGTGCAGTCCTGTTTCTCAGGTACAAAAGAATGTGCTTTGATAACCAGTAAGATAACAATCAATGGGATAGTCACGTTACAATCAATAAGGCATTCAATTGAATGGGATGACTTATACAATTTAGAAAATCAAAGTAACCTGTCCATTGTTAAACAAAGCAAATAGGTACCATACTTCAGAAACATGTTTTAAAAACAGAACAGATAAGACGCACTTAAGAAATATTCATAATTCATTGTGATTAATTACAAATGCAGTGAGGCTTTCCTTTTGACCTAGGAAGAAACTGTATTCTGATTGAGGGTTGGGAGTGGAGGCAGAGATAGGGACAGGAAATATGTGGGTAACATGGGATTTAGTGCTTTCTTTAATATTAAGGAAAGTAGAGAAGTCTCTAGGCCTTACTTTACTTATTTCTTAAAAATGAAATGGACTTATCTAAAGCTTTTAACCTATTTTTCTAAAGTTATATGATACTCAACTTCTTCTTCCAAGGATAAATCTATTCAATGCTTCTTTGAGGTCTTAAAGAAGCTTTGAGCCAGTAGTTTGACTGTTTGAACTTGACACAGAGATAGACAAAGGTCTATGCACTGCATAGTCATTTCATCGCTATTTATAAAAGTGAGAAATGGACAAAAGAGATAAATATTAAACAAAAGGAAAAATTGAAATTCTAGACTATTCAGATAATGAAATCAGAAGTGAAGTTGATGTTTTGTTCCTCTCTTCTTAACAGAAATTATTATATTAATGATGGATAATGTCTGGATAAAAATGGGGAAAAATAAAAGCCCTACAAAGATAGAAACTTTGGAGAAATATTTCACTGTTGTATGTTTGTTTCCCCCCCTCCCCGACGTCCCGGGTTGTTCAGGGTTCAGGATCTGGAAGAGGAGATGCACACAAATGAAAGAGAAGAGACAAGAGATAATTTGGAAATATTGGGGGGCCAGGCGGGCAAGTCCAACTCAAGGGGAAGGACCTCCATTGGTGCCTAGGCCTTGCCAGCCTTTTACTCAGCTTTGGTTAAACATAAAGCCCTTAGTCAGGCAGGTAATAGCAGTAGCAGACAGGCTATCATAAAGGTCAGTAAATACTAGAAGGATTTACTCTGAGACTATTTGATCAGGAAATAGCTTGAGCTCCCATTGTCAGGACTAGACAATCTGTGCATAACTCAGGCCCTGCCGTGGGTACAAGGGTCACCAGCCTTCTGGGATCCTTGTTTGCACTTCTCTGCTAGTGAAGACAGTGGGTGGTGTCCTGCATTTCCAGCACTTGTATGCATGCATATAAGCATAACCAATGGACATAAGCCACTGGGGGTAGGGGAGGCCGGGGGAATGTCAAGGAGGGGAAAAAGAAGGAGACATATGTAATACTCTTTGTAATACTTTAAGCAATAAAACAAAATAAAAAAAAAAGAAGATAAATAAATCCCAGATACCTGCTTCCAGCCGCTGTGGCCTCCGCTCAAGGAACGTCTGGGAGCCTGGGTTTCCAGGGGCCGTGGCCAACCGACAAATAGCCATCAGCCCTTCACTCAGGTTGGCCAGGCACCCCAGCGGGACCCCCCATCCTGAAGGTGGTGTAGCCAGCCTGCAGACAGCCCTCAGCCCAACACCAAGGCTGGTCACACCCTCATGGGGTGAGGGTCCCCACTGTGGGGTTTGGCCAGCCTGAAAACAGCCATCAGCCCCTCACCCAGGCTGGCCATGCCCTCTCAGCGGGGACTCTCACCCCATGGGGGCATGGCTGGCCTGCAAACCACCACAGGAACCCCCAACCTGATCTGGGACACCCTTCAGGGCAAACCAGCCAGCCCCCACCAGTGCACCAGGCCTCTATCTAAAGTAAGGAAAGGGTAATATGCTAATTAGACTGGGAGACCTTCTTGGAGACCTTCCAGAAGTTCTTCTGGACAAAGCCATGGTGGCAGGGCTGGGGTAGAGATGGTTAGAGGCCAAGAGGGGAGGGAAGTTGTGGGTGATCAGGCTGGTGGAGGGCGGGCCCATTGAAGGTAAGCAGACCAGCAGGTGGGCCAGTTGGGGGCAAGCAGGATCAGTGGGGGTCAGTTAGAGGTGATCAGGACAGCAGGGGGGGAAGTTTGGAGTGAGTAGGCCAGCAGAGGGCAGTTGCAGGCAAACAGGCCAGTGAGGAGGGAAGGTAGGGGTGAGCAGGCCAGCGGGGGGGGGGCAGTTGGGGGTGATTAGGCTGGAGGGGGAGGCATTTGGGGGCAAGCAGGCTGGCAGCAGGGGGCAGTTGGAGGTGAGCAGGCTGGCAGGCAGAGTGGTTAGGGGCAATCAGGCAGGCAAGCAGGCAGGTGAGCGGTTAGGAGCCAGCAGTCCCGGATTGCAAGAGGGATATCCGATTGCTGGTTTAGGCCGATCCCTGTAAACCGGCAGTAGGAGATCCTTCGAGGGGTCTCAGATTGTAGAGGGTGCAGGCCAGGCTGAGGAACACCCCCTCCCCCGTGCACGAATTTCGTGGACTGGGCCACTAGTTTATAATAATAAAAGTGTAATATGCTAATTAGACCAGACAGACAAACGAACTTCCTGATGAAGCAGGGCTGCGAGGGCTGAGCCTCATGCATGAATTTAAGCATCGGGCCTCTAGTATTGTCATAAGTTCTAACTCTGAGCTGGCTCTTCATCTGTGCTTTTAAACAGCCCTTAGTCCTTTCCATTGCTTGATCTACATGCAGCTTTATGTTGCTTTAGTTTGTGATATGACAAGAAGATTCCATGGTCAATTGTCCACTCCTACCTCAATGTTAGAATGTGTGTCCCCTGGTGTCATGAGGTTTTGTAAGGTTTCATAGTTGATCAAATAATTCTCTAAGTTCATGGATATCAGTCCTGGCTGATGCTCACTGGGCAAGACAAGCAATTCCATTTTCTCTCTCTCTCTCTCTTTTTTTTCCCCCAAAATGGAAATCAATCTGTATTACTAGAATAAACCTCAATTGGGCATGACTTATTATCCTCATATATATTCTTAGATTCAATTTTCTCTGATTCTCCATGAGGTTAGTATTTATCTTGTTTGTTTCTGGAAAAACAAGAAAAAGATTACTTTCATTTTAGACACTATATTGATGCTTAATATTATCCTTTAGTATCTAAATGATATGGTTTGATAGGCATAGGCATAACTTAAGGTTTCTTTCACTTAGAAAATGAAGAGAAAGTGGACATTTGAAAATGCGAATTGTTAGGATAGAGGCAGACATTTAGTTTCACAACATCTTTATTCCATGTGTGTGGTCCACAAGATACATGTACCTTAAAGTTGTTAGTGTAGTTAATTACACTAACTACATTCTTTCACCTGGTTCTTCATTCATTAGTATGCTCTCAATCTTCACTGGATTAGCTAACTTCTCACATATAGCATAATTTTTCCTACTGCAGAGATCATAGTAAACATATGGATTATGTATATATCCACAATACATTACACCATGTAAGTCACTTGTGTTTCTTGTAAACCTGAAAAAGAAAATAATGAATTACACTAGGCTACTCAAACATTTGAAACATATTCGTACACACAAAAATTGCTTTTCCAGTATATCATTGCTTCTAGGCTCTGCATTGTCTAAGATAAGTTTTAATTATTATTTGGAATATCAGGAGTGTTCAGGTTACTCATTTTTATTGACATATATACAATGTCAAAGACTGCCTCATTTTTCTCTGCCTTGTTCTCTTTCTCACATCTGGAATATTTGCTGTTCTTTCAGACATAGCATCTCCCTCCCCTAATACCTAACATGATTTAGAATAATGAAATTCCATTAGATTTTCTAGTCTAACTGGCTCAGTAGTAAATCTTTGACACTGTCTTTCTCAAATGTTTTTCATCACCAAAACCAATAATCAACCTAATACGAACATTATCTCCAAGTGACATATCCCTCTAGTTTTTTAAAATTTATTTTAATGATAAAGACAGTATAACGCATTTTATTAAGTTTTTCCCCATTTTTGAAAAGTGTTCTTTTTTTTAAAATTAAATTTATTGGTGTTACATTTGTCATATTAACATAGATTTCAGGTGTGGGTTTCTATGTTATAAGATGTGTATATTGTACCATGTGCCCACCACCCAAAGTCAAATTTTCTCCTGTCACCATATATTAGGTTCACCTTCTCTCCTTCTAGTTGTTTTTTAGAGATTTTTACTCTGAAGTTCTGAATTATTACCAGCCACTAATACAAGATTATTGGTCAGGGATTCTGCATTAAGACAAACTTGTAAATTGAAAATATTATCTTTTGAAAAAACTTTAGTATTAATACTTGAGCTGATAAATAATGATCATTTATCAATAAACAAATTCCTCAATTAAATATTCAAAAGTAAAAATTCCTATTTGAGGTAAAATAATACAGATGTCATTGATCACACCCCTTTCCAGAAACAAACTCCAAAATAACATCAAGAATAAAAACCAAAAGCGAATCATATATACATACATATTTAATTATATATTATATACAAATATAATGTGTTTTATATACATATAGTATTATATAATTTTTATTTCAGTATCATTTCTTTATAGTTATAAATAATCTATTATGTTTCCAGCCCATTATAGATTATCTTCCCATTAGCAAAAATTGCAAATAAACACATGGAAATTCTACTTTTTCAAAGCAAGATCCCATTTACACTCTCCCCTGATACATACACTACCTTTAGCCCTAGTCCTTCACTCCAAATGAGATCTTTAAACTATATATTCTTTTCCTCTCTGTTTGTACTTATCTTATCCCCTATTCTGTCCTGCCATTGCAAACTGCCAAAGCTAGAGCTGTCCTGTCTTTTTCACTTATATTCCTACACCTGCTATTTTTTTTTTCTGAAGGGAAAAACAACCAAAACAAAAAGCAGTCAAAGCTTCTATTTACTGTCTCGCTCAAAGTAGTGAGTATGCAGGAATCTCAGAGTTTAGATTCAGTGTGGAAACACCTCAACACAGTCACCCTGAGTTTGCTTGATGTGTCCTCAACAAACAGGTATGTATAAATTCACAGGCTTGCAACAGTATACAACAGGTTAAGACTCAATTTCGTTCTTTAGTCTAATTTTGTCTACTTCCGAAATTGAAGGGATTATAAACTACCAATAAAATTTTGACATTACTTTTATGTAAGTCTTACTTTTATCCTCATTACAAGCAGAACAAGGCAACGTATGAATCCATTTATAATTACACTAGAGGCCTGGTGCACAAAAATTTGTGCACTCGGGAGGGAGAGGGGGTCCCTCAGCCCGGCCTGTGCCCTCTCGCAGTCTGGGACCCCTCGGGAGATAACGACCTGCTGGCTTAGGCCTGCTCCCGGGTGGCGGAGGGCAGGCCCAATCCCTAGGTGCAGCCCCTGGTCGGGCTCAGAGCAAGGCCGATTGGGGAGTTGGGGTGCCGTTCCCTGTCATGCACAGAGCAGGGTGGATTGGGAAGTTGCGATGCCACCCTCAGTCACGCTCAGGGTAGGGCCAATTGGGGGATTGGGGCACCGCCCCCTGTCACACTCAAGGCAGAGTCAATGGGGAGGTTGTGGCGCCACCCCCTGTCACGCACAGAGCAGGGCCAATCAGGGGGTTGGGGCACTGCCCCCTGTCACGCACAGAGCAGGGCCCATCAGGGGGTTGGGGAGCTCCCCCCTGTCACTCACAGAGTAGGGCTGATAGGGGAGTTGGCACACCACCCCCTGTCACACACAGAGCAGGGCAGATCAGGGGGTTGGGGCACCACCTTCTATCACCCACAGAGCAGGGAGGATCAGGGGGTTGGGGCACCGCCACTGTCACACTGAGGGCAGGGCCGATGGGGAGGTTATGGCTCTACCCCATCACACACAGAGCAGGGCCCGTGGGGGGGGGGGGGTTGGGGAGCCGCCCTCTATCACCCACAGAGCAGGATGGATAGGGAGGTTGTGGCCCCACCCCCTGTCACACACAGAGCCGAAGGGCGATCAGGAGATTTGGGCGTTGCCCCCTGTCACGCTGATCCCGGGGCCGGGAGGCATATTACCCTTTTACTATATAGAATAGAGGCCTGGCACAAGGGTGGGGGCTGGCTGGTTTGCCCTGAAGGGTGACCTGGATCAGGGTGGGGGTCCCCACTCGGGTGCCTGGCCAGCCTGGGTGAGGGGATGATGGCTGCTTGCAGCTGGTCACACACCCTTCAGGGTGGGGGTCCCCACTGGGGTGCCTGGCCAGTCTGGGTGAGGGGCTGAGGGTTGTTTTCAGGCTGGGACTGAAGCTCCCAACTGCTCCTTTTTTTCTTTTTTTTTTTTTATTCTGGGCCAGCTTTAGCTCTGAGGCTCTAGCTCTTAGGCCTCCGCTCCTGAAAGCAGGTATTTGGTCTGTTTCGGTTCTCGAAACTCTGTATCAACTCCAGCTCTGAGATCCCAGCAGGCTGAAAGCTGGTTTCTGGGGTTTTGTTTAGCTTCTATTTTTGTAACTATGTTTCAAACTGCCAGCTCAGAGGCCGGCAAGTCAGGCAGGGAACGTTGGAGTCCTCCGTCACTGAAGCAAGCAAGCCTCATGTTAGTTTCAAGCTGCCTGGCTGCCGGCCGCCATCTTGGCTGGCAGTTAATTTGCATATTGCCCTGATTAGCCAATGGGAAGGGTAGCGGTCGTAAGCCAATTACCATGTTTCTCTTTTATTAGTGTAGATTTTAAATATATTACACAATGAAATATTTTAGATATAGCATATGTGCAATATACCAGGCTCAAGTTCATTTTATTTTCTTTACCAGAAATTCTCTTCTAGTCTATCTCTAGAATTTCCATTCAAAGTGGTCATTTCAAAAGTCAGTGTAGCCCTAACCAGTGTGGCTCAGTGGATGGAGCATAGGCCTGTGGACTGAAGGGCCCCAGGTTCGATTCTGGTCAAGGGCCTGTACCTTGGTTTCAGGCACATCCCCAGTGAGGGGTGTGCAGGAGGCGGCTGATCAATGTTTCTCTCTCATTGATGTTTCTAACTCTCTATCCCTCTCCCTTCCTCTCTGTAAAAAATCAATAAAATATATTTTTAAAAAAAGAAAAAACGTTTTAAAAAAAAGTCAGTGTATAACACAAATTTCAAAGCTAAAATTTATTTTTTGTTATTCTGAATGACGCATTTTCAACTTCTATTCTTTTTATCTGTAAAGCTAGTCTAATCATAAAATTAAAGGTTAAGTAATTAAGGGCAGAATCAATCTTTTTCTTTACTGTGAATCTAAGCATTTAGCATCATTTTAAGTACATGTTAGAGCCCATTGAATTTTGTTGGCTTCTTTTTTTTTTTTGACTGGCGAATGGATTTTCTGGTCGTCTTCAGTAGGGCAAAAACTTCAACAAAAAAAACAAACCCCACCTGAATATTGGAATTCAGTTCTTTATATAAAGTCCCTTGTAAAAACAAAACAGAATGAAAACAAACCGAAAAGATGGGGCAGGACAAATTTTTTAAAAAAGGAAAAAGGAACAGAAAAGAATTTTGCTGGCTTTTAAAGTTCTCTTAGATAAAAGCACAATCCATAGAAATTCTCCCTTATTTGGCTACCATACATTTGTTAGTAACTTGTCAAGATAATGGGAAGACATTTGTGGCAACTTCTTGCATTATTAGATGTATGAGGAAGCCTTATGGAAAATAATTCTTTATGGATACTATTTCAATTGAAGCCAGTTTTAATTGTAACCTACAATGCTCCTGAGGAAAACTCCTTTATTCAAATCAACCAGAAACATTAAACATGACTAAAGACTTACCAGTCAGAGGAGATAATTGTTTCATCCAAGTCTATTTCAGGTTTGTAATCTTTGGGAGATAATCCTAACCAATAGTACTTTAACTTCTTGGACTTTATAAATTCCTACAGAAATGAGATAGTTTGTTAAAATAACTATCTTCCATTTCTGTATTTTACCTCACAACATAATTTCTTACAAATAACTGTCTTAAGGTAACATTTTTAACATTATACTACAATTTTTCATTGTCATTAAAGAAAATTGAGGCAATGTTTTTCACTACTAATATAAGAGTTCTTCCAGCACTTATACATCAGTAAATGTCTCACACGAAGAAGGACCTACCAATCCATTCATAACCTTAATTTAGAGTTAATGAAGTTCACAAACTTCATGATTCAAATATTGAGCAGTAAATATTCAGACTAGTGGCAAAGAGGTGGCTATAAACACATGTAAATAGAAATAGAAAGAGTAGGGAAAATGTAGCAAAGTCAGATGAGAGTGGTTATAGAAAAGAACTTAAAACCAGTCCAGAGTTTTGTAGCCAAAGTCACATTTTTTTAATAAATACTATGGATGGGTCATTTGAGGAAAAACACATGAAGAAGAGCTATGGATTGATTTCCCTCTCTTTTTTGAAGAAGGAGAAAGATGTTTGAGTCGAGAAATGAATTTTTGCCTTGAAAAATAAATACATGATTTCCATCTGAGTGACCAGAATGTTGAGTAATATGTAAAATATGGAGAT
Organism: Myotis myotis; assembly: GCF_014108235.1. NCBI lineage: Eukaryota > Metazoa > Chordata > Mammalia > Chiroptera > Vespertilionidae > Myotis > Myotis myotis. The sequence continues at coordinate 190,698,134 of NW_023416335.1, forward strand.
ACTATTTAGATATTTGAAAAAATAAATATATGAACAAATCTTCCAGAGGACTCACTTTTTCTTGGACCCAGGAACTCTGTGCAGTATATTTGCTTGGCACTTGCCTTTGCCATCCCATCTTAATTCTGTTTTTTTATACATATTTTATCCAAACTATCTTCTTATTCTAGTATATATTGACTTTCTCTCTTAGTTAAAAAAAAATACAAAATGGTGGAAATAAAGAATCTCCTCCTTTGTACATCTTTTGGAATTAGTAAACATCAGGAATAATTTCCAGATCTTCTGTTTTTAGATAAATGTTCATAAATCATGTCCTAAAAGTTGATCCTAAACTTTGGAAATGCTTACAGACCTGATTCTGGGTGCCCCATATCTATTCATTTGCCCAGCCTCTCAGATACACTGATGCTAGGGTCCTCAGCTAAAGTTTTATATGCTTTACGTTGGCTACCTGAGATAAATGTGCCAAGTCTCAGTCACATCATACTCCAACTAGAATAAGCCAGAGTCATGTTTGGATTCATACAGATCTTCCCCAACATGCCTCACTCCCAACATGCCTACTTATTCTACCTTGGGAAAAATGATTTCCCTCCTCACAAGCAGAGATCCATAGGACCTTACCAATACACTTTTGTTCTTAATCTTCACCAGGCTGGCATTGTGAGCAGAACATGTGGAGTCACTCTTCTGCCATGTCTCATACTCTTTAAATTCTCTATAACAGCTGTCCTCATACCACTCCCATTTCTCTGGACAAGGTTTACATTTGTGCTCTGGAAAAAGAATGTAGTTCCATTTGATGTGTCTGATAATCTTCGTTATTCTCATTATTCCCATTGTCCTCTATGTTAAATTAACCAAATTTACTTGTCTTTTTTCTTTGTACATCAAAGATGAAGAAAATGAATCTTGTGTTCTAGGCCCCTCTATACCACCACAATGTGTCTAAAACATAATTTGAACAACACATTTCAAATTAAACACTTATCTTCCAGTACATTTTCCTACCTCAGGAGCCCTGGATAATAATTAATTTATTTCTCCCTTTGTCATTTTTGATATTACTACAAGGTAATAAAGGCTAATCCTAAGAAACATTGGGTAGTGAGAATCAAGCCCACAAACCGACATCAATCCACATCAATCCTGCCTTCTTCAAAGAGACCATTTTTAGCTCTGACTTGTTCAATATTTGGGAAACTTTGCAAGGGTACAAAGAACATGTTTTATTTATAATAGTTATAGAAAGTGTTACAAGGGCAAGGCCTAACTTTATTTTCTCTTGACTCTTATTAAAAATTCGCTGAAATTTAGGAACCAAGTCACCTATAAAGAGATATACTTTTCTCCCAATCTTCTATCAATTCATTACCAAGAAAAACCTAATGAATGTCAGATTAGAGAAACTATATATTGTTTAATGTTTCATTAAGTTACTGTCATCCCTGTAATTTTGGGGTCTATGTTATTATTACTTTCTGTTTTTCTTTTTAACTAAATAGAAATATTAAGTACTCTGTCAACCAGATTTAATTCCTTCCCCCAAGTAATGTCTTCCAAAGGAAAAACTGATTATCAAGTGACTCCTAGGATTAGTTCATTGTATAATAAATAACTTAGACAGGAATATAGGATTACCTGGCTCTTTTCTACATAGCTCATAACATAATTTGGTGGCCATTTCTTGCAGTGTGCTAGAGAGGTTTCTGATCTTCTCAAGACTATCCATATTATATATTAGTTGTAGAGAAACATTATTCTGAAGTTTGTCTTTGAAATTTTGTAGCTTTTCCAATTTTTCCATTTCTATTTTCGAAGTTAGGTAAACTCCATATTAAAAAAAAAAGAAATGATAAAAAATGTTAATCCCTCAATACATCCATCACCTCCTTTTTGCTGAAATAGTATTAACAATATTGAAGGTCTAGGGAAGCATTCATTTCACAAGAGTGAGGGAAAGATACTAAGTACCATACTGTAAGGACTCTGTTATAAAGCCCCCTTTATGTTCACATATCACTTATAATCATTCCAAAGCCTCAATTCAAAGAGTGAACTTCCTTGTAAAATTCATGCAATTCTAAGTGTCTTTCCATTCAATCAAAACGTGGGTGACGCCCTGGCCAGGTGACTGGGTTGAAGCATTGTCCCATACACCAAAAGGTTTTGGAGGAGGTACTAGAGGTAACCAATCAATGCTTCTCTTTCTATCGATGTTTCTCTCTCTCTCTCTCTTTCTCTCTCTCTCTTCCTCTCTCTAAGAATCAATAAACACATCCTTGGGTGAAGATTAAAACACACACACACACACACACACACACACACACAGAAAAGTTGGGTAATACATACATATGCTTCCTAACACTCCCAGTCCAATCAGCAGCAGGAGGCACAGAAGAATCAGAGCCAAGGCTATTCGACGCCACACATGGGAAGGAGCAGGAGGTGCTGTGGGAAGCAAAATTAGCAAAAAGGCCTGGAAATGGTATACATCTTAATTTGATTCATTCATTTATTCATTTTGCATATTTTTTCTTCCCTAACACATCCTGGTAAAGCCCTTACACTTCTACCACCTTCTATACTTCTTCCATCTTATAAAACATCCATAGCCCAGAATCTTACCTTTCACACCAACTTGGTCAAACTCTTGAATATTTTCCATCTCACTGGAGTCCTGGAATTTTAGATCTGCATAAGTAACTTCTTCAGACATTGATAGCGATGAAAAGAAAGCTTGACAACAAAAAAAAAAAAAAAACAAAAAAAAAAAGAGAGAGAGAGAGAGAGGGAGATGAAGGTTAAACTAACAGTTGAATGTTAAACAGGAGTTATGACTTTTAATTCTGTTTATAAACTAAAGCTTAAACTTCTGTTTTTAAATCTCTGTATGAACCTCCAACAAGTTTACAAATGAGCTGCAACCCTACTGTGGCCTCAGACACACAAGAGGTAATATCCTGACATTCTTCCTCTTATCTCTTCCTTTTTCTTATTTCTCAATGTCTACCAACTACAGAGTAATTTTCGAATTTGTGTCTGGGTATTGTCAGTGTTGTACAAGGGATTATGGGTCACTAGTGCAACATGATGCAGACATCAAATTTATTGGACACAAACTTTCAAGCAGAGAAATAATAAAACGGGCACAATTCTCAAACGCTCACTGCTCCACAAAAATGGCTTGACACAGATGCCCTGCACATGTCATGGCAAAGGTGCTGGCAGAGGGGGTTTGTCATAGCCAGGAGACAGCAAAGACACAAAGGGCTCTCCCAGAGAAAGGGAGGGAGTAGGCTCCACCTTGCCACTTTGTGACACAGGTATAGATTAACCTAAGATGAGATAGAATACCTAGTTTCCCTAGAATATGAGAACATGGTCCCTGAGTCCCAGGTTCGATTCTGGGGCTCAGGGACCATGTTAGGGAGTCTGCATACTGATGGCCAATGTTGGTATACCAAAAGCCCTAAAAATGGTTAGCCTTGCTATCTTTCTGCAGATTGGCTCAATCAATTTGAGCCAGCTTTTAGCTAAGCTACCAAAAGGGGGAAGGAAATGCGTCTCCACGGTTATGCAAGCAGGCTTCTGGTCTGTGTGACGCAGCATTCTCAGGAGGCAGGCTCATTCATTTCTTGATCAAGTATGAAAGGCGGAGGTGGGGTTGTGGAACCACTGTTTTTGAGTAAGTTCTTTCTGATTTCATTAGTAAATCTTACCTTAAATTTTATATTGGTATTCCCCCCCATAAATAAGTGATTTATCACTTATTCATCCAGTAAGTGATTCTCTCTCATCATTGATGTTTCTATCTCTCTCTCTCCTTCCTCTCTCTCTCAAATCAATAAAATAAAATACTTTTTTTTTTTAAAAAAAAAAAAGAGGTTATGCCCTAGCTGGTTTGGCTCAGTGGACAGAGCGTCGGCCTGCAGGCTGAAGGGTGCTCCCAGGTTCCATTCTGGTCAAGGGCACATGCCCGGGTTACGGCCTGGATCCCCAATAGGGAGTGTGCAGGAGGCAGCTGATACCATAAATATCATAAAATGGATTGACATTTTGTTTGTTTTTTACTAAAGAGAATATGTAAAGATTTTTTAAAGTACTTAATAAAAATATTAACTGCTTTATTATATGTTGGAATAGACAGTAAGATTAAGTAAAATAATAGCTCCCTTTCACAAGAGATACTAAATAATAAAAATCATAGATACAAAATAATTAGAAATATGCACAACCAAAAGGAAAAAAAAAACTTTAAAACTCTTTTTTTTTTAATATATTTTATTGATTTTTTACAGAGAGGAAGGGAGAGAGATAGAGAGTCAGAAACATCGATGAGAGAGAAAAACATCGATCAGCTGCCTCCTGCACATCTCCCACTGGGGATATGCCCGCAACCCAGGTACATGCCCTTGACCGGAATCGAACCCGGGACCCCTCAGTCCGCAGGCCGACGCTCTATCCACTGAGCCAAACCGGTGTTGGCAACTTTAAAACTCTTGAACAAAAAAATTAAAAATAAGAAAACATGCTTTTGGATTGCAAGCATCAATATTGTAAGAAAAAAGTCATTTCTCCTAAATGTATCTTGTTAGGTTCGTGACGCAGGAAAAGAGAACCAAGCCGGTCAGAAAAGGGAAAAGAGGTTTAATCCACGTTCTCGGGTGACACCCACGAACCCCAAAGACAGGGCCAGTGAGTTCCTGCCAACAGGGAGGGGCGGCACTTCTTTTATACAGGTGTTTAGTGAGGGGCGGTGGCGGGGGAGGGGCATGAGCTGAGGGAGTTCCCGCGGCAGGGGTCATGAAGTTCCCACCGTGGGGGTCGGCAGGGAATTCAGGAAGGAGTCAGTATCTGTGTGGGGGTCATTGTGGGTTCCAGGGAGGAGCCGGTATCTGTGTGGCCCTCTGTCTGGCACACTGACCTCTTAGAAATTCCAGGGAGGGTCCATTATCTCGTCACATATCTGCATGCACCTGATCCTGGGCTCCCTCCGACCTAACATATCTAAACAATCAATGTCAACTTAATTGAAGTACTACTAGATTTTCCTTCTGATACTTGAAAATAGCTATCAAAATTTATCTAAAAATATAAGAGTGAACATCTTGCCAGCAACATTTAAAAGAAAGAATATGCAAAACATGTGATTATCTCATCCTAGGCACTTTACTAATGCTAGTTTTATCATTACAGCTCTAATACTATTATCATCACCCTTATTTTACAAACTGGAAGTGAGCTATTAAGAGGTTATGTCCTGCCCAGGCTGGTATAACTCAGTGGTTGAGTGTAAACCCATGAAGAAAGAGGTTATGGGTTTGATTCCTGGCCCTGGTTGTGGCCTCAGTTCCCAACGAGGGGCATGCAGGAGGCATCCAATAAGTGTTTCTCTCTCATCATTGATGTTTCTATCTCTCTATCCCTCTCCTTCCTCTCTCTCTCAAATCAATAAAATAAATTTTTTTTTTTTTAAAAAGAGGTTATTCCCTAGTTCGTGAGCCACATGCGGCTCTTTGGCCCCTTGAGTGTGGCTCTTCCACAAAATACCGACTTCTGCACATGGGCCACGAGGTTTCAATTGCACTCTATTTTGTGGAAGAGCCACACTCAAGGGACCAAGAGCAACATGTGGCTCACGAGCCGCAGTTTGCCAACCACTGCCCTAGCTGGTTTGGCTCAGTGGACAGAGCATCAGCCTGCAGGCTGAAGGGTGGTCCCAGGTTCGATTCTGGTCAAGGGCACATGCCTGGGTTGCAGGCTGGATCCCCAGTAGGGGGTGTGAAGGAGGCAGCCAATCAATGATTCTCTCTCATCATTTATGTTTCTATCTCCCTCTCCCTTCCTTTCTGAAATCAATAAAAATATGTTTTAAAATAAAAAATAAATGAAATAAAAAAGAGATGATGTCTTTATCCAACATCACACAGATGACAAGTGATAGACTTGAGACCTGACCCAAGCATCATGGCTGCCTAGTGCAATATACCCACAGGCAATAATGCCTCATATTTTTAAAAAAAAAGCCTCTTGTGGGGAGAATAGACTAGCCCCTTCTATTCTCTTTGTGGATCATATATTTATGTATAAAAATGACAACATTAAAATTTTAGATGAAAATATGCATTGTTGGATTTTTTTATTATTATCTTTGAGTGAGAAATACCTTTAGAAACAAGATGAATAAAGCCATTCAAAACTGACACAATGACAATATAAGAGCTAAATTTGTTTATATGACAAAATACAATAAAGTAAAATACCCATGGCAAACTGAACAAAATTATATATATCATATATATATCATATTGATATATATATATGATATATATATATATGATATATATTATATGTTTCTAAAGTACTGTCTTCCAGATTACACCACATTTGGGTTTCAAAAAACATTTATGTCACTCTTCTGCTCTACCAAGCTAGCAGCTTTTGGGTGGTGGGGCATGTCCAGTGAATTGTTATTTATTGCCCCACTTCCTTTGCCTTGAAATGAATTACTTTGCCAGAAGGCATGTTGTAAGGAATACCATGGAGATTAATGAATTGCCCTGTAAATCCAAGACTAATGGTGCTATCAGATGCATTGAAAGTAAGGAGGACAAATCCATGTCTGGATCAGAGTCCCAATTATTGTTTCAAGCTCAATTTTCTCCTCTTTTGCAAATAACACACACACACACACACACACACACACACACACACACACACACACACTCACATACATAGCTAGGTAGGATTAATCCAGTCCAATCTAAATTATTTTCTCTAATTTAACAAAATGGGCCAAACAAAATCCAACAAAGGCTATATTTCACTACATCCATTGAATATTTCTTGTATATATTATCTAAACTTACAAGTAAGTAGTTTTTCTGGGACATTTAGTTGGGGAAAATATCACAGATGCAGAAGCAATAACATTTGCTTAGCTGTTCTTTCTCAGAAATTTTTGATGCCAATGGCCATTCCTTTCTTCCTAAACACTTTTATCTCTTGCTGGAGGTCAAGGCATAACAAGCATTTGCATGAAAGTGCAAAAGAGACTTTGGAAAGCCAATGGACTTTGATATTCAGTAGTTTGCCCTGCTGTGATTGTGATGGCTGAAGGCAATTTCCTGACCTGATCATCTTTACATTGTTTACCAAACTTTACCTTTGATCTGCCAGTATGCATTGCTAAAGGGCAAATGTGTATTCAAAGTGAATAAAAAAGTGGGCAGGACCCGGACTCCAAGTGCCTCTTCATGAAAGAGGTTTCCGCCTGGCCTCCCATGACTTCCAAATTCGTATTTCTTGTATAGTGTATTCATTGTTTCATCAGCCCTCCTGCAAGTCATCCTGAAGTCACTGTGAAGGTTGCAGTAATCTCTTGGATTCTATCTTGCCGTCACTTAATCCTTAATGAAATGATGCTAAATTAGAATTATTATTTATCTCAGTTCTAGAACTCTTATTTGACTCGAATTATTTCCATGTTGTTGAACCTCTTTATACTTTTATCTCTTAATTTGAACACACAAATCATTTTTATTTTAAATTTCCTGTTTGATATTATCAGTGTCTGAGACTTTTGGTTTGTCAATTGATGCTTTGTCATTTAGTCCTTTTCTTTTCTCTTTTAAGGGTGCCTAATAATATTTTATTAAATGCTGGGCCTCCTATATAATAAAAAGGTAATATGCAAATAGACTGGACAGCAGAACGACCAGTCGCTATGATGTGCACAGACCACCAGAGGGCAGATGCTCAATGCAGGAGCTGCCCCCTGGTGGTCAGTGCGCTCCCACAAGGGGAGTATCGCTCAGCCAGAAGCCGGGCTGATGGCTGGGGAGCACAGTGGCAGTGGTGGGAGCCTCTCCCACCTTTGTGGCAGTGCTAAGGAGCAGTGAGCAGATGGGCAGTAAGGAGCAAGGGGTCCCGGACTGTGAGAGGGATGTCCTACTGCCGGCAGGCAGACATCCCCCGAGGGCTCCCAGACTGAATGAGGGCACAGGTCGTGCTGAGGGAACCCCCTCCAGTGCACATTTTTTTATGCACTGGGCCTCTAGTAGTATATAACAACAATGGAGATTATGAATAATATCATCCTACAAAGAGATATTTATTTTTTCCTTGCAGGCAGGTAAAATATAAACAGTAAGTCATAACCAATTGGAGTCCCTCAACTTTTGTCTTCTTAATTGTTTTAGAATTTTGTCCAACTTTTAAAATTATTATTAAATTTATTGGGGTGACATTGGTCAACATGATCATATAGGCTTCAGATATGGGTTTCTATGCTACAAGATCTGTATATTGTACCATGTACTCACCACAAATGTACAACTTTTATAATGATCTTTTTGTAGGAGTTTCCATGCCATATAAGCCACAGGTCAATGTCCAGAACTGGAGATCTCCCTATTGCTCATTGTATACTGAGCATATCTACACTAATAAAAGAGAAACATGCAAATTAACCATCACTCTGCCACTCCGCTATACCCACCAGCCAATCAGAGCAACTATGCAAATTAACCCAACAAAGATACTGGTTGATTTGCATACACAGGTGCAGAGCGAAGACTGAAGACTACTGAAGATGGTGGCAGCCATGGAACTGGAGCAAGCAGGAGGCTTGGGTTGCTCCCAGTGATGGAGGAAGTCAAGCTTCCCGCTGGCCCTGGACTCCTCTCAAGGAGAGCCTGAGGGCCTGGGGGTTTACTAAACTTTACTGGAGCTGCTCCCCACACCCCCACCTCTTACCCCAGAACCACGCTACCCGCAGCAAGGAGCCCCGGCAGCGTCCTGACAGGTGGGCAGCCAGGGAGAGCTGAGTAGAGTGGGGGGGGTGCAGGGAGCCACAGAAGGGCGGGGCCCCCGGAGCCAAGGTCCCAGGGGTCTGAGGAGAGCTCCTGAAGGAAGAGGAAGCTTCAGCAAAGCGGATAGCCAGGAGCCGTGGCCATGGGGTCTGCAGGTGCGCAGACAGGCCTCTGCCTGAAGGGCAGCTCCTGGGCAAGCGCCAGGGCTTCCTCGGAGTGGCTGGCCAGGAGGCAGGCAGCCCAAGGGGCGCAGAGCGGCTCCAAGGTGGGATGCACTGGAGGGGGCTCAGGCCTGGGCAGGGTGCTGGCGGGCAGGGATCTGCCTTCCCCGTGGAGAGTGAGGTTCTGCAGTGGCCCCAAGATGCGGGAAACAAGAGGCAATGACTGCTGGCATGGAAGGATGTCCACGCGGAGGGGTGCAGACTCGCAGCCCTGAGGCAGGGGTTGAGGGGCAGCGCCACCTTGGTGGAAGAACGCCACACTGCTGGGTACCCCACTGTGGCGGTTTGGTGAAGCTCCCGCGCTAACCAGCCTTGCCATGGCCTGTGTATTTGAGAGGCCAGGACTCCTTCTCCTGCCTTGGCCCAAAAGCAAGCCTGCGCCCACCCTGTGCCCAGTTCCCGCCCTGCCCCATGGGGGTGCACGCCTGCACAGTAAGTGCGAAGCCTACCACCTGCTCCCCAGAAGGGGGGCCAGTAAAGAATGGGGGTGGGGGCGGGAGAGAGGAAATAATGTGGAGCATCCATGATGCAGAGGTGCTTGAGAACAAGGCTTGGAAGCCTCACGGGGAGGTTTGCTCTGTTTGCCCTGCGGCTGTCCCTTAGGAAGGGTGGAGAGCGCAGTTGTGAGGGCTCCCTGTGTGCTGAGTCCAGTTCCATAGCGAACTGGAATTGGCCTCAGTTTCCTGATCTGTAAAATGGATTAAGCGTGTCCCAGTGCCTTCACTGCGCTTTGAGGGCCAATTGAGATACTATATAAAGAAAATTAGTGAAGACATGAGAAAGAAAAGGTAGGGTGAGCAACACAAAAGAAAGATTGGAAGGAACCTGTAAACTTATTGTCACTTAAATAGGGAATATACTCAACAGTGCTGTAATGACGGTATGATGCCAGGTGGGTACTGGAAATATCGAGGAACACGTTGTAAAGTATATGATTGTCTAATCACTATTCTGTAACTAATATAAAACCTGAAACTAATACAAAAATAACATTGAATGTAAAGAAATGAAAATAGGAGTGAAATTTTACTAAATTTCAAAGTTTAAAAATAAAGGCTGTAAAGGAAGGAAGAGGGAGAATAGAAATAGTGTTTTTCATTTTACCACTTCATTGTCTTTTCAGTACATGAAAAAGACAGTTGTCTTTATATGGTGCTTTTGTACTTTTCTAAGTCATTATCTCATTTGATGTTCAGGGCAACTTAAAGGCAGACTGTGGGTTTGGATGAAAACGTAGAACTCAGCAGTAAATCAGACCTAGCTGAAGGCACTTTACAGACCTCACCGGATGTGAAAATTTGATAGCCAGTTCAAAATAAGCCAGTCAGAGAAAAATAAATATCACATGATCTCACCCATTTATGGAATATAATGAACACTATAAACTGATGAACAAAAATAGATACAGAGACAAAGAAGCATAGAACAGACTATCAAACTTCAGTGGGAAGGCAGGGGAGGGGTGGGGGTGGAGGTAAGAGATCAACCAAAGGACTTGTATGCATGCATATAAGCATAACCAATGGACACAGACACTAGGAGGGTGAGGGCATGTGTGTGTGAGGGGGGGATAGCGGGGGGGGGATTGGCTGAGTGGAGGTCAATGGGGGAAAAAGGAGACATATGTAATACTATATGTAACACTTTAAACAATACAATAAAACTTAAAAAAGAGAGACTTTAGAAAGTTTCCCCTGTATGCTGCAAGCCTGGAGGAGATGAACAGTAGCTGTTGTACAAAAGACACAAAGCCCGGCCTGGAAATGTCTCCTCTATGAAACAAAAGCCTGAAGGCACTGGAGGCAGAGCAGCAGGCTCTGCCTCTCAGACCACAGGGGAAGGCTCCTTACAGCGGGAAGTGAAACAGAAACTTTACACTCCTGGGAAAGACAGAAAAACACGGTGATGGTCCTGACACTGCTTCTAGGAGTCCTGTGCTAAATTCAGCTCTAGTGTCCCTCAGTGACAGTGCACCTGTCTTCATGTTTGTTCCTGCAGTGGTTTTCACCTTCCAAATACACTGCTTACCTGGATTCCTCTGGTCCTGCTTCCAAGGGTTTCTTGTCATCCTTTGCTGCTTCCCCTTCCGACAGGTCCTTCCCGCCCTTACAGGGCAGCAATCTCTGTTTCCTCTGCTGCGCGTTCCCCTCCTGCCCGCAGTCCCTGCCCTGCATCACTACCTAAGGGTTCACTGAGAGGTGTAAGCAGGAAATTGAGGAAAACCCCAAACACTTAACATCTTAAAAGATAAGAAAAATTGTTGTGACCTATGCAGGGCCTTCGGGTGAAATAAAAAATATCCAGTTAAATTTAAATCTCAGATTTAAAAACATGGTTTTCTTTTTAGTGTATTTCTCATGCAATGTTTGTGCTTCTTATATTTGCAATATTTTTGGTTGATCTGAAATTCAAATTTAACTGGGAAATCTGTATTTTAATTTTCCAAATCTGTCTACGCTACACATACATACAGAGTGAATTGGCTGGAAAAATAAATACAAATTTGTATAGACAGTAAAAATAATCTTTTAATGAGAAAAAAAAAACTTTTGTTCTGACAACTCACCAAAAAGTATTCTTTCCCTTCCTCTTCATACATGTATATATCAAACAATCTATCCATTACCCAATTCGATGCTTTTTTCATAGAATTTATCAAGTATTAGGACCCAATTACTGTTTTCCAAGTGACTGAAAGGCATCAGAAAATTCATTGTGTGTTTTTTTAAATACATATTTTTATTGAGTTCAGAGAGGAAGGGAGAGGGAGAGAGAAATAGAAAGATCAATTATGAGAATCATTGATTGGCTGCCTCCTGCACATCCCTCACTGGGGATTGAGCCCGAAACCCGTGTGTCCTGACCAGGAATCCAACCGTGACCTCCTGGTTCATAGATCAATGCCCAACCACTGAGCCACATTGGATGGGCCATTGTGTTTTTTATGGACTGGATGTCCACTCTGTCAGGATCTACCCTTCACAAGCCACAGAAAGCTTATTAAATGAAACAAGAACATAGCTACTGAGGTTTCTGCAAGTCAGTTAGCCAGTAAATGCAACTGCATAGCACAAAGTTATAAATCCAGGCTGCAACAACAAGTGGAATGAAATAGTATAAAACTGAGGCCTAGGTACACAGAATGCTTGGTCCAGTAGTGACCATCTCTACCTTTGCTTATTTCTAAAGAACACTGGAGATCTGGTGGGGAACAGTACCCCAAAAGCTCAGTACAGCAGGCACTGGAGGTGAGATGAATCAGAAGAATGCTGCCAGGCAACCAACTCAACCCCAAACCACTTTTAAATCGTTGCACACTAGACACTGAAGGCTCTTATGGCTATTCTACTCCACATTCTTCTTTACTGCACTTCAAAGCAGTTGGATTCCAAATTTCACAAAATCTAGATATCCAATAATATATATTTTTTACTTTCTACTTTGGGCCCAATACATTCAAAACTCATTCTGTAGTAACTCATCTCAACAGTTATTAGTTTGGGGTCCCTATCAGTAATAAGAACAGTATTATTTCAGAAATTTCATCTCCAGCATAATATCAAAACTCTAAGCTCATCTATTCAAACTGAATCTTCAGTTTAAAACCTCTTCCTTCTTCTGACATGAACTATTTCAGACCTGGAAGCATTCAGAGGACAGGATGTTCTGCTTGCTTCCCCTTTTCCCCTTTGCTTCAATCAACCCTCTATTTAATAGCTACTCTTTTTGGCCCACACAGGAGGGGAGAAAGCTGTAGGCAGAGAAGCACAGATGTATGTTGTTGATGGCTTCCTAACTCAGTGTTTTTTTTGTGGGTTTTGTAGAAATCCCCTTATCTGACTGCTACTTCCTGTTAGAGACACTTCTCTTGATCTGATTCTTTCTGAGTTTTTGGGATTTCATTGACATTCACTATTAGGGTTTCATTGCCTGGAATCCCCTATGATATGTTGTGGTTTTGTTTTGTTTTTTAAACTGTGGTAAATATACACAAGATAAAATTCCCTACCTTCGTCATCGTTAAGTGCACAATTCAGTGGTGTTAAGTACTTTCACATTGTTGTGCACCCAATCTCCTGAACTTTATTCATGTTATAAAACTGAAACTCTATACCCATTAAATAACAACTTCCCCATTATCACCAACCCCTTCCATCCACCATTCTACTTTCCGCCTCTAGGAATTTGACTAGTCTATATACCTCATATAAGTGAAATCAATCATACAGTATTTGTTCTCTTGTGACTGGCTTATTTTACTTAGCATATGCCCTCAAGGTTCACTCATGTCAGAATTTTCTTCCTTTTAAAGTCTGAATAATGTTCCATTGTATGTATATACTGTATTTTGTTTATCCATCTTTCAATCAATGGATACTTGGGTTGCTTTTGCTGCTTAGCTATTGTGAACAGAAATGTTATGAACATAGGTTTACAAGTATTTCTTCAAAACCCTGCTTTTAATTCTTTGAGGGTATATCCTTAGAAGTAGATTTGCTTGATCATATAGTAATTCAATGTTTAATTGTTTGAGGAAACACCATACAGCTGTGCCATTTTACATTCCCACCAACAGTGCCCAAGATTTCAAATTTATTAACATCCTCATGACACTTATTTTCTACTAGAGACCTAGTGCACGAAATTCGTGCATGGAAGGGGGGGTTGTCCCTCAGGCCAGCCTTCACCCTCTCCAATTTGGGATCCCTTGGGGGATGTCCAACTGCAGTCAGACATCCCTCTCACAATCCAGGACCACTGGCTCCTAACCACTCACCTGCCTGCCTGCTTAATGCCCCCTACTGTCCTCCCCTGCTGGCCTGGTTGCCCCCAGTGGCCCTCTCCTGCCATCCTGGTCACCCCCAACTACCCTCCCCTACCAGCCTGATTACCCCTAACCCCCTGCCAGCCTGATCTTGCCCATAACTTCCTCTACCTTGGCCCCCACCACCATGGCTTTGTCCAGAAGGAAGTCAGACATCTGGAAGATGGCCAATTTACCTGGTCTAATTAGCATATTACCTTTTATTAGTATAGATATTTTGAAAATAGCCATACTAATGGCTACCCTAATGGTACCTTACTTCATTGTGGGTTTGACTATACTTTCCTAATGATTACTTATGTTGAAAATATTTTCATATAGTTTTTGTCACTTATATGTCTTCTTTGGAGAAACATCTGTTCAAGTTCTTTGCCATTTTTTAAAAATCAGGTTGTTTGAAAAAATTTTTAAATTTATTTTTATTTTTTATTTTTTGCTGTTGAGATGTAGTTCTTTGTATATCCTGAATTTTAATCCTTTATCAGATATATGATTTGCAAATATTCCCTTCCATTCTTTTAGGATGCCTTTTTACTCTATTGATTATGTTGTTTGATGCATAGTATTTTTAAAAAAATTTTGATGTAGGTAATCTTAAATATTTTTACTTTAGTTGACTGTGGTTTTGATGTCATATCCAAGAAATAATTACCAAATCCAGCTTCCTATAACTTTCCCCCGTAGTGTTTTATAGTTTTAGCTCTTACATTTAAGTCTTTGATCTATTTTAAATTAATTTTCATACAGTATAAGGTAAGAGTTCAACTTTATTTTTAACATATACACATGAAGTTTTCCCAACACCATTAGTTGAAAAGAATGTCTTTTCCCTGGTGACTGGTCTTGGCCCTCTTGTAGAAAAGATGAGCATGTATACAGCCGAGGATTGATTTCTGGGCCCTCTACCTTATTCCATATGTCTGTCTTGATGCCAGTATGGCACTGTTTTGATTACTGTAGCCTTGCAATGTGTTTTGAAATCAAGTAGTGTAAACTATCCAACTTTTTTATTCTTATTCAAAATTGTTTGGGCTAGTTGGGATCTCAAGTTTCCATATGCGTTTTAGGATGGATTTTTATATTTCTGCCCAAAACACTGGTGGCAGTTTGATAAAGACTGCATTAAATCTGTATTGGATACTTTTTATAATCACCCCAACCTGGTTTCCCAAGGTGGGATGTGCATCTGGTTTCACTTTGTGATTGGTGGAAGTAGGTTAACTACCTTGCAATCTATCCTTTATCTCTTTTCTCTGTCAGCTTCAGGTTACTCCAGAAGTAGTTTTTATACTTCTTTATGTAGGGTCAGATAATGGCCATTGCTCCATTCAAATTTGTGTCCATTGAGTGGTCCCTTCGGAGCTCTTCTCACTTGTGTGGAGATGAGTGGAAAACGGCTTCCCTCCCTCACCATGGATCACTGAGGTGATGTACAGCATAATGGCAACTCTTTTCAAATGCATTTCCTTTTTGTACATTTTCACTAAAATAGCTTTGTACTCATAAGGAGAATCATGGTTTCATGGAAGTCAACTTGATTTTACACTCTCTTAGTAACTCCTGCGTAGGTGATAAAGCACTGACTGGCTATAAGGTGATCAGTACTTGTGAATTATTCTTGACCTTTGATGTCTCAGATAAAACTGAGCAGAATGGGTTTGTCTTTGTGACTTTGTTATAGTGTGTGTGAGGAGTATTAGTGCTACCACTTCCCTTGTGTCCTGCAATCAGTAAATAACAATCCCTCCCCCCGCCCCCCCCCCCCCCCCCGCCCCACACGCAGTTTTTAAAAATCTTCACCTGAGGATATGTTTTCATTGATTTTAGAGCAGCGGTTCTCAACCTGTGGGTCGCGACCCCTTAGGGGGTAGAACGACCCTTTCACAGGGGTCGCCTAAGACCATGGAAAACACATATATAATTACATATTGTTTTTGTGATTAATCACTATGATTTAATTATGTTGAATTTGTAACAATGAAAATACATCCTGCATATCAGATATTTACATTACGATTCATAACAGTAGCAAAATTACAGTTATGAAGTAGCAATGAAAATAATGTTGGGAGTCACCACAACATGAGGAACAATATTAAAGGGTCGCAGCTTTAGGAAGTTTGAGAACCATTGTTTTAGAGCAAAAGGAAGGGCAAAAGAGATATAGAGAAACATTAAAACATTGATTGGTTGCCTCTCATCTGTGAATCCAATCAGGGTTCAAACCCGAAACGTTGGTATGTGCCCTGACTGGAATTGAACCCACGGCCCTTTGGTGCATGAGACAATTCTCTAACCAACTTAGCTACACCATTCAGGGCCACACACATTTTTAAAAGCTTTTGGCAATAACACTGTATCAGACACTATTGGTTATATATCCCAATACATTCTTCTCTTCTACATTTTAACTACAGTCCTGTTTTACGAGTGAGGTGTATGTGTTATATACACTCCATTCTATGAATTAGAGGCTGATTTTATATGTAATGGTTGACTGGATTCAAGAATGGATATCAATTTAACATGAATTACATACAGAAACTCTACAATTCTACTCCTCTCATACCACTTTGTGTTCTTGTACTCAAAGTTGCTGCTTTTTGTATTGTGTATACATTTACATAAAGACAGGTACTGCATGATCTCCTTTATATATGGAATCAAAAATTATCAAACTTATAGAAGCAGAGAGTACAATGGCACTTCCCAGGAGCTGGAGGGAGGAGGAAATGGGGCAATGTCAAACAGTACAAAGTTTCCTTATTCAAGATAAATAAGTTCTGGAGATCTAATGTGCAGAAATGTGACTATATTTGAGAAAACCATATTATATACTGGAAATTTGCTAAAAGGGTAAATCTTAAGTGTTACCACCACACACACAGAAATAAAATGGGAACTATGTAAAGTGATAGTTATATTATTACTTGGTTGTAGTGATTATTCCACAGGGTATACATATATCAAAACATCAAGTTGTATATTTTAAATAGATACAATTTTTATTTGTCAATTGTATTTCAATAAAGCTGGGAAAATATCTATGCTAGGCAAGTCCCTTTTCCCCTCAATTATCTGTCGGACTGACTTCAAATGTTTTCTGGTCTACTTTCATCTACACATTCATTCTTATTTTAGCAAATAACTTTAGTATTTCCTTAAAGAAAGACAATACTCCAGCAATAGCCTGGCATCATACTGGGACATTTATCTGTGTTTGAGTCCTATTTTTCCCTTTCCTTTTATCAAAATAGATGATCCTAGTAGTGAGGTTCTATAGGTGTTTTTGGAAACAAACCAACTCAGATCTCTGAATACTCAGCATAGTGCATACAGTATAGTAACGAGCCTTTCATTTGTCCTAATTACCAGGTTGAGTAGAAAAAAGATGTAGATAGAATACACACACACACACACACACACACACACACACACACACACACATTATGGAGGCTCTGCCTTCATTACTTCATCTAAACCTAATTACTTAGGCAAGTACTCATTTCCTAATAACATCACATTAGGGGGAAGGGGCTCAACACATGAATTTTGGGGTATACAAACAGTTCATAATTTAGGTGTAAAATAAGGTATATGTATATTTAATGTATGTTTATATGTGTCTATATTTATAGGCAAATTTGCAAGAGAATGTGTGAAGGGTGATTGTGAATTGTTTAGTATGATTCTAATTATGAACAAATTTATTTACCATGGTTTAATTAAATAACACCCCCCTCCAAATATATGTTTTACATACACATTTAAATTTCAGCTTTACAGTATGCTTATGTATAGTTACAACATATTTACATTACATTGACTAGAAGTAATTATATAAAGTAAAAACTTCACTGTTAGTTTTTCAGCCTACAAATCATTATACATCATGATCAATGACCCAGCACATCACTTCTTTCTAAGTCTTTCAATGATTATTTAGTGTGTGTATCTCATCAGTTAATTCATAGATAGTTAAGTGTAGTCTGTTACCTCTTTGTCTCACAGTGATAAATTCATACAAAACTTTACAAAAAATAGATAATCAGAAGAAAGGGTTGGTCAACAATTATTAAAATGCAGCAAAGAAATAAAAAGTGATAATGCTAAAAGTGACAATCAAATAGGAGGTAAATGGACTTACAGAAGAAATAGCTGATCATGTGGATACTGACACTTCCACTTTGAAGAGACTCTACCTATGCAGCTGGGGGAATTTAGTGAAGGCAAACATCAACACAAAATAAGGAAAGTGCATATGTTGAGAAGGATGGAGATGACCCAAAGAAGTTACAGCCACACACACACACACACACACACACACACACACACACACACACACAAATTTACATCAAAAGAATTTTCAAAGATATTTCTTGACATTTTAAATGCAAAAGATCCAATGCTGCAAGCCCATTCAAACTTTGAAATACAAAGTTTGAGAGAGCATAGAAAAGATTCTTGTCAATATTTCAACTTATACAAGAAGTCAACCTATTCAAAGCACTCTTGATAAGTTGCTGTTTTGTTTTTGTTTTTTTCAAAATAAAATGAAGCATTTGAATTCTCAATGCTTCTAATGTTTCAAAGTACACACAATGTTCTAAAAATATATATTAGTTGTACTGGCTTTCTATTCCCTATACATTTTTGAGGGAGAATAAGAGAGCTTTTAATGTTTCAACCAAAAAATTTAAATGTCAGCCCTAGCCGGTTTGGCTCAGTTGATAAAGCGTTGGCCTGTGGACCAGTGAGTCTCTGGTTGACTCTGGTCAGGGGCATGTACCTAAGTTGCAGGCTCCTTCCCTGTCTGGAGGGCTCCTGCATGAGGCAACCAATCCATGTGTTTCTCTCACATCAATGTTTCTCTCTGTCTTTCCCTCTCTCTTCCACTCTCTCTAAAAATCAATGGAAAAATATCCTCTGGTGAGGATTTAAAAAAAAAAGCAATGAAAGAGCTTGTATACATGCATATAAGCCTAACCAATGGGCACAGACACCAGGGGGGTGAGGGCATGAGTGTGTGTGTGTGTGGGGAGGGGGGGTGGTGAGCAATGGGGCAATAAGGATACATATGTAATACCTTAATCAATAAAGAAAAAATAAAATTTAAAAAATTATAGGTAAAGCAAGGACCCATCATAGTTTCCCCCCTTTGATTATTAAAATAACATGACATGGTCATAGCTCACACATTTTTATTATCCTGCTTTACTGCTCAAAATAAGGACTCCCTGTATATGAAACAAACCTTCATTCAAGTACTATGGGCACATTTAAGAACACTGGGTTTGTCTCCCCAAATATCCCTAAGCAATCAACAGATAAACTTAGAACTCAGAAGTTAAGAACAGAAAATTTTATTTTTACAAACGTGGGGAGAAGGGCAGAGCCCATTGTAGTGCTAGAGAGTATGCACAGCGCACAAACCAATAACCTGTGTGCTGTAAAATTGTCTCAGGTTTGAGATATTAGGGAGACTGCATAACAACATCAGAAATGGAAAGTACGGGTCTCTCCATTCCCAGCTTTGAGAGGTTAGCAGGTGGGCGACTAGCAGGAGCCAATCAGAGACTGAATTCTCAGAGTCCTCCAGCCAATCCTGGGCGTGGAGCCTTAGCCACCAGGGCAAGGGGGCGGGTTGTTGTTTGCTTGATAGCAGTTACTGTCCCAGCCTCAGAGGCAATGGCAGTTGACAGGTGCTGCCCACAGGCACATCTAGCTCAAGTCCTGCTGTGGGCCTGAGTGGGGGATACTAGATTGATGTGCTATTTCCACTTCAGTTTTGCGACACCATCCTCCTAAAATACTGGTGTCTCAGTTCCCTGTAGTATTCACCACATATAATTAGCAATTTGCAGTTTTACCCCAGGATTATCCCAGCAGCTGTGACCGCAGATGAATTTATCCGGGAGCGCAAAGGAGATGGAGAGAACAGGGACTGAGGGTCTGGATGGGAAGGAAGCTGTGGAGCAGGAGGTCAAGAGGCCAGGTAAGGGAGAGACAGAGGTGGGCCTTGGAGACAGGAACTAAGCCTTGTCTTATCTTCCTATCATCCTTTCTTGATCCCAGTTTGCACCCAAAAGAAAATACAACTCCCACACTCCCAACATCACAGCATTTGGAAAAGACAGTATTTTTTTTTCTTTGAAAAGACAGACTTTTATTCAAATGTCCCAGGAGGATATTTGGTTATCTGTGCTGGAAAAGGGGCAGAAGGCTGAGTAACCTAGTTCTCAGAAATGGTACCAAAAAGTGGAGCCAATGCACTTTGAGGCTGTTGCTGCTGAAAATTCAGACCTTCACACCCTATCTCACCGTCCTAATATATTAATTATCTGGTTGTGAACAGAACATAGAGAAAATAGAGAAAAAGATGTTTGTTTGCTTGTTTTTCCATAGAAGATAAACAATGACATACATGTCTTTTCTCTAGGTCTAGAAACAAAGAAAATGCTAATCGTAGGAAGTATGATGTGTGGAGGCATCGCCATTCTTCTTTGGGCAATGTTAGGATTTCCTAGAAAATGTAAGTGAACAATTTTTGCTAAAAAATATTAATGATAATTTCCTTATACTACATTGAACAATTGAAACAGAAAGTGTTCTCCCCAAAAGAGCATCTAATTTATCTTCAAATTTAGTCACTTGCTTTGCCTTCTAGAATGATCATTCTTTCAATAAATATCTATTGAACTTCAGGCAAGTACTAGGTGGTGATGATAACCAAATGAAAAAATGGGATTTCTGGTCTCAAAGGAATCCATCTATGCCTAAAAAACAAACATATTAACAAACAGTAACAACACAAATAATTGCAAATAGAAGTATGCCCAATTTGAAGCAGAACAGAAGATTATAAATTTGCGTTTGGTGTTCAATTAAGGCTTTATGAAGGGAGAAGCATCTGTGCTGAATCTTAAGGTCCAATAGGCATTTATCAGAGCTCTTTAACTGAGAGAAAGAGCATGAGTGTTGCAGAATCACACAGGTGTAATTTTGATAGGGATAAAAAGAAGTGGGGTGGGGACTAGTAACTGTATTACATTTCCCTAGTGCATTAACTCTCTCACTCCCATAGATCTCCTTTCTCTCCAAACCTTTAAGTCCTCTTTCCCCATCTTTACTCTCAAATCTATTTCTTTGCTTCCAATTTTACTTCAGAACTTATAACAATTAGTAGAAAACTTTCATGATCACATCCACTTACTTACCTTAATTTCTATCTGTTCAGACACCTGGTACTATCGATGAAGTAGTCATGTTCCACACTAAATCCTATAGCCTGATCAGTAATAATACTTTAGTAATTCTCCTCTCTCTCTCTCCTACATCATCAAGTGTTTTGTTTTGGTTTGTTTATTTTTATGTTCAATGGAAACATCTCATCAGCAATACAATATGGTGGTATACAACCTACCTTTAAAAACATAGACTTCCATTAGCTGCCAATATATTTATTATCTACTCTACAGCAATCACCTTGAAAAAAATTCTGCTCGTTTTTTTTCTAACGTCTATCTTCCCATTTTTTGTTATATCTATTCGAATCAGGTTCCCACTTCCTCTTTTTCTACGCAATTTGTCTTTCAGTTTCATTAGTAACTTCCATATTGCTAAATACAGTGGTCAATTCTCAATTTTCTTCTTACTTGACCTATTTACAGGAATCAACACTCCCTCTTCTTGGTAATAATTTGTTCATATGGCTTCCAAGACACCATTCTCTCATGGCTTGCTTCTTATCTAGTTTATCCATCTTTCCATATTTCTTTTGCTCCCTTCTTTTCTCCCTGACCTCTTAATTTTGGTATGCCCCAAAGGTCAATCCCTGAAAAGGTCCCCTCTTTACCCTTGCATCTTTGGCCACCTGGACCAGACTTTCAACTTTAAATGTCACAAAGCACTGATCACCTCCAAATGCACATCTCCAATCTGGGTCTCTTCCCTGAGTTCAAAATTTTTAAATCTACCTACTTGACTGTCCAATACCTCAAACTTAACGCTGTCTAAACTGAAATGTTTATCTACCTCTTCCCTATAACCTCTTCTCTTTGAAATCTGCCTCATCTCAGGAAATAGCACCTCTATCTTCCAATTTTGAAATAAAAATCCTTATAGTCATGTTTTGACTCTTTTTTCCTCCTCTCAAACCCAAATATAATTAACAAATTTTCCTGGTCTTTCAAAATATAACCAGAATCTGAGTACTTTTCACCACCTCTACTATTACCACCCTGTTCCTAGTTAACATCTTTTCCCTACTAAATATTTTTCCCCTTTCCAACCTTCACCTTCTAGGGAAAAAGTTTCCAGTGAAAATATGTTAGCCAAAAACGTCATTTATATTTTAGAAGCCACATTTTAAAAAGTAAAAAGGGGGAAAAAAAGGAAAAAAGTTAAAAAATAAAAAGTAAAAAGGAAATTAATAAAAATTGTTTTGATTGTATTTTTATTTAACCCAGTATAGTCAATATAGTGTCATTATACCATGTAACAATATAAAATTATTAATAAGATTTTTACATTCATTTTGGTACTAAGTTTTTTACATTTAGTGTATATTTTATACTTATAGGACATCTAGATTTGAACTAGTCATATTTCAAGGTTCAACAGATACATCTGGCTAATGGCTACTATACTGGGCAGTAAAGTTTTAGAGTATATTTTTTAACAAAACTTTTAAAGAAATCAGACCTGTTTAAAGTAGTGCAATTTTTTTTTTATTCACTTGGAATAATGCCAAAAGCCTGTCAATGGCCTATAAGGTTCTATCAGATCCGGTTACCCAATTTCCTTTGTGATCTCATCTCTTACATCTTGCCTTTTCCCCAGTCATACAGGCATATTCACTCCAACCCTGTGTAAACAAGCCAAACACTTTGTATTTTATCTCTTGTCTTTGCTTGGGAAGATCTTCCCCTGTGCATGCGTATGCCTCACTAGCTCACTTACTTCAAACCTTCAGTACATAGCAGCTTCTCATTGAACCCTATCCTGACAACTGCATTAAAATTGCAACTCTTTCCACCAATAATCCCAATCTTCCTCACTCTAATATATTTTATGACTAACCAATAATTACCTACACATGTAAATCCTATAGAGCAAACATTATTTTTTGTGTTATGTACGCTGTTGTATTTCCAGAGCTACAAAGGTGCTTTGCACATAATAAAAGCTCAACTGGTAGTTGGTTGAATGAATGAATGAATGAATGAATGAGAAAGCTTGGCTTTCTGGTGACTCAAGTTCTGAACCAAATTCTTGACTTTTGTGCTAGCTGTTTTTTTGGACTTGATACTTTTAAACAGTTTTGGTAACCTGAATATTTAACTTAGCTTTTATACTAGTCTCACACTGCTAGTTTATTGCTCCATTTGAAGATCTTCCCATTCATAGGCTTGGCTATGAATCAGTAACTTATTTCTGCTGTGGGTAGGAGGTGTCCTTTTGGTAAACCTTGTTTTTCTCAAGGCTATACATTAACAAATAACTTCATTTATCTAATTATAGTGAGTTGGAGAGTAAAAAACTAGTAAAATTTCAACATTTTTCCCTCCAATGCCAACTGCTGGGGAAATGTAGTTCTTGAAATACATCTATTGTCAGTTAAGTTAGCAAAAGGGAGTCGGCCCTCTCAGGTTATGAATACTGAGAATGGGTTTATTTACATGTCCCACATGTCCCATAGTAGGCTAGAGAGAAGAAATAGATGAATAGAGAAAACGGCAATAGTATGAAGAAACCGGGAGGGAAAATGGCTTAAAATGTTTGAGTTTCTGGAAGTTTGTTTATTTGTTTATTATTACTACCTTAAATTAAGCGTAGATCTGAATTCTTCAATCATGATTTCTTTATACTTTGTTTTTTATCTTTAATTTTTTGGAGTTGATGTTTAAAGTTAAACCATTTAAATTGAATATGGAAAAATACATTTTTTTTTCAATGTTAAATAAATGATAACCATTTACCCTGAAGATAAAATTCTTTCTATTTCTTTTACTTCATTCATTTTTTTTTCTCTATCACTGTGTTAATTTTAGTTAAAAATCCAAGGATCTTTAAAGAAAAGACATGCAAATGGGATGCAATTACATGTCCACAAGGCTGGAATCGAATCCATAATAAATGCTTCTTTCGATCTGAACAAGAAAAATCTTGGAGAGACAGCCAGGCAAACTGTATGGCCTATTATGGAACTCTGATCATATTCAGCTCCCAGAATGAAGTGGTTAGATTTTTCCTTTGCAATATAATCTCATTTAATTTTTTGAGCTACTATATGACAAGTATACTTCATAGTTATGATACATCATTCAACAAAACAAATATATTTGCCTTTATGGAGTTTACACCCCAAGGGAAGAGACAGGGAATAAGAAATAGTTATAACAAATATGTAAATTATATTAGGATATAGAAGTTAGTAAATTTTATACAAAAATATATATTTTTAAGTTAAGTGGTTATTGTGAATGTTCCAAGTGGGTAGGCTGCAAGTAAGATGGTCTTCTCTCATTGAGATGATGACACTTGAACAAAAATATAAAGTATATGAGGGAGTTAGTCAAGGGAATCTGAGGGATAAACTTCCCTGGAAGAGGAAACAACTGGAGCATAAACATTATAATAGATATTTGCCTGGAATATTCAAGGAACAGAAAAGGGGCAGCCAGTTAGTGTGCCTAGAATGAGGGGGTGAGGAGAGGACATGGATTATTAAGGGCTTGTAGACTATTGTAAAGTAAAATAGGGAGATATTGCAGAATTATGAATAAAAATATGACATGATCTGACTTAAGTTTTAGAAGAATCATTGTCTTTGCTCTGATGGACTAGTGAATGGCAAAAATAAAAGCACAGTGTCATCTTACAAAGCTGTTGCAGAAACCCTAACAAGAGAATAATGGGCTCAAAGAAGGACCTTAGCATTGAAGATAGTGAGAATGAAAAAGTGCAGAGACATTCATTACAACAGTCTGTATCTTGTAAAAGGACTTTTTGACCTACTATCTGGGGACCTCTTCTTACTGGATTGGACTGAAAAAGCAAAATGCAAGTGAGCGCTGGATGTGGGCAAATGGTAATGCATTCGGCAATGGGTAAGTCTGAAAAACATGCGTTTGTTATTAAATGTATTAAGCGTGATAAGGATTCTAGCCCCATAGGTCCTTCACATCATGTCCCAAAAAGGGCCTCAACAAGGAGATGCCAGAGAGAACCTTCAGACAAACATCTGGCCTTTAGTGAGGGTTTGGCATCAGATGCCAATATTCCCTTCTACATGGTGACTTGAACTATAGCACATGTGAGCCATAATTACGGACTATATTATTTTCTATATTACTTACTAAACCAAAGTCTCAGTAGTTTGATCCTTGCCTCTTCCCACCTTGTTCATTTGTACTTTGCCTTTTGTTCATTTGCTGTTGCTGTAGACTCTCATTGACAGGGGAGTCTTTGAAAACACACTCAAGCTGACACTCCATCCCTTGGTGACCTGAAATGGAAGAGAATAAGTGAGAAATATGAAATATTTGTTCCTCTAGGCTTTTATTTAAAATTTTAGAACTTCTCTATGTTCCTTAGCCTGAGGAACTGATTGTACCTTTAGACTCCATTTTTGTTCTTGAAACACTAAAGAGTTTCTCCAACTTCAAGGAAGAGAAAGAAATAGGAAGGATGTTGAGTTTCTCATAGAGGGGACCACTAGCTACCTTTTACTAGCTATATAAAAAGAGTAGCAATATGGTTTATGGTATTTCCTAGATTGAAAAACAGCATAAATTTAGAGAAACTTCTGTTACCGTTGTGTTAATATACAATTTGGGGCAAAAATACACACACAATGATTTGAGGAAAATAATATAGTCAGTAA
The DNA here is from genome assembly GCF_014108235.1 of Myotis myotis. Classification (NCBI taxonomy): domain Eukaryota; kingdom Metazoa; phylum Chordata; class Mammalia; order Chiroptera; family Vespertilionidae; genus Myotis; species Myotis myotis. The sequence continues at coordinate 190,723,886 of NW_023416335.1, forward strand.
TTATGTTTTCAACTTTAAAAAAAAAAAACGTAAGAAAGAGTACGATAAACTTTCTGACTATGAAACCTAATGTGGTATTTTCTTGAGAGAAAATATTGGCTGCTTAACATACTATATATTATATGTAGTTCATTTTAAAAAAGAGGGAGAAGTAAAAGAGCTATATGTTGCTTAAAGTCAGTATATTAGTTTGCTTAGGCTATTGTAATATCAGACTAGATGCCTTAAACAGCAGTTCTGGAGATTAGAAGTCCCAGATCGAAGTATCAGTTGGGTTGATTTCTTCTAAAGCCTCCCTCCTTGGTTTGTAGATGGCCATCTTCTCCCTCTCTCTCTTCACATGGCCTTCCCTCTGCCAACACCTATCTGTATCTAATTTTCTTCTTCTTATAAAGACACCAGTAATATTGGATTAAGGTTTGCCCTAAAGACATCATTTTAACATAATCACCTTGGAAAACACTTTATGCTCTAATACAAATACATTCTGAGCTACTAGGGGTTAGGTCTATAACATAAATTTGGGGGGGGTCATAATTCAGTCCATCAGAGTTGGTGAGTTCTCAGTTGACACTAAGGAATGCATAGGCACAGAAATAGACATAAATTTTTAAAACAGGCAGGATAAAATTTTGAAGATACCCTAGAAACTAAGAAAGTGCACACCAAGTGTTACAAAGTTCCTCCAAAAAGGAAGTGCTGAAAGCATTTTAATTATGATATAACCGTAAATTCATGATTTACCATTCTATTTTTCTTTTGAATAATTCCCTATGTTTTTATATGACTTAAAATAGAATTCATAAACTCTTTCTAGATATTTTATTTATAATTATTCATGTTTATTATAGTAAAATACAAAATACTTATTTCACTATGGTGATGGTTGCAAAGAGTGGACAAGGAAATATATGTTTCAGCCTTAACATAGACCAATGTTTTAAATGTGTGAAGAGTGGTCATTGAAATATCAATTGCATTCTCCCTATATATAATCTTTAAATAGCTAAGTAAATGGATTTATTAATTCTTATCTGAAAGTATAAAGAGAAGAATTAATCAACAAAATGATTTACAAGGTTTGCTACATTATAAAACAGCATAAAGATCCAGGACTGTCTTTGTTATTAAGGCAGTAAACTTCCATAGTGTTCATTTCTTCCCCTAACAAAGGTGCTGAGTAAAGTTGGAAGACTAATAAGAGAAGAGAAGCAGCTCATTTTATTCCCTCTATTAGTTTTACATTGCACATTTTGAAACATGGTCACCAAAGTTTACATTATATATTTTAGGCTGTGCCTAGTTTTATTGGTTTGTTGTTGTTGTTGTTGTTGTTGTTGGATTTTGTGTGTGTGTGTGTGTGTTTTTAATGAGGTTAAGTAAATAATCTCTCTGTTTTGTTCCAGGCTCACTATCAAAGGAAGTGGAAACTGTGCCTTCATTTTTAAGAAGGGCATAAGTAGTGCCAATTGTGAAAATGCAAAAAAATATATATGCAGTAGAAAAGGTGTTTGTCCTTAGTTCCCCCATTCATGAATTAAAGCAATTAAAGAAAATCTAGCTTTTTATGTATTCTGAATTCACATACATTTTCCTTCCCATCAAACATATATTTTAAGTTTACTGATAAAAATTTAATTGATTTTTATCTTTATTTAAAAACATCTCTAATAAGCCAAGAAACTAACCTGAGATGTTAATCTTTCTAGAATGAGAACAGGGATTTCTGTCTGCTTTGTTCATGAATCTCTCTCACATACCCAGAACAGTACTCAGCACATGCTAGACACTGTATAGATGTAAAAGAACCAAGAGATAAATGTATGCAATATGTTTTCACAACTTATACTGGACCGCATATGTTGGTGCAGCTAATCTTATGAGTATAGAGATGGTCTTGGTCATAACTGGTAAATGAGCATGCTTCAGTGAAACAGATTGTAGAGTAGAGAGGAGGGAGGGAAAGATACCTCTACTTATCCAAAGTTCAATTAAATTGCCTAAGAGATTAAAAAAAAAGATGAAATGTGAGGTGAACTTTGATGTTCCACTTAGCATTGAATGAATATGTAACTCATTTAGGATTTGGAAAGGAGGTCCATGGGAGAAATATTCAGAAATTAATTAGGATTTTTTACTTTGTATCACCATCAGAGACTCTATTGTCAATTGATGCCAATGACTGGCTGGGAAATATGCCTCATTCTGAAGGGTAGAATTGGGAAGCCCATGTTTATGTACATTTATATCATACTCTTCAAAATAAATGTTTTTAGTAGTAAAGCTGACTTTTCCATGACTTGTTCTTCTTGCTCTGATCACTGATAGGAAAAAGAATATACTTTGTTGGGCCTTGCAAAATATCAACATGACAAGAGCTCTTTCCAAAAAAATTCTCTTTACAATTCTTTCTCCCATATTTCTGAAGAAGGAATATTACTGTGAATAAAGAGCTGCATTTTATAATAAGTGGGTCAGTTTATTAAGAGGATAAACAATCCTAGTTGTGTGTGTATTTTATAAGATAAATGTAATATACATGAAACAAAAACTTAAAAGAAGAGGAAGAAAAACACAATTATATCTTGTCACTTTAATTCCCCTTTCTCAGAAATTGATAGAATAATAGTAATTTATAAAATAAGAATATTGAACAACACTATCAAACAAATTTAACTAATATTTATAGAACACTTCACCTAACAGTAGCAGAGTTATTTTTTTTCAAGTTTATACAAAAACAGGTAAGACAAAATATATCTGGATAATAAAAGACTAAGTGAACTTCAATTTTTTAAAAGTACTTCTCTGACCACAACAGAATGAAATAAGAACCAAGCACATGGTATCTGGAAAATTGGTATATGTCAAGAATGTAAAAACCTTCAAATGAACCCACAAGGGGGAAAAAAAAAGAAATCATAAGGAATGTTAGTGCATTTTGAATTGAATAAAAATGAAAACAATATGCTGTATTGTGAGTTGTAGTGAAAGCAAAGCACAGGAGGGAACAGAAAGCAATGAACTGCTATGTAAGAAAAAAAGCCACAAATTAATATAGGCATTTACATTTAAAAAGTGAAAGAAATAAGAGAAAAATGCACCTAATTAAAAAAGAAGAGTAAAAAAAATGTAAAAATAATCAATGAAAGAGAAGAGAGAAAAACAAAAGGAAATAGTATGTAAATATTACCAGGTGCTTTGGAAAGATTAATAAAATGGATGAACCTCTAGACAGATTGATCAGCAAACTAGGAATAGAATGCAACTTTCCCAGCTAATAAACAGTATGTACAAAATACTACAGCTAACATATTTTATAGCAGAAAACATTTGCTTCATAAGATTGGGAATATTACAAGAATAAACAACCTCTTTCCTCTATTAAACCTCATGGCAGATGCTGGCCAGTGCAATAATGCAAGAAAGAGCAACAAAAGAAATACTAATTAGAAGAGAAATAAAAAGACATTTACCCTCATATGATGTAAACATCTATAGAAAAAATCTGAAGCAATTTACAAAATCTATAATAATAAAAGGCTAATATGCTAATTAGACCAATGTTCTTTCAGACATTCTTCCTTTTGGACAAAGCCACAAGTGGGCAGGGGCTGTGGCAGAGGTGGCAGAGATGGCAGAGGCCCCTGGCTGCCGCAGCGGTGTTCAGGGGCTGGGGCCAAGGCCCTTGCACGAATTTTGTGCACTGGGCCTTTAGTAGATAATAAAATTGCTGAATGAATAGTTTGACAAAGTTTCACGATGCATGATCAATATACAAATATCAATTGCGTTTCTATTTTATAACAACAGATTAATGGAAGTTAAATACAGAATCAATTTCCAGATATAAAAACATGAAATACTGAGGGAAATAACACTAGAAACTATAAAATATTGCTGAGTAAATATTAAAGGTCTAAATAAGTGAAGGAAAAACAATGCTCATAGATGAAGACTGTCATTTAAATGTCAATTTTCCCCAAATTTATCTATAGATTTGATGCAAACTGAAAAAAAAAATCCTGGTGTTATTTTTTTGTCTAATAGACAAGCAGATTTTAAAATTTGTAAGAATAGGAAAAGGACTTTTAATAATAAAAACATTTTATTAATAAAGGATGGTAGAGTTCTAGGACCTATAGTACCTGATTTCAAGATTTAACACAAAGCTACAACAATCAAGGTCATGTGGCATTGGCATAAGTACAAAAAATGTATCAATAAAACCAAATAGAATCAAGAAATAGACTCAAACATAATGGGATTTTCAACAAAATTGACAGGCTACAAAATATAGTCTTGTAGCAAATGGTCCTAGAACAATTGGATATCCATATGTTAGAATTTTAACTCTAATATTTACCTCAGACCACAGACAAAACTTTTCTAAGTGAATGAAACACTTAAATATAAGAGCTAAAACTACAAAATACCTAGAAAAGAACAGACGGAAAGCTTTGATAAGTTAAGTTAGGCTAAAATTTCATATAAAAAGCACATAATTCATAAAATGTGGAAAAGTGATAAATTTGACTTTATTAAAATAAAATACTTTTATCATTCTAAATAAACTTTTATCATTTTAAGAAAAATGAAAAGTTAATTCACAGGCTGGGACACAGCATTTGAAAAACATATATAGGATGAGGTATTTGTATCTAAATACATAAAGAACTCTTAACAACTCAGTAAGAGATAACCCAATTAAAAAGTGATAGAGTATTAAACATGTCATCAAAGAAGATACCTAAATGACAAATAAGGACATAAAAGATGCAAAACACAATTAGTTATTAGAGGAATGTAAACTAACACCATATGAGAGAGCAACATACCTTCATTAGAATAGCTAAAATTAAAAAGGGCTTAACAAAAGTGTTGTTGAGTTGTGGAGCATATGAAACTTCCATACATTGCTGGTGGGAACTGAAAATTTTCCCATTTTGAAAACCATTTTGGCAGTTTTTATCTACATATATCAGAGACCAGATGGCAGAACAACCAGAATGACCAGAATGACTGGTGGCTATGATATGCACTGTGGCAGCCAACCAGCCTGATCCGGGCCCCAATCGGCCCCCCACCCCGCCCCCAGCCGGCCCAGCCCCTGATAGACCCCCAACACCCCAATCAGGGCGGGTCAACCGGACACCACCCATGCACAAATTCTTGCACCAAGCCTCTAGTTTTATTATAAAGCTAAATATATACTTACTTTATGATGCCACCATCCCACTTCTGGGAATTTATCCAAAGAAATCAAACATATGTTCATGAAAAGACTTGTTATGAAATGTGCAAAGCAGATTCCTAATAGTCAAGCACAGAAAAATAAAAGTATATCATGTGATGATTGGTAGGTAATATATGATGAAAACACAGAATGAGAATACTACTCAGAAAGAAAAAAGAATGAACTACTTATATGCATAACTTTGAAAAATATTAAAAGCATTATTAAAAGTGAAATAAGCCAGACGCAAACACAATATACTATATTATTCCATTTATATGAAATTCTAGGAAAGACAAAACTACATGATGTAATATAAATGAATGCTTGCTAAGGGCCAAGTATGATATGTTATTCATACAGAACAGCTTGCAGCTCTTAGTTATGTTATATGAGAAAACTTTAGGATGTATTGTTAAAAGACAAGAAGTTACATAATAATGTGCATTATATGTTAACATTTGTATAATAAAAAATATATATACCCATATCTGAATATATATATATATATATATATATATATATATATATACACACACTAAAGGCCCAGTGCATGAAAATTCATGCACTGGAGGGGGAGTCCCTCAGCCCGGCCTGCACCCTCTCACAGGGAGCCCTCAGGGGCAGGAGGTGACCCGGTGATCAGGGGAAGGTGATGCCCCATCACACCTCTGTTGTTGCCACTGCCAGCAAGCCCTGGTTATCTGAGCCTCGGGCAGCCCTGGGCGGCTGGGGAAGCTGAGGGGACTAAGTGCCACCATCTTGTGGCTGTGGGTGCCACCATCTTTAAGAACGGGAAGTCAATTAGCATATTCCCTCCTTATTGGCTGTGGGCACTGCCATCTTTTGTGACAGTGTGAGGGTCAATTAGCATATCCTCTTTATGAGATAGGATATGCCCAAATACATTTGAATATATATATATTTGCCTCTAACATTTACAGAGCCTGAGGCCAGAAAGCAAATTGAAGCTCTCTCCTATATTTAAATATTCACTTTTATAGTTCAAGCCAACATAATTTTATATTCTATCCTACTTGGATAAATATAACTTCATAACCATGAAATTTAAAAATATATAAAAAAGAGCATAAGAGTGATAGAGGAGATAAATACCACATGATCTCACTCATTTGTGGAATATAGAGAACAACATAGACTGATGAACAAAACAGACCCAGAGACAGAGAAGTATCGATTAGACCGTCAAACCTCAGAGGGATGGTAGGGGAGGGTGGGGGTAAGAGGGAGAGATCAACCTAAGGACTTGTATGTATGCATATAAGCCAAACCCATGGACATGGACAACAGGGGGATGGGAGCATGAGTGTGGGCGGGGGGGGGGGGAGGGAGGTTAATAGGGGGATGAGGACACATTTGTAATACCTTAACCAATAAAGAAATTTTAAAAAAAGGAGTGATAGAGGAGAATGTGTTATTTTGTTTTCTTTGTATAAAACAGGAAATCAAGATATGTGTCCTGTATAGAACAAGAATTAGATTTTAAGTATTCTGTTTAATTAAAGAAGTAACCACTGGAAATATATATATTATATGGAATTGGATAAGGAGAAGTAGGGCTGGTGTTTCCACTCACCCTCAGTTATCAATAAAGTATTTAACATATAACATATAAAAAAAATAAGCATATTGTTACTTTATTAACCACCAGAGAAACTGAAAAGAATAATAGGACTTCAGTCTTCATTTTATTTTTATTTATTTTATTTTAAACACATTTTATTTAATTGACAATTTTTTTGAAACAAAATCTTCAAAAGCAAAAAGCGAAACAAGTTGCCAGTCTTTTAGCTATCCTATCAGTTAATGCACTATTTCTTTTGGTACATTCTGTGTTGTAAAATGTCGGTATACTTCTATTCCAATATGAGCCCAATCCAGATAGCAATGTGTCAGATTATTTATTAACCAATAACAAAGCACAGAGCAAAGTACCCACAGTCAGCCAAAAGAGCCATAAATATGTTGACATATTTAAATTGAACAGATCAGGCAGGGTAAAAGCAAAGTTACATGTGTGGATTATAGAAAAATAATGTATGTATAAAGAAACTTCGATATATGTATAACATCAATGCTAATTGAGAAGATAAAATGTAGAAAATAGCCTGAACATCTTTGTTTCTGGTCATTCCATGACTATTCTTCCCAGGAGATAAAGTGGGGAGTCACCGGTTTGATGTTACCCCAGAAATTGAAGTGAACCAAATAATCCATATTTTTGAAGTATAACCAAGAAATTCATAGCATTCTGCAAAGCCACCAGGACCTAGGAATACAATATAAGTATTTTGTGGTAATGTTCACTATTCCCACATATAATTTTACAGAAATGAATAGAGGGATGGCTCTGTACAGAAAGCAAGAGATATGCACAGATTTGGGCCTATTTATATATATTCATATCCAGAGAGAAATGCTGACTCTCATTCACTATGAAAGTGTATCAGTGATATAACTAATTCATGAGTTAAATATGTAAATTTTAGAAACACCAATCAGAAAGGATATATGCACCCCTATGTTCATTGCTGCAAAATTTACAATAGCTAAGATTTGGAAACAGCCTAAGTACTCATCAGTAGATGAGTGGATTAAAAACCTGTGGTACATATACACAATGGAATACTATGCTACTGTATAAAGAAGGAATTCTTACCATTTGCAACAGCATGGATGGACCTGGAGACCATTATGCTAAACGAAATAAGCCAGTGGAAGAAAGATAAATATCACATGATCTCACTCATTTGTGGGATATGATGAACAACATAAACTGATGAACAAAAATAGATCCAGAGACATAGAAGCATCTAATAGATCATCAAACCTCAGGGGGAGGGGGAGGAGGAGGAGGAGTAAGAGATCAACCAAAGGACTTGTATGCATGCATATAAGCATAACCAATGGGCACAGACAGTAGGGGGGCGAAGGCATGTGCTAAGGGGCGAGAGAGGTCAATGGAGGAAAAAGGAGACATATGTAATACTTTCTACAATAAAGAACTTAAATTTTAAAAAACTTGTACATTTTAAAAAACAATATAGTTTCATGCACAAAATGATCTGCAAGGCATATAGTTCTATTTTAACTCACATGCTGTAATTCATAAGCAGATTTTAAAGTGATAAAAATGTCCCTAATTCTATGTGTAGATAGAATAGATAGATGATGACAGATTAGATAGATAGATAGATAGATAGATAGATAGATAGATAGATAGATAATTTCACATAAATGCCAGGCATCATCATTTTAGGCATTCTCCATGCACTATCTCATTTGATCATTGTAATATTTATACAAGGGAAGGACAGTCTTGCTCTGAATTTTACAGAAAAGAAAACTGAGTAACAGAATTTAGGCAACTTTCTAAAGGTCTCACAAGTAATAAATGCTGAACCTTCACAGACTGAATATGGTGTGTGTATAATTATTATGATTGTGTATAGGTTGTCTATAAAAATGAGAAATAATTCCAAGAAATAGCATGGAGTCCTATAATAATATGAATCCTACTCTCCCTGTGTAGCACTCAGAATGCCACTTAGCATGTTTTTCTTGTCTGAGGATAAAAAGATTTTGCTGATTTCATGATACTGTTTTTATGAATGAGTCTATTGTTTTCCCTTCCTGAAACTAACAAATCTACTTTTATCTCTGGTCAAAACAAGTATGAGTTTGAATCTATTTTGTTTTTCCATTAACATTCAGTTAGTAATCTACTTGTATTGTACTGCCAACATTTCAGAACTAGTAACAACAGGCTAGAACCCTAATTAAATTTCACTGGGTGAGTGAAAAACAAACAAAAAAACCCACAGGACAGCTTAAGAATGCTGACAATGTACTTATAGAGGAAAACTACTAAAGTAAGTGAGGTGGGGGCAGCATTTCTGTAAAGTAATAAGAGATTTAGGAGAACATGTAGAGTATTATACCTGCCAGAGAGGGCACAAGCTGGTGGATGAAGACCGTTGGAGTGAATTTCATGGTATGTGTATTACATCCCAATATAAATGTTTTCTAAAAGTTCCTTTACAGATAAGAAGTTGGTGACCACAGATCTGTCCCATTCTATAACCAAGATTGCTTTCCCTGTCTCAACCTGCAGAGCCGAAGGATGGGAAGAAACAGCTCACATCTGGCTAACGTGAATAAAGGTATGCCTACGTGATTGAGCACATGCCCTCTCTTGCAGATGTCATGTTTTGTTTGTTTTTTGCTATTTTCTGGAGCATAATGTATAGTACAAGCTTTAGCTATTACTTGAAAGTTTCGTAGATTTACTCTATTTTATAAGACCAGTGCTCTAACCCCTGAGCTATGGAGCCTTAGCCGTAGATTTACTCTATTTTAATTACTGTTACTGGAGGCTGTGGTTCGTCAGTGGTGTTTCAGGAAAAGAATTCTAGGGACACTCACAAAGGAGTTTAGTGATAGTGGCAAGATTTATTAGAGCAAAAGGTGACCACTCAGAGTGACAGTACACACTCGGAGAAGCAGAGAGCAGGCAGGTTATAGGGTAGTGGCTACCTCAAGGTCCCGGCTAAGCTTCCATATGCCTTATATTTCCTTCTTTGGGGCAGGGCGGGGCGAAGCGGGGTGGGAAGAATAGGCTTTCTTTCAAACGATCCAACTCTTTCCTAGACTTGCCCAGGCTAGTGCGCTCTCCATAGTATGATCACCATTTTGGCTCCTTCTGCGGCCTCATTGGCTTCTTCCTCCCAGTGAAAGAGCTGGCTCTTCCTTCCTTGCTGCTTTGTCTTCCTGCGTCCATGCCACCCAGCTCACACCTCATTGGGCTGCAACGCTGTTTTCCTGCCTGCAGGATGCAGGGTTTTCCCTCAGGTGAGTGGTAAACTGTTTCCTGGTTTAAGCTTAGTTTGCTTTCTTCTCTTTTGTTTGTAACTGTCTACGGCTACGCTGACATTACTATTTCAGTATCTGTAATATGTATGTCAGTTATTTCTTTTTTTCACATCAGATATTTGGCATTTTGCATTTTGAAAAATCTTATCATCTTTTATATTTTAGTTTATAAATGTTTTAGTGTTTTAATGTACTCGTACGGCCATAACACATTCAACTTCTTCCCCTTATTGCTTACAGTATAAAAAAAAAAAAATGTATCCTATACTTAAGTTCTTCTGTCATGTGACCTTATAACTGTCCTCTCTTTCCAATGCTTGATGTTTATAAATTTGTACATATGTTATAGACATTTGTCTGATCATAGTCCTATGGATGACCCTTATACTTTCTTGATTACGATCCCCATTCACACTATTTCCGGCTTTGGAAATAACCTTGCCTTTCCTCCCGCCTTCCAAATCTAAGTGATCTCCTCACCCCTCATCCCATCTGAACTGCTCTAGCAATCATTGCCACTTACCTTCTTTGCACTCTGTAAGGCCATTTTATCTTTTACTACTTTAAGAATTAGATACTTTTTGTGTTAAGTTTGTGAAGCCCAAATTTATTTCTATTTAAAAATGCTCGAGAGACTTTTAAAAGGCCCAAAGGCATTCAGGTTTAATTTAAGATCATCCTGAGGTGGTGTCCATCGGTTCCTTCCTTACTGAGGCATCAATTTGATTCTTATTAATGAAATACCTCGATAATTCTAGTTGGATCATGGTGATTTTCTGTGACTCCCAGTATCTTTCATAAATGGCCATCTGTTTACAAACAATGAAAAATGTAATACCAGAAATAATCATGAAACATCCATAGATTCTACTTGAATATCTTCTCTGCATTATTTTTTGCCACCAAGCCCAATGATTATCAATTTGAGTAGCAGAGATCATGATGAGTGTCACCTGCAAAGACTGGTTTTAAATGAAGCTCTTTCAGAATAGAAACCCTTCAAGAAAAAACAACAAGAGATACATACTTTTAATGAGAACTTCTGGACTGAATATTATGGAAGAACTAGAGGCCCAGTGCATGACAACCGTGCACTGGGGGGTGAGGGTGGGGGGTCCCTCAACCTGGCCTGTGCCCTCTCACAGTCTGGGACCCCTTGGAGGATGTCCGACTGCCGGCTTAGGCCCACTTGGACATCCCCTGAGGGGTCCTTAGTGCTGCCTCAGAGACAGGAGAAACTCCCACTACTGCCGCTGCTTGCCAGCCATGAGCCCACCTTCTGGCTGAGTGGTGCTCCCCCCATGGGAGCACACTGACCACCAGGGAACAGCTCCTGCGTTGAATGTCTAGTGGTCAGTGCATATCATAGCAACTGGTCGTTCTGCCGTTTAGTCAATTTGCATATTAGTGTTTTATTATATAGGATAAATGAATAATAAATATCCAGTATGGGTTTCTCTGGAAATTTTATTATAAATGTTAATTTAATTTTATTTTTTTGCAGTTCTCAAGTGGATTTTTGCATTCATAGCTGTTATTGCTGCTGTTGCTTTTATTGATTTGGTCATTAGAGGTGAGTTGCTTAATTCATAAACTTTATATGGCTATTTATGCTCAGCCGGCTCAAGCTTTTATATATTTCACTAGAGGCCCGGTGCATGAAATTCGTGCACTGGGGATGGGTGGGGGGTCCCTTAGCCCAGCAAGTGCTCTCTCGCAGTCCAGGACCCCTCCCTCCTTACTGCCCACCTGCTTGCTGCTTCCTACCGCTCGGCTTGCTGCTCCTTAGCGCTGCCGCGAAGGCCTTGGGTCTGCTGGGTGCCGGGCCTGCAGGTTTGTGTCTCTGATACCCCCAGCAGCCCCAGCACCTTGATGGCGGGGCTTGGGGCTGCTGGATGCTGGGGCTGCGGATCTGTGTCTTTGATCAAGGCCCCAGCAGCCCCAGCACTGCCTAAATAACTTAAGGGAAACTTTATTTAGTCTTCTTTTAAAAGCAATCTAGTTTAAAAATGAGTTGCAGTTAAGAGAGAACAAAGAACATGGTACCTAAGAGTGAGATAGACAGACAGAGGAGAGGCTGGGCACTGGTCAGGGGCTTACATGCCAACTGTTCTCCACCTGGGAAATGATGTAAAATTGGTTTCTTTAGTTTTCTGCTTAATGGTCTTCTCCAGTGAGTGGAGTGGCATCTGCTTGCTTCTCCCTGGGGCCTGGCTTGGTGGTCGCCTTGGGGTCTGGCTGCGCTCCAGCGGGATCCGCACGGGCCTGCCTGCTCCGCCAGGCCCTGTCCACACGTTGCTTCCTCTGAGTCTTCCTTGGGCACAGCCCCGGTCCATCACCTCCTTTTGTGTCTCCCACCGCCAGGGCTGATAAAGAGGCCCACACAGTTCAGGTCTGCAAGGAGCTGGTCCTCTGCTTTCAGAACCTTCGGGATCTCCTCTTGCAATTGTTCCCTTCCATGACCTTCCTTCCCTACCTCCAGAATCTTCCTGGAGCACCGCATGCCTGCCCTCCAGCAGCAGGTTGTCTTTGTGTGGCTTTCAGGGCAGCCTTCAGGGCCTGGTGGCCGCACTGCGGCCCTTCCACATTGGGCGCCGGGCCTAAGGCCCGGCCGGGAAGGTGGGCGGCTCCCCAGCAAGTCCCGCTGCACCAGGCACAGGTGCGCCCGCCCCGGACCGCGTCCTCCAGGCATGGTGGCTCCACACTGTGCTCAGGGCCTGGGAGTTAAGCAGCAGGGTGGTCCTGATGCGCCGGTGGCTCTGGCAGCCAAGCAGAGTTCCAACAGGCTGCGGCTGGGGGCTGGGGGCGCACCCTGGGTGGCGGCCCCTGCCAGCAGCTGCAGGAGGCTGGCCTCAGATTTGGACTTGAGCAGATGGGGCAGGCGGGGCAGCAGCTGGACAGGGGGGTGGCAGTGGTGGCAGGGAGAGGGCGGGGGTGAAGGGGCCTGTGGTAAATCTAGGGGCCGGGGCACTGGCTCCACCACAGGGGCTGGGGTCGCAAAGTCTTGCAAGGAGGTGGGGGAGAGGGTGCCGTAGGCGGAGTCCATGGAGCAGGAGCTGCCCTCCCCGGGGCCGAGGGCCAGCAGCTCGCTGGTCAGTGTGACAGATGAGGCGGTGGTACTGAGGGACATCTCGTCTGACTGGGAGCTGAAGGGGCCGCCCTCGAACTCGGTAGAGGAGAGCGTCTCCCCGGGATCCAACATTACCACGGCCAGGGTCTCCGTGGAGCCGACCAAGGCGCAGTGCTGGGAGTCCAGGCTGTTGCTGCTTTTGTGCAGGATGGTGGGGGATCTGGCGGCGGAAGTGCTACTCTCCCCACCCTCCTCTTCCTCCTCCTCCTCCAGGCTCTGCAGGTGCTGCTGGCTGCCCGCGTGCTCCTACGCATGCAGCTGCTGCAACTGGTTCTGGGCATTGTAAATGGAGTCCACCCAGCCCTGGCACAGAGCCTGCCCGCTGGCCTGGAACGTGTAGGCCCCCACGCGCTGTGGAGCTCATTCAGGTAGATGAGGAGGAAGGAGGCAGGGTCCCGTAGCTCCCGGCACATGATCTTGTCCACCAGCAGTGGTGGCCTGATGACCCTGGTCCCCTCAGCCTTCTTCACTGCCTTGGTCACTAAGAGCAGGTCCGTGAAGAGGAAGCAGTACACATCCATCTTACTGTCCTTTCCCTCCTTCATCCTCAGGCTGCCCTCCAACAGCAGCTGACGCGTCTCCTCCGGGGAGGCACCTGGGATGGGCGCGGTCAGGTCCAGGTGCAGAAATTCTTTCAGGAGCTTGTCCACCTCGTCGTTGCTACCCTCCACCACCTCGTAGGCGTCCATGCTGCTCACCACGGCGGCCAGCTGCTGCCGCTCCTGTCGCTGCCGCATGCACGCGTTCACGTGGTGGATGAAGTGCTCCACGGAGCTGATCATGGTGATGACGGCCTCCTTGGCACGTGGCTCGTCCCTCTTCCTCAGCACCGACTTGAGCAGCAGCGGGTACTTGGTGAGCCGCTGGTGGGGCTTGGCGAGCATGTCGCTCAGCTTCAGCCGCTGGCACTGCCGGTGCTTCTCGGCCCACGTCAGGTAGGCCCGGAAGAGTTCATTGTCGCAGCAGGCTGCACGTGTACTCCATGCAGCCCTCCTCCTCCATGCAGTACCGGATGTAGGGCTTGAAGAGGGAGCCGAACATCTTGAAGCCATTGAGGAGGTCCCGGGCTGCAGCAGCCCCCTGCGTGCGCAGCGCCTTCTCCACCATCGGCGCCATCACGCTGCCCCACAGCCCCCGGTGCAGACGCACGATCTTGGGGATGTTGCTGAACAGGAGCGGGTCTTGGAGGGGTCGGGACTCCTCCCCAGGGCGACCCTTCACCCGGGAGTCCCCGCCACTTCATTCACCCCCTCGGCCAGCGGGGAGCGCCCTCGGTGGGTCCGCTGCTCTGGGGGGGGGCAGGGAGGGGGTGGGGAGGAGACCGGAGGGCGAGGCCCTAAAGCAGGAGGAAGCCTTGGAAGGCAGGCAAGGAGCCCAGGACTCAAGGCCCCCCGCCGCCACCCCGCGTCCCGCTGGGGCCTGCACCCAGGAGGCCACAGGCTGGGCTTGGAGGTGAGTCCTCCATGAACAGTCCCAGCAGCCTGCCTGGTGTGGGTGGGGGTTTCGGGTCACCTTGAGGGAGGCTCCGGCTTTTCTCTGCCCCTCTCCTGATGGAGCAGCGGGACTCCAGCACTGAGGTCAGAGGAGCCGCCTTCCAGCCCCCAGGCCGCTTCTCGGAGTCTTAAGTTTCGCCATTGGCCTCTGCCTAGGACAGGACCTCTGCACCCCCAGGGGGCATAAACACACAGGGCCATCAGGCTCCGCTGATCCCGGGCCGGGATGTCTCTCAGTCCGCTGATCCCGGGGGGGATGCCTCTCAGCTCCGCTGATCCCGGGGCGGGATGCCCTGAAGCCCCCCGGCTCTGCCGATCCCCAGGCAGTGAGGCCCCTCTGCTCTGCGGCTTTGGGGCTGTTTGGCTTCACTCCACCGCTTGGAGCCTGCGTATGCAAATTAACCTCCATCTTTTAGCTTCTGTAATTGAAACATTGTATCTTTTGGAGCTGTTGCTTCAGGAGCTCAGAGCTGGGCAGCCGCAGCCGGGAACCTTGGCTTCCTCCATCGCTGGGGCCAACAAGCCTCCTGTTTGTTTAAGCTGCATGGCTGCCCGCTGCCATCTTGGTTGGCAGTTAATTTGCATATCTCGCGGATTGGCCAATGGGAAGGGTAGCAAAGTTATGGTTAATTACCATGTTTCTCTATTATTAGATAGGATATTTCAAGCTTAATTCAGAATCTCTTAGTTTGGGAGTAATAAATTGGTTTGTAGACATTTGTCCTCAGGTTCCTACCAATTCAGCAAGTTTTACAGTCATCTTCTCAACTGTATTGTAGTTCTTGATCTTGGAGTAAAATAATCATAAATTCTCAGATGACTGTCAGATAGGCACAGCAATAACTATTTTTTAATTAATATGTTGTTATTGATTTTAGAGAAAAAGGAAGGGAGAGGAAAAGGGAGAGATAGAAACATTAATGAGAAAAAAACATTAATCAGCTGCCTCCTGCACACCCCCTACTGCGGATTAAGCCCACATCCCAGGCATGTGCCCTGACCAGGAATTAAACTGGTGACCTGTTGGTGCATGGGATGCTTAACCAACTGAGTCACACTGGGCAGGCAATAACTTTTTTTTTGAATTGAGAGTACTTTGTGTGAGTTAAAGAACTAAGGTTAAATACATTTTAACATATTTAATTCTGACAAGACTATCAAATAGGTATAATTATGAAATCCATTTATATACAAAGAAATAGAGGCCAAAGTGAATAAATATCCTCTTAGAAATAAATTCCAGGGCCAAAATTGTGATTCTGGTACAATTCCTAATATTGTGACCACCATGCAACACTCCTCCATAATTACAATATATCTTTACTCTAATTTATTTTGGATCAAGAGTAAGTAATATTACTAATAGTTCTATGAATTATTTGTTTATTTTTATCCTATTATGTTGAAAGGAAAACTACAAAATAACCACATAAGTAATGTTGCAAAATTTTCTCTGTTTGAGTAGATTTTTAAAAAGGAAGACATTCATTTTCTTCTGGGTATTATGGGTCTATTTTGTGAAAAGAATACAAGGTAGATTTTTATTCCTGAGATAGGACCTAGTCATTTTCAGTACTTGATTGTCTCTATGCATGTTTTGCTTAATTTAGCACTTAAAGTACAATAGTTTATACTCTTGGTTCTTGTTTCCTTTGTCATTTCCAAGAGTACTGAACATGCTTCTTGCTCACAGTCTCCTCTGTTACTATAGAGTCCTAGGAGTTCATTGTCATCGATTTAAACATCTGCAATTCAAATATTTGGAGAAAAGGGTTTCTATGGAGATGTCTTTATATCATTGATTATTTGATTAATTTAATTTTTAAAAGTGTTGAAACACAATATATATTTTAATTAAATCTTTACTGTTGAAAGTATTACATATGTCCCCTTTGTCCCCCATTGACCCCTATTAGTCTGCCCCCACCCCTGTAGATGGCCTTAAAAAAAATTCTTTATTGTTGAAAGTATTACATATGACTCCTTTTCCCCTCATTGACCCTTCCCCAGCCACTCCCACCCTTCAGCACATGCCCCCCCCCCAACCCCATGTCCATGTCTACTGGTTATGCTTATATGCATGCATGTAAGTCCTTTGGTTGATCTCTACCCCCTTCTCTTACCCTCCTCTGCCTTCCCTCTGAGGTTTGACAGTCTGTTTGATGCTTCTGTCTCTGGGTCTGTTTTTGTTCATCAGTTTATGTTGTTCATTATATTCCACAAATGAGTGAGATCAGGTGATATTTATCTTTCTCTGACTGGCTTATTTTGCTAGGCATAATGCTCTCCAGGTCCATCCATGCTGTTGCAAATGGTAAGAGTTCTTTATTTTTTACAGCAGCCTAGTATTCCATTATGTAGATGTACCACAGACTTTCTTATCTACTCATCTGCTGGTGGGCACTAAGGCTGTTTCCAAATCTTAGCTATTGTAAATTGTGCTGCAATGAACATAGGGGTGCATATATCCTTTCTGATTGGTGTTTCTGATTTCTTGGAATATATTCCTAGGAGTGGGATTGCTGGGTCAAATGGGAGTTCCATCTTTAACTTTTTAAGCATACTCCATAGTGTTTTCCACTGTGGCTGCAGCATTCTGCATTACTACCAGTAGTGCACGAGGGTTCCTTTTTCTCCTAATCCTTGCCAGCACTTGTTTGTTAATTTGTTGATGATAGACATTCTGACAAGTGTGAGATGGTACTTCATTGTCATTTTGATTTGCATCTCTCGGATGACTAGTGACTTTGAGAATATTTTCATATGTCTCTTGGCCCTTCTGTATGTCTTCTTTTAAAAAGTGTCTATTTAGGTTCTTTGCCCTTTTTTTTTTTATTGGATCTTTTTTATCTTCCTTTTGTTAAGTTATATGAGTTCCCTGTAAATGTTGGAGATTAAACCCTTACCAGAGATAACATTGCAAATATATTCTCCCATGCAGTGGGTTTTCTTGTTGTTTTGTTGATGGTCTCCTTTGCTGTGCAAAAGCTTTTTATTTTGGTGTAGTCCTTAGCTTCCATTGCCCTACGAGTTGTATTGATAAAGATATTGCTATGACATATGTCTGATATTTTGCTGCCAATAGATTCTTCTAGGGTTTTTATGGTTTCCATTCTATGTTTAAGTCCTTTATCCATTTTGAGTTTATTTTTGTGTATGGTGTAAGTTGGTGATCTAGTTTCATTTTTTTTTTTCATGTATCTGTCCAATTTTCCCAACACTATTTATTGAAGAGACTGTCTTGACTCTATTGTATGGTCTTGCCTCCTTTGTCAAATTTTAATTGAGCGTAATAGCTTGGGTCAATTTCTGGGTTCTCTGTTCTTTTCCATTGATCTATATGTCTGTTCTTGTGCCAGTACCAGGCAGTTCTGAAAACAGTGGCTTTGTAATATAGCTTGATATCTGGTATTGTGATCCCTCCAACTTTGCTCTTCTTTCTCAGGATTGCTGCAGCTATTTGGGCTCTTTTTTTATTCCAGATGAATTTTTGCAGTTTGTTCTAGGTCTGTGAAATATGCCATTAGTATTTTAATGAGGATTGTGTTTAATCTATAGATTACTTTGGGTAGTAAGGACATATTAATAATGTTGATTCTACTAATCCATGAACACGGTATATTCTTCCATTTGTTTATGTCTTCCTCTATTTCTTTTGTCAGTAACCTGTAGTTTTCCAAGTAGAGGTCTTTCACCTCCTCAGTAAGTTTATTACTAGGTATCTTAATTTTTTTTTTTTTGTTACAATGGTCAATGGGATTATTTTTTAGTTTCTCTTTCTGTGAGTTCATTATTAGTATGTAAAAAAAATCCATAGATTTCTGAGTGTTAATTTTGTATCCTGCTACATTGCCAATTCATTTATTAAGTCCAATAGTTTTTTGATGGAGTCTTTAGGGTTTTCTATGTACAATATCAAATACAATATATTTTATTACCCATCTTTGGTGCCTGGATCCACTTCTGAGTATTAGAAAAAATAAACAAACAAGTAAATAAATAATCATTGCAGAGTGAGGAGAGAAGGCTTTGGAGTTGGCCCTCCATTTGGACATTTACTTGGTTCTTGGTTCTTTTTCAGTTCCATTAACTTATTCAAACATTTGGAAGGCAGGGACTTTTATTTTAGTCTCATTACTCAGCACCTAACTAAAATCCTGAGACAGCAAATTTTCAAAATAATTTTCAGAGAAATATATTAATTATTATTCTGGTTCCTTTGGCACTGAATATTGTTGAAGTAGAACAAACGTTCCACTAACTCTTATGTTTCAATAGTTTGTTATCATTTATGGTGAGTTTCATTCTGTAACTTGGATATCTTCTCTTGTCTATGACCTTCTCATTTCTTTGAGGTAAAATGAATCCTTCATTTCTTACCTTGTCTTTGAGGCTTAAATTATATTTGGGTCTCAAGGTCTTTTCTTTGATTGCTAAATGTTATGCATTTTTTTTGAGAGAATGTCAATATAGACCATGAGAAGTTATGGGTTCCATTTCTCAAAACAGAAGCCAGGAAAATAAAATAGACTACTTGGCCACAAAATGGTCTTCCTTGCAGACAGAATTGAATTCATTCAATATACCATAAATTAAGCTAGTTTTACAAACCTCAGACCATGGGAGTTAAAAGTAAAATTGATTCACCAGAATGAGTAGAAACACTTTTTAAAAATTTTGATGATTTCTTTCTTTTTTTTCAGTATTCATTCAAGAAAAACCATCAGAACATCCCCAAACTACAAAATGTTCCGGAAAATGGATTGGAGTAGGAGATAAGTGTTTCTATTTTTCTGAAGATACTAAGAATTGGACAGCCAGTAAAATATTTTGCAGTTCACAGGGATCAGAACTTGCTCAAATTGATACACCTGGAGATATGGTAAGAAAAGGGGAAAGTTTTCAATCATTTCAGAGTTTAAGCTTGTACAAAAAGAGAATAAAAGTGGCAAAAATTAATACTCAATAATGTAAGTCAGATGATGTTTTAAGCACTGAAACTATGAAGTATTATGCTGAGCAAAATAAGCCAATCAGAGAAAGACGAGTATCACATGATCTCACTCATATGTGGAATCTAATGAACAAAATAAACTAATGAACAAAATAGATCCAGAGACATAAAAGCATGGAACAGACTGTAGAATCTCAGAGGGAAGGCAGGGGAGGATGGGTGCAAAGAGATTAACCAAAGAATTTATATGCATATATGCACAACCCAGGGACACAGACAATAGGGTGGTGAAGGCCTGGGGTAGGGAGCAGATGGAGGCCAAAGGGTTAGTGGGGGAAAAAAGTAGGAAATCTCTAATACTTTTCAACAATAAAGATAAAACAAAACAAAACAAAACTTCATTCAATCTTCAACTAATACCTCTGAAGTAAATATTTACATATCCCCATTTAAAGGTGAGGATAATGAAGCACAGAGATATTAAGTATCAGTCATTGTCATATCATAATTTGTTGAACTTGCATTTGAACAAAAGCAAATTATCTAGTGATGGTATATCTTTAGTCACAATATATATTGCTCAGATAGCTAATATTTTTGTTCAACATTCTTATATTATTAAATAGATTGTTTTTAATACCTTCACAATGGCATTCTCTCCAGAGTAGAGAAAACTTGAAAAAAACAGAGGATATGAAAATTTAGAGATGAGGATGTGAAGAAAATCCATACAGTTTGAAGAAAGTGAGACAATTAATGGAATAAATGAAGGGGCAAAGAAAAAGGAACTTGGAATTCAGGCCTCAGTGTAACAGCGGCAGTTGTTTGTAAAGAAAAGCTGACTGATCAGTCTGCGGTCCAAATAGTTAGGAACCCAGAGAAGAGGGACTAAACTCATCACTCAATATATTTTATTGCAATACATGGTATTCAGAAGTTAGTTTGATTTCTGATTCTATGAGAAAACACAACAGCAAGGGCATTTTTATTCTGGTATTTAGTCAAAGTACTTCATTACTGAGCTTTTTATTTTAACAGTACTTATACTTTCCACTAAACCCCTTTCCCCCTGAAATCTTTCTTCAATGATTTTTGAGAGCAAAACTGTGCAGAAAACAAAATATAAGCATTAGTTCTCTGTCACCTTTAAAGAACATGCTGAATTAGTTCCTATAAAAACTGCTTAGCTTCTGATTTTGTCATCCAGAAAGATATCATATCATATCATATCATATCATATCATATCATATCATATCAGTTTATCACCTATGTCATTCACTCTGTGACTAAAATATATTAATGGTTTATGCATTAGAATTAGAAGTTGAAACAGAAGTGACCTTTATAGACAATTCGAGACAGGGTAGATCAGAGAGTTTCAGTGACTTGATAAAGTCACTCTACTCCTAGAGACATTTAAGAAACAAGAGCAAAGAGAAAATCTTTTTGGTAAAACTAAACTAAACATCTGTGCTGTTAGCTGCTGTTGACACATTAGGGCATGCAAATTAAGATGTAAATCATAAAATCTGGCTGGGGCGAGAAGCATGTTTAGCAATGTGCTCTAAAATATTAAATAGATTATGCCCTGATTTTTGTGAAAGGAATTTTTGAAGAAGCACACGGGAACATCTATGCACTGGATTGGGTTGAGCAGAAAACAAGGAGAGCCTTGGAAATGGACAAATGGCACCACATTCAATGCTTGGTGAGTTTCAAATTTAGTAGGGAAGGTTTCATTCTGGTTGCACAAAAAACTTACATGGTTTGAGTTGTGATATGTGCCCTTTCACACTGAAACATACCCTATAGCAACCCATCTTCTTTCTACCTTGTAAATGACAGTGAAGTTTTTCATTTTATTTGTTTCCTATTTTATTTTTTCACTGTCAAACTCTTGCTAATCAGCCCTCCTATTGATAATTCAAATTCAACTACTTTGCAAATTCCAACCAACCACTTAAATTTTTACAAGATCTTTCTTATTTAAGTAGAGAACATGTAGTTGTCTTTAACTTTCCAAATGTCCATCATAAGCAACATTATTTATTTATGAAAGCATTTCTTGAGTGAATCTTGTTTCCTCACTTATATTCTATTTTACCTACAAGAACTGTACTAATTTTCTTTTGTATACATGTATTCCTCCCTTAATATTTCATTAAGTGCTATTTAAAATTAAATATTGATATGTGTATGATAAGATAAATTATATCTATTACAAAAAAGGGATAATTTTTGTCAACAGCAGAGAAAATTAATAAGAACAACATTATAATTAGTATCTTTGGTGATTGTTTCAGTATGTTTCAAAAGTACCAAATAGATATATAAATCTTATTACTTTCAAAAAGGAACATTGGCTAAAAATATGCCAGGAAACTGCTATTTATTTATTTATTTATTTATTTATTATTTTTCAATGATAGTATATATTCAATATTGACTTGTATTAGTTTTCGATGTATAGCATAGTGGTTAGACAATCATGCACTTTACTGAGTGGCCCCCTGACATATCCAGTACCCACCTCATCCCATATGTAGTTATTACAATATTATTGACTGAATTCCCTATGCTATAATTTGTATCTCCAAGACTATTCTGTAACTAGTGATTTATATTTCTTAATTCCTTCATCTTTTTCACCCAGCCCCATAATCCCATTCCACTCTGTCAATTGTCAGTCTGTTTTCTGTATCTATAAGTCTGAGAAAACTGCTTTAAAAAAAAATTCCAGAGACCTTTAGATTTAGTGACTCCTGATAGATAGATGATTGATAAATAGAAAATGGATGGATGGATAGATAGATGATAGATAGATAGATAGATAGATAGATAGATAGATAGATAATAGATAGAGGTAGATATAGGTAAATGTAATAGAAATAGAGATATATTTATATCATTGAATTTTCCATGCCTTCCTATATCTGTCTTCCTATTGTTCTAAATAATGTTACAGATTACACTAATAATACATTCAATCTTCCATTTCTTTAATGTAACACATATTTTTGTGTAGCATACAGTGAAGGGTAAGTATGGATCTCAGTGTCTGGTATAAAGTGTTTCAAATCACTGTATTTTTAAAAACATATATTTTTATTGATTTCAGAGAGGAAGAGAGAGAAACATCAATGATCAGAGAGAATCATTGATCTCCTGCCTCCTGCATGCCCCCTACGGGGATCAAGCCTGCAACCCAGGCATGTGTCCTGACCAGGAATCAAACTGTGACCTCCTGGTTCATAGGTCAATGCTCAACCACTGAGCAACACCTGCTGGGAAAAATCACTGTATTCTTAATTTTATTTTTTGTTACAGTTGTAAGTGGTTTCCAAACTGATTTTTGTTGTTCCTTTTTTAGGTTTGAAATTGATGGGAATGGATTATTTGCTTTTCTGAATGGTGATGGAGTTTACAGTTCAAGGGGATTTGTTGATATCAAGTGGATTTGCAGCAAACCGAGATTTTAATAGAGAAAAAAACTGAGAAATGACTACCACCATTTGAGAATAGACTAGCCCTGGCTGGATAGCTCAGTTGATTGGAGCATTTTCCTGTACACCAAAAGGTTGTGGGTTCATGCTCAGGACAGAATGATGTTTCACTCTCCTTTCTCCTCTCTCTCAAATCAATAAGCAGATCCTCAGGTGAGCATACAAAAAATAAAGTGAAAGACTAAAGTTAGTTTTCACTTCTGAGGCTGTGAAAGTGTGGCAGGATAGGAAGAAGTTAGGGAAAACTCCCAACAAGTAGAATGAGGAAGCTGGAGGGGCATCACAGGAGGATAAGCCTCTCAGTCATCTCATCAAAGCCCCCACCTGCAGGCATGATCAAAGGGAAACAGTTCATGTCAGGAAAAACTCCTGAGGTGGTCACAGAAATCAAAGCTACAACCTGATCAGTCCAAGATGAAGGAAGCGTTGACCAGAGAAGAAGATAAAGGGGGGATAAATGGTAATGGAAGAAAGTTTGCCTTGGGATGGTAGTCACAATATAATAGAGATGATGTACTGTAGAATTGTATTCCTGAATCCTGTATAATTTTATTAAGCAATACCTGTAGCTGGACAAGTTGTAGCTGGACAAGTGGAATGAAAAGTTAACTAGAAGAGGACGTTCTGCCAGGAAACAGCGGGAGCCTGCAAGCAGGCCACGTCAGAACAAAGTCTTGCAAGCAAGACTTATTGTTCAGAGGCAGAACTTTCCTTGACATGATAAATAGTCCATGAGGGCATGGAAAGCCAGGGAGGGTGCACTGCTGCAGGTGGAAAGGGTCTTGGTATAACATAGGAAATTAATAGTGCAATGTATAACTTAGCTCAGATGATCTCATAAGCATGCCCGTTAATCATTGTCACTTGCTGTACTCCATTGTTATTTGCTGTACTCCCCAAATAAAAGCCATGAGAGTTTTTAGGGGCATTGCTACTTGCCTGAGCGGTAGCCCTCTGCTTCTTCATATCCTGTTGTCCGACTCATCTCCGCGTCACCGTTCACAAAGAACATCAATAAATATCACCCCAAAATTAATCTTAAAAGCTGACACTATAAGTAGAAGAGGTGGGGTGGATGAGCCCCATGACACTTCCAAAATGGACCATATTGGGAACAGGAACCCCTCTCAACCAGAAGGCGGAGTCAGAATTTGGTGCAACAGAGTCCAGAAACAGCCCACCCTTGGAAACACATAAAGTCCCAAGAACTGACTGACACAGTGTGCAATTCACTAGTGAATTCGCTTACATCCACTCTGGGGACCCAGACCATGGCTCAACCTCGGACCTGTCTCCAGGAACCCGAGTTCTAGATTCTTAGTCTCTACCTAAATAAAACTTGCTTTTCTTCTCATTCAGACTCGTTTTTATTTTTATTCTTTTCTGCGTGAGTCAAGGGCTGGAGGTGCCAGACTATACCAGGGTAGGGCATAGGAACTGGTCAAGTGACAAAAGGAACTAAAAACTCTTGAATGAGCCCAGCCTGTGTAGCTCAGTGGTTGAGCATCGACTTATGAACCAGGAGGTCACAGTTCAATTCCCTGTCAGGGCACATGCCTGGGTTGCAGGCTCGATCCCCAATAGAAGGCAGCCAACCAGTGATCCTCTCTCATCATTAATGTTTCAATCTCTCCCTCTCCCTTCCTCTCTGAAATCAATAAAAATATATTTTTTAAAAAATTGAGTGAATGATTACAGTCAAAACCTCATCAATTCAAGACACAAAATTTCCCATTAAGTGCACAAGTCAAGAAACTTCTATTAGGTACAAACAAAATAACAATAAACAATTACATGCAATGATGGTTATGAAAAGCAATGGATCTATATTAACAGATCAGCCAAGACTTAACAGTTTAAAAGTTAGAGACATATAAGTGTTCTATATATGTAAATATTATAAAACTAGAGGCCCGATGCATGAAATTTCCGGGGGGGGGGGGGGGGCGGTTCCCTCAGTCTGGCCTGCACCCTCTTGCAATCCGGGACCCCTTGGGGATGTCCAACTGATCACCCCTAACTGCCTCTGCCTGCCTGCCTAATTGCCCTTAACTGCTCGCCTGCCTGCCTGATTGCCCCTAATCACCTCTGCCTCGGCCCGCACCACTGCAGCTTCATCTGGAAGGACGTCTGAAATAATGTGCAGAAGATCATTCAGCTGTCCAGTCTAATTAGCATATTATGCTTTTATTATTATAGATACTAACCATGGTAACTTTGATTTTATACTAAAAACAAGGGAAAATCCACCAAGAAGGATCTTAACTCTATAAATAATAATCACTGATAGAATTACAGATTAGAATTACAAAGCTTAAACTATAGAATATAACTGGAATAATGACATTAAAAGTGACCAAACAATAGATTTTTATAAAAATTTAATTTTCCAAGTAAGAGCAAGGAAATAGGATGGCCTTATAACACCTGCCTGGGTATGTCATAAAATTCAAATCCTGCAGAACATTTGAATAATTATAGCAAGTCTGTGTTTGTTATATTGACTTGAGTTTACTTTCCTGCCTAGGTAAGTATCATCTGTGTGCACTCACAAGAAGGAATGTGAGTGTAAGTAAAGAGATAGAGTGATAGAGATTCTGGAGAAAAAGGGAGTAGGTGATAGGGTAAA
Organism: Myotis myotis; assembly: GCF_014108235.1. Taxonomy (NCBI): domain Eukaryota; kingdom Metazoa; phylum Chordata; class Mammalia; order Chiroptera; family Vespertilionidae; genus Myotis; species Myotis myotis. The sequence goes on from NW_023416335.1 coordinate 190,749,724, forward strand.
CACATACAAACAAGTCCTTTCTTAATATCTTTAATGAAGCTTAATTCCTTCATTGCAGTTGAAATTTTCTGATAAATGATAAAAGGATGTTTTTATGAACCCCACCCATCATACCTTTTATGTAAAAGCAAATGACTTTAAGTAATCCTGGCAAATGTCATCATATAATCAAGTATGGGCATATTACATCTATGCATCATGTTGCAACCAAGAAAATTTGAAAATAGTAATTTTTAGACAATATTGGGCATTACAGATAGATGTGTTAAATTTGGTTCATAATATAGGTTTTATTTTTATTATTGGTTCATAGTTACAAGTTAATTTTGTTAATTGCTTAGCAATTTAGAGTAACTCATCCATCTTTTTTTTCTTTGAGTCACAGTTAATAGGGTATAAATTCCTGATGATTTAGAATTAACTATACACAACTTCTTGAACTTAAATAACTACCTCACTTATAAGGTGGACACAAACTTTGGTATTTATTTTGTAATATGAATGTGTTTTGAATAAATGAGAGAAAAAATTAGAAACTTTAATTTTTATAGAATTTTAGTTAGAAAACTAAGGGAATATGACAGTTCTCAATATATTTAAAATAAATTTAATTAAAGGAGAATAAATTCTAAAATCACACTAAAAACAAAATTATGTTACTACAAATAGACAGCTTATGCTTACAACATCTCAATACTTTATTACCAGCTGAAAGTTTTATTTCTTTTAGATAAAATTGAAAATAGTCAACCTGGGGTAAAGGCCCACCATGAAGAAAAAAATGTCATATCTGTAGCCTATGTGCCTGGTCTATTATCTTACCAAATGCTTAGAAAGAGTTAGAGATCAAGGAATAGAACACACATGGGGATTAGGCAGGATTAGAAAAAGATTAAATTTAATTATTTTTTAGACATTAAAACAATAAGGAATTCTGTTTTCTTCTCTAAAAATAAATTAATATACTTTTTATTTTGAAGTTTTATTTCTGTACAAAATATTTTAAAAATTTATATTTGATGAAAACGAAGTAAATTTATCTAAAGAAATGGATAGTCACTGTTAACATCCGTACACATTTCTTCCACTTTCTTATTTAAATGCACAGATTTGCTTTTATTGTTCAGACAACATCTCTCTGACAAATGCCATTAAATTTGGAGCCACAGTCTTCAGAATACACTTGATTTCTTGTTGTCACAGCACAGCTCGTGCTATCAGTTGGTCCAATCACTGAAAAACTAGGAGACAAAGGGCAGACTTTAGACAATTTATAATATTTATAATGATGATTGTATTTATTAAAGTCTTCTCCAGCCAAACTTGTACAGGTAACTCCTCAACAGACAAAATGTTGCCAATGATTGTATTTGGGCACTCTTGATTTGCTTGCCGGTCAAGCTCTCTCCTACCCCCTTGAACCTCCAACCAAATGTCTCTCTTATTGGAATAGTATCAGCACTGAAGCTCAAACTCGAAGACTAGAAGCATCCCTGTCTCTTCCTTCCCTCTCTGTTCTTGCCTTAAGTATATCAGCAAGTCCTGGATATTCTATCCCAAGATAAACCCTCATATTTATTCACCTCTAATCCAGGCTACTGGTACCTACCTTTTCCATATCTCTGGTCATGGCTTCTAAATGAACTTCAGTTTCAATTTTGTTTCTATGTATTAATTTTCCATGTGGCAACATAAATACTGTTCTTTAAAAGCTAATTGGATGTTACAATGGAAGTTTTGGTAAAGATGAAACATATTAATGGGAGTTACAAAGCAGTAACAGAGAAAAAAAGAATGACTTTTTAAAGTTAAGTAAAACTGTTTAGATAATGTTAACTTCCTTGTTTAACTTCCATAGTGTAACAGGACTAGGAAAACGTGTATTTAGAATATTTTTGGAGAAAGCTACTTTCTTAACTATGTTTTTAGTTACTGATTCTTGTTTAAAATATAAAAACCAAACACTATTATAACCATCTGCACATCATTTTTGTTAAATAATTAAATTAAAGCTTTAAAAGCAGATGTGTTACCCTAACAATATGTCAGTTTTCAAGTAAAATGAGCCTACATATCTTTTACTAATATTTTCAAATATTACAATCAAAATAAGTCCCAAAAATGTGAATAGTACTGGATGCCTTAGTTTTATATTCATGAAAGACGATGGAGAATAGAAAATAAATATCCAGACTGAAATAACTCTGGCCCCATGGCTTTGCTGCAACTTGCCAGGTCTCAGGTGCTCTAATAGTGTAACGTGCAAAGAAAAGGAGTGCACAGAGGAGAACCGGTGAATGTATCTGACACTTAAGAATGTTAAAGCACTCTTCCATGTGTTACCTTATGTTGTTCACCCAAGAACATTGTGAGGAAAGCTTTGTTCCTCTTTTCATACAGATGAACAAATTTATATTAATAAATTTGGAAGAATTTTCTAAGGGCAGAATTTTAAATTTATACTTTCAGATATCAATTCAAGAAGCATTTCTAACTCTACCATACTTCTCAACATTATTTAATTCCTACCTCTCCCTCCCCCCAAAAAAAGGGGGAGACAGAAAGAAGAAAGGAGAGAAAAATAATTTTTAAAAAAGGCAGGTAAGAAGGAAGAAAGAAAAATCTTGAAACTCAAGGAAAACAGCATCATTACACCATCCCTTTGCTCAAATCACTACTTACTTTTTTGGTTCCACAAGTGGGTGTTCATTTATCCACATCCATTGCTTTCCTGGGGATATAATGTATAATCCAATCCAACTAGGAAATCCAGGTTTTAAACTCTTCTGTATGAATTCCTAGAGACAAAACAGTATATTCACTCATTCATTTATTCAAAAACATGTCAATGCCTTCTATAGAGTACGGTAATGTGCCAGAGTAAGGTACTTGATAAAGAAAATAATTATTTCTTTCATAAATAATAGTGGTTTTTAAATCATAAACAATAGTAATTGTATTAGGGCTCATGGATGTCCAAATCAATGACTATAAACCACCCACACTTTTTTATTTTATTTATTTTATTTTTATTTATTTTTTTATTTTTATTCCACCCACACTTTTTAGAATTGCACCTAGAATTTTTCCTTGGGCACTTAGACCCTGTTTTTGACTCCTCACCAGCTCTTTCAAATTGTGAATCATGGGCAAATGTGCCTGGAGCTTTGAACAATCACGCTGACTCTCATTCCAAGTTTTAGAAAAATTTGAAAACTTGTAACACTTCCCTTCATTCAGCAGCCAGTCATTTGGGCATATATGATTATTTCCTGAAAGAAAATGTATGAAGAAAAAGTTAAGTAAAGTCTACAGTTAATAGAGAAAGTATGAATAGTATCTAATGTGATTGACTGGAAAATAGACCATTACCAATTCACTTTTTGTGATTAAAAGGCGGCTCTATTAGTAGAATAAAAATGAGATTCATTCAGTCGTTTGTGTCTTTCCAGTACTGGGGGCAGGGTTTTGGGTGACAGGGTTTGGGAAGAGCAAAGCTTGTAAAGTCTGACCCCTATAGTTAGAAGAAACAAATGTATAATATTTTGATTGTTTATTATTAACTGAAAAAGTAAAAGCCCATCCATTATTTGATTCTAATTCCTTACTCTCAAGGTTTCTTTACAACTGGCACTTCATTTCTCTGAGATTACTCACACCACCATTGCTTACTCCATTGCACTGGATACATGCTAGCATATCCTCCTGTGTTTTCCCTTTATACTGTTCCCTTAGCCTTCAATAGTTTTCCCTTCATTTGCATAATCTAAATCAGTGGTTCCCAACCTATTTTTGGCCATGCATCACCTAAGCATCTCTAAAATCCTGATCCCCCCTCGGCCCCATGACATATCATTCTTATTATTCAAAAGTGAACTCCTATTCACATGGAGGAAGACTAAAAGGCCTTTAACTTGTCTAAACAAGCTTCCAAAGAACATGGCATCCATGAAAGAGAAAAATAAAAGAACAAAAGGACAGTTGAAGTACTGAAGAAGAAATCACTAAGAAATTATTAAAAAAAAATGAAGTGATATTAAAAAATAGCAAATAAAGTTTCAAACATACAATAGAGAACTGAAATGCATAAATATGTCACAATATATGTTTATATACTGTATATGAGGATCCTAGAACCATAAGAAATGCAAAAATTTCTCTGTTAATAACTCATTCTCGAATTGCCCCCCTTAAAAATTAAATTGCCCCCCTGTGGGGCGTGTGCCCCACATTGGCAACCACTGCTCTAAATTAACTTATCTCTTAATGTTCAATTGTACTTCCACTTCAAAAACAAAGCCTTTATATGTGGTGTATATACACAAAGGAATATTATGCAGTAATTATAGAGAATGAAATCTTGCCATTTGTGACAACATGAATGGATACAGAGGATATTATGCTAAGTTAAATAAGTCAGGCAGAGAAAAACCAATATTGTATGGTTTCACTTATATGTAGAATCTAAAATCAAAATAAAACAAAACTAAACTCATAGAAACAGACCAAAGGGATGGTTACCAAAAGGGAGGAGGTGGGTAGATGGGTGAAAAGGGGAAAGGAAATTTAATAAAAAATATTGTGATAGGTTTTCAAGGTGACAGATGATTACTAGAATTAGCAGGGTGACCACATTGTAAGGCATAAAAATGTTGACTTAACCAGCCATATTTTCGGCCACCTTGAAGACATAACATTTAGGTATCATTTAGCAAAGGATGGATAATCTGTTTTACTAAAATCTACTGATTTAAATGTTAGTGTTTCTAAAATGTACTTTTACAGCAACATCTGGACTAGTGTTAGACCAAATATTGGATATCATGCATGGCCAGGTCAGGTTGACACCCAAAATTAACCATTACAGCTGATTTAAACTATACTAAATATTCTATGACATAGTTATCATATCACCATTTGAAAGTTTTAAAAAAAAACTTGATATTTAATTTGCCTAAATTTATATGACCAGTTGGTTGAAACTTCTTGATTCAAACATAGAGAAGCACATTACAGACGAAACCAACCAGACAACAAACAAGCGTTACCTGCTAGGCTGCTGATGTTTACATTCTGTGAGAAATCCATTTTTTTATCTGTACTCAGTGCAAAGAAAAAATATAATGAGTAACACTTAATAAATAGCAATTTAGGTATATGAGAATAAAAATGCTAACATAAGATAAAAGACATGCAAATAAAAACTGAAAGTCCTTATCTTATACTAGGCTTCTATTCCTCTCCTTCCCCAGAATTAGCCATTTTTTAATCATATTTTTTTTTATTCCTTTGAGTGCTAATCACAATTCTAAATATTGCATTCATTCCTTTTTTTAATTGTTGACACTATTATAGATGCCCCCCACCCCCCCCCCCCTTCGCCCACCTCCACCCGAGTTTCCTTTTCTCCACATCCTGGCCAGTACTTGTTGTTTGTTGATATATTAATGATAGCTATTCTGGCAGGTTTGAGGTTGTATCTCATTGTGGATTTAATTTACATCTTTCTACTGATTAGTGACATTGAGCAATTTTTCATGTCTGTTGGCCGTCTGTGTGTCCTCTTTGAAGAAGTGTTTATTCAGGACCTTTGCCCATTTTTTAATTGGATTATCTGAAAATATAATCCATACTCACTTGAAAAGTTCCTGGTGTTAAGTTGCATAAATTCTTTGTGTACTTTGGAAATTAATCCCTTATCAGATATATCACTGGCAAATATGTCCTCCCATGCAGTGGGGTCCTTTTCATTTTGTTGATGGTTTCTTTTGCGGTGGTGAAGCTTTTTAGTCAAATTTGTTTATTTTTCCCTTTGTTTCCTTTGCCCTAGGAGATGTATTGGTAACAATATTGCTGAGAGATGTCTGAGATTTACTGCCTATGTATTTTCTAGAATTTTTTATGGTTTCACAGCTTACATTTAAGTCTTTTGTCCATTTTTATTTATTATTGTGTATGGTGTAATTTGATGGTCTAGTTTCATTTTTTGCACCTTTCTGCCCAATTTTCCAAACACCATTTATTGAAGAGACTTTCTTGATTCCTATGTATGCTCTTGCCTCCTTTACTTGTATACATGTATATAAGCCAAACCAATGGACATGGACAACAGGGGGATGGGAGCATGAGTGTGCGGGGCGGGGGAGGGGGGAGGTTGGGGGTTAATGGGGGGGATGAGGACACATTTGTAATACCTTAACTAATAATAAAAAAAATAAAAATAAAAATAAATAAATAAAAACTAATTGACCATAAGGCGTGGGTTTATTTCTGGGCTCTCCGTTCTGTTCCATTGATCTATATGCCTGTTCTTATGCTAGTATCAGGCTGTTTTAATTACATTTGCCTTGTAGTATAGTTTGATATTACATATTGTGATACCTCCAACGTGTGTTTTTCCTTCTCAAGATTGATGAGGCTATTCTTAAACCTCATACCTACTTTTTTTGTATATTATTTTTTGTTATTTCTTCTTATTCCAGAAACTCCCATTTTATGATATCAAGTGTCTTCAGCTTCTCAGTTGCATTATCTAGAAAACTGTAGAAACCATGCATCTATGCATTGGTCTGGTTGGTTTTTAAAAGATTGAACACGTAATACACAGATTGAGTACCACTTAAGGGTGGGGGGAGATGCAGAAGTCCACCTAAAAGGGTTTTCAAATACTCCCCCCTTGTTTTAACTAGCACATTAATACACTTAAATTATTGTTTTTCAAAGTAATACGAATAAGCACATAATAAGTCAACTTTTCACTGGAAGTTTTTTTTTTTTTAAAGATGCAGAATAAATGCTTATATTATACTTGAGTGTTTCTTAATTTTTATTAAATTTAAAATAATTTTGTAACATGACATATGGCTAGAAAGTTTAATTTACCAATTTTGGACTATAATGTGGAGCTGGTCTTGATATTAATAAAATTAAAGATCAGTTTATCTACTAAAGTAGCAGAAATAAATAAAAACTCCATACTCACTTGAAAAGTTCAGGCCAATCACTGTCATTAGGTAAATAAGGATCCCGATGCATCCAAATACTACCAAAATGCCATAATAATGTACATGCAGGGCAAAATCTGCAATATTGATTTGTTTTTTCATTAATTTTAGAACTCTTGTGATAACTCACTTTAAACACATTTTCCTGTCTTTGTTAATTGTTTGGTGATATTTTTTATAACTTAGCATTATTTATTAAATTGTATGTTATATAAATATATACAATTTATAATGTATAGTATTATGTGTATTACATATTACTATATAAATATAACTATATAAAATTTGTATTGTATATATAACATTATAAATAATATAACTATATCTTTTATATTCTTTATATTACACCGGATACTATGTAGTATATACTGTATAAATAATATATAATACATATTCTATATTTCATATATTACATATAGAAAAATAGAAATTATATATAATATGTGATTTTGTACTGTATGTATATTGCTATTATAAATGGAACTCTTTCTTAATTTCATTTTTGGATTGTTCAGTGCCAAGTGTATATATGTTATGGGTATTATTTATTTTAATGGCTCACTTTAGGAAAGAGAAGAAAGAAAGGAACATTATTGAAGTCCTATTAGGGTCCAGTCACTGTAGTGGGAATAGTCACATGTAATCTCACCTTTACATATGATATATTATATATCCCTGGTTTTGAATTTTCAGACAGGAATCAGTGTCAGCCTAAGCAATGTAGATCTCTAATCAATGCTGCGTATACGGAACGTTGGCATGGTACTACTTTGGATCAGAGTTGGCAGGAATTATCTCTTTAAAGAGGAATAAATGAGGAACCTCCAGAGAATTTAGAATATTATTTAACATAACTATAGGAGTATTATTTCAATCTAGAAGCATTCTAGCCAATTTTCCTTGCTAGTGGCCAAAGAGAAAGTCAAGTAATTTGATACTCAGGTAATTACTCCCCAATATGTATTGGCTTATAAATAAGCATGCGCTTAATTTCATCACCATAGTCATACATTTCACAAATAGTTCTAAGTCAGTGATTTTCAACCGATGTGCCACAGAAATTTTTAAAATATGCAATATCTGACTATTTACTAGTCAGGGGACTTACCTCTTTTCCCTTAGATTGTCAAATTAAAAAATGACAAAAAACATTTTTTGTTGTGCCGCAGAATTTTAGTAATTGGTTTATGCGTGCCATAAGATGAAAAAGTTGAAAATCACTATTCTAGGTTGTAATAAAAGAGTGTGGTGAAAAAGGTTGAGAATCACTGTTCTAGGTTATAATAAAAGTCATAATAAAAGAGTGCTCTTTCTCAAATCTGGATGTATCTGGATGCTTCATTTCAATTGATTTCAATGGACTTAGTGTATCCCTTTATATCTATAATACATAGTTATAAGATGTGCTGTATGTTGTAAAACTTTTGAAATTTACTACTCAATTGTCTGTATTTCAAAATAAATCCCAAGTAAGTTTCTTTTTCTTTTCTTTTTTTTTCTGGCCTGTGGATATTTCTTCACTCAGGCAAAAGTAGAAAGACCTCTACTTAGCTAAAAACCCTCAAAATATATTTCTGCACATTATGACGGAATACCTATCCTAGGCACATTTATCTGCAGTTAGCTGGTTCCATGCTTACCAGGAAGGGAAATTTTAAACTCATTGCCAAATCAATATGTTGTATATTAAACTCATCTATAAAACCTGTAACAGATCTGAAAACAAAACAACCTTGACCAGATACAGCAATCCTAAACAGCAAAGATTAATATTTTCATTTATTTTGCCCTCTCTCCTTCCCAATGGATTATTCTGCCAGTCCCATGGCTCTTTTTAGAAGATTAATAAAATACAACATGTATATACAAAAATGTCTTTTAAAGCTGTATAACGCTATAGGACCTCTGTTACTCGCACCCTCAGCACTAGATTTTTACCTCTGAGTATAATAAGCATCTTCATACAGATATCATACCCAAGAATTTGCCTTCAAGAATCTTATGTTTTGTAGGAAGAATAATTTTTATGAAAATGCTAACTTTGACCTTTTACTTGAAAGTTACCTTTGCATTCTTATTATACCACACTGAGAAGATTATACATTATCCTATTAGCATTTCGATGGCCCCGTGGCTACAAAAGTACTGTGGGAGTTTTTTGTTTATTTTTTTATTGTTGATGCTCAAATAAGTCTAAATAACCTATCTAAAGCAACATATGACCATTTTGTAAAATCCCAGAATATAGTTAATTTTAATACTTTAAAATTATTCAAGGATAAATGACTTCCTAAGAGAATAATGCAATTTTAAATTGGAGTCTGAGTGAGAAATAACAATATTCCTACCTTTAGATCTCTGCTGGGATTTGAAGCGATCCTTGAAATTCAGCTTCATGTAACCATCTTCAGTCTCCATCTCCTCAAATATTTTCATGTGATATTACCCAGAAAATAGTAAAAGAAAATAGAGAATAGTTTCAGCCTTGGATGGATATTCCTGCTAGCACGATGTACCAAAGACTAAAAGGAAGTCCAAAAATAGTCTGACCACACAGGATGTGTTGGTGAATGAAAATGGATAGACATGTTAATTTCTGAGTAAAATTCTGTTTGCTGCAAAGTAAAAGTGGATATTTTGCTTCGTTCTTTTCAATAAATATTTATTGGACCCTTACTATGTACCAGTCATTTGTGTGCAGTATATTAGGAAAAAAATGAAGAAGACAAACTGTCTATCTTTATATTCTAATGAGAAATAAATATATAAATACTAAACAAAACTAGTGCTTGGCTAGATAAGAATAAAACTTTTAAAGGTTACTATCTTTACCACACGTCAGTGTTGCGCATGCATACACAGAGGAAATTAGCACTTTTTAGTGGCGATTGGTAAATCACAGGCCAGCGGTGAGGAGCATAGAATGAGGACACGAGGAAAGGTAATATCAGGCCTACATTCAATCAGTTGTCATAACAGTTATTTTAAATAATTGTCCAAAATCCCTAAGAGAGGTATGGCTATGATGGTCTGAGGTGACTCTCCAAGAAATGATCAGTGTAAAGGCAATGGTAAATTGAATACAAGGGAGATGAATCCAACATACTATGACATCCTTGTGCTACTACAGTAGATCTGTGGGCAGGAAGTCAAATTCATTATTGGATTAAGAGTATATCTTATTAAAACCCACTGTTGCCCTCTTCAATATGATAGTCACAATGTAATCTGCCACCAAGCTAGCCTGCTGTCCCTCTCAGAATTGGTATCTTATCTGGGACACAGATTTGGCCATTGTATTTCACATATTGGGCACTCAGTTCCAGGGCATCCTTGGGTAGTAGAAGACAACTCTGTTGATCCCATGCATAGGACTCATTTCAGTTGCATGGCCATTCTGTATTAGTCCATTGATCAAACATCAGGGTGTCTGGAGAAAGAGGCTTCCTGATGCCCACACCACATACCATTCTGTCTACCTGATTACTCAAAGTCTCCTCCTCAACTCTGGTTATCAAAAATTAGGGGTATTTACATAGGAATTAATTTAATAATCTGTGTTCATTCTGAATAATCCCTATGCATACTTCTCCCCCAAATCTCTTTGTCACTCATGTTCTAGTTTTGTTCTTTTTGAGTTCTTGACCAGCCAATGAACCCGTTAATCTCTGAATATGAGTCATTTTAGATTTATATTGCTAGATACTCATCTTTCCTGCTAGATGAACAGCCAGATATATCACCCAAATGTCTGTTTAACTCAAAGATTTAATTTAACTCCACTTGTATTTCAAGGGAACCCCCTGAATGGGACTATAATGTGGAATCTATTTTTAACAGTCATACATTTTACATTCAGTGATAAAACTTTTCTTTTTACTTCTCCACTATGTGATCATATGGAACCCTTTCCCTCTCCTGCACCAAGTATATGTACATGGTTCAGGAGAAGAGAGAAAATTAATACAGAAATATACCATGGGAGTTTGAGCCATCTGCTCCTGCAGTTTACCTTTTTGGAATTGCTCAGGCCTAGCCTCCAATATGCTCCTTTTGAGTTTATGATAGAATGCTGCTGTACATTTTAAATTTTAGGATCTAGTAGGCCAAATTGGTCCCATGAGGTCATATTCTTGGTGAACAAATATCATACTAAAGTTACAGACTCTTTACTGCTTATTCTTCACCAGGTACAATTAGCATAATGTCATTAATGTAATGAGTCTATTCTTTATAATAGCTATATCATGTTCTGAGATATGTCAAAATGATCTAGTTCTCACTAAAATATCTTATGGCAGAAATCAGGAGAACTGACATATACCTGGGCAAAACAGTAAAGAAGTATTCTAATGAAATTCCATGAAAAGATTGTCTGCAAATGGTGGAAAATATCTGTAATACATGTATCTGACAAAATGATTGTTTCTATATTATTTATACACGAGAGGCCCAATGCATGAAAATTTGTGCAAGAGTAGGCCTTCCTTCCTCCAGCTGCCAGCACCAGCTTCCCTCCGGCACCCGGGACCCTGGCTGGCTCCCCTCTTGTCCCGGTTTCATCAGGAAGGACGTCTGGAATGATGTCCGGAAGACGTCAGGTCTAATTAGCATATTACCCTGTTATTATTATAAACTAGATGCCAGGTGCACGAAATTCGTGCACTAGGGGGTGGGGTTCCCTCAGCCCAGCCTGCCCCTCTCACAGTCTGGGAACCCTCAGTGGATGTCCTACTGATGGCCACAGTCTGGCAGCAGAGGCTCGGAGCAGGCATCCCGTGTGTGTGTGTGTGTGTGTGTCTGTCTGCTAGGGCCTGCCCCCAGCCATGCCACGTAGGCTCGAAGTAGTTGCCGTGTGTGTGTGTGTGTGTGTGTGTGTGTGTGTGTGTGTGTGTCCCACTGGGGGTCTGAGCCACATTGGAGGCTCAGAGCAGGCACTGTGTGTGTGTGTGTGTGTGTGTGTGTGTGTGTGTGTATGTGTGTGTGTCTGCTGGGGGCCTGCCCCCAGCCACACCATGGAGGCTTGGAGCAGGAGCCCCTCTGTGTTGATCTCTCAGGTTCCTGGCCTCTACTGCATGTTGTACTCTCCCTTAAGCTATGGCCAGGATGGAGGTGCTGCTTGCAAGCAGGGCCTTCCTGCTCCCAGATTGCCATGGCGACCGGGGAGCAGGCCCAGCTGGGGGCTGACCACAGGCCAGGCTTTTCTGCTCCCGGATCAGGTCCAGCTGGGGGCTGCCTATAGACCGCACTTTTCTACTTACCAATGGCCGGATCACCACAGCGACCCAGGGCCCAGTGGCACTTTCATGCTCTCCAATAGTCATAGGGTCCAAGCTGGGGGCGGGACTTAGCAGTGTGGGGCTTAGGCGGCATGGGGGTCCCAGCTGGGGGCTCAGGTGGCACACAGGGGTCCCGGCTGGGGGCAGGGCTTATGCCCCGCTGCCCAGGGCTGCACATGGGGCCCGGATGGCAACTCGGGCTGTCCTGCCCTGCCTGTAATATAAGGATAGAGGCCTGGTGCATGGGTGGGAGCCAGCTGGTTTGCCCTGAAGAGTGTCCCAGATTAGGGTGGGGGTCCCACTTGGGTGCCTGGCCAGCCTGGATGACGGGCTGATGGCTGTTTGCAGCTGGTCACACCCCCTACAGGGTGGGGGTCCCCACTGGGTGCCTGGCCAGTCTGGGTGAGGGCCTGAGAGCCGTTTTCAAGCTGGAGGGCAACTTAAGCTCCCAGCCTCTCCTTTTTTTCTTTTTTTTTATTCTGGGATTTATTTACCTTCTATAGCTGTCACTGGAGCTGAGAGCTGGCTCCAGCTCTGAGGGCTGAAAGCAGGTTCTGGGTCTGTTTGGCTTCTATAATTGAAACTCTGTTGCCATCACAGAAGCTCTAAGCTCTGAGGCCGAAGCTGGCTGAAAGCAGGTTTCTAGGTTTGTTTGGCTTCTATAATTGAAACTCTGTTGCCATCACTGTAGCTCTAAGCTCTGAGGCCGAAGCTGGCTGAAAGCAGGTCTCTGGAGCTTGTTTAGCTTCTATAATTGCAACATAGTTGCTTAGAGTGCAGCTCAGAGGCTGGCAGCGGCAAGCCGGGAACATTGGCTTCCTCCATCACTGGAGTAAGCAAGCCTCCTGTTTGCTTCAGCTGGGTGGCTGCTGGCCGCCATCTTGGTTGGCAGTTAATTTGCATATCCTGCTGATTAGCCAATGAGAAGGGTGTCTCTCTCTCTCTCTCTCTCTCTCTCTCTATATATATATATATATATATATATATATATTAGAACTCAAGACAAATAATACTAATAATTGGCAAAATATTTAAATAGAGACTTCACAACACTATATATATATATATATATATATATATATATATATATATATATTAATTGGCATAAGCCCATGAGAATGCTCAACAGATCATTAAAAATGTGCAAATTAGCCGAAACCGGTTTGGCTCAGTGGATAGAGCGTCGGCCTGCGGACTGAAGGGCCCCAGGTTCAATTCCGGTCAAGGGCATGTACCTGGGTTGCGGGCACTTCCCCAGTGGGGGATGTGCAGGAGGCAGCTGATCGATGTTTCTCTCTCATCGATGTTTCTAACTCTCTATCTCTCTCCCTTCTCTCTGTAAAAAATCAATAACATATATTTTAAAAAATAAAAATAAAAATAAAATAAAAAATAAATAAAAATGTGCAAATTAAACTACATGTAGATATCATCGTATAACTACTTGAGTAGTTAAAATGTAAGACTTACCATATCAAATATTGCTATTGATGTGGAGCAACTGGGACTATTCTACATTAATGATGGGAATGGTACAACCTCTGGACAATGTTATATGTTTATGAAATTAAACATATATTTCCTTTTTAAACACAGCTTTATTTGAATATAATTTATATACAGAAAACTGCACATATTTAATGTGTGCAGTTTGATGAGTTTGGACATATGCAAACACCCATGATAGCAGCACCACAGTCAAGGTAATAGACATACCTATCACCTCACAGATTGCATGTTAATCACAAAAATAGAGGGGAAGCAAAAAAAAAAAATTCCTCTATATAACCTAACAATTCTACTCCAACCTATTTCCGCAAAAGATTTGAAAATAAATGTCTACAGAAAGACTTTAACATAAATATTTACGCTGGTTTTATTAATGTCAGCCAAAAATTGGAAACAACCCAATGGGGTAATGGATAAACAAATTATTATATATCCACATAATGAAATATTACTCAACAATAAAAGGAATGAACTGTTGCTCTATGTAACAAGGTGGATGAAACTCGAAGGCATTATACTGAGCAAAAAACAGGCTTTCAAGAGTGCGTACTATGTGGTTCCATTGATGTAAAATTCTAAAAGCAGCAAAATTCATCTCCATTGATAGTAGATTAATGGCTGGCTGATTCCAAAGATAGGAGAGGAACTGCAAAGGTACATCAGGGGTTATATTCTGGTGATGCAAATGTTTTATATTTCCACTCAAATTTTTGTTTGACTATTTTTCCTTTAGCAAAAAAACTAAATTTCACTCAACCATGATAGTGCAATTTCTCTATATGCTCATAATTATGCACTCTTAGTTTTATGACTAGAATATTTTGGTGATGACACAGGTAGAATATAGTTTCCCAACAAACTTTTAGTCTTCTTTCTGTCCTCAGGTGGAAGCAACAATTCTGTAATTTGTTCTTTTCTTCTGTATTTTACCTTGCATAATTTTGTTTTGGGTGATGACAGAATTGACCAGTCCTATTCATTTGGAAGAACCCAAAAGAGTTTAATGCTGCATTTCTTATTCTCATCACTTTTTCTTTCTATTTTTTTGTACTCTTTCCTCTGGTCTCATTTTATTTTCCCCTCAGAGTGTCCCAGTCAGAACAAACACTATTCTACTCTTGAAGCAGCTTACGGGGACATCAGCTATTTCCCTTTAGTTTTCTGCCTTTTATGTATAATACAGCATCTATACGGTTGAGGAGGGATATAAAATAATTTGTGCCGGGATCCAACCCCAGCAGGTCCAGGGGTCCCCAAAGGTGTGGACGGAGTCGGCGAAGAAGGAAGGACACGGAGACAGCGTTCAGTTGATCAGCAGCCTAGCCAGGATCTCTAGCCAAGTTCTGGTCTGGATCTCCAGCAAAGTTCTGGTTCAGATCTCCAACCAGGTTCTGTGTCCATGTTCTCTTGCTAGGTTCTCCAGGTTCTCCAGCCAGGTTCTGTAGCCATGTTCCCTCGCTAGGTTCTCCATCCAGGTTCTGTCCAGGTTCTTCAGCCAGGTTCAGTCACCAAGTTCTAGTCAGGTTCTCTTGCCAATTTCTGTAGTCAGGTTCAGTCCAGGATCTTTTGCCATGTTCTCTCCAGCGAAGTTCTTCTGTCTGTAGGTTCTGTGTAGGTTCTGTCTTCTAAGTTCTGTCTTCTAAGTTCTGTCTGTAGGTTCTGTCTTCTGAGTTCTGTGTTCTAAGTTCTGTGTTGTTACATCTGTATTTATACCAGTTGATTCCAATCCTATCAATCTATTACAAAGGTTAGGGCGTTTCTTATCTCCATTCCAGGGAGTAAAGATTATGCAGCTTAAGCATGATTGTTCATAGTTAAAGTGATTAATTACCCACCTGGCACTTAATTAAGAGGTTTTATTCCCTCCCTAGCTTCAGGGGAAAATCCCTACCTGGGGAAACAACCTTTCTCAGAGACCTTGGTTAAAACACATAGTGCCAAGAAGGTGAGCAAACATATTAAGAATAGTATGCCATATATGCCAGGTCCCTTGAAACAGCAAGCATGGACCGGCTCCCAGCAAATTTGATAACTCTGATGGGGACAGGTTTAAAAATAAAATTGTGACCTGATAACCTAACAGTAGCATAACTATCATCTTGAATATTCATGACTCCATTCTGAGTACTTTTTAACTACCTATTTCTTTTTCTCCCTTTGTGTTTTCCCTTTGTTTTTCTCCCTTTGTGTGTGTGTTTGTGCGCACAGATATGCACATGATATTTGAGTTCGAAAGAGAAAGTGGTTTTTGTTTTTGTTTCAGTAGTCAGTTGAAAGCATAGCTTTCTGGTTTTTTTTGCTTTCAACACTTTTAAGATAGACTTTCTTTTTTTTTTTCTTTTTCTTTTTTTTTTTTTATTGCTTAAAGTATTACAAAGGGTATTACATATGTGTCCTTTTTTCCCCCCTCGCCCTTGACAGTCCCCTAGCTTCCCCTACCCCCCTCTGTCTTATGTCCATTGGTTATGCTTATATGCATGCATACAAGTAAGATGGACTTTCTTAACACGTGGTAATTAAGTGGTAATGTCTTAAAGCAGTGGTTCTCAACCTTCCTAATTCCGTGACCCTTTAATACAGTTCCTCATGTTGTGGTGACCTCCAAACATGCAATTATTTTCATTGCTACTTCATAACTGTAATTTTGCTACTGTTATGAATCGTAATGTAAATATCTGATATGCAGGATGTATTTGCATTGTTACAAATTGAACATAATTAAAGCATAGTGATTAATCACACAAACAATATCCTATCTAATAAAAGAGAAACATGGTAATTGGCGTACGACCGCTACCCTTCTCATTGGCTAATCAGCGAGATATGCAAATTAACTGCCAGCCAAGAAGGCGGCCCGCAGCCAGGCAGCTTGAAAGTAAGATGAGGCTTGCTTGCTTCAGTGACGGAGGACTCCAACGTTCCCCGCCTGCCACTGCAGGCCTCTGAGCTGCAAGCAACTATGTAACAAACATAGAAACTAAAACAAAACCCCAGAAACCTGCCGGGCTTCAGCCAGCAGGATCACAACATTGTAAACAAAGGCCAGAAACCTATTTTCAGCAGCGGAGACCTAAGAGCTGGAGCCAAGCCTCAAAGCTAAAGCTGGCCCAGAATAAAAAAAAAAAGACAGAAAAAAAGGAGCGGTTGGGAGCTTCAGTCACCCCCAGCCAGAAAACAGCCCTCAGCTCCTCACCCAGGCTGGCCAGGCACCCCAGTGGGGACCCCACCCTGATCCAGGACACCCTTCAGGGCAAACCAGCCGGCACCCACCCATGCACCAGGCCTCTACCCTATATAGTAAAAGGATAATATGCCTCCCAGCACCGGGATCAGCATGACAGGGGGCAGTGCCCAAACCCCCTGATTGCCTTGCGGCCCTGTGTGTGACAGGGTGTGGCGCCCCAACCCCCCCTCCCCCCACAGGCCCTGCTCTGTGTGTGACGGGGTAGAGCCATAACCTCCCCGTCGGCCCTGCCCTGAGTGTGAGAGTGGCAGCACCCCAACCCCCTGATGGGCCCTGCTCTGTGTGTGACAGGATACAGAGCCCAACCCCCCTGATGGGCCCTGCTCTGTGAGTGACAGGGGGAAATGCCCCAACCCCCTGATTGGCCCTGTTCTGTGCATGACGGGGTGGCGCCGAAACCTCCCCATAGACCCTGCCTTGAGTATGACAGGGGATGGTGCCCCAACCCCCCCAATCAGCCCTACCCTGAGCGTGACTGAGGTTGGAATCACAACCTCCCGATCATCCTGCTCTGTGTATGACACGGGGGCGGCACCCCAACTCCCCAATCGGCCCTGCTCTGAGCCCGACCAGGGGCTGCACCTAGGGATTGGGCCTGCCCTCTGCCACCCAGGAGCAGGCCTAAGCCAGCAGGTCGTTATCTCCCGAGGGGTCCCAGACTGCGAGAGGGCACAGACCGGGCTGAGGGACCCCCCTCTCCCCTGAGTGCACAAATTTTTGTGCACCGGGCCTCTAGTGTAATTATATATGTGTTTTCCAACGGTCTTAGGCGACCCCTGTGAAAGGGTCGTTCGACCCCCAAAGGGGTCACGACCCACAGGTTGAGAACCACTGCCTTAAAGCATGCTTCAGTATTTTTATCACCCATGGTTCTGGAAGGACACTAGTTACTTACCACTCTTGGGAGAATTGAAAAACTTTACAATATAGTTCAGATGTGGATTCTGTATGGAGCAGTAAGAATATGTGAGTTCCCATGGCTGCCCGGGAGAGGAGGGCCTCCCCAGCAGTGCCAGGCGCCCCCAGCAGGTGGAAGGCATCAGTAACATCTGTGGTCAGGCCTTTTGCCAAGTTTGGGAGGCACCTGCCCAGAAATATGGTCCTGCAGGCCACTCTGCCACTGCTCTTTATTCTGCTGCATCTAAGCAGAATAAACTGGAACCGGTAGGAAAGGAATTGTTGAGAGTAGCACACAGAAACACAAAACGGCTGCTTCAGTTATGACTCCCTAACGTAACGTGTTCTATTCAAGTGCAAACCCTAAATGACATGACCTCCAAAGAGAGCTTTCTCTCCCCTCACAACCAACCTGGGTCAATTTGCCTGCTGAAAATGGCTGCTAGGACAATGCCCCAGGAGTCATTTCTGCCTTTCTTCCATGATGAGTGTCTACCATGGCGCAGCACCTCGTACAGTGACCTCTGAGTCTCCTTTAGATGAAGCCACTCATTCTGAATCAAAACATGGCCCTGAAGAGCTTCCTAAGGAAAAGCCAAATATTGAAATTGGAAGTTAAGATTGATCCATCAACTGTGGGCGGAACTGTTGCCGAAGGAAATAGGATTATTTCCATGGTATGTGAGGGAAAGCATTTCAGGGATTCACACATAGGAAGATGAGAGATATAGTGGCAAGATTCATTGGAATGAAAACAAAGGACTCCGTGCCCAATGTCCTATCTAAGACCAGGTGGCTTAGTTCCATCTCACTGAGAAAAAGTCCAGCCTCTGGGGCCACAGGGCCAAAGCTGCCCCACCAAGCCCATGAGGAGGGCCCGGGCCCAGAGCAGCTATGCCATTAACCCAGTATCCGAGGCATCCAGAGTCCAGAACAGCCTCTGTTCCCATCCTGCCCATGTGGCTGCTAGAGAGAGAGAGAGAGAGAGAGAGAGAGAGAGAGAGAGAGAGAGAGAGAGAGAGAGAGAGAGAGAGAGAGAGAGAGAGAGAGAGAGAGAGAGAGAGCCTGAACCTCGGGCCTTTGTTAAGCTTTGATCATATTTCCTTGGGTTTGGGAGAGAGCAGGCTTTCTTTCAAACTATCCAACCCTTTTCCTGGATCTTCTGGGGTTCGATGACTTTATCTGCTCCCCCCTTCCCCCCACCCACCCCCAGATATTCCCAGGCTAAACTCTTCCCCTTTATAGTTGCCATTTTGGCTCCTACTTCATCTGCCTCAGCAGAGGAATTTCCCCCTCATTGTTTACCCCTCTCCCTGGGGAGAGTGGAAAGCCAGCCTTTCCTACCTGCTGGCCTAGGGCAGAGGATGCAGCTGCTCCCTAGGGTGTCGGTGAAGCTGCCTCTTCCCAGTTAATCAGGCTTAATGTCTGATTCCGTTTGCCCTCTTCCTTTGTTAATAACCTAACTAACTACTGTCACAGATTTGGTGTCCGTATCAGAGAGAAATATGTTGGTACCTTTGCCAAAAACAAGATTCAGAAGCTGAAGAGGTTTTATGAAAGTGTTGATTTTCTGTCAGTGAAAACTCTTAAACTTGGAGAGAAATAAAATGCTTCCTGACCAGAACACACCACACACACACACACACACACACACACACACACACACACACACACACGACTTTTTTTTCTTTTCTTTTTAAATCTTTATTGTTGAGATGTCCCTCTATTTCCTCCCCATTGGCCACCTCCATCCAGTTTCTGGCCAATCCCAGGCCTTCATCTTCTCTTTTTTTAACTTCCTTTCTGATTCTTTCTAATTTCCTTTCACGCGGCGAGAGTCGACTAAGGATCTTAGTCATACGGTTAGTTTCATTTTGAGAAATATTATTTAAACGTGTTTACCTTATAAAAGTAGGAAGACCATACCTTGAAGCTGTGTTGTAAAGACGACATTTTTGCTTTAAAGTGAAAACTTTGAAGAGCAATTATGAAAAATATAGTGAATAACTTCGCCTCATCTGCCCTGCAGGAAGAGGTGCCAGAAACTGATTCAAAAAAGCAAGGTAAGTCCACTTTCAATTGTGCAGAATCAAGGTGACTTAGTGAAATTATGAAGCCTAATGTTAAAAACTTAGAAAAACTTAGAAAACATGAAATGAGTTTTGTAGTTTCTCCCATCATGGCAAAAAAAATCCTATTGAAAAATAGAACAGCCGAAACCGGTTTGGCTCAGTGAATAGAGCGTCAGCCTGCAGACTGAAGGGTCCCAGGTTCGATTCCGGTCAGGGGCATGTACCTGGGTTGCGGGCAATCCCCAGTGGGGGATGTGCAGGAGGCGGCTGATCGATGTTTCTCTCTCATCGATGTTTCTGACTCTCTATCTCTATCCCTTCCTCTCTGTAAAAAATCAATAAAATATATTTTTAAAAAAAAGAAGAAAAAAAAGAAAAATAGAACAACAAAATTCAGATTTGTAACTATTTTGTTCTTTTAATTCAGATTCACTTTATCGTAATTAAGAATGGAAAGGGATTAAGAGTAGCTTAAAACTGTTCAAGACTTAGATTCACTTTAATTTAGTATTTAATAATGGTATTACTGGAAAAAGATGTTAAATATATTCTATGTACTCATTCAAGGACTAGAATACACAGAAGATATTAAAATTGGCCAATATTTGTGATATTTTAAAAGACTGTTTATAGGCTTTGAGGAACTCAAGATATACTACACTTCAGATTTTTAATAGCAGAAAGATTATCTGCCCATCTTACTCTTATCTAAGTAATTGCTTGTATCCTGATATTTTTGAGGATGAGGGAAGAAAATGTACTAAAAAAAAATACCCTTAGAAAACAACTAGGTATTACTTGGATGTATTAAATAACAAACTCAGATACCAATTCTAAATCTGACAGGAAATCTTTTCAAGTTATTTAAATAGAGCTCTTTATAGTCATACTATGGTGAAGAAGAGAGGAAATGAAACTAAAATGCATAATATCTAGCAATCCATGATTTGGAGATTGTTGTGAATTGACATTTTCCACTGAATTTTATTTAAACCTACCAGTACATGTAAATCAAAAATTATTGTTGCCGTTCATATCAGAATGCATACTAGAATCCTCTCTTTTTTGTTTTTGACAATTTAATAATTCTTTCTAAGGTTAAATCAAAGAGGGTTGGGGAAAAAAATGGAATCAAATATTATATGGTAACATGAAAATATCTGAACAAAAAGTTTTAAGAATACTTTCTAGCCATGCATAAAATCAGTGTTAAGTTCAACTTTATGTATCAATCAACAGTTTGGATTTATATGTTGTATGTGTAAATAAGTTCTATGTACCACACAAATATATTCTATAAGTTACTTAAGATTGTATTGCTTTGTTTTGGGGGAAGCAGCAAAAGTTATGCTCCAGAAACTGATTTTGTCTTTGTCACAGGAATTTACATAATTCAGATTCCCTGTGGTAATGTTAATAATTTCATAAGCCAGTAACATACAGGATAATATCTCTTAATAAGCGAATAAAGAAATAACATACACCCAACCAATGATAGATTATTAATCTATTCCAGGCAAGGGGGATAAAAGAATAAAGTCTAAATTTAATGCGAGGTGTAGCTTTTTACACTTAGAGTTATTTAGGAAGGACAGCTATCAAAGGAGAGCTGATTTCCAACTGCCACATGAAAGTTAAAGTACCCTGTTGCTAGGAAACAAAAAAGCAGGTGTTGGCTGCCTCCTTTTTTTTTCTTTTTAATATATTTTTATTGATTTCAAAGAAGGGGGAGGGAGAGGAAGATAGAAACATCAGTGATGAGAGAGAATCATTGATGGGCTGCCTCCTGTACCGCCCCCACCAAGGATCAAGTTCGCAACCTGGGCATATGCCCTAACCTGGAATCGAACCATGACCTCCTTGTTCATAGATCGACACTCAACCACTGAGCCACATGGATCGGGCAGCTGCCTCACTTTCTATGTTGCCAACGAGATAGTACTCCTTATCGTAGGAGCTAATACCCCAAGGGTTTTGGGAGAGTTTTGGTGAAAGGAAGTATAGTCAATAATATTGTGATAAATTTGCATGATGACTGATTACTAGTGTTAGTGAGTGATCACATTGTAAGGTGTTTAAGTATTGAGTCACTATATTGCACACCTGAAACTAATAAAATATTGGT
Source organism: Myotis myotis (assembly GCF_014108235.1). NCBI lineage: Eukaryota > Metazoa > Chordata > Mammalia > Chiroptera > Vespertilionidae > Myotis > Myotis myotis. The sequence goes on from NW_023416335.1 coordinate 190,771,854, forward strand.
TACTAACTATATTTAAATAAAAATAACAAAAATGAAAAATGTATAAATTAAAAGTTTAGGAAAGAGTGTGCTCACCCAAACCAAAACTCTCAAATAGTTCTCACAAACTCTCGGTATTTATAGCCTCAATATCTCAGTGACAGCTGAGGAACTTATCATGACAATAGACGAGATGATAACATGCTGAAACAACTTCATTCTCATATCAACTTTGCTTCTAAAAAGAACTTATTTTTTTTGTCTTTGTCATAAACGAATGAATTAAGGCAACTTCACTTAAACCATAAAGTGAATTTGAAATTACATTAAGTCATATCTATATGTGTAATAGAGAAATATGCTAATTAACTGGGATGCCGTAATGGGTCAACCTGACAGGAGGAGGTTGCGCACGCAGCAGCGGGTGTGGGGCGGTAGGGGTCTCCGTGTACCTGCGCTGAGGGAGGGCCTGATCAGTAGCAGCCCAGGCTGCTTCAAGGGCCAGAGAGGGAGGCAGGGCTGGACCTGGACTCGAGGGTGGATGGCGCCACGCAATTTTGAATCGCACACTAGGCTCCTAGTTTGTGTATAATATTATATATGAAGTATATAGATATATCATTTGAAATTATAAACACCCTTGTAAAAGTAATAACTGTGTGATATAACTTATTCATATGTTTATTTTGGATTATTTTTTTATATTTTCTTATTTCTACTTATTGATTGTTTATGATTTTTTTCAATAGATATGAGCTAGCCCTAACTGGTTTGGCTCAGTGGATATCAGCCTGCGGACTCAAGGGTCCCAGGTTCGATTCTGGTCAGGGGCATGTACTTTGGTTGCGGGCACATCCCCAGTAGAGAGTGTGCAGGAGGCAGCTGATCGATGTTTCTCTCTCATCGATGTTTCTAACTTTCTATCCCTCTCCCTTCCTCTCTGTAAAAAATCAATAAAATATATTTTTTTAAAAAATAGATATGAGCTAGAAAGTAGGGTATTTTGTTTGACTTTAAATTCATTGACTCTTTCCTTTCAACCCTCTGTGGAGAAGATTAGATTCAGAAATTGAGAAAAATTAGTCAAATCAATGGAGCTTCTCTTTGAGGAAAAACAATTGGAATCCTTCACAATTTAGTTTATCATAGAGGTTAATTAGAACTATTTCAGTTATATTGTGTTAACCAAAGAGAGGTTTAGCCTGTAATTCAGAACAAAAAATACATATCTGAACAAAAGGAGTTGCAATCCTGGAGACACAGATGCAAGTGGCAATGTAAATTGTGTTCCAGCGAGAGCAACAACAGAAAAGCACAGGAGTTAAAAAAACAAAAATCACAAAATGCACTTGTTTCATGCAAATAAATGATTGCTGGCTAGGTTACCAAGAATTGTTTATGCAATACGCTAACAAGGGAGGCAAAGACTAGAAGGAAGAGGTTAAGCCAATATGTGTTCATGCAGCAATTGGTGTTTTGGGATGAGTCAGCCTGGGGCTGAGTTTAGCAATAAGTTAAGCAATTTAGCCCCTTTGAAAACTAAGGCAAAAATGTGCATACCCGCCCCGCCCCCCATTCCTTAATGGGCTCCAGACTCTAGTTTCAGTAACTCTCTTAGCAATGCTTATTCCATTTTATTTTCTCCACTATAATTGTTACTTAAATAGGTTTTTTTTATTGAGCTGTCCTAGGATGTTATGTTTTTTATTTACATTCCTTTGTTGAACACATAAGGACTGAGAAACTTTGAAATTCATGTATTTTTAAGTTAAAATTTAGTTGACATATAGTATTACATTAGTTTCAAGCATACAACATAGTGATCTGACATTTACATATCTTACCCATGTGCTCATCACACTAAGTCTAGTAACCATCTGTTAATACGAAATTTATAGTGGGAGACCAATGTTTTCTGTTGTTTGGTTTTTTGGATAAGAATAGAAAGGAGGGCCTTGTATAATGAAAGCTATTTAAACTGATTGTAGAAAACTAGATTTTAGGGCTCAGAGGAAAAGAATTCCAAAAGAGCCTGACTACCTACTTAAAATCATGAATAGGAAAATGTACTTAAAATTTTCATTTAATATGCAGTAAATAATGTTTACCTCCTCCCATACATAATTAAAATATGGAATGATGGGACAGCTAACACAAGAAAAAATAATAAGAAAAACTGATTGTACTTAATTCCTTTTAAAAGGCAGACCTTCTGAAAACAACATAGTTATATTATTCAATTTAAAAAAGAGATAGTGTTATTTAATGGTTGAAGAGATATGTGCTAAAATGAGGTAAGAAAATAAAGTTATACATTGTAACTATTTGATCAAGATTTTTGAACCTGTGATATTGATAATATCCTTTTGTCCACCATACCAGTCTATGGACAGATAAACAGACTGCCATCAAATTGACTTGACTGATGGCATAGAAAAAGGGGAAACAAGTATTTGTTTCCAGGATGCCTAATATTTGAAGAAAACTAATAAGAAATTAAATAAATTAATGAGATGATATTTGAAAGGTGATTAAAAGCCTGGACTCAAGTTCTGAACTGCGCCATCCATATACGGCACCAAAAAAGGCTGAAAAGACAGAAGTATGTCCTGTTTCTCCTCTTTTTGACCTTTGCTACATTGGAGACAGGGTCTTACAAGGAACAATCCTTTCTTTTGTACTTTAGACCACAACCCTTCTAGTCTAGGCAAGAATTCTTTTTAATTTAATTATTTCATCCCCCTCCTGCAGGCATCTTCAATTCATCCCTTTACTCTAGATCAGTGGTCGGCAAACTGCAGCTCGTGAGCCACATGCGTCTCTTTGGCCCCTTGAGTGTGGCTCTTCCACAAAATACCGACTTCTGCACGTGGGCCACGAAGTTTCCATTGCACTGTACGTGCGCGCCCCCCAATGGTAGTAGAGAACTTTTAAAAACACGAATTTAGTAATGCCAAACACATATTTAAAAATTCAATGGCTTCCCATTATACTTACAAGAAAATCAAGGTATTTTCCAGCGCCTTCAAAGCTTAACATCATTTAGCTCCTTTACTCTTACCTAGTCATGCTTGTTATATTATTCTTTGCTGCACACTTTTAATCTTTTTCCTGATTCAAGGAACCTGCACTTGCTGTTCTTGTTGCTTGAAATGTTTTCTCTTGTTTCTTTCATTTGATTAATGTCCAAAACGTTCATGGAAAACATGTGGTCCATAGTTAATATAAATCCTGCTTGTCTGAAAGATTTGAACCCGGACCCATCTATCTAAAGCTACCAGGACAGGGAGGCTTATAATTGGCAGCACAGCCACAACACAATTGTTGGACCAACAAAACATGATCATATTTGAAAGTATTAATTCTGTAAACCCAAAGTAGAAATAAATATTATGGGCTATTTGAACCCAGGGATGTTTTCTTAAGCATGGGCATTTTAGACAAGTATCAAGGACCACTTGTGGATTTGGTGAAGGCCAAATATGCTCTGGACATTTTGGACAGGGTCAAGTATCAAGGACATTTGGGTATAGACTAAAATGTCTTTGTGGGTGTTTTATTTTTATGTATTTATGTATGCATGGATAGATGGATGTGTTGGGGTCCAGCCCCAGCGGGTCCAGGGGTTCCCAAAGGTGTGGACGGAGTCGGCGAAGAAGGAATGACACGGAGGCAGTGTTCAGTTGGTCAGCATGGTTGGGTTCTCTCTTTATTGTCCTGTTACATCTATATTTATACTATTTGATCCCATAAGCATGCTTCTATAATTACAGCGTGGTATGTTTCGGGAAATCTTCTACAGTTCCTAGTTTCATTTTCATTTCAACCTGTATCTATCTAGTTCTGTTGGTTTTAATCTTGTCTAGGTTAATCTCTGTGTTTCCATTACAAGGGCTATTCCAAGGTCACTGTTCTATTGCTCTACTGATAAGCTACACGGAAGTGACTGAAGCATATTATCCTACCCAGTAAAGGCTATGTCCTCCCAGCCTCGCTGCTTGCCTTCCCTGGGACTGCCCTGTGTCGGTGGGTCTCCAGGGGTATAGGCTTTGGTGCTTTCCCTGGTGGGCAGACCCCTGGGGATGCGGGCCCAACAAGTCCCAGATTTATTGCCAACAGTCTTAGTCCAAGTTCTTCATAAGTAGTACATGGTATTTCTGTAACACTAGGGGGATTTACTGATTTATTCTCTTCCTTAGTCCTGTTAACCCCTAACCTGGGGAAACAACCTTTCTCGGGGAGGTGGTCCTGGTTAAAACACATAGCACTAAGAGGGGGAGTAAACATATGTCATATATGCCAGGTCCCTTGAAACATAAGCTGTGCAGATGTTTCTTCCCTGCGGCGACTGCGTCAAGCAGCAAGGGTGGCTTCCAGCATGAATGTATGTATGTATTTATTTATTTATTTATGTTAATCCTCACAGAATGATATTTTTCCCATTGAATTTTAGAAAGAGGGAGAGAGAGAGAGAGAGAGAGAGAGAGAGAGAAATATCAATGATGTGAGGGACATCGGTTGGTTGCCTCACCCAGGACCCAGCTGGGGCTGAGGATAGAACCTGAAAACCAGGTATGGTCCATGTTCTTGACCAGGAATCAAACCTGCCACCCTTCCGTGCATGGGCCCATGCTCTAAACACTGAGGCACACTGGCCAGGGCATTGTGAAGGTTTAGACAGGGCCAAATGCCTTGCAAGATTTGGTGTACCTGGCCACTGCTCATATTTTAGGTCTTGGTTTTAACATCATTTCCCCAGAGTGACCTCCTACCTATGCTTTTTAGGCTCTCCCCTGTTATTAATTCAGAGGACCCTGTTTATTGCCTTTCTCACTTTTGTTGCAAATTGTAATTTTTAAATTCGTTTTTATCAGTTTGTCAGTCTTTTCCAAATGTATCTTCCAGGAGAGCATGCATTAGGTCTTTCTTGATTACTATTGCATTAATGGAAACTAGCACATAGTAAGTGACTTAACATTTGTTAAAGGATGAAAGAATAAATAAACAATGCTGGTTCAAAGGTGAAGCATTGCAGATACTATAGTTCATGCTTATTGTGTAACTTTGAAATTCTGGATAGGAAGAAGAAATGCACAGCTAACGACAGGCATTTCAGAAATTTGGAAGAAACTTATAAGATTAGCCCCTACTCCATAATTATATTTCTCAAATAGTTAAATAAAAGTTGGGTGGCTCAGAAACAATGCTGATGTTCTTTTGCTGCATTTCTTTTCCCTCCTTATGGTACTCTTTAAAAATGATTTTATTTTGAATTTTTATCAGTACTAGTATTTTCATGTATTGCTCATGATAATTTAGATTAGTACCATACTTTTGGAAGAATATTTAACCAATATATATCAACTTATTTATTTTTAAATTTTTATCTTAAAAAGATAATTAGATAAGTATGCAAAAATACATTTAACCTATATTTATTTAGTTCTGGTTGAAAAAAATAGGAATGACCCAACTTAAAGATCCATAAGAAGAGGGTTAATGTTTATTCTAATGGCATAGCCATATAAAAGAGTTTTATCAGACATTAAAATTGTGATGTAAAATTACACTTTTGCATGGTGGATAAATTTATCTGTTTCTCTGAATGAACAACCACCCCAAAGTTTTAGTGGCTTAAAACAATAATCATGATAGTGTTTTAGAAGACCAGAGAAAAACAAGCAACCCTTAGAGAAATAGAGTTATACAGCTTTATTATGCTGGCGGACTCAGAGGAGGTTGCCTCTCAAATTCTGAGCCAACCAATATGGTGGAAGCCCCGCTTTTATCTCCTTTTGGTGTCTTTGTCCTCCAAATATGGATTATACTTCCAGGCCTTTCACAGGCTTTGCAAAAAGCCCCAGGTGTTGGGGGTCTTGAGACCATACCTAAGAGCCTGGCCTGTCACCAGTGCTGATAACCCCCCTCTGGGGGCTGTGTGCTGTTCATGGTTTATGGTCTCTGTAAAATGTGAGCATTTAGGTAACAGGTCTTGCAAGACCAGTTTGTGGAGAAAGGGGTAATGACTTAATTACAGGTTATCAGTAATGCACATTAGACTGCTGGCACAGATTCAGATTGCTAGCCCCCCAAATATCAGGGTTACATTGGAATTAGCCTTTTAGCCTTCTCATTAGTGCTGGTGGCTTTATGGGTTAGGAATGTGGACAAGATTCTGTGAAATGGCTCATCTCCATGTTATACCAACTGCTATATTTGGGAAGGGACTGAGGATCCAAATGTCTTCATTCACAGATTTAAGTCATCACTCACAAATTTAAGCCTTAGTGATTGGATTCAGCTGTTTATCCACTATATCCTCTTTCTCTCTCTCTCTTTCTCTCTGTCTCATTTTTTAAGACAGTGACTGGGCTCTAGACTATTGAAAATAGAAATTGCAATATCTTTTTAGGCATGTGCTATAATGTGCTAGACCAGTGGTTCTCAACCTTCTGGCCCTTTAAATACAGTTACTCATGTTGTGACCCAACCATAAAATTATTTTCATTGCTACTTCATAACTGTAATGTTGCTACTGTTATGAATCATAATGTAAATATCTGATATGCAGGATGGTCTTAGGCAACCCCTGTGAAAGGGTTGTTCGACTGCCAAAGGGATCATGACACACAGGTTGAGAACCACTGTGCTAGACTGTCATTTCTACCATATCTTATTGGGCAAAGCAAGGCACAAAGCCAATTCATACTCAAGTGTCAGGAAATATAGTGTACTTCTTGATGGGAGAAGTAGCAAGATCATGTGTGCAAGGGATGGTAGACACAGGAGGAACGATTCATTGGGCGCCATTTTAAACAGTGTGCCACAGTAGTAAGAACACATTAACTGAAAATATTAAATTACATGACAATGGGCACATGATAATTGTACTCATTTAAGATTATGTGTATTTTGGAGAGAGGTTATATGTGTGAAAATAGAATTAGAGAGATACATAGATGGAAGGATGTTAACTCAAATGAGAATGCTAATTTTGTCTAAGCAGTGTACATATGGATGCATTTTACTAGTAAATACTATTTTTAACACATATACTATGGAAAAAAGTATTCAACAAAAGAATAGTTCTTTACTAGGTGAATAAGAGGAATGATAAACACTCTCAGTGTTTATAGTCTATCTTAAGGTAACATTTATAAATTTTTAAAATTTGTAATAAGGATAAATAGTTTATAATCATGTAAAATAAAAATATTTCATTTTTTAAAAGTTATATACCATTTTTCTCCAAAAATGGGCACTAATAAAAAAGAAAAACAATTTCTGGTCAGAGATGAGATGCGTTCTACTGATTTTGCCAATGAGGAAATATATACAGCCAGAAAAAAATAATGACTTATCCAAGTTCCCATTGTTTGCTTGTGGTAAAAATTATAATCCCAAATCTTTTGATTGATTATTCTATGACTTTTCAAATATGCTATTCAGTCTACAGTTTAAAATAAACTTTTCATTATTTGGAAAGTAGATTTTCTTAGAAACATTAAAAGAATGTTAGGATGTCCTGATACTTTACCATAAAGCAGTGATTTTAAAATAGTGTGCCATGGTACAACTGGTGTGCTACAAGTATCTCTAAAATATGTAATACCTGACTGTTTAGGCAGGGTCACTGACCTCTTTTTCCTTAAATTGTCAAATAAAAAAGAAAATGACAACAATCAACAATATCCATCTGCTGTAAATGAATCAAAATTATACCTATTTTTGTCAGATCAGCAAAAAATATATTTTCTAGTGTGTTGCAGAATTTTAGTAGTTAGTTTATATGTGCCATGAGATGAAAAAGGTTGGAAAATCACTGCCATAGAGGAAATGTAGTGAAGGTCTGGGAGTGGCTCCAGGCCTGAGGAAATTCTGGCCTAAAGACACATACATCTTTGATTCCTTGTGCCGGGGTCCAACCCCAGCAGGTCCAGGGGTCCCCAGGGGTGTGGATGGAGTCGGCGAAGAAGGAATGACACAGAGACAGCGTTCAGTTGATCAGCAGCCTAGCCAGGATCTCTAGCCAGGATCTCCAGCCAAGTTCTGGTCTGGATCTCCAGCGAAGTTCTGCTTAGGATCTCCAGCCAGGTTCTGTGTCCATGTTCTCTTGCTAGGTTCTCCAGGTTCTCCAGCCAGGTTCTGTAGCCATGTTCCCTCACTAGGTTCTCCATCCAGGTTCTGTCCAGGTTCTCCAGCCAGGTTCAGTCACCAGGTTCTAGTCAGGTTCTTTTGCCATGCTCTATCCAGGTTCTGTAGCCAGGTTCTGTCTCTAGGTTCTGTTGCCAGTTTCTGTCCAGGATCTTTTGCCATGTTCTCTCCAACGAAGTTCTTCTGTCTGTGTAGGTTCTGTCTTCTAAGTTCTGTGTGTAGGTTCTGTCTTCTGAATTCTGTCTTGTTACATCTGTATTTATACCAGTTGATTCCAGTCCTATCAATCTATTACAAAGGTTAGGGCGTTTCTTATCTCCATTCCAGGGAGTAAAGATTATGTAGCTTAAGCATGATTGTTCATAGTTAAAGTGATTAATTACCCTCCTGGCACTTAAGTTAAGAGGTTTTATTCCCTCCCTAACTTCAGGGGAAAATCCCTACCTGGGGAAACAACCTTTCTCAGAGACCTTGGTTAAAACACATAGTGCCAAGAAGGTGAGCAAACATATCAAGAACCGTATGCCATATATGCCAGGTCCCTTGAAACAGGAAGCACGGACCGGCTCCCGGCAAATTCCCCCTTTTTTATTTTTTAAAAGCAGGCATTAAAAAGAAAAACCCAAAATGCTCTCTTGTATCCATTTTAAGAGTAGGATTGGCGCTTTCTGCTATTACCTGAGTCCTGATCTATCACCCCAGGGAGAGCTTGCCAATCCTGCACTTTCCCGGGGTGAAAAGGCTGCAGTGGGGTTAAGGATAAGGCTCCTTGGGCCTACCTCCTCCCATGCCTTTACATTTACCTTTCCTTCCTCAGAAAAGCATGGACATACTTCTTGTATAAAAAGTTCTGTCTGACTGGGAGTAACCTTAACTCCTCTGCTAGCAAGCATATGTGTTAAAAGATCAATACAGAGTCTTCTTTCTTTGGACTCAGTATGGCACATCTTCTCAATCTAAGTTCTGTACTATCCACCTTCTTACCCTATTTATCCTCTATAGGGGGGTCTGTAGCACCCTGGTGGAGTCCTATCCGTCCCGAGTGTGGGGGTTTTCAAGTGGGGGGCTTACCTAGGGGAATTCTGTTCCAGGGGTTCCCAAAGGTGTGGACGGAGTCGGCGAAGACTATCCACCCTCTTCCTACGGTGGAGTCCTCTCCGTCCCAAGTGCAGGGCGCTTGCCTAGGGGGTCCCTGTTCGGGCGCCATATGCCGGGGTCCAACCCCAGCAGGTTCAGGGGTCCCAAAGGCATAGACGGAGTTGGTGAAGAAGGAATGACACAGAAACAGCTTTCAGGTGATCATCATAGCTGGGTTCTCTTGTCAGGGTCTCTAGCCAAGTTCTGGTCTGGATCTCCAGCGAAGTTCTGCTTAGGATCTCCAGCCAGGTTCTGTGTCCATGTTCTCTTGCTAGGTTCTCCAGGTTCTCCAGCCAGGTTCTGTAGTCATGTTCCCTCACTAGGTTCTCCAGCCAGGTTCAGTCACCAGGTTCTAGTCAGGTTCTCTTGCCATGCTCTATCCAGGTTCTGTAGCCAGGTTCTGTCTCTAGGTTCTTCAGCCAGGTTCTCTTGCTAGGTTCTGTCTCTAGGTTCTGTTGCTAGTTTCTGTCCAGGATCTTTTGCCATGTTCTCTCCAACGAAGTTCTTCTGTCTGTGTAGGTTCTGTCTTCTAAGTTCTGTGTGTAGGTTCTGTCTTCTGAGTTCTGTCTTGTTACATCTGTATTTATACCAGTTGATTCCAATCCTATCAATCTCTATTACAAAGGTTAGGGCGTTTCTTATTTCCATTCCAGGGAGTAAAGATTATGTAGCTTAAGCATGATTGTTCATAGTTAAAGTGATTAATTACCCTCCTGGCACTTAAGTTAAGAGGTTTTATTCCCTCCCTAACTTCAGGGGAAAATCCCTACCTGGGGAAACAACCTTTCTCAGAGACCTTAGTTAAAACACATAGTGCCAAGAAGGTGAGCAAACATATCAAGAACAGTATTCCATATATGCCAGGTCCCTTGAAACAGCAAGCATGGACCGGCTCCCGGCATCCTTGGACTATTACAATAAAATCCATGGTAACACTTGAAGTGGATATAAGGATGTCCTGAGAAATTTCAAGCAAAAAAAATAAAAATCAGAATTTTTTTCTCATATGACAAACAGGAAAAAAAATTGTTTTGTGTCATTTCCTTGTGAAGTAGCAGAATAAAATTGCCTAAAGAGGTTTTTAGAAACAGTTATGAGTACAAACTTTAGTTTTTCTTGTAGCTGTTTCTTAATCTAAAAATATTTTTTTTGCTGTTTTTCAGGTGTTAACAAATATAAGGTGTCAATTATTGGATTACTTGTAATTATTTCCATTCTTGTTGCCTTAATTATATATGGTGAGTAAATTTCATACTTTATTTCTTCATCTTTTTTTTCTTTCCCCCTGTTCAGGTCTTCCTATTGAAACAGGAATTTTAGGGGAATAGATGCAGGCTTAGGGAGTTTTTAGAATTGGGGTCCATGGGAAAACACAGGGCTACAGCTTGGGAGAAGGTACATCTCCATAACACAAGGAAGCCAGGTGCAGTCACATTTCCATAAGACAAGGAAGCAGCAACAGGTATATCTCCATAACACCAGGAAACCAGGTGCAGGGAGCAGCAACAGTTGCATTTACATAAGACAAGGGAGCTGGAAGTAGCCAAAAAGGTCTATATTTACAAAATAAAGAGAAAGGAAGAAAATGCAGAAAGAAAAGAACAATGAAGGACTGGGGCATCACATGTCCCATATGAGGTGCCACCTTTGAGCCTAGGAGTTACCCTAGTAACCAGACTAAGGGAATAGTGGCCAATCAAAGGGGATATCAAGGCACCAGGATATGCAGCCTTTATAAGCCATAGGGGAAAAAACTCAGCGGGACCCTTTTTCCCCCTCCCCACGTGGGAGTCCATTCTGTGGGACTCTTTTCCTCTCCTCACCTGGTAGTCTGTACTTGCCCTTCAATAAATTTCCACCTTTGCTATACCACTTTCTGTCCGTGATTCATTCTTCGATTCTGGCGGAGAAAGAATCTGGGTTCCACTCCAAAAATTCCACTTCATTATTAAATGATTCTTTTTCTTTTTGTTTCATCATGATCTTTTCTTATTATTTTCATTCCCTTCCCTTTAGTCACGATATATTTAATGGCATCAATGAATGAGTTATTATGAAATATGCGACCTATGTAAGGCATTGGGAGATGCAAAAATTAAGACAAAATTGTTCACCCTGATAATGATAATCACTATTTTGATTTCTGTTGCATAGGTTAGTTTTCCCCATTTAAAACATTTCTGCATAAATAAAATCATGCAATTTGCATGTATCCTTTGCATCTTATTTCTGTTGTTCCACATTATGCGGTGTTATTCTTCCATCTCATAACATGAAGCAAAATTTCATTGACTCATTGTGGAAATGAGTGTAGATAATAATTCAACCAATTGTTTTCTCTCTGTACACCCTTAATCACTAGCATCCCACTTATAACTGGTGATTAGATTAATGCATTTAAAGCAAATGACATTGAAAAATCAATATGATGATATCTCATCCTTAAGGTTCTGTTGCTTTAGAACTATTTTTGGAACCAAAAATAGACTCAAGTCTCCCTGTGTTCAGAAAAATAGACACTACAAATGTTTCAAGACTAGGACTTTAACACAAGAATTAGGAATAACATTATTATGAGAGGAGCTGTGGAGTTATGGTCTGGAAAGCTCTATCGTTGGAGGAGAAATAGCCACTCATAACTTTGGCTTAAACCACTAGTGTTTTAGGAGAATCCAGAGATTAGAAGAAAGTCTAAGAAGCTAACACGTCTAGCTGCCAAAGCTACTCATGAAGAAACCAATGAACTGCCAATGCCCACGTCTTTAGGAATAATGACTTCTGCTTCACTTCCCGTGTGGGTTCTTTTCATTGGTTAACCGAGAACTAATGGGTTACCTTCTTGACAACAGGCAATCTGACACATGCCTTGTTAGCTACATATTCTGTTTTATTCTTTCCATTACTTCCTTAGCATTTAACATGCTTCCTGCATTTTTACAGTCTAGTTTAAATTAGTATTTTTATTACGTGCTGATAATGCTAGGATTTTCTTATATTTCATTTACCCATAAATGACAAAGGTGACTTAACACAAGTGAAATTGACACAAATAACAATGGTTACTCTGAAATGCCTATGTATCATTGAGGTTAGGGGTAAAAGTGTACTGCAAATCAGTGAGCTAGATAAGATGCCTTAATGAGCCAATTAGTTAGAAGTCATCTTTATTGTGTGCTGGTTCAGAGCAGAATACCTCTGTCAAATTCTGAACTGACATAGGAAAGAGTATTCCCTTTTTATATCCTTCTAGGTCTTTGTATAAGTTATTTTTGCATCAGCTTGTAACCTTGAGTATATATCATATCTAGCAAACACCTGTCATATATATACAGACAACTTGAAACCTTGAGTACATATCATATCTATACAGACACCTGTAACCTTGAGTACATATCTATATAGACACCTGGCATCATTATCAGCATATCAGTTTCTTATGTTAGATGGCTAGCTTGCAAGGTCAGACAATTAAGTTTATCTTTTCTATTATTCAAGCTAAAAAACAATGTTATTTTACAGTCTAAAAATAACAGAGGGACTAGCAAAAATATAGCAAAGAATTTCAAAACAATAGAGAATTCCAAAACATTAGTTTCAAACAGCAGTTTTTCCAAAGGAGGGATTACTATTATGCTTCAAAAGGAATATGAGTGTCCTGTCAAATCCTGAGCTGCTGTCATTTAATGTAACAGGAATTTTTAAAAAACATGTTATGTGGTAGATATGCAATTCTAATCATGATTATAAACTTTTACATCACAATCCTGTCTTTCCCCAATAATCTCAAGTACAGAGGTATATTATTTCATCTGGTTCTTAGACTATGCATTTGTCTCATTTCTAGATAAATCCAGTCCTTCTACTCAGTATTTTTGCCCTGATGATTGGATTGGTTTTCAAAAGAATTGCTATTATTTCTCTAAACAAGAAGGGGATTGGAATTCAAGTAGACACAACTGTTCTACTCAACATGCTGACCTCACTGTGATTGACTCTAGAGAAGAAATGGTAAGTAATCTAATACATATAACTTATGAATTTTTTGTGTGTAAGGGCATTGGAAATATTCAAATTCCATTATGATTTTTAAAACTTTTTACACATGCCTATTTTTGTATATGGAATATTAAAGATGTTCATAGCCGGCCATGGAAGATACCTGATGATATTTTGTTTGGATAGTGTAACACATCAAGTTAGTAGACTTGGTAGTTATCTTTATATTTTAAGGAGTATAAATAGAAGAGTTTGATAATATTTTGAAAACTTTTAGTCCACAAACAGAGAACTGCTTCATGGTGGATGGGATTCTTCATTCCACCGTCCTCTGACTACTCACTATTGCTTTGCTGTCTGCCTCTGAGGTCCCATGGCAGCCTCCATCATAGCACTCACTACTGGTAATGCAATAGGTGTGTCATTGAAAGTTTCCCCCTAGACCAGCTTCCAGTAGTAATGATGAGCTTCCAGTAAGTAAATATTATGCTTTATTTGAAATTATATCTTTTGCTGTAGCATAAAGACAGATACAAATAAAAGTTTAATGAATATTTGTTGAATAAATATTATTTTCCGTGACAAATTTTTTAAAAATTTATCTTTATTGTTGAAAATATTACAAATATCCTCTTTGTTTCTGTTTCTCCTCCACATTGACCCCCTCCACCATGAACCTGCCCCTCCCAGGCCTTCACCACTCTATTGTCTATGTCCATGGGTTATGAATTTATGCATATAAATTCCCCAGTTAATCACTCCCCTCCCATCCCCCTCCCTGCCTTCCCTCTGATAATCTTTTTTTTTTTTTTTTTTTTTTTTTAGTAAAGACAATCTCCAAGAATAAGAGATTGAGAAACTCTGTAACTCTGCACTTGTGAAATCTGTTATTTTCCTAAATAAAGTTTACAGTAAACATATGGTTTTGCTTTTGTCTAATCTCTTTAAAAGGGTCAATATAAGAGATAATGTAATTTGGTTTAAATATTTTTGTGAATAATGTACAATTAAGAAGCATTTAAAATGTAAAGAGTACAGCACAGCAGTCAACATTGTTAGAATTGTATCTTACTTATGTGGTGAAGAGTCTATTTACATAATCTGCCTGATGATTGGTACAAATTTAAATGAATGTGAACCAGACTGGAACAATTTACAGATCAGTGCAAGGAAACTAAACTATTTTGGAAGCAAGAAAAGATATGTAAATCTGAATAAAATGTGAAAAACTAGATATGTTAAGAGCAGACACAGAAAATAAAATATGCTTAAATGAAAGAGCTTCTATAAATAATCTCACTCATGAATTTTGCAAGACTTTTATAATAAACATTCTGAGAACTATTTGTACTGCCTTTTACAGTTCCTCTTAAGGAAAAAGAGACTAATTTACCAGCAAAATGGAAAAATAATGAATGTTAATAAAATTCTTGAGGGATAAAGAAAGAACAAGGCATATTGTTTAAACTCTTCACTTACAGGAATCATGTTGGCAAAGACTGAAAAATAATGAATATTATGGAACACCAAGAACAGAAGTACACAACAATAGTTTTGAGCTTAAGGGAAATCATTAAACATAGCAAATAAGAATGATTGTACTATTTGGATTTTAAAAAAAAACTGATCTGCCGAAACCGGTTTGGCTCAGTGGATAGAGCGTCGGCCTGCGGACTGAAAGGTCCCAGGTTCGGTTCCGGTCAAGGGCATGTACCTGGGTTGTGGGCACATCCCCGGAGGGGGTTGTGCAGGAGGCGGCTGATCGATGTTTCTCTCTCATCGATGTTTCTAACTCTCTATCTCTCTCCCTTCCTCTCTGTAAAAAATCAATAAAATATATTAAAAAAAAAACTGATCATAAAATATTCTGATATATTTTGAAGATTGTTGATGCCTGTTATATACTACATTTTCTGAGCAAAATATAAGTGACCAACAGATTGAGATAAACCTGTCTGTGAAGGAGTGAAAAAAGTAACATATACAATAATTTTAATATTTTTATTGATTTTAGAGAGAGAGGAAGGGAGGGGAAGAGAGAGAAACATTGATAAATGCCGTAGTCTTTTCACAGCAAGGGTTCAGGAATCTGGAGAAGGGGCTGCGAATAAATGGATAAATAGACAAGAAATTTCAATTTGGAAGGCATTTTGGGGAGCCAGGGGAGTCTTAGCTCTAGTGACTAAGCTCTCCGAATCTCTGGACCCATGAGTTTTTATTAACACACTACTGGCCTGGTGCACGAAATTTGTGCACAAGGGTGGGGAGGTGTCCCTCAGCCCAGCCTGCACCCTCTCCAATCTGGGACCCCTTGGAGGATGTCTGATTGCCAGATATCCACAGGGATCAGGCCTAAACCGTCAGTCAAACATTCTTCTCGCAATCCGGGATCACTGGCTCCTAACTGCTCACCTGCCTGCCAGCCTGATCGCCCCTAACCACTCTGCCTGCCAGCCTGCTCACCCCCAACTGCCCCTCTGCCAGCCTGCTTGCTTCCAACTGCCTCCCCCCCCCCGCCAGCCTGCTTGCCCCCAATTGTCCCCCTTGCCAGACTGCTTGCCCTCAACTGCCTCCCCTGCTAACCTGCTTGCCCCCTCCTGCCCTCCCCCTCCCTGCCAGCCTGATCACCCCAACTGCCCTCCCCTCCTGGCCTGATCGCCCCTAACCACCTCTGCCTCAGCCCCACCACCATGGCTTTGTTTGAAAGGACGTCTGGAAGGTCTCCCAGTCTAATTAGCATATTACCCTTTTATTAATATAGATTTTGCCCTTTAGCAAAGCAGA
Source organism: Myotis myotis (assembly GCF_014108235.1). Taxonomy (NCBI): domain Eukaryota; kingdom Metazoa; phylum Chordata; class Mammalia; order Chiroptera; family Vespertilionidae; genus Myotis; species Myotis myotis. The sequence goes on from NW_023416335.1 coordinate 190,787,904, forward strand.
TATACATATCAAAGGTAAGGTCTAGTAAGCAATAATGGATTATCAGGTTAAGGGAAATTCCTTCAGCCATTTCTCCAGCAGCAGGTAAACAGGAAAAGATTATCAGTTTAGGGGAAATGCCTGCAGCTGTTCAGCAGTAGGTAATAATATATATATATATTTTCAGCCCTGCTGAAGTCCCAAGATCCATCAGCTTTCTGATGAACTTCTTGCATAATTATGACCTGATGGAATTTGCTTCCGGCAGATAAAACATCACATTGATCAGCTGTCTCTTGCACGCCCCCTGCTAGGGATAGAGCCTGCAACCCCAGCATGCACCCTGACTGAAAATCTAGCCTGTAACCTTGGGTGCATGGGATGACCCTCAACCAACTGAGCCGCATCGGCCAGGGCAATGTATTCAAGAATTGTAAGATTTTATGTAAAATAATTTAAAATATTGTATATATACATATATATATACAAAATATGTATAAGTTTAAATGAGATAAAACTTGTTTCATGAAATATTGTTTTGTTTATTTTCATCTACTTAAAATTATCTTGCATTTTTAACAATAAGCTATATGGGCACCCCTGTGTTAAACAATTAACGATTAATATTTTTTCATTGGACGGGTTCTAGAAAATGCACCTCCCAGTTGCCTGTCACCAAGACCACAGCTACTTGAACATCACCCAATTTTTCCATTATTCAATAATTTATATATACACATACAGGATGGGCAAAAATAGATTTACAGTTGCAAGTACACAAAACAGTTTATTTTTGCATTATTGTTCATTAATCATTGTATTATTTTTCATATGAATATATAGGCATAGGCATAGATCTCCCCTGCTGGTTTCCAATATGTTTATCCTTACATATTTTTTCTGCCTTCAGAGAAGCTCTTTGCTAAGTCTAGACTATGAATGTCTTTTTCTCCCTCACCCTCTATATGTATCATGAAATCTTCTCTTCCAGCTTTACCTCTTAAAGCACATTCTATGTGAAAGCCTCCCATAAAAACCAGATACTTCTTTTTTGTAAACTTTAATTTTAATTTGTGTTTGTTATATTCATTATCTTCCCCTTAACTAGTAGGATATTTTCTAACTCTATATTTACATAATTTTTCTCACTAAATTAAACCCTTTCAATCCAGGGGGAATATTTTATTAATCTGTTTCTTTGTAATCCCAAAGTTTAGCTCAATGAAATGAACTTTTAAAAAACAAATTTATAAAATGCTGCAGAGGATGGCATATTAAAATGACAAAAGCTACTGTGTCACTGCTACTAGTATTAGATAGAAATGGACCATGAGTATTGTGAGTTTTCACGATTCCTTTATATTTATCAACAACTGGAAACATGGAGTTATATAACGTAAGGCTGAAGGTTTCCCAGGCATGTACTCAGTAGCAGAGAAGACTCCATGACTTGAAAATGAGCTCAATTGTAACATTGAAGGAATAAGAAGGAGAAAAGAAGAAATATCAGGAAAAATTATAATTTCCCTGAATGATACCTTTAAAAATTAGAATATCTGCAAAAAATACAATCTGATAACTAGATTATAAAAGAACTAGTTATCTGAGGGGCATGAGAGAGAGAGAGAGAGAGAGAGAGAGACGAGAGGGAGGGAGAGAGAATAATTTTGGGAGAGAAGTTGAAGTAAAATACAACATGGAACTCAATATACTAGTAATTGCTAGGAACAGGAAAACCATTATAGTAAATATGTGATGATTAAAATGAGCTTCATAACAAACTGGATTTCCATAGATTTTTTTGTTTAAAAATACTGGAGGAATAGACTTTCATATTGAAAAATTATTAATTTGGAATAAGAAAGTATCTGAAAGAAAATGTTTCTCACATCTTTGTTTCATAAATAAGAAAACTGAGGGTCAGAGAGTAAAATATTTTTTATTTTCTGGTATAGCTTGGTGTTTAACATTTGTCACCTTGCTCCTCACAATAGGCTGTATTAAAAACTGAGAAGTAAAATTATGAAATTGATTTTGTCTCTAAAGGATTTTTTAAGACAACAAAGATGTGTTTTTGATCTCTGGATTGGGTTGGAGATGACAGAAAATCAAACAGGAACTTGGGTAAATGGAGGAATATTTAACAAATGGTGAGTTTCTTTCTATCTCAGATTATTTAAATTCAGACATGGGTTAGCTACATTTCTCTAGAGCCCAAGATTTGAGCACATGTTAAAAAGATGAAATGGAAAGATTGTATCATGTATTGAGATTAACTCCAGGAGTCAACCAGAGAGGCTGGGAATCGAGACATAAGGGGAATCCTCAGCCTGTGGCAGGGGGAGGACATGGGAGTGGGGAAGACATGGGGCAAGGGGAGGAAAGGGGACATACTTTAAACAAAAAAGATAAATTTAAAAAAGAGAACCTGGATCATAGCAATTAATAAATATTCACTGTTGTTAATTTGCTTTAAAATATATATATAAGGGGAAGATCGTGTACTTGGTTATTTTGAAAATAAAGACCTAAAATTCACAAACACAGTCCAAAAGAATTTAAACTTGTGCCTGATTCTAAATTATCTTTTCCAATTCTACATCTATTTTTCAAGCTTTGTGCTACATGTTTGCTGACATATTTTACAGTTCATGATCAATTTGTTGTTTATTTTAAGCTGATTTTATTTGCATTGATAACATAATTTATCCTGAGCTTTGTATCTTTCATTTTACAATAAGAAAAATTGGATTGAAAGACCTGAACTCACTGCACACATGATCTCGGTGTAACCAACCCAAATGATGACAGCCAGCCACTTTGCCACTTTAGTTTTTAGTCGAGGTTCTCAGTAGCAATGCAACGGACACATTGGACTGAATAATTCTTTGTTGTGGGTAGGGGGGCACTTTCCTGTGCATTGTAGGACGTTAGCAGCATCTCTGATTTTTCCCCACTCCATTTGTGACAACCAAAAATGTCTCCAGTTACTGCCAAGTGTCCCTTGTGGTGGGTGAGGGGAAGGCAAAATTGCCCCATTTAGAACCATTGATTTATATGAACTGGTGGTTCCCCTGATTACATATAACTCACTTAATGTAGTTTAATAAATATAAATGCTTGGAAGGCAGACTCTTATGGTCCAGTTTGGTGCAGATATCTTAACCCTAGCAAGAGAGCACTACTGGTATATCACAGTACACATTTTTAAGGTTCAGGCAGATATATTTTTTTAAAAGTGTTATTAGACAAGGGGAAAATTATAGGACTCCCTAGTACATAGTGTTTAATGTACTCTCTCTATTATAGGTTTGATGTGAAAGGAAATGAAAAATGTGCTTACCTCAGTGACGATGGTGTAGCAACAGCCAGATGCTACGCAGAAAGAAAATGGATTTGCAGGAAAAAAAAAAAAAGTACTACATAAACATTTCTGATTATGATTTATAACCATAGGTAATAAAGTTTTAATATCTTTTTTTCTTTCCCTCTGTATAACTTCACTTTTGTTAAATTTCTTCAACTTACGTTTTAACTTTTCATATGTCCTGGATCTTTGCTTTTCTATATCAATTTTAGAAGAATCTTGTAATTTTACAGAATCTATAGGTCAGTGTTGGCAGTATTATATTTATAAAATTATCTTCTTATTAATTTATATCATGTATCTTTTTTTGTTAATCCTCACCCAAGGGCATTTTCCCATTGATTTTTAGAGAGTGGAAGGGAGGGAGGAAGGGCGTCAGAGACAGACAGAGAGAGAGAGAGAGAGAGACATCAATGTGAGAGACATCAATGTGAGAGACACACCAATTGGTTGCCTCCCACATGTGCCTCTATTGGGGCCAGGGAATGAACCTGAAACCCAGGCATGAGCCCTTAACTGGGAATTGAACCCTTGACTTTTTGGTGCACGGGCTAACAGTCTAACTACTGAACACACTGGCCAATATGTATCTTCTATTGATTTTTGTCTTCTTATATAACTTACAATGTTTCTAAACAGTTACTGAAAATTATTTATTACATGCATCCTTATTTTATATGTAAAATGTTTCTCCTATTGGAGTTACATAATTTATTGTCTTTTAAAATAGTTGCTTCTGTAATAAAATACAACTGCTTTTGGTTATTTTTCTGTTCAACATCCATGCTGAAAGCTCTCACAATTTCAAATAATCTGTGGGTTATTGTAAATGCTACAAAATATAGCATTTAATAATAAGCTTTATTTTTTTCTGTGTTATAGCTATTACTTATTTCTTGTCTAATGAAAAAGGGAAAGACTGCCAGAGAGTTACTGATGGTAAATAGTGTTGACTTGTTTGACATTTTAAGGGAAATGTTTCAAATATTTCAACATTAGTGGTGTTTTATCTAGTTTTTAAAAATATAATTTTAAAGTGAGTTTTTTTTTCTTTTCCTTTTGTCTTTCTTTTTATCATTGACGCTATTACTACCATCAATGAATCAACAAACAAGATGTGGAGGAAAGAGAAACTTCGAAGGTCTGCATTCCCACCACTTTGGAAAACAATATGGAGTTTCCTTTGACCTAATGATCCCACTTCTGGGAATATATCTGAAGAAACCAGAGATAACAGTTTGAAAGAATGCATGCATCCCTATATTTATTGTAGCATTATTTTTATTTATTATGTTTTTACTGATTGCAGAGAGAGGAAGGAAAAGGGAAAGATAGAAACATCAATAATGAGAGAGAATCACTGATCAGCTGCCTCCTGCATGCCCCCTATTAGGGGTCAAGCCCACAACCTGGGCGTGTGCCCCGACCTGGTTCATGGGTCGATGCTCAACCACAGAGCCACACTGGTGGGGCAAGAACTCCCTTTATTATTATTATTTTTTAAATATTTATTGTTTTTTGTTTTGGAGGTGTTTTTTTAAAAAAATATAGTATTTTTTATTGATTTCAGAGAGGAAGGGGCAGGGAGAGATAGAAACATCAATAAAGAGAGAGAATCACTGATTGGCTGCCTTCTGTATGCCCCATACTGAGGATCAAGCCCATGACCTGGGCATGTGCCCTGACTGAGAATTAAACTGTGACCTCCTGTTCGTAGGTCGACGCTCAACCACTGAGAACACCCATGGGCAAGACTCCTTTATTATTTATATTTTTTTAATATTTATTGTTGAAAATTGCCGGGAGCCGGTCCATGCTTGCTGTTTCAAGGGACCTGGCATATATGGCATACTGTTCTTAATATGTTTGCTCACCTTCTTGGCACTATGTGTTTTAACCAAGGTCTCTGAGAAAGGTTGTTTCCCCATGTAGGGATTTTCCCCTGAAGTTAGGGAGGGAATAAAACCTCTTAACTAAGTGCCAGGTGGGTAATTAATCACTTTAACTATGAACAATCATGCTTAAGCTACATAATCTTTACTCCCTGGAATGGAGATAAGAAACGCCCTAACCTTTGAAATAGAGATTGATAGGATTGGAATCAACTGGTATAAATACAGATGTAAGAAGACAGAACGGAGAGAGATGGAACCTAGGCACAGAACCTACACAGAACGTTCTCTAGAGACAGAAGAACTTCGCTGGAGAGAACATGGCAAAAGTTCCTGGACAGAAACTGGCCTCAGAACCTAGAGACAGAACCTAGCGAGAGAACATGGCAAAAGATCCTGGACTGAACCTGACTATAGAAATTGGCAAGAGAACCTGACTAGAACCTGGTAACTGAACCTGGCTGGAGAACCTGGACAGAACCTGGCTGGAGAACCTAGCGAGGGAACTTGGCTACAGAACCTGGCTGGAGAACCTGGAGAACCTGGCTGGAGAACCTAGCAAGACAACATGGATACAGAACCTGGCTAGAGATCCTAACCAGAACTTCGCTGGAGATCCAGAGCAGAACCTCTCTGGAGATCCAGACCAGAACTTGGCTGGAGATCCTGGCTGGAGATCCTGGCTAGGCTGCTGATCAACTGAACACTGTCTCCGTGTCATTCCTTCTTCGCCGACTCCGTCCACACCTTTGGGGACCCCTGGACCTGCTGGGGCCGGACCCCAGCATATGGCGCCCGAACCCTGGACCCGCTGGGGTTGGACCCTGGCAGAAAATATTATATATGTCCCATTTTGTCCCCCATTGACCTCTTCTAGCCCACTCTCGCCCCTCACCCCAGGCCTTCACTACATAATGTATCCATGAGTTATGCATGTATGCATACATGTTCATTGGTGGATCTCTGCTCACCCACCCACCCACCCTCTCCTGCCTTCCCTCTGTTGTTAGCAATCTGTTCCTTGCTAATATGTCTCTGGATCTATTTTTGGTTCATCAGTTTATTTTGTTCATTAGAGTCCACATATGAACTCCATTTAATATTGTTAAAAATGCAGGATACAACAGATATCCAAACAAGGCAAAAAACCTTGCTCACATAGAGCTTAAATTTTAGAGGAGAAAAATAAAATATAATATTTTGAAAGATGAAAACAAAAGCATCCAGCGTACACCAGATGTTCAAGGCCAATCTGAGTAAGGACACAGTAATTGTATTGTATACACTACGCAAGGGTACTTTTCTATAACCCAAATACTGATGTCACTATTTGGAAGAAGTCTCTTTTAACAAAGTTGGTACAAAGTGTGTTACTGACCAGCCGGTATGAGGGTGCTTTTATGTAGGGGTGGCTACTGGGTCAAGCTGCTTTGTTAGCAATGGCTGTATGTTTACAAGGGCTCCTGTGTTTAGCAAAGGCTGCTTTGTGCAGCTACTTGGTGGGGCTACTTTGAAGAACTGTTTTTGTCTTAATGGCTTCTTGTTAGCAATGGCCATTTGAGCTACAATACTCTCCTATTGAGAAGGCTAAAAGGCTAATTCCAAGGTAACCCTGATGTTTGGGGGGGGCTAGCAATCTGAATCTGCAGTAACCTAATGTGCATTCTTGATAACCTATAATTAAGTCACTGCCCCTTTCCTCCACAATCTGGTCTTGCAAGACCTGTTACCTAAATGCTCACGTTTTACAGAGGCCATAAATCATGAACAATACATAACCCCTGGAGGGGGTTATCAGTACTGGCGCCAGGCCAGGCCCTTAGATATGACCTCAAGACCCCCCATCCCAACCTACAGGGCTTTTTGCTAAGCCAATGAAAGGTCTGGAAGTCCCCATCCATATTTAGGGGACAAAGAAACCAAAAGGGGATAAATGAAGCGTTTCCACCATATTGGTTTGCTCAGACTCTGGAGGCAACTCCACTGAAACCACTGGCATAATAAAGCTGTGTAACTCCATTTCTCTAAGCTAGCTTGGGTTTCTGTCTTCTACAATACTATATGCTCACAACTTCTCATATCTTCTCCATCTAATACCAGTTGTCTACAGGGGTACAGCCCCTGGCAGAAAAGGACCTGTGCTCCCACAGCTGGCCCAGCAAGCAGAGTCAAGGAGTAAGGACTCCAACACTTGGCATCAGGAACAGGATTTGGGGATAAGTGTCCATCTGCCCTGCTGGAGGTCATGTTTCCTCCAACCAGGCTGTAGTATCTGGTAGCGGTGACACCGGTAGCAGCAGAAAAGACTCCTCTGTCCCTGCAGACCAGATCCCCGAAGAATGGCTAGGAACTGCACAGCTTGAGAGAGACTAAGTAAGCCTCTAGGAGCCAGGCAGAGAGGAAGGCGGAGCCCAGTTCTGCAGAGGCTACAGCAGAGGCCATCAAGAGCACCGCTGTGGGGCCAGAGCAGGTGAAAAACCACAGGAGGGTCTGGCGCCCAAGCTGCTGCTGTTTTGCAATGCGCATGAAGATTTGATTCTCTCTGCAGCCCCAGCAGTATGTGACTCCATGGCCACCTGGAGTTCAAGCAGTGAGAGAGGGGCATGGCAGGCCTGTGACTATAAGACAATGCCTGCTCACAGCAGGGGTTAAAAGGGGGAAAACAGATCAGTGACCCAGTGACTGCTGCTGGCCCTCCGGATGCAGGTGCTGGTGGAGCAGTGATCCCTGAGAGTGCAGAGGGAAGGCACTACCCCTGGACCAGAGCGAGGAGTCTGATCTCCTAGACCAGCGGTTCTCAACCTGTGGGTCGCGACCCCTTTGGGGGTCGAACGACCCTTTCACAGGGGTTGCCTAAGACCATCAGAAAACACTTATATAATTACATATTGTTTTTTGTGATTAATCACTATGCTTTAATTATGTTCAATTTGTAAAAATGACATTGGGGGTCACCACAACATGAGGAACTGTATTAAAGGGTCACGGCATTAGGAAGGTTGAGAACCACTGTAAGGGATGGAGGAGGCACCCGGTTGGGGGGGCCAGGAGGCCGCATGTTGAACTCGCTGATGTGGACTACAGTTTGCTCTGTAGTTGCCTGGATAAACGTGTGGCCCAGTTGCTCATATAGAAGGGTGCAGAGCAGAACTGTCCCTGTAATGTAGGCAACTCTCTCTGGTACCAGATTGACTCCCCTGCTACACTTCACGGTGCTGGCTGTAGAAGATTGCAGCGATCGGCTTGCCCTGGCGTTGGAGCAATGCCCTATGTGATGGCCTTCGTTGGTGCCTTCTTCTCCATGGACATGGCTGCAGAGAGTCCAGGACAGTGGCCTTTGCATAGGAGGGTTGACAGTGGACTTTGGTCGCCTTCCCTCAGGAATGTTTGCATAGCCCTTCCATTTGTCGTAGTTTGATAGCATGAGATTTAGCCACCTGGGGCAAGCCTCCCATAGGGCCAACGTTTCACTGTGTTAATAATGTGCTAACCTCTGAATCTCTTGCAGATTTGAACGCAGCTGCCAGCAGTTGTTACAGTCCTATGTTGGTCTTTTGGGGTGTTAGCAAGTGTCCAGTCCCCACTTGGCTCCACTGTTACGGCCATGTGTCAGTTGTCCCAGAAGGGGGCGATGTGGGGTTGAACCCCAGAAATAAAGGGCACCTAGCTGCCAAGAGGGCAGTTGCCCATGTGGGCAGAGAAGGGTACCCATCAGGTTTTAGTCCCAGTTATGGAAGAAAACTGGGAGCCAATGTTCTCTTGTTGAGAGACAGTCGGCAGCCGTGTGTGCTGCCTTGCAGGCCTGTGTGACCATGCCCATGTTGGGAGTGGCACAAATCCCAACTTTAGCAAAGTGGGGGGCCTATTTAGAACAAAAGGAAGCGGTGAGTTCCAGCCCTCTGTCACAGGAATTTTAAACCCTGTTGGGTCCTGTGACATGAGACCCTGTCGAGGGATAAAATTTCTATGGATGAGCTACTCCCTAGTCCGTTCCGAGAGGGTATACCACCCTTCCCGAAGAACATGTGGTGTAAAGAAGGGTCTAGTAGGGAAGAATCCTATTACATGGACAGCTGTGACTGTCCGTTTGGATACTAATGAACTATGTAGTTTGATTCAGATACTGAGCAAAGTAGCCCTTTGGCCATTAGAACAGAAGCTGGGCTGTCTTCACAGGCTTAACTTTATAGTTGCCACGATGACACAAGCAATATTGGCTAGTAGGCCATCACCCCATGTAGGGACAGGAAATGTGAGCTCCACCTAGGGGTGGACCCACCTAGCCTTAAAGATTAGGCTAGACCACTGGTCGGCAAATTGCGACTCTCGAGCCACATGCGGCTCTTTGGCCCCTTGAGTATGGCTCTTCCACAAAATACCGACTTCTGCACATGGGCCACGAAGTTTCAACCGCTCTGTATGTGCATGCCCTCTTGTGGTATTTTGTGGAATAGTCACACTCAAGGGGCCAAAGAGCCGCATGTGGATGGCGAGCCACGGTTTGCCGACCACGGGGCTAGACAAATATACCCGGAGGTATCCTCAGACACTGCATGTGCAGGTAAAAGCAACAGATGAACTGTGTGACCCAAGGCCTTCCCCCTTGACAGAGGGGGCACAGGGAGAGTGGACCTAGCCATAGTCTGTTACTAGGGAGGGGCCATGGGTGGCCCTCCTATCCCTTTGGGAAGCAGGTACAACTATAAGTTACAGTCACACCCCTTGATCCAGTCCTGGCAATGTAACCAGTACTCTGCAAGAGATAGTTTAGTACAAGCCATACAAGCCCTCTCCCATGACCCCCCCAAGACTGGTGGGATAGACTGTCAGGGACATGAAGTTGGGCATTTGTAAGTTTACTATTGGGGCCGGAGTACTGGTCATAACATACTACAGTTTGTATTGTTGTTATAGGCTCCATGTTCAGGGAGCTGGCAAATGGGCCAGGGTATTCCTAGATGATCATCTGGTGTAAGGGGTAGAGTGTGGGCACCCTAATCAAAGTATGCTGGATGTTCAAGGCCAATCAGAGCAAGGGCACAGCGATTGTATTGTATACACTACACAGGTGTCTTTTCTATAACCCAAATACTGATGCCACTATTTGGCAAGAAGTCTCTTTTGTCTATATTGGTATAAAGTGTGTTACTGAGCAGCCAATATGAGGCTGCTTTTATGTAAGGCTGGCTACCGGTCAAGCTGTTCTGTTAGCAATGGCTACCATGTTTACAAGGGCTCCTGTGTTTCTACTGTATTTGTAAAGGCTGCTTTCTGCAGCTACTTTGTGAGGCTACTTTGAAGAACTCTTTTGCCTAATGGCTCCTTGTTAGCAATGGCTACTTGGGCTACAATAAAGGCTCTCTTATATGCCCACGACGTCCCATATCTTCTCCATCTCATAACCGGTGTCTACAGGGGTTTAGCCTCTGGCAGAGAAGGACCTGGGCTCCCACAGTTGGCACGGTGAGCAGGGTCAAGGAGTAAGTACTCCAACATTATTCTGACAATCTGAAAAAAAATAGGTATAATTTTGATTCATTCACACAGGAAATCTATTGTTGTGTTGGCTGTTGTCATTTTTTATTTGACACTCGGGGGTGGGGGGGGAAGGTCAGTGCCCCTGGCCCTGGAGGCTTGGGGATGGCACCTTCAGAGTGGAGAAGAAAGTCTCAAGGGGGAAAAGAGAACCAGGTTGCCTCTTTAAAGGGAGTTGCAACACAGGAGAAAAGCTGTGGATTTCTACCACTCTGGAGGTGTCAGGCATAAACTCAAAGTTGATTACGGCATTTCAGTGTCAGATGGGAGGAACAGCTGACAACATGCAAAGTAATTGAAGAAAAAAAAAAAAAAGAAAGAGGTCAGTGCTGTTAACTAAATAGTCAGGTATTGCATGTTTTAAAATCTCTGTAACACACCAATTGAAAACCTCTGGGCTAGAACATAAAGGCCAGTTCAAATATTGGCAAAGATGATCATTGGTATTCTACTGAGGCTATTACCATTAAAAACAAACAGAAAAAAAACTACAAACAAGCGAAGGATTGTGGAGATCAGGGACAGATGTCACCTTGAAGGGCAGCTCTTGTGATTCAGTTTGGAACAATTTGATCATCAGAATAGAAAATTATGAACCATTGAGAAGAAGGCAATTTCACTACATCACTTCTCTGCTATTCCTGCCAAGGAGGCATAACTTGAATATAACCATGAGAAATAATCAGACAGATTCAAATTGAAGTACATTTCACAGAATCACCAGCTTCTGGTATTCAAAAGGTCAAAGTCATGAATATCAAAGAAGGCTAAGGAACTCTTCTAGATGGCAGGAGATTAAATAAACATCTGAACTAGCTGTTTTACTCTAAAGAACATTATTTTTGATAATTGGCAAACACTGAAGGTAGTCAGAAAATTAGTTGGTAGCACTGTGGCAATGTTAATGTGGATTTGGGTCATTGTATTGTGATTAGGTAGAATATTTTTGTAGGAAATATACACAGTATTATTCAATGATACCTGAAATTTCATAATTAAATACATCAGTTTGACAACTAATTCTAAAGAGGTTCAAGAAAAAGATTTAGATCTTTATTCTGTACCCACAATCTTCTTGAAAGTTTTGAATAGTTTCCAAGCTTAGATAAAACTTTCATAAAATCTAAAGTAAACAGACAACATGTTTAACACTTTTACCCAGAATTTCCAATTTTAAAGTTTATATCATCGAAAAAAGGTGCTATTATTTAAGAAAATATTTAGAATATTTATTGAAACACAGTTTATAGTAGCAAAATCCTAGAAACAAAGTTAATGTTCATCAATAAAGGAGTATAGAATCTATAAATCCACACCATAATACAATGCAGGACTACATGAAATTTGCATAGAATACTGTTAATAATAAAAAGGCAAAATACAGGAAAGCAGACATAATAACATTTGCTGTAAATGAAAAAAATGAATAAAAATCCTGAATATAAATGCATGGATTTACACTAGATTATACTATCACATTAAAAACTAGAAAGGTTATATCGTAGATTATAAGCAGCAGTTATTTTGAGACTAGCATCAATGTGGGTGATGAAGGGAAAATGGAGAAAAGATTCTGGTGTTTAATTTTGGTTTTAAATTCTTGCTCTTGAATATTAATATTAGAACCTAATAGTCAAAAATCTTTGATAACTGATTATTCCTCTATAACTTATATTTTAAAATATGAACATTGACAAATCCACTTGAAAACACTGCTGCAGGTTTCAGAGTAAATTTTGTTTCCCTTGATGGCAGCACAGCTGTTTTCAGTAGCTGGTCCTTTTATGAAGAATCTGCAGAAGAGATGATAAATATATGGTTAATCATTGTTGATGAAGAGATCCATTTGTATTTGCAGCTAATGTCCTCCCTTAATTAAAAGGCAATTCAAAATTTCAAGACATTTGCAAATACTTTGACTGACTAAACATTACAGTATATCTGTAACTTAGTATTACTCTCTGATTGGCAGAAAGTTCTCAGAGGGTTTGTTTGCAAATGATAGAGCTAAGAATAAATGTGTGCCCATATTCCCATTTGAGTATTTTTTTACATGTGGTCTTTAGGTTAAAAAAAAAAAAAAGGTTAAGTCACATGAACAACTCACTTAACTTTTGTGGCTGGCTTCTCATATCAAATTGTACAATGTATTAATAATATTTGCCTCACGATACTATTATGAGGTTAAATTAACCAATGCTCATAGAACTTTCTACACAAAGTGACCTATATAAGCTCTAACTAAATTATACATTTATTGTATTATCTATGACGTGCACTGACCACCAGGGGGCAGACGCTCGACGCAGGAGCAGAAACCACAGGCATGGAAACATGGAACAGACTGATGAATCTCAGAGGGAAGGGGGTAGTGGGGAGGGCAGGAAGAGCTTAAACAAAGATCTTATGTGCATACTAGAGGCCCAGGATATGAATTCGTGCACCGGTGGGGTCCCTCGGCCTGGCCTGTGCTCTCACAATCCAGGAAGCCTCAGGGGATGTTGGACTGCTGATTTCAGCCCAATCCCCACAGGCCAGGCTGAGGGACCTCACTACTACATAAATCTGTGCACCAGGCCTCTAGTTTATCCATAAAGAAGTATGATAAATACAATTATAAAATTATCTATAAAATACTATAATGTTAGGGATTTTATTCTGTTAGGAATTTATTTAAACTTAGGAAAAAGTTTTAAGAATCATGGACAAGATGTACAGGGTCAAGAAAACTTCCAAATTAATAAGGAGCAAATAAGTGCTGGATTTCCATATTGGAAAATACACTGTTCCCAAGTTTATGTTTGAATTTTACATTGAATGTATTTTGAACAAAAATCCCCAGGCATGGTCTAAAGTTAAAACTAAATCTTATAGGTAGTGTTGAGTGGGTTTAGCAGAGGTAAACTAAGGACCTTCATTGGTGATCAATCAGAGAATGTTCAGTATTACAAGCCTACCCTCAAATGATACCATCTCATAATTTTATTCTCCATTCCAATGTCTTTGATTGACTTGCTTAGATTGATTCATTTAGTGCAGTGAGATGGAAAATAAGTAATATTTAACGACAAAGTAATGGAGTGGAAATAACACAATAATATCATTAATTAGTTGGTTACATAGTGTATTAATTTCTTATCACTGCTCTAATGAATTGCCACTAATTTAGTGGCTTAAAACAACACAAATTTGTTATCTTGCAGTTCTAGTTGTCAGAATTCTAAATCTAGTTTTACGGGAGTAAGTCAAGTGTGTACAGTGCTGCCTTCCACAGGCACTAGGGGGAATTTTGTTCATTGCCCTTTGCAGCTTTTAGAGGCTGATGCCCTGCGTGGGCCATGGCTGTATCACTTGGACCACATGCCCTTATTTCTTTCTTGTAAGGGCTCGTGTTTCCATTGTGACCACCTGGATAATCCAACATAATGTTCTTATCTCAAGATGATTAATTTAACCACAGCCTTGAAACCTTTTTTGCCAAAATTTTAAAATCCTCAATAATCTCATGCAATTGCTGAGAAAATTTTGTATTCGTTTGATCAATCTTATATCTATCATTTATCTTTTAATGTTATGTGCATACACATAGTCTACTTGCAAATTGAATACAAGTATTCAGATCAGGACTAGCATGAGTCAAAGTGAGGCACTGGCTTTGAGCACACAATTTAAGAGGGTCCCCAAAACTCAGTAAGCAAGATAAATGATAATTTAATGAAGTGTCAGAGGAAATTTGAGGAAAGCCATTTTGAACTGTAAAGAGGCTAATGCCATAGCTGTGATACTAAACCACATACCATTTCAAAGTAATACAGTCTAAGGATTTTGGTATTTGGATATGGACATCTTTGGGACCATTATTTTGTCTGCCAACATCAGGATAAAATTTGAATTTAATGGTTTAACTATTTGTAGCTCTAAATATTTTATTTTAAAATAAACATAAACACACAAAAATATTGATGAAAATTTTAAAATCCTCAATAACCTCATGCAATTGCTGCAAAATTTTTATATTCTTTTGTTCCATCTTATATTTCTCATTTGTCTTTTAATGTTATGACAATCAATCATATAATACAAAAATTATACAAAAGTTGTTTTTCAGTTACTAAAGATTATGAGGTAAACATTGAGAATTTTGAAAATACAAGAGCATGTTGGTTCAGTCACCTTTTCATACAAATCATGAGTAGTCTTTAAACAATAAATGTGCCACCATTATTGTTTTTGAGTTTTTTTAGTTTGTAAACCAAACCACAATATTTGTTATTACTCCAGTGAACATTAAATTATTTGTCATCCTTTAAAATTCTTTAGTACCAATAAGTTGGTTTTGGTGGACACAGAGATGTTTTATGAAGATACTAGTAAGTCTTACAATAAACAATAAATCAGATTGCCTTTTAGTAAAGACTCACATTTTTGAAGCTAGTGGAGAACCATCTACCCAGTTCCAAGTCCTCTTCTGGGAGGTAACGTTAAGCCCAATCCACACATAATTTGATTGTTTTAGGTTTTTCTGTATAAAAGCCTAAAAAGTGAGTAATGGGTAACTAGATGAACAGAATCCTATATAATAAAGAGGTAATATGCAAATTGATTGTTATGCACTCACACAAGATGGCCACCCCCATGTGGGCACAAGATGGCTGGCAGGGGAGGACAGTTGTGGGTGATCAGGCCAACAGGGGAGGTCAGTTAGGGGAAAGCAGGCCAGCAGGGGAGGACAGTTGGGGGAGATCAGGCCTGTAGGGGAGGGCAGTTAGGGGCGATCAAGCCAGCAGTGGAGGGCAGTTAGGGGGGACCAGGCCAACAGGGGACAGCAGTTAGGGGGGACCAGGCCAGCAGGGGAGGGCAGTTGGGGGCAACCAGGTCTGCAGGGGAGAAAGGGCAGTTGGGGGCAACCAGACCAGCAAGGGAGGCAGTTAGGGGTGACCAGGCAGGCAGGGGAGGACAATTGGGGGTGGCCACACCTGCAGTGGAGGGCAGTTGGGGATGACCAGGCTGGCAGGGGAGGGCAATTGGGTGTGATCGGGCTGTTAGGGGAGCAGTTAGGAGTCGATCAGGCTGGCAGGGGAGTGGTTAGGAGGTGAACAGGCTGGCAGGCAGAAACGGTTAGGGGCAATCAGGCAGGTAGGTAGGCAAATGGTTGGGAGCCAGCAGTCTCAGATTGTGAGAGGAATGTCCAACTGGTTTAGGCCTGATCCCACAGGGCAGTCAGACATCCTCCCAGGGGTCGCAGATTGGAGAGGGTGCAGGCTGGGCTGAGGGACACCCCCCCCCCAATGCACAAATTTTGTGCACTAGGCCTCTAGTATTTTAATGATTTAGACATACTAAATACAATTTTAGAATTTTATTAGGCTTCTCGCACTCCACATGAGGATTCTTATACTAATTAATTCATATTTTATTTATCCATGTTATTTGATATATGTATACACACAGTCTACTTGCAAACTGAATACAAGTATTCAGATCAGGACTAGCATGAATCAAAGTGAGGCATTGCCTTCAAGCACACAATTTAAGAAGGTCCCCAAAACTCAGTAAGCAAGATAAATGAAGGGTCAGAAGAAATTTGGGGAGAGCCATTTTGAACTGTAAAGAGGCTAATGCCATGACACTAAACCACATACCATTTCAAATTGGTCCTGAATTATTACTAGATGAGAGTTTCTCCCCAAACAATACCCATAACTGTCACTCCAACTTTTTAATTCATTAGAGAACCAGTAACACTTTTCTTGATATTTGAGCCATTCTGATGGGCACAATCCTGTAGAAAAATAGGAAAAACAAAGAAAAATTAAATTACATGTGTATCTCTGAAAATTGACAGTGAGAGTACTTGTGTTATATAAGTAAGAGTGGAACTATAATAAAAGCACTCATCACAAGGTGTTCAGACTCACAGTGTCCAAAATACGAATATAATTCTGGGGACTTAAGAAAATTAATTTAGTGAGACAAAGCAAACCCTAGACATAAAGGGTTTTCTTTTTTCATACTATGATCCAATATCATAAACGTAAACTGATTAATACATATATTGCATTAAAGCTATTTGAGAGAGTAAATAAAAGATTATTTATACCACTTGCTTAGAATTTATCCATATAAAGTTTTAGAATCTCTATCTTTGTTTTATCTGTGTAATTCCTCTTGATGTCTTCCTTTTGATATTAAGTAACACTGAGATTCATTTTTTTCAATCTCTTTGTAATTTCAACTTCATCAAGTCCTTTAATTTTTCTTAAATTAAATTGAAGTCTCCAAGTAAAAAGATCTGAGGCTTTTGAAATAATAATGAGGGAAAGTGAACTATATATAAAATATAAGTGTAGGCCAAAATAACTACCCAAGTGTGGCCATTATAATCTCTTTTTTTTCCCCTTTTTTGGTTAATCCTCACCAGAGGATATTTTTCCATTGATTTTTAGAGAGAATGGAAAGGAGGGAGAGAGACAGAGAGAGAGAAACATCGATGTGAAAGAGACACATCCCGCACAGGCTCTGACCAGAGCTGGAGATCAAGCCTGCAACCGAGATACATGGCCTTGGCTGGCATCTAACCCAGGACCCTTCTTCAGTCCAAGGGCCAATGCTCTATCCACTGAGCCAAAATGGCTAGGGTGACCATAATATTTTATGTGTGATATGTGATATAATAATAATTCATATATGATAAAGAGGACTATATAAATTAGGGGAATAGAGAAAATACTTTGATAAATAGTTATAAAATAAGTTAATCTGCAGCTTCATCACATATATTATAAAATAAATGTCCAAGGTTCAAAGAGTTGTTAAAATGTTTAATTAAAAAATTTGAAAGTAGAACAGTTTTCGAAAATTCTACATGATTGGAAGTCCAAAGCTTATTATTACAATAACAATTTACATGTTATAACTGCTTTTATCTATTTGTATTTCCAAAAAAGATAATTAAGAAACAAAAATAGTTAATTACATATTGCCTTATCATCACAATTAAGTTTTCATAATTATATGTCTCAACTTTATTTTAAATCTTTACATTATGTTTTACAGCTCTCCCCCAGCTGTAAATATATACTAGTATGTGAATCAAGTTTTGAGTGTCAAGTAGATTTATAAAAGATATGTGTTTACTTAATTTGTTACATATATGTTCAATGAGATTTTTCAAATTTGGAAGGTCTACAAGATTAAAACAAAAATAAGCCAAAGCCTTGAAAATACCTCCATGGTCTGTAGCACTTGAAGCACAGTGGTCCGCATCTTTAGTACTTATATTTCCTCTTGTGTCACTCTTCATTTTCAGGTTTCCAATATCATCATGCTGGGTGATATTTGAATTATTTCCTTCTGGGCATTTGAGCAACACTCCTTGAGAAACTTGAAAACAGGATTATTGTAAGTTTGGGTAAATACCTTCCCTGCTCAATGCCTCAGAGACAAATTCTTAACATGATTCTGATGATTGGAACCAGAAATCACTGAAGGGATAACTAGAAAGTTTCTTTTTCATTTTCATGTCTAATGAGAAATTATTTCAAATATCATACAATTCATTCATTTGAATAACATATATTTGTTGAGGGTCTATTCTGTGCCTGGCATTGTCCTAAGAATTGGTGGTACAGTAAATAAAACAAAGTTCTTGCTCTAGGAAGTACACATGCTCCTGTCATGCGTTCTTAATGTTTTGCCGAGACTTACAATACTGTGTTTAGCCCATCCCACAAAAATTGTTAACCGAAAATCTATTTCTTCCAGTAGAATATGAGCTCCCTCCACATGATTATTCCTTTCTTCAGTTTGGGAGTTTGTAGTAATGTTTGTAGTATACTTGTTGCTCAGTAAAATATTTGTTGGGAAAAAAATAAGAGTAAATTAAATACAATCTTACATAAATTGTATTAAAAATTATAGAATTCTATCTATTTACAAGAAGCTGACTAATAAAGAAATATTGCTTTTAAATATTCACCTCAAAAATACGGATACATCCACACACACACACACACACACACACTTTCCTTCTATCAAACTGTATGCCACTTGAGAACAAATACTTAACTGATTTGACTACCTACTAAGTACATTACAATGAAGTATAATATATTGCTTGATACATAGGAGCTCTTTATTAAATCTTAATGTAAGGAACTATAAAT
Organism: Myotis myotis; assembly: GCF_014108235.1. NCBI lineage: Eukaryota > Metazoa > Chordata > Mammalia > Chiroptera > Vespertilionidae > Myotis > Myotis myotis. The sequence continues at coordinate 190,806,842 of NW_023416335.1, forward strand.
ATGAAATGAGACATAAAATAAAAAGAAACATAAAAAGTACACATTTTCATATATTTATTTAATTAAAGACATTTTAACTTACCCAAAAGAATCAGGGAGATAAAAGTCAAAACCAGAAGACCATTTACTGTTCCAGATATTCCCAATAAGATTTTGTACCAGTGTAACATCACAGAAAAATCTGAGTGATTAATCACATAAGTTAGGAGTAATCACATTAATCACATTTCTAAGGAGTAATAGCAATTATAACAATAGAATTATATATAATATTGGTTTTGAATTTCAAAAGCTAATAGGAAATCAAAAGCATCAAACCTAAGTACATGGGAAAATTTTTACTCTATTGTATAGTTATAACACTCTGGATGGTCAGAAACTGCGACATGTATTATATTAAATCTTAAAATATTGCTACTACTCAGCATAATTTACCATTGGAAAAAAGAATGTTAATCTACACATTAATAATCTCCCCCCATACACATACACTCTCAGGTGTGTGTGCATGGCACTTACAGACACATATATTCACACAAATAAAACCTTTCTAATTAATCATTTGCTTTTTTATAATGTTCATAGCAATTTTGTTATAATAACCATAAACTGGAAATAACTCAGAAGTCCTTCAGTGAATGGTTAAGAAAACTTTAGACCCATACCTGTAATATAACTCAGCAATATAAAGAAATAAACTATTGATACATGAAACAATTAAAAATAAAATTTACACATTGAAATCAATTGGCCTTTATATATCAAATATCATTTAAAAATATAATAAAGAGAAATTATCACGGCTAGCTAACAAAACATAAAACAAACAAGAAGAAAATTGGAAATAAACTTAAAAAGTACCCCAAACAAACAGTGCCACAGCCAACATAAGGAGAATTAAACAAACACATAAAGAGCCGAAAAGCATAAATGTAGACTTGAACAAATAGAAATTCAACCACTTTTGGTCTGGAGGCTGTGTCAAAGAGATAAACTTTCCCTAAGTTAATTGATGAATTAAGAAGTGATTTAGTATACTGAACTACATCAGTTTGCTATGGTTTGGGTTGTTTGTGATGAATTTCTGCAAACTTCATTATAAAATTTTTTGGAAGAACAAACAAGTGAGCTAACCAAGTAAACAGTCAAATGCTCTACCACTGAGCTATACCCCCGAAGTAAACAATTAAAAATATAGAAATGTGAAATGGTACAATGCTATGGAGAGATAGTTGAAGAGGTTTACAAACTTATTTCAAGTAATTTGAAAACATAATTTGACTGTGCAAGTCCAATAGAGTATATAGTAAGAACAAAAACCACTAAAACATTTTAATCTGTTGTAAGTAATTATTAGAAATGCTATCTATAGTAATTCTGCAATTTTATACATATGGCAAAAATATAATTTCTTATTATTATTAGTGCCAAGATCTGAGTAAAGTTATACAAACATACAATTGCAAGGCTTGAATTGTCAACTACTAGACTCAAATGTAATGTTTTACCCCAAGCTTTACTAAATTTTAGCAAAGGATACACTATAGTAAAGTATTAATATTAGAATGCACTATTTAATTTACTAAAAGTTGCAAATTTCTTATTTGTAGTGCCCTGAGCTCCTTTTTTCGCACCAAAACACATTTTGGTTTTCATGCAAAATCTACAAAGTGAGTGTGAAAAAAGTTTGCACATAGGAACCACCACATTTTGTGATCTTTCAGGCTAATATCTATATTTTTCAAAACAAAAATTTTCACCTGGAGGAAACCATATTTTAAAGTTATTGACAAGCTAAATTAAAACTTGGTATTTAAAATGCCATATTTTATGAATAATGAGGTGCATGACTGACAACTCATATTCATTTTTAACTATTAATTTTAATTTAATGCATATATTTGTCGAGAGTATCCTAATAAATTATATGCGAAAAAATATTATTTGAAAAATAGATAACTGTTAGTCTCACATTGATAAATGAGAGAAACAGGTAGAGAGACGAGATGTAGAGATGGAAGACAGAAGCACCAAAAAGCAAAATAGTTCAAGAACAGAATATTAGAAATTACTATCTACATTAATATTCAAGTTAATATTAACCCATGTTAAATCCATGCCCATATTAATCCACACCACTTGAAAAAAAAAACTTAATTCCATACCTTTTAATTTAAGTTGGGATGTTTGGCTAGGACGCCTTTTTTTCAACTGCACATTCAATGTCATATATCTTTCTTCATCTTGCATCTTTAATGTGAGTAAATATGTGTGTGTATATGTGTGTGTTATGTTTTGTTTTAAGTATGATATGTACTAAGAAAGTAATAAACCTGATGCTAATCAGGGGTTTGTCCTCAAACTACTAATTTGTTTTCAGGGTGTCCACTCAGGGTACATCCAAGGCTTCACAGCTTCATTGTTGGTGAAAACCTCAGAGGAAATGTTTTCTTTTCTTTTACTCATGACCTAGATACCATGATTTCTCAACTTTCTACCACATGTTTAATTTAATATCATAACAGTTCTTTAAAAACTTTCTTCTCATAACTCCATAAAGTCAGGGGAATAGAAATTATATCCTTTTAAGAGTTCAGTTAAATGATATCTATAGCTGCCTTTTTTAGCCTAAATATGTAAATTTTCAGTTACATGCCCTAATACTTAGCTTGCAACTACCTAACAGTTAAATAATTTTTTGATCCTAAAACTTTTCAAATTATACTAATGATATAATTATATAATTTGAATAAAAACATACTGACAATTTTTGGCATGCTAACGATACCCTAAACATAATATTTGAAAAATCAGGGTAAATTCAGTGAAGAAACCATATTTTCCAATGATCTTTTCTGATATTTGAAGATAATGCCCAATATTCATGATGCAGAGCAGAAATGTGTGCATTTTTTCTCTTAGCTTTAAGTCTAATTTACAAACCATGTGGTTCCATCCATGCATATGAATGGATGGATTTTTGTAAATATACAGATGTTTGTAATCATCACTAAATCCAGTTTAGAACTTTTTCTCACTATAAAAAGTTTCCTTAGGCCCAAACCAAAAAGAGTAACACAGTTCTAGAAATGATAACTTTGCCCTAGTCAGTTTGGCTCGGTGGGTAGGGCACTGGCCTGTGGACTGAAGGGTCCTGGGTTTGATTCTGGTCAGGGCACATGCCCAGGTTGCGAACTCAGTCTCCAGTGGGGGGCAGGGGTCCAGAGGCAGCTGATCAATGGTTCTCTTTCATCATTGATGTTTCTATCTCTTTCTCCCGCCCTTTCTTCTCTGAAATCAGTAAAAACATATTTTTTTAAAAAGAAATGATAACTTTATTCCAGGGGTGGGCAAACTTTTTGACTCGAGGGCCACAATGGGTTCTTAAACTGGACCGGAGGGCCGGAACAAAAGCATGGATGGAGTGTTTGTGTGAACTAATATAAATTCAAAGTAAACATCATTACATAAAAGGGGACGGTCTTTTTTTTCAATAGTTTTATTCATTTCAAACGAGCCGTAGTTTGCCCACGGCTGCTTTATTCATTGAGATGAAGTAGTTTAAAATTTAGGTATCTAGATCTCAAATCTTTGGCAATTGTGGCAAATCCAGAATGGAAAGCCAAAGACTATGGCCATGAGACTTCACTAGTGTTTGGCTTAACGACTGAGTAAGAGGGTAGCTTCTGGTGAAGGTATTCAGTTGGGACATGAAGATGTTTGCAGGGAGAGCAGCATGAGAGTCTCTGATTCATTCTTCACAGAGATTTGTCCAACTCGGTCATATAGTAGCTAGTTCTTTTTTTAAGACCTCACAGAACCACTAGAGAGAGCCATTTCACAAGAGGAACTGAAGGTTTGCCCATGGGAGTTGCTGGAATACAGAAAAAGAAGGCTGAAAAGCAGCCTTTTGTTAGAAATCAACCAGTGAATTGCATTTACACTAGGCTGTATTCGGAACACAAAAATCATCAAGTAATGTGCTTTAACTCACAGACTCTTTGGCTTTTACTAAACTAATTATTTTTGTGAAGCATGCAAAAGCAATCAATCTAGTTATGTTTTTCAATTTTATAATATGAAACATACATATGACAAAGTGATATGACAAACTTTACTGCTTTATAAACACATTAGAGGCCCAGTGCATGAAATTCGTGCACATAGGGGGGATCCCCTCAGCCCAGCCTGCACCATCTCCAATCCGGGACCCCTCAGGGGATGTCTGACTGCCAGTATAGGCCCAATCCTGGGAATCAGGCCTAAACCAGCAATCAGACATCCCTCTCACAATCCTAGAACGCTGGCTACTAATTGCTCACCTGCCTACCTGCCTGGTCACCCCTAACTGGCCTCTGTGCCAGCCAGGTCTCTCCTAACTGAACCTCCCTCACACTGGGCTGGTCACCCCTTACTGCCCTTCTTGCCAGCCTGGTCACCCCCTACTGCTCCCCTCTGCCAGTCTAGTTGCCCCCAACTGCAGCCCCTGCTGGCCTAGTCACCCCTCACTTCCCCCCCTGCCAGCCTAATTGCCCCCCTGCCACCCTGGTTGCCCCTAATTGCCCCCCTCTGCCAGCCTGGTCACCACCAATCCCCCCCCCCTGCTGGCCTGGTAATCCTTCATGGCTCCCCCACTGGCCTGGTCACCCCATGCCTGCTGTTCAATTGTTTGGTCATCCCTTACTAACCCCCCTGCCAGCCTGGTCTCAGGCAGCCATTTTGTGAGGGTGTGACAGTCAATTTGCATATTACCTCTTTATTATATAAGATTTCCTATTAAGAATGCTAAGCAAAAATAACTTACAAAAGTTTAAGTTGAAATATTTAGTGCCAATCTGGAAAACCCTATGTCAAATAACTCTTAATAGGCCTGAAAACTGTAATATTACTGTAAAATTAATTAAGTTTTTAAGGCGTAAAAAATGGAATTAATGAGTTATGTTGTTAGGTATTATGTCAAAGACACACTAAGATCTGTGTAGAGCTTTGTTAAAAGTTACATTTCAAAATTGCAAAAAATAAAAAAGTGATATTTTCTTTTTTTTTCCTGAGAATTGTCCTAAATTATGTTGATTTCTTATTTCATACTCCACTGAGAAAACAAAGTGTAATGTTAGCCAGCCCAGATAATATCTGAACATTTTATATTGCTGTAAATTGAGATAAAAGAAACAGTGAAAAAATAGAATTTATGTCTAGTTCTAATTTATCCAGTATCCTAGAATTTGACATTTTCATCTTTGTTTAAAAAGAAATAAACAGTTAGGACTATCCCAGTGAACAAATACATAATTCTGGCAACAGACTAAATATATTTACTTACTAGAGGCTCAGTGCATGAATTTCTTGCACTGGGGGGGGGGGGTCCCCCAGCCCAGCCTGCGCCCGCTCACAATACTGGACCCATCAGGTAGGGTCCCTAGGCCTGGCTGGTGATCAGGGCCTATCGGGGCTTTCCATCCTCTGCTGCCGGCAGCTGGCCCCACCCCCACCACTCCCACTGCTTGCCATCTGTGTGGCAATGCCCCCACACCCCCTGCCACCAGTCGCCTCCCTCTGCAGGCAACAAGTGTGGGGTGTGATCACTTGGCTGGCCTGGCCCTCCCTTTGCAGGGGGATCATTGGATGATGGCAGGGCCCTCGACTAATCGCATCACACCCGCCTTGGCTGGCCTGGCATCAGTGTGTGTCATAGCGTGGTCGTCCAGATAGTCATTCTGCTGTTGATTTGCATATCACACTTTTATTATTATAGATGGGATGAAGTTAACAACAGAAATTTCACCAGTGAGCATGAAATTTTAATACGGGCTCATGAAAATAACATTCTACATAAATTCTCCACTGTCAAATCAGGTCACATAGGAAGCTACATGTTATCGTTACAAATATGGCTAATTTAAAGAAAACACCCAAGAGAGTTAATTTGAGACAAAGAACATCTTTGTGTAGATTTCACTGAAGAAGACTGATAGTGGTGGAGTCAGTGGAAGTGCTAGAAGTAGTGAAGATGGTAATTTCAATATTAATTATATTACTAGTACTATTCTCTAACAGCCAAAAAAAGAATGTTTATAATGGAAAGGGATATATCAATTGTGTCAAATTCTTTTTAAAAGTCCATTAAAAAGAAAATTGAGTACTGAATAGAGAATAGAGCAATACGTTAATAATGACCTTGAGAATATTCGAAAAAATGATTTTAAGATTTATCCAGAAAAAATACAGCAGAAAAACCAAGGTTTCTTTCTCCCTAAAGAAAAAAAATATTGTGGTATCTTCAACTATCTGATATGAAATAACAACAATAATAATATTGTCTTCCCAAACTAAAAATCAATCACCATCTAGGTCTCAGCTCAATTACAAATTTTTGAATAGCTCCTCTGGGGGTGAAGACTAACATTATGAATCAAGTGGATCTACCTAAAACCCATGCAAAAGCCAACATGCTCATCCTCACAGGCGGCAGCAGTCCACATACCACTGCTCTTTGAGCTCCCATCATTCTCCCATGGCAAAGATAGGAAGAGTCTTGAGGATATAGACTTAAATATTTAGTGGTTAACTGGACCAAGAAAAGGAATCAATACAGTACAAACTCTATAAAATTGTTTTTATTGTTTACACTAGACTCCCAACCACAATACCACTAATATCATCTGCCCAGAAAAATACACACAACATTTTTTCAGCAAAGTCAAGCTGGGTATCTAATGGACCATTGGTAGTAAAGTTTTTTGAGAGCTACAGAATCATAGCATCTTTCAGAGCAGGAGTATGGCTAAGAAAGATACATGGTATCCCAAAGTAATAAGGCCTCTTGTCTTATTTTTTGGAATTGATATTTGCACGTCATTTCTGCAATGCCTGATTCTTTCCTGGGCACTATTGTAGCTACTAATGCAAAGCCTAGGAGAAATCTGAATTATCCAGAAAAGTCCTTTCTGACCACCTTTTCTAACACTTGGACCTACTCCCTTTGTCACTCACTGTCATATACACACATTAATTGATTCATTAATCCAACAAAAAAAAGTTATTATCTGCCTGGCAATGTTCTGGGCGCTGGGGATATAGCAGTGAATACAACAAAACTGATACTTTCATGCGGATTGAAATAGAGGAAGATATGCAAAAACAAAACAAACAAACAAAACTATAGCAATTCAGTTGGTAAGGAAGTGGCTTGAAGATAAGTAAAGTCAAAGCATGAAAATGGGAGTTGCTTTGCAATTTCTGCAAGGACAGAAGCAGAAAGACCACAAAACGCTGCTGCAATAGAAGGCAAGAGTTGAGGTTAGATTAGTTTTGAGCATTTTAAGGTTATGATGCCTATTTGATATTGAAGTAGAGAGTGTGGGTAAGGAGTTGATAGACAGGTATGGAATGTAGGAAAGAGGTCAGAGTAAAAAATCCTAATATATAAAAACCCAGGGACCATGGATCCATCCCCCAGCTCTCAGGCTCCATTGATCAGGGGATGACTAATGGGGGAACCGGGGTCCCTCAGGCTCCAAAGAATCCATGCAGCAGCGACATTTTGATTGGGCAGGCAGAAGCCAGACCACTTGGTCCCTCCCCCAACCTGCAGGCTCCCATTGATCTGGGGATGGTTAACAGGGAACCGGAATGAGTGGCCCAGGGACTGGCAGGCAGCTGGAAGGCAGGCCTCTTGGTATCAATCAGTGTTGGAGGAGGGGCAGAACTGGGGACTAGCTTCCTTAGTAGTCCTGTGGGTTCAATCTCCAGAGGACAGGACAGGCACCGATGGACCAGTGTCACTGGCATGATCCTGACAGCGCTGCCGGCCTCCTGGAACTTGGCCTCGGGCACTGCGGCCATTTCCCTTCCCTAGATGCTCCACAAGGAAGAAAGGATACCGCCAGCAGCGCCAGGGGCGACCAGCGATGACTGACTGCTCTCCCTGTGCTTCCTCCAGTCACTGGAGCCGACCCCGCCTGCCCCGCTCCAGATGCAGTGTGATCACTGCACACAGAAGGAATGTAGTAAAAAAAAAACAAAAACAAAAACAAAAAACAAAAAAAAAACAAAAAAAAAAACCTACGACCAAGAGAATGCCGCAGTCAACATCTGGAGTCCAGCTCAGGAGAAAGGAGAGAAGGGAGAATTCCATAAGTTGGCCGAAGCCAAGATATTTCTGAATGACTGCCTGGCATGTGACAGTTGTGTGACCACAGAAGAAGGAGTCCAAGTTTCTCAGCAGAACACCAAGGACTTCTTCCGTGTTCTGAACCGTAATAAGAAATATGATACCTCACAGCAAAAGGTGCTGGCAGTGTCCATGTGTCCTCAGTCTCTGCCTTATTTTGCTGCTAAATTCAGCCTCAGTGTCACTGATGCATCCAGAAGGCTCTGTGGCTTTCTCAAAAGCCTTGGGGCGCACTGTCTTTTTGACATGAAGATAGCTGCGGACTTCAGCATCCTGGGGAGTCAGGAGGGATTTGTGTGTCAGTACTGCCAGCACCGTGAGGAAGAGCCCCGGCTACCCATGCTGACCTCCGCCTGCCCTGGCTGGGTCCGATATGCAGAGCGTGTGCTGGGTCACCCCATCCTCCCCCAGCTCTGCACGGCCAAGTCTCCCCAGCAGATCATGGGCTCTCTGGTGATGGATTACTTCACCAGATGGCAGAACCTGTCCCCAGACAAGGTTTCCACGTCATTGTGGCCCAGTGTTATGACAAGAAACTGGATGTTCCCACAGCTTTACATAGTTCCCAGGGTGCTGACTGCGTGTTAACCTCGGGTGAAATTGTCCAGATAATGGAGCAAAGTGACCTCACCTCGAATGACGCCGCTGTGGGCACTGTTTGGAGACATGAAGGAGGAGGTGAGGCTCCACGGGGGTGCCAGCTCCGACGGGTACCTGGAGCACATCTTCGGGCACATGGCCAAGGAGCTGCTCAATGAGGATGTGGGGGTGCTCACCTACTGCACTCTGAGGAACAAAGACTTCCAGGAGGTCACCCTTGAAAGGGACGGAGAGGTTCTGCTACGCTTTGAGGCTGCTACGGCTTTCAGAACATCCAGAAGTGGTCCTAAAGCTGTAGAGAGGCAAGTTCCCCTGCCACTTCATCGAGGTTTCGGCCTGTGCCCGGCATGCCTAAGCGGCAGGGGCCAGGCCCAGGCAGAGGACAGGTGTGTGGCAGATGGAAGGCATCTATGCTGCCCTCTTGGTGTGGCCCCCGGAGACCAGCGCCCATGTGCAGGAGCTGTACCAGGAGTGGCTGCGGGGGGTGGGTGGGGCTACTCCCTCCCCGGGTCCAGGTGGCTCTGCACACTGCCTAGCAGGGCCCAGGTCATCCTGCCAGGACATCAAGTAGTAAAGGTCCAGCCGACGCCTGGCCTGCAGGCCGCCTGAAGAGGGGTGTCAGACACGTGAAGGAAAGGCTTAGCATCTCTGTCACTGCTTTAGTTTTCAGAATTCCCTGCTCCCCATCTGTCGGCTCCCTCCCTCTGAGGGGCGCTGTCGTCATCACATGGGCGCAACTGGAATATTGTATCTCAAGAGGATTGCCCCAATGTACATATCCTTTTATCTGATGATGAAAAAAATCCCAAAGAACAAGAACGGAGACAGACTATTGTCCTTTAGTCTAAAAAACTCTCACAGTCCGCAGTGTTTCCAACATTTCAAATGGTCCTGTGTTATTCCCCAACTACATAAATCTATTAAGGTGCAGGTATCATATAGGAAGAAAAGTAGGTTTATTTGCAGAGAAATAACCATATTATATTAGTCAAGTCACATAGCTGTGACAAGAGACACTATCATTATAAAGCAAAAGTGATTCTGCTGTTACTAAAAGAATTTTATAATTTTAGCCCACTTGTTGCTTATATAGATACAAATATTTTAAGGAAAATAACTTTTTGGCTTCACTGGATTTTAAGATACATTGGCTTCTACATTTATACTCATAATCATTCTAATTTTATCTTTTTAGAAAGTATTTCTTTTATTTCCTAGTTTAGACTATATTTTGTATTAGGTTTTTAAAAATAGTAATCAAAGTTACAAACTATGACCCAATTAAGTAATTCTTTTTCTTAAAACTTAAATGAAATTGTGAACTTTCAGTACCCCTAAAAATACCCTTGAAATTTGTAACTTCTTGTTTCTAAGTAAAGAGGTTAAATTGACTTCCTATAAATTACGTAGCTTTTGTGGTCAAATCAAGAGAAACGTGAAAAGGAAATAGATGTATAGGAGTTCCATGCTTATTTGGTTGCAAATGAATTCTGAGACTTTCATGAAAAATTAAAAGTCAATTTTCCCGAAACCTGGCCACTTGAAAAATTGTTTCAGAATAGAAAGCAAGCCAGGCCAGTGTGGCTCAGTGGTTGAGTGTTGACCCATGATCTAAGAGGCTGCTGGTTCAATTCCTGGTCAGGGCATATGCCTGGGTTGCAGGCTCAATTCCCCATGCAGGAGGCAACTGATCGATGTTTCTCTCTCATTGATTTTTCTATCTCTCTATCCCTCTCCCTTCCTCTATCTCTAAAAAATATTAATAAAAACATATTAAAGAAAAAAGCAACATTTTGCAGAATATTCTCTTCAACTGGTTTATCATACAGTTAAGGCTTATGATTAAATCTCTCCTTATTACTGTGTATAATTATATACTTATGTAATTTTACAGCTACATTTTTGCAGGTAAAATGATTTATTTGTAATTCTTACATATAAACTTAGACTGTAGAAGTCCAGAGCAGAGATCATTGCATTGATCTTTTCACCTCTCATGGTTCTTACTTTTCTGATATTCATTGAGAAGCATGGGACACTAGTGTTTTGCAAGTTGAAAGTCTGTATAAAGGCATTTTTATTTTATTCATCAATTTAATACTGGATATGCTGTTATACTTCTGGATACTAAATGTTCATTGATTTTATCTTTTCATCCTATTCAATTCAGTACACCTACCATTTGAGCCCATTATTTAGTCAATGAAAAAAAATTATATACATATCTACACTAATGAAAGACAAAGGTGCTAATTGACCGTACCTTTGCTACACCCAAGCCACGCCCACCAGCCAATCAGAGTGACTATATGCAAATTAACCCAACCAAGATGGCGGCCAGCAGCCACGGAGCTGGAGCAAGCAGGAGGCTTGGTTGCCCTGGTGATGGAGGAAGCCAAGCTTCCTGCCTGTTCTGGCCGGCTGTGGCCTCCACAAAAGGTAACAAAGTTTCAATTATAGAAGCTAAATAAATCTCAGATACCTGCTTCCAGCCAGCCTCCACTGGGAGCTTGGGTGGTTGGGGGTTGTGGCCAGCCTGCAAACAGCCATCAGCCCCTCACCAAGGCTGGCTAGGCACCCCAGTGGGGACTCCTACACTGAAGGGGCTGTGGCCAGCTTGCAAACAGCCATCAGCCCCTCACCTAGGATGGCCACACCTTCATGGGGTGAGGGTCCCACTGGGGGCCTTGGCCAGCCTGAAAACAGCCATCAGCCCCTCAACCAGACTGGCCAGGCACCCCAGCAGGACACCACAGCCTGAAGGAGGTGTGGCCAGCCTGAAAATGGCCCTGAGACCCTCACCCAGGCTGGCCAGGCACCCCAGTGGGGACCCCCACGCTGAAGGGTCTGTAGCCAGCCTGCAAGTGGCCATCAGCCCCTCACCCAGGCTGGCCACACCATCATGGGGTAAGGGTCTGTGGCCAGCCTGAAAACAGCCATCGGCCCCTCACCCAGGCTGGCTAGGCACCCCAGCGGGGACCCCCACCCTGAAGGGGCTGTGGCCAGGCTGCAAAAAGCCATCAGCCCTTCACCCAGACTGGCCAGGCCCCCCAGCAGGTCCCCCCATCCTGAAGGGGGCGTGGCCAGCCTGAAAACGACTCTTAGTCCCTCACCCAGGCTGTCCAGACACCCCAGCGGACATCCCCACCCTGATCTGGGACACCCTTCAGGGAAAACCAGCTGGCCCCCATCCATGCACCAGGCCTCTATCCTATATACTATAAGAGTAATATGCAAATTGACCCTAATAGCAGAGCGACTGGGAATCACTGGTCATTATGACACACACTGACCACCAGGGGGCAGTCGCTCAATGCAGGAGCTGTCCCCTGGTGGTCAGTGTGCTCTCACAAGGGCAGCTCTGCTCAGCCACAAGCCAGGCTGATGATTGCCAGTACAGCGGTGGTGGTGAGAGCCTCTCCCGCCTCCTCAGCAGTGCTTCTGATGTCTGACTGCAGCTAGGCCTGCTCCCCGCTGGCAAGTGGACATCCCCCGAGGGCTGCCGGGCTGCCAAAGGGATGTCTGCCTGCCAGCTTAGGCCCAATCCCCCGGGGAGCCAGCCTAAACCAGCAGGTGGTCATTCCCCGAGGGGTCCCAGACTGCAAGAGGGCACAGGCCGGGCTGAGGGACCCTCCTGAGTGCACAAAAATTTGTGCACCGACCCTCTAGTATATTTATATAATCAGCCATGATAATCATAATTACAAATTGTGTCTTCCCAGCATCTGTATCTGTCTTCCTATTTCTTTGGAAAAATCATCTGCTCACTTACTATGGTCTTGGGAGATTGTCAACCAGACTCTACCATAGCCCTGGTTATAATGATTACTTTAAATATGGACAGATAAAGCTGCTGATGAAATAAAAGATGGAGCGGAAACCGGTTTAGCTCAGTGGATAGAGCGTCAGCCTGCAGACTAAAAGGTTCCAGGTTTGATTCCGGTCAAGGGCATATACCTTGGTTGTGGGCACATCCTCAGTGGGAGATGTGCAGCAGGCAACTGATCAATGTTTCTCTCTCATCGATGTTTTTAACTCTCTATCTCTCTCCGTTCCTCTCTGTAAAAAATCAATAAAATATATTTTTTAAAAAAGAAATAAAAGATGGATCTATATGCTCTTGTACTATAGATAGCTAGATATTAATGGGAAAAGAGCAGGGGAGTAGACATTGTTGAGCGTATTCAGCTGGGAGACAGAGGCCTGTTTGCTACACCAGGAAGCTACAACTTCACACATACTCCAGGGGATCAGAGCATTGCCCTGCCAAGGATTAATACCCCTCCATTCCCATCCTGGATTGTTGAAGGGAGAGCAGGGGGAAATACGCAAATGCACAATAAAGTCAAAATGGCTCCGGGGTGAAGGCAGGGGGAGGGGGCAGGGGAAGCGGGGAGTGGTGCTGACCATAGAGACTAGGGCTAGGCAGTCTAACCTGGAAAAGGGATCATTCGTCAGGGACCCCATTGGAAGCCCATAAAAGTTTAAGAATTGATTGGTTGTTTTGAAAAAGTCTCTCTCTCTCTCTCTCTCTCTCTCTCTCTCTCTCTCTCTCTCAGACCTGCACTCACTGTTCAATTGCTTTCGCTTTCCCAGGGAGCATGTGACCATGCTTGTCTAGCGGCCACCTGGGGCCCATGGAAGATGGCAAAAGGCTAAGTTTTAATATGAAGCAGGAAGTCTGGACACTGGCTCTTGTTTGGCTCTGCTGCAGACACAGTTGGAATTTTTCCATGGTGGGACAGAGGGAGATGGGACATTGGAAACCCAGGGGCATGGGCAGACTCCCCAAATAATTTTTTTTCCTTTTCTTTTCTTTTTATTTTTTAAAAAATCTTTATTGTTGAAAGTATTACATAGGTCCTTCTTTTTCCCCCACTAACCTCTTCCAGGCAGGTCCCGTCCTCCCCGCACAGACCCTCACCACCCCATTGTCTGTGTCCACAGGTTCTGCATATATGCATACAAGTTCATTGGTTGATCTCATCCCACCCACCTCCCCTGCCTTCCCTCTGAGGTTCAACAGTCTGTTCATGCTTCTATGACTCTGGGTCTATTTTTGATCATCAGTTTATTTGGTTCATTAGATTCCACGTATAAGTGAAATCACGTGATATTTATCTTTCTCCGACTGGCTTATTTTGCTCAGCAATAATGCTCTCCAGGTCCACCCATGCTGTTGCAAATGGTAAGAGTTCTTTCTTTTTTATTGCCACATAGTATTCCATTGTGTAAATGTACCATAGTTTTTTTATCCACTAATCTGATGGGCACTTAGGCTACTTCCATGTCTTAGTTATAGTAAATTTCACTGCTATGAACATAAGGGTGCCCCAAATAAAGCTTGCCATATGTAGATCTCCCATGTGTAGATCCTTGGAATTCTTTCCTCATGATCCCATAAAAGGGCCTGTTCCCACAGCACTCTGACCGCTGTAAGTAGAATTATGTTTGATTTTCTTTTATATGAGTCATTTGATGTTTTCTACAAATGTGATATTTCATGCATAATATGAATAGGTTTACTGGAGAGTCAAACATTCATTATAATCATCCTCCAAAAATTTCAAATGCAAAAAGAAGTTGGAGAAAAGGTTATTGTTAAGATATAGGCTGCAGAGAAGTTCTACATTTCCTCATTCCTTTGTAGTACTGCTTCTTGGGAGTAAAGATTACATGTATCACCCAAAACAAATAAATATAGCAAGGATGAAAATTCACTTTTTGACTAAGATATGTCCCCAGTATTTCTTTAGACTGTGTTGCAAGTCAGGTTCTACATACAGGATTTTGATAAGGGAGGTATTTTGAAATCAACCTCTCTGGGTGAGAAAGAAAGAGAAACTTATGTCTGGGAAAATGAAAACTTTAAACTGTGATTCAGTCCCAACAAAAGCCTTAACTGACACCACAGAGAACTCTGGAGATAAGTAGTCCTTTAAGTTTGTCCTGATATAAGTCAAGAGGTCTAGGTTGTTATTGTTTCACATAAAATAATAATTTGATGCAGTTGGTCCTGAGAGACTGTGACTTTGAGAAGGTGATACCTTTGAGCTGAAAGCCATCCCATAGATATTCAGCTGTAAACCTTGAGATGCCAATTCTATCAGCTGAGGGAATGAATGCTTCAGTCCAGGATGATGACACCCTACTGCATTCACTGCAGATTGAAAATCACTTTCTAAACAAAAGCTAGAAAAATCAAATATACACATATATAAGCAATATCTTAATCAAACTCCTTTGCTTAGGACTAGAATCATATATCCAAATGTCTATTAAAATATCTAGTTGAAGCCTCTCACAGGTTCTAGAAACTGACTTAACCTTTTTGATTTTCACCAAAATCCAATCTTTATTCTCTATCTTATTTAAGGAATACTGTCCACAGTTGTCTGAATCAAGACATTAGGGCCATCTCAGACACACTCTCTGTCTCTGTATTGCATTTCTTTGAATTCTCTTATCTAATTAATCACATATTATGTTTACTAATCATGTATTTAATTCAACAACTTTTCTTTATCTGTACTTCCTCCACAACAATCTTGAATACAATCAACTGTTTATGGTAACAGTTCACTCCAGTCCATCTTGTATTAATTAGTCAACCTGAGAATATTTCTAAAAATGAATATCTAACCCAAGTTATTCACAATTTGTAATGCTTTAGAGACTTTTCACTGTACTTAGAATAATTCTAAACAATTAACAACATTTATTTGGTGCTTTGTAATCTGTCTACTGCTTCACTCTCTAGTCTCACTGTATTTCGGTTTATTAAATTTCCTTCAGTTTCTCAAATTGACCACCCCTACTTTCATCTCTGTATGGATGAAAAGGGGCCACATGCTAACCTAACTCAAGGAAGGCCTGTGTGGCAGCCCTGTAAATTCAAAAGACCTAAAGTAAGGATAAAGGAGGGTCTGCTATTAAAACTTTAACTAAAAGCAGTACATGGTGGGTAGTCACATCCTAGGCAGGTATCTTCCTTCCTTGACAAAGGTCAATCTTTAGCTTGACTGAGCCTATTGTCTTTTTGCATTTATTATAACATATCGTTGGAATCTCAAAGTAATTTTCCTTTTTTCTGAACCGCTCAAAGCTCAGGTACCACTCTGTGGAGACCACAAAGCCCCTCATGGTTATTGAGTTAATTGTTGACTATTAACTGTCCTGCACCCACCTAAGTAAAAGAAATATGTGTCTATCATTTTACTTTTTATCCAATCCCAAGGGTTTCCCCCACTTTGCTTTCTCCCGCCTCCCTAACTTATCACCAGTGAAGTTCATGTAACTCACGTCTCTTTTGATTGTAGTGTATAAAACAAGGTAAAAAAAAACCCGGCATTCTCCGAAGCATTATCCCAATACATTGAGATTCTGCTTCCCCTCAATTGTCGACAGTTTGGCTCAAATAAACTCCCAAAATATTTTTATAGGTTTGAATGTTTTCTTGCATTAACATCTGAGAGGTACTATTTGTCAATATCTAAAACCTCTTCTGCCTTACTCATCTGGAAAATTTCTATTCATCTTTAATTCTCATAGTAAATGTCACTTTGTACATAAGGCTATTCCCATACTAAATTCCCTATTATGTTTCTTAATTCCCTTTACCTTTTCTATTAAAGTAATAAACATACATCCCTGTAATAACATGTTTATCGGGCCAGACAGCAGTAGGAATGGTGGCATTATGACCTACACATTGCCACTTCTTTATAAAACCAATAAGAACACTGACAAGAGGTCAAAACCGACTTTCTGAGAGTGCTGAAGCATAACCAAAGACTTGTAAAAACTTGCAAAAGTGTACTCAACAAAACAGCTGAATCTCATTAAGAATAGGAACAGTTGTGGAGTTTTGAAATCCTTTATTCCTATCCCCTTCGTCTCAGTTCACGGTAACCTTGAAAGCCAACAGTCTCACAACTACAGTCACTGGTGAAAACAGCAGCATAACAGGAACTGGAGGGGCAGAAAGAATTGGGAGGTCCTCAGAAGATGAATCTTAGAGTAGTCATTATTTGAACTATCTGGCATTTCCCTGGAAATTCCCACCTGTAGGGCATGTCTTTATTTGAACCAAAAACAATCATGCAGATGTTGCTCAGTGCCAACAGCCTTTCCCCAGGGGCATTTTTCAAAAACTATCAGTATCAATTGCCATACATTTTAGTTGTCTGTAGTGGCAATAAAAGTTGGGGCAAAGAAATGGCTGGTAAAAAAAATCTTAAGAGGGAAACTGCTGGGATAAGACGCTCATTGAGGGGATTTAAAGAGATCTATTGCTAGGAATATAGGAAGCCATGTGCACATGTGGGCTGTGCACATGCCCAAGAAAGGGCAAGGCCCTCAACTCTCCCTTCTGACTAACCTTAAGACTCTGCACAAGCAGAGAGCAAGGCAAAGATTTTCAATTTGTTATTTTAATATTTTCAAAGGACTAAAAACAACCATGTTTGAAGAAATAAAATAATGTATGAGAGTAATATCTTATCAAGTAGAAAATGTTAACAAAGATATAGAAATCACAAAATGGAACAGAAATAGAAATTCTGGGGATGAAAATTGCAAAAAGTGAAATATAAAAATTTACTACAATAGCTTAATAACAGCTTTGAGTTAGCTGAAGATAGAACCAATGAACTTGAATATAAATTAATTGAGATTATCAAGCCTGGGAACAACACAAAAATAAAAGAAGAAAAATAAACAAAGCTTGGGACAACTGTGGAATTCTAACAATCTTATCAATCTATGCAAAATAGGAGTCCCAGAGGAGAAAAGAGAGTAAATGGAGCAGAAAAAATACTTGAAAAAGTAATGGTCAAAAATCCCCAAATTTGATGAAAATATTAATCTATACATCCACAAGGTTAATAAACTCTAAGTAGGATAAATTCAAAGAAATCTGCTACTAGATACATTATAATCAAACTATAAAAAACAACAACAATGACTTAAAGAGAATCTTTAATGCAGTCAGAGAGAACTGACTTAATATACAAGTAATCTCAATGAAATTAACAGCTGATTTCTCATTAGAAAGTATAAATAAAAACTAAGACAATTAGTTGCTAGCAGACCTACCCTACAAGAATGCTAAAGAGAGTTCTGCAGGCCAAAATGAAAGGACACTATACAGTACCTTGACTTCACATTAAAAAAAAAAAAAATAGACAAAATTGGTAAAGTTAACTATATGGGTAAATATGGAAGACAGTATAAATTTATTTTTTGTTTATAATTCTATTTTTCTATCTTATTTAAAACATAATTATGTAAAGCAATACTTACAAATTTGTGTAGATGTACAATTTATAAATTTGTGTAGATATTTAATATGTACAGATGTAATATATATAATAACAATAATACAAAAGAGGGGAGAAGGAATAGAACTATATAAGAGCAAAGTCTATGGATACTATCAAAATTTAGTTGCTGTTTTTTTGTTAATCCTCACTGGAGGATAGTTTTCCCATTGATTTTTTAGAGAGAGTGGAGGGGAGGGAGAGAGAGGGAAAAGGAGAGAGACAGAAACAGAGAGAGAAACATCCATGTGAGAGAGACACTTTGATTGGTTGCCCCCCACATTGGCCCCAACCTGGGAGCTAGGGATTAAACCTGCAACCCAGGAAAGTGCCCTTAACCAGGAATTGAACGTGCAATGCTTTGATGCACAGTCTGATGCTCTAACCACTGAGCCCACAGGCCAGGGCTGAAAGTTAAATTTATATTAATGTGAAATGGAGTGTTATAAATTAGGATGCTAATTATATTCCCAAGGGCAACCACTGAGAAAAGAACTAAAAATATATTGTAAAGTGAAACAAGATAATTAAATTGTACACTAGAAAGTATCTAACACAAAGGAAGGCAATAATAAAACAATAGGGTAGTGACAAAACATATAGAAAACAAATAACAAAATGAAAGACCTAAATTCTAACACCACTTTATTCCATTAAAAGCAAATGGATTAAGCACTCTAATCAAAAGGCAGAGATTGGAATAATGCATAAAAGATACTCCAACTATGTATATAAAAGATATTCTCAGTTGTATGCAAGTAAATGTGTATATAAGAGACATATTTTAGATTAAAAAAATTAAAAATGGAAAAAAGTATGCAATACAAATAGTAAACAAAAGAGAAATGGGATGGTACACTACTATCAGGTAAAATAAATTTTAAAAAATTATTAGAAACATAAAAGGACATTTTATAATGATGTAAGATCAATCCATCAAAAAGACACAGCAATTTTAAACATAAATGCATCTAAAAATATAGCCCAAAAAGCATGAAGTAAAAAATGACAGAATTGAGGGGAGAAAAATATCAATAAAACAATAACAGTTGGAGACTTCAGTACTCCACTTTCAATAAAGAATAAAACTAATCAAAAGTACAACAAGGAAACAGAAGACTTTGAAAACAACAATAAACTAGACTTAAAAGACATCTATAGAATACAGAATAACAGAATTTTTTCTAGGTGAACATGGAACATTCTCCATATTGACCATATGTTAGGTCAAAACAAGTTAAAACAAATCTTAATCAATTTAAAATGGCTAGTATTATATAAGGTATGCTCTCTGACCATAAGGGGATAAAATTAGAAATATGAACAGAAGAAAATTTGGGAAATTTATAAAAATGTAGAAATTAAGCAATATACATCTAAATAGCACTGAGTAAAAAAAAAGAAATCACATGGGAAGTTAGAAAATACTTTGAGATGTATGAAAATAAACACACAATATACCAAACAAGTTTATGAGATGCAGTAAAAGCAGTAGAACTATTGCCATAAATACCTATTTTAAAAATGATAGATATCTAAATCAATGACTCAACCTTCTATTTTAAGAAACTAGAAATAGAAGAGCAAATTAAACCTAAACAAGAAGATGGAAGGAAATGAAATGTGAGAGAAAATAAAGGATAGAAAAACAGTACGGAAAATCAGTGGTAGATTCTGGCCAGGTAGCTCAGCTGGTTAGAGGGTCATCCCCACACTCCAAGGTCTCAGGCTCTTTCTCTGGTCAGGGCACATACAAGGAGCAAACAAAGAAGGCATGAATGAGTGGGACAACAAATCTCTCTCTCTCTCTCTCTCTCTCTCTCTCTCTCTCTCTCTCTCTCTCTCTCTCTCTCTCTGTCTCTCCCTCTCTTTCTCCTGCTCTCTCCCAAATAAATCAATAAAAATTTTAAAAAAAAGAAAATCAGTGATACCAGAAGAGGTTTTTTTAAAAAAAAAATCAACAAAATATTAAAATTTTAGCTAGAATGACCAAGAGAAAAAGTGAGGAGATTAAATTAGTAGTTGTCAGGCATACTTGTTAGACTGCACACTCTTTAAAAGCACAGACATCATGGTTGTTTTGTCCAGTTCTGTATGCCCAGTACCTATTTCAGTGTTTAACACAAAGCATTACATATAAACAAATGAGTGCAACTCAGTGATATACACCAACTTCTCTAAGTTTATGATTGCAGTCAATCTTTAAATTGCATCCATTTGTGATTTCTAACCTAGTGCTCTACCACTTGTGTTACATGGTATGTTACAGTCATTGCATTTTAAGCTTTTACTACTGATGTGAACTAGCTCTATTTTGTTTTCTTTTTATCTGATCTTGCTACGCCCCACCCACTCCTTTAAATTCTATATCATAGAAAATCTGTGTTTGGACAAGAGCACTTTAAAAATGTCTTCAAGTTACTCATGTGGTTTTAAAATTTCCTGTTAGGAGACTAAGATAAATGTAAGCTGGGAACATAAAGTTCCAGAACTTGAAGTAAAGATCAATAACAAAGATTTCTTTATAGCTAATCTTTTTTAATAATGTTTGCAGGTTGTTATGATTTCCTGTCTAGTAGGCAATCTCTGTTTTAATTCTTCCTAAGAGAAATTAAAGCATATTCAGGCATTCAATCTCTTTCATGTGGCCATGGTGTTTCAAGTGCCACTCTTGAACTCAGTTGATAAGTCCTAATTGATCTTGACAATAATGGTGATTTCAATTTTTTGCCAGCAATTGGGTTATGAAACACCAGTCAGGTATGATAGCTAACATTTGTTTATTACCAACTTTTAGCCATGCACTATTTTAAGTGTTTTTCATGTATGAACTCACTAAACTTTTACACCTATCTTATATGACAAGTACACATATTATTTTCATTTTAAGGCTAATAATATTGAGGGACAATTAAAATAACTTGAACTTAATTATTCTATCCTTGACAGCCCCTTCTACAGAGGAGTTGGATAGATTATCTGGAAAAGGCTTTTTCAGAGATATGCTGCATGCAAGCTAAAACATGGAAGTTACTAACAGGTTCTGGCTCATGTGTGAGAGGAAATACTCTAATAACTAGATTGTGAATTATCCCCAAGTAAGAAGAGTTAGAAGCAGGAAGACTGGGGGGAAAAAAAGGTTATTTCAAAGGATAGGGTAATTCCAAGGACTATACCAGGTTAAAGTTTCTCTGTGACTCTACAGTACATCCTCTGCAGTGCTTGGAGCCTTGTTTAGTGGGTTGATTTCTTGATTAATTAGTGGCATATTAGTGTATAAGACAAGCATTGTTCTTTATAGGTAGGGCAAATTTCACTATAGTCCTATTTTCCATAATAAATTTCCAACCACCATGGGTTTATACAGAAAAGAAAAATAGCTATAAAGACTAATTTTTTTAGGTTGGTTTCTGTTATATTAGTTCTATTAGCACTGGACAATTATTTTACCTATAAAAGCAAATGTGCCTTTCTCTTAAGCTTTCCCAAAGTACCATACATCTTTGTCATAGAGTTTTCATTCCAGAAGAGCTTTAATCTTGAAAAACAGTCCAGAATAAAGATATTTCACCAGCACTGACAAAATTTACATTTGCTTTGCCTCTTTTACTTGTGTTTGTTTTATTTGTCTTAATACAATAGCAGAAATTATTAGACATTTTGAGTTCATATAATTAAAATCTCTTTGTAAGCAGAGTTCACTTCTATTCTAAATAATCCATTGTGTTTATAATAGATCTTTTGGCAATTACAGTTTATAGACTATCAACTTAAAATATTATAGTTTTTTAAATAATTCTTGATCTTAAAAAGAGCCTTGGTTTCTAAATCTACCTTAAAGTTTATATTTACAACCCTTACCTAATTTGACTTCACTTCTCTTGAAATTTTCAAATCATTTGAGAGTTGCTGTGGTACTAAATGTATAAAAGAAATAGTTTTTAATATTATATTTAAGTAAGGGAGGACAAAGATATAAAGATAGAAAAGGTTTCTTCTCTCAAACTGGTAAAATATTAAACAGTAGATAGACTGTGTTGTTATGTGTATATAATGCAATATCTAGAGCAATCCTTACAAAAGCAATACAAATACATACACTTTTAAAAACACACTATAGATAAGTCAAAAGGCAATTTTAAAGAAAATGTTCAAATAGTCCACAGGAAAAAGAAAACAAAGAAACATAAAACACAGGACAAACAACTATTTAAAAAATAATGTGGCAAAATTAAGCCTTAACACATATAAACAATTACATTGAATGTAAATGGCCTAAATATGAGAGTTAAAAGACAAAGATTGATATGATAAAGTAAATAACATGTTCAGTGGGTTGATTTCTTGATTAATTAGTGGCATATTAGTGTATAAGACAAGCATGATCAAAATATTCTATGAAAAAAATAATTTTAGTTATAAGGTTATACACAGGTTTAAAATAAAAATGTAGACAGAGATGTATCATGAAAACCTTAATGAAATGAGAACAGGAGTGGCTATATTAATACTAAATGAAATAGACTTATAAGTAAAAAAAAACAACAAAAATATTACTAGAGACAGAAGGAAATTGTATGATGATAAAAATAAGACATAGCCATCTTAAATACAAAAACAGAGCTGTAAAATATGTGAAGCAAAATTTATAGAAATGAAGGGAGATGAAAGCCTAGCCACAACTACAGTAAACAATGTTAACATCCTCTCTCAACAAGTGGTAGAATAACTAGACATTAAGTAAGCACTAATATAGAAAACTCAACAACACCAACAACCAACGAGTTTAAAAGACATGTATATATTAATGGAGAATATATATTTCATATGAAAATCTCCAAATACTTGAAGCTCCACCAACACATTTCTAAATGTGACCCACATCCATGGGTCAAATAAAGTGTCATGAAAACTTTAAAATGATACTGAACTGAATTAAGAACAGATTAATGGTTGCCAGGGCTTAAGGACAGGGGCCAGGGCAGGCAGGGCTGAGGGAGATGCAGGAGGGAAAGGGATTTGCCTTTAAGAGGACAACAGATTCATGTGGCAATGGGTTTGTTCTGTACCTTAACAGTATCAGTGTCAATATCCTAGTTGTGATATTGCCCCATAGTTTTATAAAACATTGCCATTGGAACAAAATGGTTAACATTTAAAGGGATCCTTTATTTTTTGTAATTGAAATGTATAATTACCTCAAAACATTAAAAAAAAACTAAATTAAAAATGTGTGACTCTTCTACCGTTATCTGTTTATTTTTCACATTTACTATATTTCTTTTTGACCCTTATTGCATACTACATTCCATCTCATTTCTGATTTCACAGAAAAACATTCTCAATTTGGTCCTTAAGTATGATATATTTTATGGATACCTTTCTTCTATAATCTATAAATTAACATTGTTCATATGATTCTTAGCATGTGATAGGCTTTCATTATGAATGTATGCTTAAATTTATCAAATACAGTGTTTTACATATTTTGACTTAATTTTTCCCTTTAATCTGTTAATGTAACAAATTGTATTGATTGCTTTTTTATTATATTTACTAGAGGCCCAGTGCACAAAATTCATGCACGGGGTGGGAGGATCCCCTCAGCCCAGCCTGCACCCTCTCCAATCCAATCCAGGACTCCTTGGGGGATGTCAGACTGCCGGTTTAGCCATGATCCCAGGGCTCGGGCCTAAACCGGCAGTCTGACATCCCTCTCACAATCCTGGACTGCTGGCTCCTAATCGCTCACCTGTCTGCTTGTCTGGTAGCCCCTAATTGTCTCCCCTGCCAGCCTGGTCACGCCCAATTGCCCCCCTGCTGGCCTAGTCACCCCTCACTGCCCCCCGCTGCCAGCCTGGTTGCCTCTTACTGCCTCCCCTGCTGGCCTGGTTGCCCCTAACTGCTCCCTCCTGCCAGCCTGGTTGCACCCAACTACCCCCCTGCTGGCCTGGTTGCCCCTAACTGCCCCCCTGCCAGCCTAGTCACCCCTACCTGCCCCCCCCCCCAGCCTGGTCACCTCTCACAGTCCCTCTGCCAGCCTGGTTGCCCCACACAACCTGCTGTTCAGTCTTTTAGTCATTCCTCACTAAACCCCCTGCTGGCCTGGTCGTAGACAACCATCTTGTGAGGGCCTGAGGGTTAATTTGCATATTACCTCTTTATTATCTAAGATTGGTTAATAAAATTATTTAGGTTTCAAGTGTATAATTCTATAATACATCATCTGTATATTGCATTGTGTGTTTGTCACCCAAAGTCATATCATCTTCCATCACCATATATTTTACCCCCTTTACTTTTTATTTCCCCTATAGCAATTACTATACTGTTATTTGTGTTTATGAGTTTTTATTTGTTTGTCTGTCTGTCTGTCTTATTTGTTCTATATTCCACATATGAGTGAAATTCTATGGTTAACTTTTTCTGTCTGACATTTTGCTTAGCATGATATTCTCAAGATCTATCCGTGTCGTTGCAAGTAGCAGTATTTCATCTTTTCTTATGGCTGAGTAATATTCCTTTGTATATATGTACCACATCTTTTTTATCCAATCATCTATCAAAGGACACTTTGGTTGTTTCCATGTCTTGGCCACCATGAATAATGCTACAATGAACATAGGGACACACATAACTTTACAAATAAATGTATTCAAATTTTTTTGATAGATACCAAAAGAGGGGTTGCTAGGTCATATGATATCTCTATTCTTAACTTTTTTAGGAACCCCATATTGTTTTTCATAGTAGTTGTATCAGTTTACTTTCCCACCAGCAGTGAACGAGGGTTCCTTTTTCTTCACAACCTCTCCAACACTTATTGTTACTTGTGGTATTTCATTGTAGTTTGGATTTATATTTCTTTGGTAGCTAGTGAAGTTGAGTATAATTTCATATATCTGTTGGCCAACTGGTATGTCTTTTTGGGAGAAGTGTCTGCTCAGGTCCTCTGCCCACTTCTCAATTGGATTGATTGGATTTTGATTCAAAAAAACAATATTATATTCCTAGAGTAAACCCAATATTGTGTGGTATATTATTTTTTTACATATTGCTGAGTTCAGTTTCTAAACTTACTTTTAGAAATTGTCCGTCTATGTTCATGAGTCAGATTGGCTGGTCAGGTTTTGGTTGCAGTGTTTTTCTGACCTGATTTCTTTATATTCTCTGGAAGAATTTGTAACTTTTTACTTGTTCCTTAAATGTTTGGTACATTCGAACATAAAATGATCTGGGCATGGTTTTATTTTCCATGTTTTCTTTTTTCTCCAAGAGGATGTATTTAATTATGGATTCAATTTCTTTAACAGTTACAGAACTAGTCAATATTTTTAAAATTTATTTTTGGAAGAGATTTTTTTCTGGGAATTGTTCATTTTAGTTAAAAATGTGTTCATTTTACTTATATTGTCAAGTATGCTAGCTTAAAATTATTCATAATACACTATTATGAATTTTAATGACTGCTTGACCTCTCCTGCTTTCTGAAGAATTC
This sequence comes from Myotis myotis, assembly GCF_014108235.1. Classification (NCBI taxonomy): domain Eukaryota; kingdom Metazoa; phylum Chordata; class Mammalia; order Chiroptera; family Vespertilionidae; genus Myotis; species Myotis myotis. Next base: position 190,832,433 of record NW_023416335.1, read on the forward strand.
CTTTTTATGGGCTCCTAGCATCTTGCCTCAGAAAAGGCCAATCTGATCCATCAGAAATATTTTAATACATTTAAACCTGAAGTTGCTTGGAAAGAAGAAGAATAACAATCCTCGAATATATTTTACTTGGAGGCTTTTTATGTAAGTAGGTACTAATAAACCTATAGGAGGTGGGATAAACAGTTCTTTCAAGTTCATTGTACATCTCTCAAGATTCAAATACAAATGTACACATTTTAACTCACTTACTGGCGTGGGCCCTGGCCTACCTAAAATCTCTGTGCGTTACATTTGCCATTTCCACACCATTGTGTTTGGAAAGAATCCTCCCAAATATTTTATACACGTAAGAAGCCTAGAATTAATTTATGTAAAGTCCTATGGTGTGTTAAGCATTGTATCGCATATTTGACATAGTTCTTTTGTACCTTTTACTTTCAAAAATTGTCAGATCTTTTAGATGTGGACGCTATCTCAAGTCCGACAGGAGAAGTGTACTAGCTCATACTTTCCAAACCAACTTATTTCTGTTGTTTTTTAAGGAAAATCCACCAAAGAGGAAAATTAGAAAGTTCAAAGAACCAGTTCAAAGAGGAGAGAAGGTTGGAAATCCCCCCACTTACTCATGGCTACCTTGATTGGCCTTTCACGGGAACCACTGGACGGCATGAACACATCTGTGGTTTAAAACTAATTTTTACCCATTTGCATACTTTGTATCAATTTAATAGAAGATAAAACAATATAAATTGAAGTTTTGGTTCCCAAGAAGATTAAAAGCCACTCAGAAACCCAGATCACTCATTGAAACAGAAAGGAAATTGAAAAAAGAAAAAAAAAAAAAGATGAACAGGTTGCCTTCGGAAACTGTCTTAGGTCGGAAGTTTGCGGTCCCTGTGAACAGGTGTCACTAAAAGCCTTCTGCTGAGCTGCTGCCTGATAAGGACTGTATATCCTGTCTTCTCCGCATCGCTTTGCATTTAGCTCACATTACTTCATTTCCTTCCTGGGAACTTCCCCCGGATTCTTCATATAAGGTCATCAGGAGAGCTCCATTGAGTTCTGGGGTCCTGAGTGGCTTCTTCCAACTTTGCCCAGGCACTAATTTTCCTAAGCCTCAGTTTCCTCAACAGAACTATAAAATGTCCATGATAATCTCTGCCTGGTGGATATCCTTAAATTTTTGATATATCATTTATGAAATAAGACATAAAGTATCTCTGATAGTGACATATTCTTGTCATGTGTTTTATAAGGAGATTGAAAAGAGTTTATTTGCACTAGTTTTATTTCGCCAGTTTTCATTATGTGGTTCTTTGCTTTGGAGAATTGAATCCTTCAGAGCCGACCACACAGGAAGTTTGCTTCCGTATTTAGATGAATAAGGAACAACTGAAAAACCTTCTGACCCCCAAAGTTCTCCCACGCCGCATCCTGACCCCCTATACCTTCTTCTGTCCTACTTGCTGTAATTTCACATGTACGGATAACTTCCTTTCATTTGACAAATAACGATGGGTGATCTGAGTAAATAAGTGATTGTACACAGGAAGACACTGTTGCAAGCGAAATGAGAAATGACATGCTTTTACTGATTACGTCAGGGGAGCAGGTGTCAACAAGAGCTGTGCTGGGCAACCCCTATCCAGTGTTCACTTCTTTACAGGAATTGAAGTTGATTGCTTTCTCGAATCTAAGGAAGAGTTCTTACACTTAAAAAATTGCTGTAGGAAGGCAGGGAGAAGTAATAAACAACTTATTCTTTTACAATAAAGTTTAGACTATTATAGAGGATGTAAATAGTGTGAGGGCTAACGCATACCTTGAAGGGCTACTGATCACATGTGTTTAGTACCTTGGCTGGATTTTACCTTTGCAATGACTGCCTACTCCCACCTGCGCACGTGCTGATTTCAACAAAAGACAGTGGCTGCTCCCGAAGACACAGAAATGATTAAGAACAAAGGTAACAGATTGTACTCAGTGTGATAATGTGTAAGGATATTTGTTTTCTTACGATAAGATCATTAGGTAGCCTGGCCAGCGTGGGTCAGTGGTTGAGCGTCCACCTATGAATCAGGGGGACAGGGTTCAATTCCCAGTCAGGGCACATGCCCGGTTTGGGTGCTTAATCCCCAGAGGCCCTACCAGGAGGCAGTCGATCAGTGATTCTTTCTCGTCATTGATGTTTCTATCTCTCTCTCCCTCTCCCTTCCTCTCTGAAATCAATAATAAAAATACATTTTAAAAAAAACACAATAAGATCACTAGTTATCATTTTTCTGTGCCCAATGGCATATATATCATACATAACATAAATAATATATGTATAGGTTTATAAATATAAACACACACATATATACATACGTATGTATATATATATATATACATATATAATATTTTTCCACCTGATTGGGGGTGAAGAAGAAAGACTGTTTGAGCACATAAGCAAGTACCTAAGTGTCATGAAAGCTGTTAGAGGTGACTGTAGGACATCACAGCTTCCTGTCTGTCTGTATTCTAGACAGACAAGAGCTAAGTTGCATTACATCAGCAATTATGCTATAACTTCTCAGTTTTATTTCTTGGTACCTTACATCCAATGAGGAACTTTCCCTTTTCATGACTTCTATTAAAGTGTTATTCATTTATATATCATTAAATGTATATTATATACCAAACACTGTGGTAGAAAACTAATTTTCTAATTTATAATGTGTGTTTTTTCACAGAAAAACTTATAAGTTGGATGCTAATATTTTTAAAAAATATACATTTTTTTCAGAGAGGAAGAGAGAGGTAGCAACATCAATGGTGAGAGAGAATCATTGATCAGCTGCCTCCTGCACTCCCCACACTGGTAATTGAGCCCGCAACATGTCCCGACGGGGAATCGAACCATGTCCTCCTGGTTCATAGGTTGATGCTCAACCACTGATCCACACTAGCCAGACTGGATGGTAATATTTTTATTTTATAGATAAAGCCAAAATCACTGGAGCTGTGTAAGTTTCCAAGAGGTGCACAGTGAACAAATGCTTTGGTTGAAATTCACATACATTCTTTCATGAATTTACCCAATAAACACTTGTTGAACTACTATGTTCTAGGCCCTATTACATTAGAAATTTGTTGTTAAGTAAGACAGAAATGTTTCTGCTCTTAATGTTCTTTTTACTTTCTAGTTAGGGAATAAATAATGATGATGATGATGGTGATGATTTTTACTTCTCATACATCATAGTTTATTACCTCACTCTCTTTGTTTATAGAATATATTATCATTGGAAATGTTCTTTAAAATAAAAGAAGAGGGTGAGGTAATAAATTGTAACTAATGGAAATTAATTTGTAAAGTTGGTCAGGGATGGTCTGGTGAGGAGGGACAAGTGGGGTAAGCATTAATGAGAAGAAAGAGTTTGCTCTGAAAAAAAATCTGAGGGCAGAGAGAACAAAAGCGAGAATATACCCTGTAAAGTAAAAATAAATTTAGCTTTTGCAATGAATAGACTGAAGGTCAACATATTGTGGCTTATAGGGTGTAAAGGAAAAATTGTGGGAAATGGTTATCTATCTATAAAACATACACTATTTTCATTATGGTAACCAGCCTAACTATTCTAGAATATTCAAACTTCAAAGATAGTTGGTGTCCAGCTAAGAAAATTATATTTTCACACTTCTATGAGAATTGCTAGAGAAGAAAAGGTACATTAGTAAGTGGTGTAACTGGACCATGATTTTTATATTAGTCTAATCAGCTGTTGAAAAGTCCTGCTTTGCATGAGGAAAACACTTATGGTAAGGATTATTGTGTGTGTAAGGATGTTTTCCTTTTCTATACCCCAGACTTGGAGGAGATCAAATCATGTTGCAGATTTATAGGACTAATATTTTCTCATGCATCATCACAGCCACATGCTATGTATAGCTAGTGTTAGATACACATTTAAAATATCTGGAGGGTATTACATTAAGCGAAATAAGCCAGTAAGAGAAAGACAAGTATTACATAATTTCACTTATACGTGGAATCTAATGAACAAAATAAAGTGGTGAGCAAAATAAATCCAGAGACATTGAAGCATGCAATAGACTGGCATATTTTAGAGAGAGGGGGGGAGGGTCAGGAAGATATTAACTAAAGAACTTACATGCATATATTCATATCCCGTGGACAGATAATAGTGCAGGGAAGACCTGGGGAGGAGACAGGAGCAGGCTAGAGGGGCTCAATCAGGGCCCAAAAGGGGACATCTGTAATACCTTCAACAATAAAGATATATTAAAAATAAATAAATAAATAAATAAATAAATAAATAAATAAATAAATAAAAGATCTAAGTTGTTTTTACCCAAAGAAATTAGCAAATGCATTAGCTATTCCCTTAAGTACCAAATTTAACACCTCTAACATTCATCAACAGTATTCAAATGTGTGCTTGCTATCTAATGGCAGCCTAAAATTACATATTTCTTAACCCTACAGTCCCACAAGTCTCCCAGGGTAACACTCAGCATTTTTCAAGTCATATGTTTTTATACATATTCTTCTTTAAATTCACATTTATTGACTTATTTATTCACTTTTTCAACAAGTATATACTGAGCATACACACTAGGTTCCAGGTACTATGTCAGGTATTAAAGGCAGAAGGGACAAGATAGGAAAAGTTTTGCCACAAGTAGCTTACAATCTAGTAAGGAAAGTAGATTATAAACAATACTAGAGGCCCGGTGCACAAAATTCATGCATGGGGGTGGGGTGGAGCCCTCAGCCTGGCCTGCCCCCTCTCTCAAGCCAGGACTTTTGGGGGATGTCTGACTGCCTGTTTAGGCCCAATCCCTGTGGATTGGGCCTAAACAGGCAGTCAGACATCCCTCTAACAATCTGGGACTGTTGGCTCCTAACCACTCACCTGCCTGCCTGATCACCCCTAACCACTCGCCTGACTGCCTGTTCACCCCTAACCACTCCCTGGTGGGGATGGGGAGGGGCCAGCCGGGGCAAGGGGCCATGGTGTCCTGGTCTCTGGTCATTCTGGTCATTCCATCATTTCAGTCTCTGGGCTTTTATTATATAGGATATAGGATAATATAATATCAGATATTGACAAATGATATAGAGAAAGATAAAGGTTTATGGAAGATTAGAGTGTGACATTTTTATTTTACTACATATGAAAGGCAAATGAAGACCTCTCTGGGCTGAGGAAATTTTAACAGAGAGGGAACTGAATTAAAGGGAGAGCAGGCCATGCAAGTAGGTGGAGGAAGACCCATTTAGACAAAGGGCAAAGACCTTATAGTGGAAGTATGTTTGACATTTTTGTGGAACAGCAAAGAGGTTCCTGTGAGAGAAAGCAGTGGCTAATAGGAAAAAATAGTGGAGAGGTAGCCAGGGACCAGATCATGGACCTACTTAAATATAAGAAGGTTGAATTTTATGGTAAGGCTGATAAAAAGCCATTGAGGGTGGAAAGAGGAGAAGAGTTGAACAACTCACCAAAATTATATCATTTACTAGTAATTACCAAACAAACCCTTGAGCTGCTATTTGGAAAACATACTAGGAAATTGACTGAAAAACAGAATGAAAACAAAGAGAGACTTTAGGACCAATATGTACCTCTTCATGTCTTAGGTAAACAGATAAATATGATGGCCTAACCAACCTACAGTAGATGATAGTTTCCAACCCACCTAAGCAAAACATTTTCTCAAAGGCCTGATTGTACAAACAGAATGTCTCTACTCTGAAGAGGTGATATTAATGATACAATTCTAGGCACCATTGTTAACCAGAACGGTATTTTGATCCCCTCCTTAAGTCACCATACATGGACATTTTGCGTTTGTTTTATGTTGATTTTAATAGGTTATCTGTATGATACTCATACTATGGCAATATATTTTTATAGTAATTATACTTAAAATGTCTTAAACCTCAGATATATGAAAAAACAATCTAGAACATAGGGAAAAATAAGAGGATAAGATGCTGCTGAGGGAAAACCGGAGTGGTTTAAATGACAGTAAAATTTGATTTAAAAAAACATTAACAGGAGATAAATGAAACAGATAATTCAAGATAAACAATTTTAGAACATAGAAAGGAAGTTCCAGACCACAGAGTTTCTATTTCCTGCATTAAAGCACTACTTACTAAATGATACCTTTAAAAAAAAAAAAGAAAAGAAAAAGAAAGCTAGTCCCCAGGAAAGAAATGAATGACAGAATTTTGAAAGCCGACTTATAGCTTCCTAAGAAACTCTCCCACACTGAAGAGAGATGCAGGAGGATGGAGATCTTTAAATTCTTAAACAATAAATCCTCTAGCTCGAAACAGTGTCAGGTTCCTAGTGGATGTCCAATAAATATTAGTTAAATGAATGAATGAATGGAATTCCAGAGAAATATTACTCTTATTTATTATTTCCATCTCAAAAATAGGAATCTCGAACTTTGAGTTTTTTATTTAGATACACCGTTTCCCAAACTACTTTTGTTTTCTATAAATTTAAGGAAGGATGTCACAGGTTCTGGGAAATCCCACGTGTCTTTTCATGCTACACCTACAGTTGTGAGAAAGCACATTTCAGACAGTAGGGAAAACCCATAGTTCACCACAACAACACATTGTAAATTGTCTGGGCCACTGGGGCATAAATTAAAGGGAACTGGAGTGGTGGAGTGATTAGAAGTCAAGAGGAAGGGGGCGGAGACAGATATGTGACTATAAATGATGAGCTCTCTCAGAGACTGAGCTAGAGCTCCAGCAAAGGCATTCGCTGTAGATTGGCTTGACCTGAGATTAACCAGAGGGTGTTGACTGGAATAAAGATGAACTCTGAAGATTGTTCCCTAACAGAGAACAGCTCCTTGGAGAGAGGACGACAAAGTAAGTCAGATCTTGTTTTCATGTACTGGTTATAACTATCTATACAGCTGATATATACCGGGAGGGCCAAAGGTAGGTTTACAGTTGTAAGTACATGAAACACAGAGCTTATTCTGATATTATTACTTGATTAATTACTGTATTATTTTTCCAAAAAAAACAACAACTGTAAAGCTACTTTTGTGTGTCCCCTCCCCCCTCCCCTTAACAGGACTTAGGGAAGAAAATGAGCTTTTGTCATTTGAAGAACTTGATTACATTCTATTTCAGTCCAGATAAAAGAGAAAAATGGGAAGAAGTAAGTATTTCTTTATCTATGAAAAGACAGGATTTCTGAGATGAGAGGAAACACAAAGGTGAATTTGAGAAGATTTTCAAAGACGTGTTTCTTTGTTTCAATTTATATTATCTCATTTTTTTAGATGAAATTATAAAACTGCCTGCTCTAGCCCAGTGCACTCTCTATCATGTTTCCATATCCATCTGCACATATTCCAGGAAGCACTGACTTTCTTTATAAAAATTCTGTGTAGCACATAAGCAATTATGCTCTTGACTGCCTGCACTTTGTGTCTTTGTGTGCTTTCTGTGTACCTCATCTTGCGTTCTAATGCAGCATCTTCTAGTTGCTGAAAATAAAGGTTTCCAGTCTTTGAGAGAATAGCCATATAGGCATCTGTACACTTACAGTGTCTAACAGTAATTCATTCATGAAATAATTCTTGAAAATGCCATCTTCTGCTTCTATAATCTTTATGGGACTCTTTTTCTACATTTCATCCTTCAGTTTCACGCATCCAGTCACTGGCTCCAAATTCCAAATGAATCACACATTTTTCTTTCTTTTTTCATCAAAATATGATTATCGTAGCTGTATACTATTTCCTCTCTTCTATTTGTCTATTCTTTCCAGAGACCTATTCTATTTATTATACCAGAATTTTCCCATTGTTTTTCTATAACTTATTTCTATGTGGCTTTCTTTTGGTGTTTTTTTTTTCATTTATACCTCTTCCTTTTTGAATTATTGAGGTACCCCAAAACCTAATATGTAAGAAATACAGGTTTTTTTGTCAGCAGTAATTAAGGAATGCGTTGTGGATAGCAGAGCTGAAATAATCAAGAGAAAGGATTGTTTTTAAGAGTGTGTGCGTCCACTAAACTATTTTGCATTAGAAAAGCTTTGATTACCTCCCATAAACCCATCTTTCACTTTGGAACACAAAATCAACTATGGGTAGCAAGTGCAAACTATACAAAATTTCTGGTAACCACATAACCATAACTTTATGGACTAGTTGAACTACCAAAAAGAAAAAAATTGTAATAATTAAACTACTCAATAAATAGAAGGCATAGTTGTAAAAAGGTCCTAATTCAGGAATTCTTAACTTTTCCTGAGATCATCCCCATTTTCTGTTGAATGTTTAGTTGATGCTGCCTTATACATACTACATTAGTATGAAAAAACACTGGGCATAACCCTTAGGTGACTCAATATGTAACGGTGGATTTATTTTCAATTTCTCCATTAATGGGCAGGACTGTAATCAGAGCGGAAGTACACTCTTGGGGGCAGTGTTTTGTCACCTAGGTGATGAACCAAACTGAGCAACAACAGCCCTCACTAATGGATGTAAAGTACAATCTGAAAATCATCCGCACAGTTTGCCCACTGGCTAAGCCAATATACTGGAGTAGACTTTGGAGCCCTGAGCTATCTGGCTGAGTTAGTACTGGCGCAGGAACAAGAGTTGTGCTGCTGCATGGAGGCTAAGAAGCATGATGAGAAGTGAAACTAGACAGAGAGCTCTGAACTTGCTATCTACCTACCCTGGGATCCTTTTGGTAACAGCTGGATTCTGGTGAAAAAAAAAGAAGATGGGCTTTGAGAAGCTGAAAGAAATAGAACTAGATAGGAAAGAAGTAAAGGCATCTCTTGAAAAATCTGAATGCAGATCTACGCTGGGAAAAACCACCCCAGAAGCAGAAGCTGATGCTGACATTCAGTACATGGTAAATTCCTCGTAAAGAAGGCAACATCTCTTAGCCCACTTTAACTTTAGAGAAATGTTTTAAGGAAAAATAGGTGCATTTCAAGATATGTGCTCTTAATTATACAAGTCATCTAAATTCAAAAACGTGGTATTTTCTCATTTTGAGACTGTTTTTATGGTAAATTTTAATATCATTCTCATAGCAATTTTATATTTCAGTTTCTCAGAACATAACAGGGGACTATGTATTTCTTGTGAGGCCAAAGTTTTTAAAAATGACAGCTCTTCCTAGCAAAAATCAAATTCAAACTCTGAGCCACAGGATCCCGTTGTCTCCTTTCTCAATTAATTTATTTACATTTTGAAACAGATATCCTTCTAGATTTTCTTTGGTGTGTGTGTCTGTGTAACTAAGAATCATCATTGACATCATACTTATATTCTAAATCCTTCTACAGAAATATTTTTATTGGTGAAATCAAAATTTTACTTTGTTTTAGCATTAAACAAAGGATAAATGGGAAAAAATAACTTCTTCCCAATGTTTGGTCTTTAATACTGTTAGATTTCTTCTATTATTTTAAATTATCTTGAAAATTCAAATATTTTACTGTTCATTCTCATATTTTAATTGTGGTATAGTTTACATACAATGGATGCATAGATCATAAGTGTGCAGTTTAATGAGGTATAATTACAACTCCAACATTTGAAAAGTTCCCCTGTATTCCTTTCTACTCAGATTGCCTTTCCTACACACATAACAGCTTTCACTTTTCTGAATTGTCATCACAGCTTAGTTCAGCAATTCTTAAATGTTACATTAAATAAAATATGCAGTATGTAACTGTAGGTGGATTTTTTCACTCAACTTTTGTTAATTTTTCCATTTTGTTGCATGTATCAGTTGTTCTTTTTTTAATATGTCCTTTTATGGATAGTAGCATAATTTGTTTTCAGTTTTCCTGTTGATGAGTATTTAGGTTATTTCCTAGAATTTAGCTCTTAAGAATAAAACTGCTATGAACATTTTTATACAAAGCATTTTTGAGACATATTTTCATTCCTTTTGAGAGAATACATAGGAGTAGAATTGCTGGATCACATGGTAGGTGTATGCTTAATTGTGTAAGAAACAGTTTTCTAAAGTTTTGGGTTTTTTTTTTTCATTTTACTCTCCCAACAGTAAAATGAAACTTATAAAAATTTCAATTGTTTCACATCTGTACGAACTTTACCAAAAATTATTATCAATTATTTTTATTCTCTGTCATGCCAGTTATAGATATTAATATATCAATTCAATATTTTTTATTATACTATTCCCCATTTATCCTCATTTACATCATTATTCTTAAAGAGTAAATAGTAAATACAGAGAAGTTAAGGGATTATGATTACGATTTTTTTTAATATGTCATCTAGGGTAATCAGGTGTTTAATAAATGTTCTTATTGTGAGTAAAGCAATAAAACTATGGTGACACAGAATTTTCATAGCTATTAAGTACATATATTGGGAAGATATTTTATGTTCTCATCATTATGCCTATATTGTTTCATTTCTAACCCCTCCAAAAATTATCCAAATTCATTCAAAATTTGGGGGAAATTGGCATAAATTTTATAGAAGATAGGGAGATACATTACTTTTTAAATTAAATACTGCAAGAAAATATCAAATGTCCCCATCTTACTTCTGTAGTCTGCCTGAACTCACAACAACCTTCTCTCTTCAGATAATGCTGCCAGCCTTCACTTTGCCACACATCATGAAGGGTCCCTTCAAGTTCCTATCCCATGTGCTGTCCTGAATGTGGTCATTATCACCATCTTGATCATAGCTCTCATCGCTTTATCAGGTGGGTCTGCACTTCATGAATCCATCGAGTCTCTTTGCTGTATCTGTTGTAATCTCAGCTGAAATCAGTGGGATTCCTTGGTCCAATTAATCAGCAATTCTGAGCAATTTAGCAGCATCCATATATCATACATGGTGGATTTCCTAAAAATTACTAATACAATTTCACTTTCCTTGGGCTATTAATATAATACCATTTAGAGTTTTCTAGAGATTTTCTTTTTTTATTAAAAGTATTGGGGTGACATTGATTAATAAGATCATATAGGTTTCAAGTGTACATTTTCATGATACATTATCTGTACATTGCATGTGTGCCCACCGCCCACAGTCAGATCATCTTCCGTCACCATATATTTAGCCTCATTTACCGTTTACTGCCCTCCAACCCCCTTCCCTCTGATAACCACCATGCTGTTGTCTGTGTCTATGAGTTCCAGTTTTATATCCTTCCTTTGCCTCCACAACTCTGGGGCCTTTCTATAAGTATGAAAAGCGTCTATGATTTATGCATTACTGTGGAAGAAAATTACATTACTATGGGTTTAAATATGGAATGAAAGGAGCTGATTTAGATTCTACATAAATCAACAGTGAGTTAGGAAAAATGTGGGCTTCACATTCATATTGACAGAAAAAGATAATATCTAAGCCATAGATTAATCAAGATTTGGTCAGTCTTTTGTCTTTCAACTCAAAGACAGCCAAACTGTAGCTATGAATACTTATGACTGTATTTAGAAACTCCCAGAGTCAATTGTCATAAGATATTCAAAGTATACCGCTATACCAAGATACATTTGTGTCTTTTACAAACATTATATTTATAATTTTATGAAACTTTTCCAGTCATAGATCTTCTTGTGTTCTGAATTACTTCCCTGCAAATCATTCTCTCCTTCGTCTTCCAATAGAGTGTTTGTCTCCTGAAAGTTTAAATCCCTCCACCTCTGCATTCAGATTCAAACCCCTTCTTGAAATTTATAAAGCACTTTACCCTTTCTAGTCCAAGGCTGTTTTTAAGATTTTTCTTTTCTTTTTTTTTCTTTTTTTGTTTTTGTTTTGTTACCATTTTCGGACATTATGGCCAAAGAGCCACCTTCTTCTCTCTTACTAGTATACCCTGTCCATGATGATTAGGCACAATGGGAGATCTGATAAGGTGAGGACCTGCCTTCGCATGCTTCTCTGAATTTGCCTTTTTGCCTTTCAGCCTTCACTTTATCACCTACCCCAAGAACTAGGTTTGCATGCTGTGGGTACTTAACTTATTTTGTGACTAAAACAACTTTCCTGTCCATAGTGGGCCAGTACAATTGTCCAGCGCGATATATGTTTTCGGAACCATCAAACAACCATGTTTCTTCATGCTCAGACGATTGGATTGGATACCAGAGGAAATGCTACTTTATTTCCAATATAACAAGGAATTGGACCTTGGCCCAGAACTCTTGCTTCAAACACGGTGCTACCCTTGCTGTCATTGATTCTGAAAAGGACATGGTAAGATAATATTCAAACACAATTTCATAAAATATTGCTGTTTTCTTTTATAGAGCTAATCTGTGATGTCCTTCTGTTTCCTTATAAGTGAAGAAGACATTGTATCTGTGTCCATGTAGGAACATTTAGTATGAGGTCAGACGAGGGTCCTATTTAGTCTTGTAAACCTGGTTTGGATGCCTGGCCTCAAAGGCTAGAAATCCGAATGAGTCAATTCTATACAGAGCTAATGAATGATCAGCTACTTTACCGCAGATGCAGCTTTTGAGAAACTGATTTTGAGAATGTATTACATCTACTTACCCATAACGGCTGTTTAACAAGCACCCCCTTTGTCATTTCTTCAAGATCTTTTTAAAAAGATATGTGGGTAGAGCTGAACACTGGATTGGGCTGAAAAATGATGCTGGTCAGACATGGAAATGGTCAAATGGCAAAGAATTTAACAACGGGTAAGTTTCAAGATGTTTCTTTATCTTTCCCAGGCTGGTAGCTCAGGGAAACCATTTTCCCTGTTTCCACTGTTCTCTTTTGTATGCTTATACTCTTTGGAAATCTTTAAAGAAAAGCTGTCATATGATCATTTTGCTCTTTTCCTCTACTTGGAATTCATACAACAAATGCTTCTAGTAATTTGGTCTCAGAAGAATAAAATTAGTGTGAATAGAAGACTCAGAAATATTCCAGAAATGATTGTGATGATAAAATCTAACATTTCCAACCTCATATTAATATTTTACTGATGAGCTAGTTTTTGAAAAACAATTCCCTCTTACTCTTTCCCTGTTCTCATCTCCACGGGGATAAAGAACAATATTTTCATGCTTAATTAGCAGCTTCTATGGACCTGAAAGAAAACTTGCCCCAGAATTAAAGATGCCGACTTTATTTTATTATCATTTATTTTATTTTTTAAATACATATTTTTATTGATTTCAGAGAGGAAGGGAGAGTGAGAAAGAGATAAAAATACCAATGATGACAGAGAATCCCTGATCAGCTGCCTTGTGCACGCCCCCTACTGGGGATCGAGCCTGCAACTCAGGCATGTGCCCTGACCAGGAATTGAACCTTGACCTCCTGGTTCATCGATCGATGCTCAACCACTGAGCCATGCTGGCAGGCCCAAATGGATACACTTTACTCTTAGCTTTGTACCTTCCTTCCGCCTACTCTTCCTCTCAATCCCTGTCTCCTCTCTCTCTAGATTAGTTTATGATAAATAAATAATAAATAAATAAATATATATATATATAAATAAATATATAAATAAATAAATAAGTAATGCAGAGACCACTACTACCACAAAGTTTTTATGTTCCATGTAACTGAACGGAAACGATGAACTGAAAGTAATTCTCCGTTTCTTTATTGTTTGGCAGGTTCAGCCTCACAGGGTCAGAGAACTGTGCATTTCTGAACAGCACCGAGGTCAGCAGCACAGAATGTGGAAGGAATTTACATTGGATATGTAGCAAACCCTTCAAACAGTGAGGAGCCATATTTGCTTATAGACTATCACATCATGGAACTCAAGGCAACCCATGTCGATGGATGCTGCTCTATGGTCAGGTGTTTGCCGTAAGGACTTTGTGAAGAAACTTGGTATGATTTTGGAAACTTTCTTCCAAACAAGACTGTGGAACAAAAGGCAGGGGAGCTGCAGGACTATCTGCATTGCAGAATACCCTCGCCGTGACCTGAAAACATCACAGGTTGATGGATATTTACGTCCAAGATTGAGAAAAAATGACTTTAAACCTTTTGAATGCACTTTATACTTTTTCAAATTCAAAAATAATAAAATAGCTAGGTTTAGAGTTATTATTTATTGCCGAATGACTACCAACGATGAGTGTCCTTCACACATTTGCACTATTAGAAGGAATTAGATGGCAGTATTAAAAACTGGATGTAAACAAAAGAAATGTTAACTGGTAACACAGTTATTTAGTCTAAATACATTTGTTGAACTCATAGAACATTTATAGGTGGACAGATGCTTATGAAACTAAGCTTTGTAATATTTCTCTCTTTTTGGAGAAGTTTGCCAGGCTACTTTGTCACTTTTTTCTCCCAAAAGACTGGGATGGCCCCGTATTTATGTTGTTTGTTTGTTTTTGCTTCTTCAGTGTCTTTTTTAATGGTACTTAATTCTTTGCCTTTAGAACTTTATACACCATGTTTTATAAAGATAAAAACAAAACCAAAGAACATGAGAAATATTTGTAAAACAGATAAGTGTTGAAAAGTGTGCAATATTTGATGTGGCAAATCCCTATTAGAAAAAATTCTGTATTGTTCAAACCTAGAATAATACCACATCTGATTATATATTTGTGTTTCTCCTAATCAATGTTATCACATGCAGGACTTCATGTGAGGTGTTGGTAGTGCAATAAAGTGTTTGTTTGTCTTTTGTGTTCAGTGCAATCACAAGCTGCTTTTATGTATGTTAAAATAAAAATGGAAACAAAATTACTTCTAAGAAGTGTTTGCTCCCTTAAAATACACTAAAAATTGTGTCATACTAGAAATAAGAAAAACAGAATGCTAGAACATTTTCTCAAAAAGTTATCTACTGTAATGCCTTAGCTTTATAATGTGGTTTTTACTTTTTGAATTGTTTTTACATGTCTGTTTCTGAAAAGGCCTTATCCATTTTTCTGTATAAAAGCAGATGCTCAGTAAATATTATAATTGACTTGAAAAGAATCTATGCCATTTAAAATGTTCTGTCTCTATTATTTTCTTATTCTTTATTGTTTATCACCCTCATACTAAAGAAACATGAGCCTGATCGGCGTGAATGAGCTGATTGAACATTTTCCCTTACACTGAGAGATCACTGGTTCAGTTCCTGATCAGGGCACTTGCCTGGATTGCAGGCTTGATCCCCAGTAGAGGGTATGCAGGAGGCAGTTGATCAATCTTTCTCTCTCATCAGATGTTTCCCTCTTTCAAAAATCAATTTAAAAATTTTTTTAAAAGATGGTTAGAACTAATAAACAAATTTAAATAAAAAGAAGTGTAGAGAAAGTAGGAGATACCTAATGTCATTTCGTGGGGACCTATTTATAACCTCACTAGAGGCTAGGTGCACAAAATTCATGCAGGGGGGCAGGGGTCCCTCAGCCCGGCTCCTGCACCCTCTCCAATCCGGAACCCCTTGGGGGATGTCCAACTGCCCTGCTCTGCTGGCCTGATGGCCCCCAACTGCCCTCCTCTGCTGGCCTGATCGCCCCTAACCGCAGTTGGACATCCCTCTCGCAATCCAGGACTGCTGGCTCCTAACTGCTTGCCTGCCTGCGGGCCTGAACACCTAACCGCTGCCCTGCCAGCCTGATTGCCCCTAACTGCCTCTGCCTTGGCCCCCACCACCATGGCTTTGTCTGGAAGGAAGTCGGGCATCCGGAAGATGTCCAGTCACCTGGTCTAATTAGCATATTCCCCCTTTATTGGTATAGATTATCTCTTCAATAGAGAATGATCGGTCCTAGTGACCGAAGCTCTAAAAGCATCTTGTCCAATCCCAAATGCTATACATATTTTAGTCATTTACCGTTCTGAGTCGCGTTGGAAAAAGTGTCTTGTGATTTGTGCTCCATGGAATGTGTGAGTGGAAAGTGTTGCTGTTAAGAGCCAGATCCAGGAGAAAGATTGCCTGAGTTCATCTCTGCCATTAACTAGTGGGATAGCTGTTTAAGCTAGAATTAGCTAGAAATGTACTTAAGCGTAGCTGGAAACTGAATTAGTTCATACGTGAAAAATGACTGAAAACATACCTGGCTGAAGATAATTATTGCGATCAGTGTTTTATTTTGCTTTTCCAAGATAATTTCAATTTCTTCCTCTGAAAAGGGAAAGAATTCTTAACTGGCTTATTTTACATAATTTTAGAAATTCAATAAAGTTAAAAGTATTTTAAAAATGATAAGGTGCCATTAAAATGTTAGATACTATAGTCAGTCTTCAATTGACTCAAAATTTTATAATACAAATATGGCAATGCTTTTCCTAAGCTTGTTCTCAATTTTTATAAATTTGACAAGATTTTTACACATGGAAATGTATAATAACTAAAATTAAATTGCTAAAAATAATTCTGGACAAATGTTAAAAAATATATGACCAGAGAGACTGCTGGGGATAATATAAACTGATTTAGTTTAATCTTTGGAAAACAGTTTAAAAATACTTATCAATAATCTTAAAAAGAGTCATCCTTTTCTTTCATATGACAATTTTTTTTGGGGGGGGGAGTGGATTTTAAAGGAACAATCTTGGATGTGTAAAACATAATCACAAAAATATTTATCAAATGGCTTTTTTTTTCCTAGCAATATGTCAGAACCACTTAATTGTCCAAAACTAAAGATTTAATTAAGTATGTCTACCACATGATGAAAAATATGCCAACATTAAAAAATAATAATGAAGAATGTTTAATTATATGGGAGAATACTCAAACTGTTATTGCTAAACCAGTTAAAATCATTTACATACAGTAAGATTCCATTCCATTAATAAGTATTATGTTGAGCTAAAAAAAAATTTCAGGCATAAAATAGGACCTGATGTATGATTCCATTTATATGAAATTCAAGAACAGGCAACACTAAGGGACAGGGGCAGAAATCAGTGGTTGCCTCTGTAAGTGAGGCGGGAGGAAGTGTGAGGGCATGAGGTACTTTCTGGTCTACATCTTATTAGAGTGGTGTTCATAAGCATACACATCTGTCAAAACATAACGAATAGATACCTTAGTTCCACATTTTATTGGGTACAAATATACGACAATAAAAATTGTCAACATATCAAAAAATATTAATCATATGCTTGCTTTTCTATAAGCAGAAAGAAAGAAAAATTTCAAAGGTAAACAAAATGGTTTTCCCTGAGTAGTAGGAATATAGGACATATTTATGTTCTTCCCTATGCTTCTCTATAGATTCAAAGTGTTTTATAATGAATAGTTTTTTACTCTTGTAAGAAAAACGTCTATTTTAAATAAACCCAAATACACGATCATTAAAGGAAATAATTTTATGATTTAAAGTACAACTTTACTTTCTAGTAACTAATTAGAAATAATTACTTTCTAGTAATTACAAGTTTGCCTCATGAATCTTCCCTTTGCCTTGCTAACCTGTCTTTTGGCTCCGCCCCCATGACCCCCGCCCCGCGTTGAGGGCACCCACAGCGGCAGTGTCATCTAGTGGCGGGATAAATGGTTGCACTTTTTGTTTTGTCCTCTCCTGGGCCAGAAGATATATTTAACCCGGGAACAACTGTGACTTATTTGTAAGCACATGTTACAGATACTGTAATCAGTTTTTGTGTTTAATTATAGAGACATTTTACCCAGCTTCTGTCCCACAATAGAAATAAAAATCATCTGCATTCCAAATAGTAGTATCTAAAATGCACTTTTATTCTGTTTTGTTTTTCAGTTTTATTGAAGAAGAATCATTATACCAAAAATTATACCTAATTAATGTGTACAATTTGGTGACTTTGGACAAATGTGTTACCATCACCACAATCCAAGTAATACACATACTCACCACCTCCAAAAGGTTACTTTGGTTCCTGTGTGGGTTTGCATAGGTGCCGGGAGCCGGTCCATGCTTGCTGTTTCAAGGGACCTGGCATATATGGCATACTGTTCTTAATATGTTTGCTCACCTTCTTGGCACTATGTGTTTTAACCAAGGTCTTTGAGAAAGGTTGTTTCCCCAGGTAGGGATTTTCCCCTGAAGTTAGGGAGGGAATAAAACCTCTTAACTAGTGCCAGGCAGGTAATTAATCACTTTAACTATGAACAATCATGCTTAAGCTACATAATCTTTACTCCCTGGAATGGAGATAAGAAATGCCCTAACCTTTGGAATAGAGATTGATAGGATTGGAATCAACTGGTATAAATACAGTTGTAACCAGACAACAGCACACAGAACTTAGAACACAGAACTTAGAAGACAGAACTCAGAAGACAGAACCTACACACAGAACTTAGAAGAGAGAACCAAGAGAGACGGAACCTAGGCACAGAACCTACACAGAACGTTCTCTAGAGACAGAAGAACTTCGCTGGAGAGAACATGGCAAAAGTTCCCGGACAGAAACTGGCCTCAGAACCTAGAGACAGAACCTAGCAAGAGAACATGGCAAAAGATCCTGGACTGAACCTGACTACAGAAATTGGCAAGAGAACCTGACTAGAACCTGGTAACTGAACCTGGCTGGAGAACCTGGACAGAACCTGGCTGGAGAACCTAGCGAGGGAACATGGCTACAGAACCTGGCTGGAGAACCTGGAGAACCTAGCAAGAGAACATGGACACAGAACCTGGCTGGAGATCCGAGGCAGAACCTCTCTGGAGATCCAGACTAGAACTTGGCTGGAGATCCTGGCTGGAGATCCTGGCTAGGCTGCT
This sequence comes from Myotis myotis, assembly GCF_014108235.1. NCBI lineage: Eukaryota > Metazoa > Chordata > Mammalia > Chiroptera > Vespertilionidae > Myotis > Myotis myotis. The sequence goes on from NW_023416335.1 coordinate 190,851,134, forward strand.
GATCAACTGAACGCTGTCTCCGTGTCATTCCTTCTTCGCCGACTCCGTCTACGCCTTTGGGAACCCCTGGACCCGCTGGGGTTGGACCCCGGCATATGGCGCCCGAACAGGGACCCCTAGGTAAGCCCCACTCTCGGGACGGATAGGACTCCACCGTAGGAAGAGGGTGGATAGTCTTCGCCGACTCCGTCCACACCTTTGGGAACCCCTGGAACAGGATTCCCCTAGGTAAGCCCCCCCACATTGAGAACCCCACACTCGGGACGGATAGGACTCCACCAGGGTACTGCAGACCCCCCTATAGAGAATAAGTAGGGTAAGAAGGTGGATAGTACAGAACTTAGATTGAGAAGATGTGCCATACTGAGTCCAAAGAAAGAGGACTCTGTACTGATTCTTAGATTGAGAAGATGTGCCATACTGAGTCCAAAGAAAGAAGACTCTGTATTGATCTTTAGATTAAGAAGATGTGCCATACTGAGTCTAAAGAAATAAGACTCTGTATTGATCTTTTAACACATATGCTTGCTAGCAGAGGAATTAAGGTTACTCCCAGTCAGGCAGAACGTTTTATACAAGAAGCATGTCCATGCTTTTCTGAGGAAGGAAAGGTAAATGTAAAGGCATGGGAGGAGGTAGGCCCAAGGAGCCTTACCCTTAACCCCACTGCAGCCTTTCCACCCCAGGAAAGTGCAGGATTGGCAAGCTCTCCCTGGGGTGATAGATCAGGACTCAGGTAATAGCTGAAAGCGCCAATCCTACTCTTAAAATGGATACAAGAGAGCATTTGGGGTTTTTCTTTTTAATGCCCGCTTTTAAAAAATAAAAAAGGGGGAATTTGCCGGGAGCCGGTCCATGCTTGCTGTTTCAAGGGACCTGGCATATATGGCATACTGTTCTTAATATGTTTGCTCACCTTCTTGGCACTATGTGTTTTAACCAAGGTCTCTGAGAAAGGTTGTTTCCCCAGGTAGGGATTTTCCCCTGAAGTTAGGGAGGGAATAAAACCTCTTAACTAGTGCCAGGTGGGTAATTAATCACTTTAAGTACGAACAATCATGCTTAAGCTACATAATCTTTACTCCCTGGAATGGAGATAAGAAATGCCCTAACCTTTGGAATAGAGATTGATAGGATTGGAATCAACTGGTATAAATACAGTTGTAACCAGACAACAGCACACAGAACTTAGAACACAGAACTTAGAAGACAGAACTCAGAAGACAGAACCTACACACAGAACTTAGAAGAGAGAACCAAGAGAGACGGAACCTAGGCACAGAACCTACACAGAACGTTCTCTAGAGACAGAAGAACTTCGCTGGAGAGAACATGGCAAAAGTTCCCGGACAGAAACTGGCCTCAGAACCTAGAGACAGAACCTAGCAAGAGAACATGGCAAAAGATCCTGGACTGAACCTGACTACAGAAATTGGCAAGAGAACCTGACTAGAACCTGGTAACTGAACCTGGCTGGAGAACCTGGACAGAACCTGGCTGGAGAACCTAGCGAGGGAACATGGCTACAGAACCTGGCTGGAGAACCTGGAGAACCTAGCAAGAGAACATGGACACAGAACCTGGCTGGAGATCCGAGGCAGAACCTCTCTGGAGATCCAGACTAGAACTTGGCTGGAGATCCTGGCTGGAGATCCTGGCTAGGCTGCTGATCAACTGAACGCTGTCTCCGTGTCATTCCTTCTTCGCCGACTCCGTCTACGCCTTTGGGAACCCCTGGACCCGCTGGGGTTGGACCCCGGCACATAGGTGCTGTGGTAAGAAACAACATGAAGCCGAAACTGGTTTGGCTCAGTGGATAGAGCATCGGCCTGCGGACTGAAAAGTCCCAGGTTCGATTCCGATCAAGGGCATGTACCTGGGTTGCGGGCACATCCCCAGTAGGGAGTGTGCAGGAGGCAGCTGATCGATGTTTCTCTCTCATCGATGTTTCTAACTATCTATCTCTCTCTCTTCCTCTCTGTAAAAAATCAATAAAATATATTTAAAAAAAAAAAAAAGAAACAACATGAAAACTAACCTCTTAATGAGTTCAGTAAAGTTGCAATATACAAAATCAATATATGAAAGTCAGGTGCATTGCTATACACCAACAATGCACTATTTGAAAAAGAAATTAAGAAAGCAATCTCACTTGCAATAGGAACAAAAAGAATAATATATTTAGAAATAAACCTAATCAAAGAGAAGAATGGCACGCATTGAAAAACTTTAAAACATTGATGAAACTAATTAGAGCAGACAGAAGCAAATGCGAAGGTATTCTGTGTTCATGAATTAAAAGAATTAATATTGTTCAAATCCTCATATTACCCAACGTGCACTATAAATAGTGCAATTCCTATCAAAATTCCTAGAGCAACTAAGATGGCGGCATAGGTAAACACCGGGAAATTATCGCCTCACACAACAATTGAACATTACCACAAAGGACTGAGCAAACATCATCCAGAACAACAGGAAGGCTGGCTGAGTGTAAATTCCACAACTAGAAGGAAAGAAAAGCACGCTGAGAGCCAGAGGCGCTGCGGAGGTGAAGTGCAGAGGTACAGCGGTGCGCGCGCGCGAGGAAAGGGGGTAGCACCTGAGGACGCAGCTGACTTTTTGAGTCACAAACTCCCGACTGCTCTGAACTCCGGTTCCGGGAAGTCTCTGGGGACCCAGGACTCATACGGGGAGAGGCTGGTCTATCCGGCAGCGAGCAAACTTGAGGGCGGCTTTCCCTCAGAGGTGCTTGCAGCCGTTACCGGAACACTGAGACGCGCGACTCCAGGCGGAGAATCGGCCATGGCTGCTTTCTCCGCCCTCTGACTCCCTGAGATCCCGCCCCACCCAGGCTGCGGCAGAGGCTTTCGCATGTGAATGTACCTAACTGCAGCCGAACCAGGCAGACCTGGAACTTCCAAGAGAAGGCCCAAGGCCCCGCAGTGGCTTGCATTGCTTCACAGCTGAGCCTCTTCGTGGCTCCTGCTGTGTGGCCTCAGGCAGAGGCTGAACTAGCACCTCCTTAGAACCAGGAGCCACTGTACCCAGTGGTCAGAGGGGGTCCATCCAGACTGCAACTCCTCAGATCCATAAGGGACACACTCAGGGAGCAGACTCAGTGAGCACCAAAGCCCCACTGAAGCAAGTCTTGCCCCAGAAGGGTGTCTTCAGCACAGAAGATCTCCCACTTTAGACACAGCTGATTCTCACAGCCAATTGGCCTGGAGGTCAATTCCTCCCAGTGATTCTACAACAACCAAGGCACCAAGAGTGCACCAAGAGTATCCACCCCAGGTAACTGGGGAGGCTGAGCTACTGGGCCCTACAGGACACCTGGCGCACAGGGCCACTCTATCAACACAGGGAAGCTGCCAAAATGCGGAGACAAAGAAACAGGTCACAAATGGCAGAAATGGAGGAAAGCAAACGATTGGATATAGAGTTTAAGGCCACGGTTATAAGGTTTTTCAAGAATTTTATGGAAACCGCCGATAAATTTAATGAATCCCTCAATAAGTATAGGGAGACCATGGAGGACATGAAAAAGGACCAACTAGAAATTAAGCATACACTGACTGAAATAAAGAATAATTTACAGAGATCCAGCAGCAGAAAAGAGGATCCCAAGAATCAAGTCAAAGATTTGAAATACAAAGAAACAAAAAATACCCAACCGAAAAAGAAAAAAGAAAAGAGATTCCAAAAATATGAAGATAGTGTAAGGAACCTCTGGGACAACTTCAAGCGTACCAACATCAGAATTATAGGGGTACCAGAAGGAGAGAGAGGGCAAGATATTGAAAACCTTTTTGAAGAAATAATGACAGAAAACTTCCCCTACCTGGTGAAAGAAACGGACTTACAAGTCCAGGAAGCGCAGAGAACCCCAAACAAAAGGAATCCAAGGAGGACCACACCAAGACACATCATAATTAAAATGCCAAGAGCAAAAGATAAAGAGAGAATCTTAAAAGCAGCAAGAGAAAGACAGTCAGTTACCTACAAGGGAGTACCCATACGACTGTCAGCTGATTTCTCAACAGAAACCATGCAGGCCAGAAGAGACTGGCAAGAAATATTCAAAGTGATGAATAGCAAGAACCTGCAACCAAGATTACTTTATCCAGCAAAGCTATCATTCAGAATAGAAGGTCAGATAAAGAGCTTCACGGATAAGAAAAAGCTAAAGGAGTTCATCACCACCAAACCAGCATTATATGAAATGCTGAAAGGTATTCTTTAAGAAGAGGAAGAAGAAAAAGGAACTCTTACCACTTGCCACAGCAGGGATGGAACTTGAGAGCGGATAAATACCACAGGATCTCACTCATTTGTGGAATATAATGAACATAAGCTGATGAACAAGGACTGATCCAGAGACGGAGAGGCATTGATTGGACTGTCGGGACTTGGAGGGAAGGTAGGGGAGGGTGGGGGTAAGGGGGAAAGATCAACCAAAGGACTTATATGCAAGCATATAGGCCTAATCAATGGACATGGACAACAGGGGGGTGAGGGCATGAGCGGGGGTGGGGGGAGTGGGGGGTAGAGGGTAACGTGGGGACAAGGACACATATGTAATATCTTAATCAATAAAAAAAAAAAAAATTCCTAAGACATTTTGTGCAGAAATGTATTTAAAAAAGAACTAAAATGTATATGGAATGACAAAAGACTCCAAATAGGCAGAACAATCTTGAGTGAGAAGAACAAAGATGTAATGTTTACACTTCCTTATTTCAAAATATATTACAAAGGTACAATAATCAAAGGAGTATGGCACTAGAATAAAAATAAACATGTAGAACAATTGAACTGAATAGGTAACTACATAATAAACCCACACAACTGGTCTTTGACAAAGGTGTCAAGAATACACAATGGATAAAGGATAATCTCTTAAATGTTGGGAAAAACTGGAGGTCAATCTCCAAAATAATGAAATTGGATCGTCATCATTTCCCACACACAAAAATTAACTCAAAATAGATTTAAAAATTGAGCACAAGATCTGAAACCATGAAAGTTCTAAAAGGAAAGATAGCAAAAAACTTCTAGATGTTGGTCTTTGCAATGATTTTTTGAATAGAACACCAAAAGCTCAGGCTGTCACAAAAGGTTAGATTTCCTTTTTTATGGCCAACTAATATTCCATTGTGTAAATGTCCCACAGCTTTTTAATCTATGCCTTTACTGGTGGATACTTGGGCTATTTCCAGATCTTGGCTAGTGTAAATAACGCTGCAATGATCATAGGGGTGCATATATTCTTTCGAATTAGTGTTTCATGTTTCTTTGGATATATTCCCAGAAGTGGAATTGTGGGTCAGAAGGCAGTTCCATTTTTAAATTTTTGAGGAAATTCCATACTGTTTTCCACAGTGGCTGCACCAGTCTGCATTCCCACCAGCAGTGCACGAGGGTTCCCTTTCCTCCACATCCTCACCAGCACTTGTTGTTAATGGATAGGATTCACTGGTGACTAGCCATTTTGACAGATGTGAGGTAAGAAAGTCAATTACAAAGGTGAACATGGAATACATGAAGAATTAGTCGAATCCAATGTCCAAGAAGACTCTGAAGGCAGAGGCTATAAGATCATTGGTGGGACAGAAGGAAACTGATCCGTGAGAATGGTGCTGGCTAATGACTAAGTAGCTGGTACCCGTGGCAGGGAGGCCAATAATGTGAGTAAAAGAAGCTCTGAGGGAGCAGAACCCAGTGAGAGGTTATGACAAGAGAAGGATGGAATTAGAGGGAGATGAGAGCTGAGAGAGCAATCACTGAGGAGAGAAGGGTCTCCAGAGAGTCCTCAGGACAAGAAGGTGACAAAAAGACCAGAACTAGAGAGGGCTAAGCACAGGGTGGTTAGTAACTGGACCTACGGAGTGTTTGCTGAAAGAGTGGATGTCGGAAACAGACAAAGAAGAAGGAAGCCCCCACTGCAGCTCAACCTCCACCCTTGCTATCGCAGTGATCTTGCTGTAAGAGTTACTGAGACAGAGAAGCATCCATCAGATGCTCAAACCTCTGAGGGAAGGCAGGGGAGGGTGGGGGGCAGATCAACCAAAGGACTTGTATGCATGCGTAGAAGCATAACCAATGGACACAGACACCAGGGGGGTGAGCGCATGAACAGGAGTGGGGTGGGGGGCAATGGGGGGATAAGGACACATATGTAATACCTTAATCAATAAAGAAAAAAAAAATATTTGTTAAAAAAAATTTAAAAAAGAGTGACTGAGAGTTGCCCTTAGGCGAGAGCTGGTGCTGTAGGAGATGGAAGACACACTCCAGCTGGAACAGCACAGGGCCTGGAAGTCCTAGCAGAAGTCACATTTTTCCATGTTCCTGACTTTACCAAATCCCCTTTATCCTCACGTTGCCTTTTCTATGGTTTCTCCTACTCAGTGTCAACCCAAGCTGCACTGGGGCCTTGGAACTTCATAGGTCATGTTAGATGGAAAGATACAGGAAAGCATGGAAATAAATTCGCCACTTTTTCCAAAGAGAAAGCCCAGTCTTAGGCCATCTCTGCTATTTTAGGGCAAGCTCTCCAAGCTTGGAAACCAAGAGATTGTATCACAAGTGCCTGAGACCAGAGGCTTCTTGTATGAGGCTAAGTAGAACTGGCCTTGGAGGAAGACTCTTGGGGGATTAGATGTTGATAGCCCCAACCATTAGTATACGAGGTTAAATGGCCACTGAGGTTATGGTCACACGAGGTTAAATGGTAAGGTTTGTGTGTGGGAGGGGGGGGCGGGGGGGGTTGCTTTTATCGTTTGCATAGTGATTTTATTTTATTTTATTTTATTTTTTAATTAAATCTTTATTGTTCAGATTATTACATTTGTTCCTCTTTTTTCCCCCCCCATAACTCCCCTCCTCCCAGTTCCTGCCCCACCCTCCGCCCTCACTCCCCACCCACTGTCCTCATCCATAGGTGCACGATTTTTGTCCAGTCTCTTCCCGCATCTCCCACACCCCTTCCCCCCCCAAGAATGGTCAGTCCATTCCCTTTCTATGTCCCTGATTCTATTATAATCACCAGTTCATTCTGTTCATCAGATTATTTATTCACTTAATTCTTAGATTCACTTGTTGATAGATGCATATTTGTTGTTCATAATTTGTATCTTTACCTTTTTCTTCCTCTTCCTCTTCTTAAAGGATACCTTTCAGCATTTCATATAATCCTGGTTTGGTGGTGATGAACTCCTTTAGCTTTTCCTTATATGTGAAGCTCTTTATCTGACCTTCAATTCTGAATGATAGCTTTGCTGGATAAAGTAATCTTGGTTGTAGGTTCTTGGTATTCATCACTTTGAATATTTCTTGCCACTCCCTTCTGGCCTGCAAAGTTTCTGTTGAGAAATCAGCTGACAGTCGTATGGGTATTCCCTTGTAGGTAACTGACTTTCTTTCTCTTGCTGTTTTTAAGATTCTCTCTTTATCTTTTGCTCTTGGCATTTTAATTATGATGTGTCTTGGTGTGGTCCTCTTTGGATTCCTTTTGTTTGGGGTTCTCTGCGCTTCCTGAACTTGTAAGTCTATTTCTTTCACCAGGTAGGGGAAGTTTTCTGTCATTATTTCTTCAAATAGGTTTTCAATATCTTGCTCTCTCTCATCTTCTGGCACCCCTATAATTCTGATGTTGGTACGCTTGAAGCTGTCCCAGAGGCTCCTTACACTATCCTCGCATTTTTGGATTCTTTTTTCATTTTGCTTTTTGGGTTGGGTGTTTTTTGCTTCCTCACATTTCAAATCATTGACGTGATTCTTGCGCTCCTCTGGTCTGCTGTTGGGAGTCTGTATAGTATTCTTTATTTCAGTCGGTGTATGCTTAATTTCTAGTTGGTTCCCCAATATAACATCGAGGGTCTCATTAGTTTTCTTGTAGATCTCATTAAATTTATCGGCGACTTCTAAACAGTTCTTGAGAGACCTTAAAAGTGTGGTTCTGAACTCTATATCTTCCATTGACAATTTTGTCCTGTTTCTTTGTCTCCGCATTTTGTTATGCTTCCTTGGTGCACCCCCTAGTGGTCTTTGTGCGCAGTCTTATAGTTAAACCTTGATTGTTGTAGCTAATACCAGGGAGGGTTTGACCTCCAGGCCAAGTGGCTATGAGAATCAGCTGTGTCTGCAGTGAGAGAACTTCTGTCCTCTAGGGAGGTGCTAATCTAGCCTTTTCCTGAGGCTATCAGGCAAATGCCTCTGTGCAGGGCTTGGACAGGGTGGGTCGCACAGGATCAACAGGGTGGGCCGGAGAGAGCAGTTATGGCAGCTCTCAGTCCTGTCCCCAGGGGCTCTGCCTCTCTGAGTCCCAGCACCCGCTGCAAACCTCGGAGAGAAAGCTGCACTCGCTCTGACCCAAGCCAGACAGTCCCGCTTCTTCCCTTTGAGTCTGGGTCCCTAAAGACTCGCCTGGATCTGGAGCTCAGAGTCTGCGACTCCCTCCCGATTGAAAACAACAACCGTGCCCTCTGCCGCCAGCCCGCTCCGTGCACTCCGCACCTCAGAATTTGACTTCAGCACTGCGCCTCCTCTGAGTGTCCGTATGCGTTTCTCTTTCCTCCTAGTTGTAGGACTTCCACTCAGCCAGCGTTCCTGTGGTTCTGGGTGATGTCCCTTCCGTTTTTTAGTTTCACTTTTGAAGTAGTTGTTCAAGGCAGCAAACTCGGGCGTTAACCTATGCCGCCATCTTGGTTCTCTGCATAGTGATTTTAAATGCATTATTCTACATGAAACTCACAACAATTCTGTGGTAAGGAATTCAGTTTTTGTTTTTCTCAATAAGGAATCGAAGACATAAAGAAAAATTAAACCACTTATTCAAAATCCAAGTCAAGTTTTGCCTCCAATGACACTTGAGATGGGAGAGGATGATTGCTTCACCTTGGTAAGGGACTCCCGTTCTGCAGACATCCTGAACTCCTGTAATACACCCTGACCCTTACTTCACTGTGCTTGGAATTTTACTGTGGAGCCCAAGGGGCTAAGAACTTTTATCCACACTAGCCCCTGCCTTGCCCAATCTATCCCCCAAGAAGGATAATATTCTATCATTTTTTCTAAGAGTTTCCATTTTGATGTGTCTCTGTGTTTACATAATTGATGTTATAAAAGAGGGAAGAATACAGGAACAAAATAGAATCAATTTCTGGTAGCGTCTGGGCCTAAAATTTTCTTACCAAATTGTTGTCTTTCACAAATATTAGCAAAAACTGACATTGCTTCCAGAGTGACACATGGGGAAAGAAATGCACATCACACTCCAGTGCAAACAAATTAAAAATCAATTCTTAATAATTTCCCCTAAAATCTCTTTTGGAGTATCTGCTCCCTAGGGCCTCAACTTTCTGATCTTCATCCATACAATTCCTCACATTTCCGGTCCCTTTCTCTCTCGGGTCCTCAGATCTCCCCCTAACATGCTATATTCTTCTCACTTATTTTGCAGAGAAATCCACCTCTCCCCAGTCTTCATCCCAACCCGAGCTCACAAATTCATCACATTTTGGGAGTAAGTGGGAACCCTCACAAATATACACTTGAGTGAACAGATTAATGACATGCCAGTTATTATGACCACCCCATCAGTACAATGAGGTGAATTAGTTATGCAAATAATACTACTAATAAAAAAAAAACCTTGAGAGTATTTGCTTAGGAAGTTTTCAATATTCAGTATTTTTGGAAGTGTCAATGAAGTAGCGATGGGGTGGTCATAATAATCTGGCCACTCAGTGTAATCCAATATTTTACAAGAACAGCATTGTTATGTATTACAATGTATTTTGGTTACTTATGCTAAGAAGTCTTCTTTGATTTTTCTTATATATTCTCTATATTTTCATAAAAATTCCCTTTTACCTCTTAATAGTTATATATTTAGAAAGATGGACCAAATTATTATATAGGAAAGTTGATATATCCCCAAGGTAGGACAGTGAAAGTATATTGCTGTCCTTGCCAGCTGAAAGCAAACTGCTCCTGGTAGTTTTTGCTAGCAGGGACTGCGGGGGGGGGGGGGGGGGTGTAGGGATAGTTTGTCAGATCAACAGGTGCATACCAGATATCAAGCAATGTGTTAATTCCCTCCAGCAACCAAACCATGACTGAAACAGCAGCTGCAATAGGCGTCACTACCTGGTTACGTTTACAATAATTTACTGTCATTCTCCAAGATTCATCTCTTTTCTGTACAAGTCAAATACGTAGGGGAGCTGGATGGGTATTTGTTAGAAATCACCACCCCAGTTTCTTTCAAGTTATTGAGGGTGGCACTAATCTCTGCAAGAATGTGGTAAAGCTCTTGGCTAACGATTGCCATTGGAAGAGGCATTCTAGTAGCTTCCACCTGTTCTTTCCCATCATAACAAGCTCTCACTCCAGAGGTCATGGAACCAATGTGGGGATTCTGCCAGTTGTTGAGTATATCTATTCCAATTATACATTTCGGAACAGGGGCACTGATCACATACATGGTTGGTTCAAGAACCCACTGGACTCACTGTGAGGCCTACCTAAGCCAGAACCCCATCGTGGGAGCACAACAATATTCTCGGTCTTCTAAATTAGCGTCAGTTCAGAGCCAGTGCCCAATAACTCCACTGAAGTCTGATTATTTCCCTTTCCTCAGTACACAGGCACCCAGGCAAATGGTTATAGGACTCTTTGAAGAAAAGTGGGGGGGAAATTAACTACACAAACTTTTTCACTTTAGCCGAGTCCTTCTGGAATGGGCTTGCCCCCTGCCACAACTCTTAATTAAAGCGATTCCTGGTTTGTAAACTGGCTCAAGTCTGGAATGGATTGAAGGGACATGGCCCTCTGCTTTTAGGATTTGAGTTAGACTTCTGCTAACTTGCCCTAAAACTCTCCTAAGGGAGGGCATTACAAGATTCTTAAAAAACAAGTTAACTTCCTTAGACAGAAATAGAAGGGCTACTTCCCCTGGCAAAAAGGGCTCATTAGAATGTAGGATTCTATGCCCATAGCTTGATTGGGATATTCCCATATTCTCTATTCTAGTTTTTAAGATCTCATTCCTTCTCAGTCAGTGCCCTCACTTTAACAACAGACATCCTGTAACGTTGGGAATCCAGGGCATTCCTCTTCTCAGCCCCTCACAACGCAACTAACAGGGGTTTTATCTCTAGACCAATTCTCTGGAAATGTTCTAGATATTTCTAGGGACTTGCCTAGCTTGTCCCTAAACACACTAACAAAAATAAGCAGTGTAATGAGTCTGAAAAGAACACCCAATTGATAGACCTAGAGAGCTTTCGCCCTTGCAGAGAGGTGTGTGTTGCAATAGTGCCCTCTTTTGGACATTCTGAGAACAGCACCCTAGTAATGGATTAGTTGAAGTAGCCCCCTCTCCTGGACATTCTGAAAATAACACTCTTGTAAGGAATTCGGTGATTCTGAAAAGAAAACCCAATTGACAGTCCTAGAGGGTTCTCGCCCTGTAGGGTGGTGTTGCAATAGTACACTCTTTTTGATGTTGTTATTGTTGTTGTTGTTTGTTTTTAGTATATTTTTATTGATTTCAGAGAAAAAGGAAGAGGGAGAGAGAGATTGAAACATCCAAGATGAGAATCATTGATCAACTGCCTCCTGCACGCCCCTAATGGGGATCAAGCCTGCAACCCAGGTATGTCCCCTTGACTAGAATTGAACACGGAATCCTTCAGTCCCCAGGCCACTGCTCTCTCCACTGAGCCAAACCAGCCAGGGCAATAGTACACTCTTGTGGACTTTCTGAGAACAGCAACCTAGTAAGGGATTAGTCGCAATGGTGCCCTCTTGTGGTCATTCTCAGAACAGCACTCTAGTAAGGAATTCTGAGTCTGAAAATAAACCTCAATTGATAGACCCAAAGGGAAATTTCTGGAGGATGAGGCCCAGAAATCAGGATTAAAAAAAAAAAATCCCAGGTGATTCTAATGTGCAGCCAAGGTTGAGAACCATTGCTCTAGCCCAGGGGTCCTCAAACTACGGCCTGCGGGCCACATGCAAATACAAATATTGTATTTGTTCCTGTTTTTTTTTTACTTCAAAATAAGATATGTGCAGTGTGCATAGGAATTTGTTCATAGTTTTTTTAAAACTATAGCCCGACACTCCAACGGTCTGAGGGACAGTGAACTGGCCCCCTGTTTAAAAAGTTTGAGGACCCCTGCTCTAGCCAGTGGTCGGCAAACCGCGGCTCGCGAGCCACATGCGGCTCTTTGGCCCCTTGAGTGTGGCTCTTCCACAAAATACCACGTGCGGGCGCGCACGTACAGTGCGATTGAAACTTCGTGGCCCATGCGCAGAAGTCGGTATTTTGTGGAAGAGCCACACTCAAGGGGCCAGAGAGCCGCTTGTGGCTCGCGAGTCGCGTTTTGCCGACCACTGCTCTAGGCTCTTCTGAGATACTGAGAGGCAGCTATTAACATCAATAACTGACTTTATCCACTATAGCTTACTAATGGGGAAGGAGTCTGAGTTTTATAGGATCCTCTGAGTGACAACCACTCAGTTGTAATGTTTTTTTTAGATGGATTAATTCTTATGTATTTTAAAATTCAATTTGGACCTAGTCAGTCAGTTTATAAGGTTTATGGGATGAACTTCGGTTTACAGAGGAAAAGGTGTAGTGGGTGTTAGGATGCTCCGGTTCTAATGCGTCAGCTAGGTGACCGCCAACACTCTTTTTAAAAACAATAATGAACACTGCAAACTATAAAAGAAAATGAAAACAAGTACTGGAACTAACCAAACAGAAGAACCACAAAAGCAATCTAAATGTTAAGCAAGCTATTCATCAGGCAAACACTGTGCTAGCACCATCCATACAAAAACTACTAAAACCGACCCTGGTTTGTAGTTTACGGAGGACTAGGATTTCTGCCCTCGGGGCTCAGTGAAATAATGGCAGGATCCCAAAGGTACCAGGTCAAAGAAAAAGGAGGGAAAGGGGCTTCAGGAACTCCAGGCAAATTCAAGAGTAAAGAAGCTAAGGAAACAGCTATAGAAGGTCCCAAGCACTGGGTAGAGCTGGAACCAAAAGAGTGCAGCGGGACCTGGGAGAAGAGGTGGACAATCCTCAGACCTTGTCCTGTGTTGCTGAAACAAAATGAAACTCTCTTCCTGACTCATGTGTTTAACAGGACCACCCGTGTTTACCAAACATTTCTTCCTGTCACCTTCCAGTGAAGGGGGATTAGAGTTACTCTCATATTAATATGATACCCACTGTTGTATTCATTCACACACACCTTCCATTTTTTTTTTTTTAATTATTAAACTGGTCCAGCCTCTTAGAAAGCTTTCATTCACAGTCTGTTTCTACAGAGATTCTAAGAGGTTTTGAATGAAATCCTACATAGGAATAAGGCCTGAGAGTTCGATTAAAAGTGTCAGGGAAAGTAGAGATGTGAGATTTGTCAATCATGTTATAAAATGAGATCTCCCCATCCCATAGTCCAGGAAAATGCTGATGCCTCTGAGCTTCGCTTCTGACAAGAGAGGGATGATGCCAGCTCCCAGGGCATCGTAGCCATTCCCCTGCCGCCTAATCCGCCAGCATCCTTGACAGGGCGACAGGCTCCTCCTCGACGTCGTGGACACAGAATCTTTGCAAACCCCGACAGCCCATTGGGGTTTGTGTCTCACTTCTACCTCCCAGAAATGCCTGTCGGAATGAAAGTATGGAAAACCCAGGACAACTGTGTTGACTGTAAATCTTTTTGGAAAATCAGAAACATCTTGCCTTTTCTTTGTATATCGCACACATTTTTTATCCTCAGAGACAGTCAGGTTAGGGTGTGTCATTTCAGGGTCTAGTGATATCTACTCTAAACGTCTTTGTAATTTTCTGCAAAGCAGAATACTGGAGAGGAAAATGGCAGCCTTCCCTCCGTAACTGGACTGGAAACATTGACGGGCTGAACCCCTCAGAGTTCTGGTAGAAACTTTTGGTTTGTAACAGCAATTCCACTTCCATCAACACAGTGCAGTCTACTTCCTTACTTAGAAGGACACTCACAGTCCTGCTAAGGACTGAATTGAAGATGCAGTTATATTAGCGCTGAGTTCCTTTGCAGCAGCCTTTTCTTCATCATCTAATCTTGAAAGAATTGCTTCTTGATCACGTTCTAAAAACTGCCTCAGGTGCTCAAATTCAGAGAGTAATTCCAGCCTTTGGTTTTCCGCCTTCTCTCTCAGTTTGAAGCATTTTTTGCTTTAAATGCTTATCAATTTCTGAACGTCTGCCACCTGCTTCTTCAGAGCTCAGTGTAAGCGCTGAGGCTTTGCCTGTGACGAGAGGCAGCCTCCTCCATGGGCCTCACCTGGTGGGCCTGGTAGTCAGGAGGCTGAGTGCCCCGGGGACACGAGGGCTCCAGGTCCGCCTCACAGAAGAGGGTTAGGACCTGGCTGTGCTTCCCACACGAGTGCCTCTTCCTCCTGCCTCTTCTTCTTGCCCCTGGTGGTCTGGAGGAGCTTGGCCATGTCGACCATCCTTCCCAGCTGGGTGTTGCTCCTCAAGCACCTCTCTTGGCATGAGACGGCACACAGGCAAGGGAAGCTGTCCTGTAGATCAGCCCAGGACTGCTGGATGCAGGAGAGACAAAAGAGGTGCCCGCCTTCGATGGTGACAGACTCTCTCAGGCATCCAAACAGATGGGACAGATGATTTCTGCCGGGAGTCCTGCCAGAGCTGCTTCAGCCGCCACTGGGCCCTGGATGGAGGCCTGGCTGAGGTGGGTTTCTTGGGGAAGCTGGGCTCTGCGGTGAGGAGTGGATGCACCGGAAATCTCCATCCTCACTTTGCTGTGGCCTATGAGTCCTGGGAGTCCCTGACCTTTTCATTTCAGCTGCCAAGAGAAGCCCTTGCCCCAACCTGCAGCCAGTCACAGCCCCGCTGGACAACCGCTCCCCCAGATTTGGAAGATCAGAGAAAACGAGGCCAACTAAGCAGCTTCTTGGTCAGAAAAACAGTTGTTTCCTCAAGATGGGACAGAAGGTCTCGCTTCTCTGGCCGCAGTTGAGTCTCAAATCTTTGTGAAATTCAGGTTGAGGCCTTGGCTGCAAATTCTTTCCTTGCCAGAACCCAAATACCGAGGATGCTGAACCCAGGTGTGGTCTGAGCCCACCCGTCAGACATCTGGTGCTGTTCCCGCGCCTGCAACAAATCTGGAGCAGGGGGGCTCCGGGACAGATCCTCTCTCCCGTAATGTGATTTTTATGTTAGAAAATGATCGAGGAGACTTAACTGTTAGATAACTAATGGAAAAAATAATAAGTAAAAAAATGTAAGGTTTTGAAGGAATTTTTTTATTAGATTTTAAGAAAGTATTTTTCCCAATTTTGGTACTAATCAGAAATACTCATTGCTAATTCTATGTAATAACTTAAGTATGTAATCCCTCCAAAAGACATACAAATATATCAGTCCCTTAGTAAGTTTAACACAATATATAATAGTTTCAAAATCCAAATTGAGGATTTACTGAGATTTAGAGAGAGGTGATTCTGGGTTTCCAAAGTATGGATGTGTTGCAAAAACACAGCTCATTTGTCCCTAGTCAGATTGCCATTTGTTCATCCTCATAATTCCTCTGATTTCTAACTAGCCCAATTAAAGTTAAATTAGCCTAAAGTTTTGAAGGAAAAAAAAAAGATAAGCATTGAAAATGTGTATCTAGTCTTAATACATCTCATTTATCACTGTTTTCATTAAGCATAGAATCATACATCGCCACTCTAAATATAAAAGTGAATTATAAAACTCGCACACAGGCTGTGGTAATGAGGCTTTGTAGTAGGAACAGCGGGGACAGAACCAGGACTGAGAACTGAGCTACACTAGCTGGAGGGGGGCGGGGGGAAGAGTGGGACAAATGATCAAGGCACTCCAAGGTTCACTTGGACACTAAAGGTTGGATACTTTTGTGGAAAATAATTGGTTACAGAGATACAAATTAGAAATTCATTTTATCGGGATGGTTGGAAAAGTTGAAGTGAATAGTACAGCTCAGATGGAAATTGAACCAATAGAAAATAACAGTGCAAAATAGTCACACATTTGCTTTAAACAACTCATTCTGTGGGGCCCCAAACTCAAATACTAAAAAAAAGAAATCAGCATTTAAATAAACACTATTAGTTGAGCATATTTCTAACTGCTTCAAAAATAATGAATATACTTGGACCTCATCAAAAAACTATGGGACACTATTATTATTCCCATTTTAAAGATAAAGAACATTATTCTTCTGGAGAATTTGAGTAAATTTTACAAGTTCTCACATCTAGTAAGTGGCAGAGCTAAATCTGAATGCTGGCAATGTGGTTTCAGAGCCCATGCTTAATGTTCAGTTAAATTGCACCTAAGAGCCAGATAATAAAGTTAGATGAGTGAAAATTAGAGTTCTAGATACGATGGTGAACTTGGGCAGACATTCAAAATCAGCATTGTTGTTTTCTGTTGAAAGCTACTGTGTGGCAAAAACTCATAATCATATATCAAATACCCTGGTTGAACATAGTGCATAGTCTGCCTTGGACCAGCATTATAGCAACTTCATCATGTGTATCACCGAGGTGTCTTAGCCACGATATTAATGATAGCAATCATTAACAATTATTTTAGTTCTGAAGGAACCATTGTGTTTTGATTGACTATGTGTCAATCAAATAAAAATTTGTCTGTGATCTAATATATTTCAAAGCAGAAAAAGTCATGTGAGAAATACACTTTTGGGTATTAGGAAAATAAATTACACACCCCTATGGAATTGATATGCTTTATGATTTTAATAGTGGGGGCTATGTAAGTAACCATGTTTTCCTTTCGGTTCTGGCTACCAGAAATCTCAAGGTTGAACTCAATGTGTAGTCATCGCACATCTCTTTAGCTTTATGGCACTACATGAAGCTGCCTCCTTCTCTTTGTTCCCGATAATAAATATGTCTCTAATTAAGCATTTCTCTAAGTGTATGTTTTTGTAAGTCGACTCAAAAACTTTTAAAATAAGTTTTAGTAGAAACAAATGTGGTTTTTGTTGGTTTGGTTTTGTTTTTAAGGCACCTGCCAAATATCTGTTCTATTGGCAGCTCTCTGGATTTGGAGTCATACCAAAGTATCTTTTAGAATGTTTCTGAGATCAGTTGACTGAATGTGAAGAGCCTTGTTTTACATTTATTACTCTCCTGAGGAATTGTATATTTTGTGTCTCCTGTAGCACTAAGCACAATGTCATGAACACAGTAGGCCTTCAACTGGATAAATTAATAAGTAAGTGAGGGAAGTTAATATCCCTATTATCAAGGTGCTTGGAAACACCAGGCTTGGTGTTGGACCCTAAATAAACTGTCCTTTATTTAGGGTCCAGATGATAATTCTATGAGTTAAGAGAATTCAGTTTTATGTCATGTTTTCTATCACAAGAATTCTGGGAGTTCATAAAATAATTGGTCTAAGAATTGGGCCAATCATCAATTTATTGTTTCTTAGGTTCAAATCTACCCTTCATTGCCTGCTCTGTTACAATGACTAAAGGGCTTTGCCGTTTAGTCTCCTTTGCCAGCTGACACAACATTAAGTTCTGCCAGTTGAGGGGACTAGAAAAACTCTCTGGAAGAAAGGAGTTTCTCTTCCTGATTCCAGTGACAGCAATCATATTTGGGCTACCTAAGGGCACAGTGTACCGTGTGTCCTCGCACCCGCTCGGTGTCTTAGCCAGATTACGATTCCCAGGCTCAGAGTCCGTGGACATCCCGATCAGGCTTATGCCAGGGCGGCCTTGACCATTCTGGCGCATTGGTAACAAGGCCTCTGTGCTTCCTTTGGCCTTGACCATCCGGGGACCCTGGTGTGGTTCCCACGTAAGTCTAGTGCCTTCCCAACTGCAGCACCTTCCTGTGGACACCTTCCCCGGCACTCGAGGGAAGACTTGTTGACCTGGCCCCTCAGCTCACATCTCCATTATCTTCTGAGACATGCTTGTGTCCTCTCTCCTAAGGTCAGGATTTCAGTCCCGAGTTCAGTACGGGGAGGCCTCTCTCTTCAGTGTTTTGTCTCAGCTTGAGGGGTAGTGGCTACTCCTGTGTCTGATATCCCCGTATTTTTTAGAGTTTTCTTTACTTCCTTTTAACCAATGCCCCCATTACTCCAACCCTCCATTAATAATTTTTGTATTAAGATTTCCCAGTTCAAATTATTGTGGGTTTTAGTCTCCTGACTAGACCCTGATTGATATAGGAATAGAGTAAAATCAACTGGAATGTTACTGAATCTATTGTTCTCATCTCTAATGCCACTAGAATTCCCGTGACACATAAACTTTCTAAGTAGTGGAATCCTATTTGGACACAAGTCTCCTGTGGAATACCAATAGGTGTAACACCAAAAAAGAAGAGGTGTTTTGGTTTAAGGGGGCAGATCGAGAGATGACCATGTCTAGCTCCGTCTCATCCGTCACTCCCTCTCTCCTCCCAAGGTGGTCTTGAAACACCTCTCTGGAACACAAAAGGGTCTCGGGACACAGCCTTAGTTGGTTAGAGCTGCCATACAAAATACCCATGCTGAGTGCCTTATAAAAGACAGAGACGCATTTCACACAGTTCTAGAGGAAGTCTGAGATCAGGCTGCCAGCACGGTCAGCAGAGGCCCTCTTCCAGGTCGCAGACTTCTGCTTTTGTCCTTAACCTGCTGGAAGGAGTGAGGGAGCTCTGTGCAGTCTCTTTTATAAGACACTAATTCCATTTATGAGGGCTCCACCCTCATGACCTAGTCGCCTCCCCCAAATCCCACCTCCCGGTATTATCACATTGGGTATTAGGATTTTCACATAAGTTTGGGGGCACATGTACATTCAGACCATAGCACACAGTTGAGAAACAGAACTCTGTATCCACCTTATGTGCGATAAAGTGAGGAATCTCCCACCAAGTTTTACAAATTATAACTATATAAACCCGCATTGTCATGTAAGACTCCCTCCACGTTCTGCGTGGAGTAGGGTTCGGTATCTGAAAGAGGGGCCGCACACAAATGAGAGAGAAATGACACGAGATAATTTTGCAATATTGGGGGACCAGGCAGGCAAGTCCGGAAGGACTTCCACTGATGTTCAGGCCGCTCCAATCTTTTATTGAGCTTGGAGTAGCCTTAGGTAAGGAGATTTCAATGACACACAGATCAGCAGACAATTTCTAGAAATAGACAGAGTATCTGATTAGCTCATCGGTAGACAATTTCCAGGAATGGGCAGGGTATCTGATCAACAATAATCAACACAAGTATTTAAGGAATTCAATGAGCTACGGTGGGGATAATGCTTTAGCTACCATTATCTAGATTAACTGGGTGGTGTCTAAATTAACTGGGTGGTGCACAGCCCTGACCTTTGCTAGGACTTCAAAGGTTACTAGCTTTTGGGGGGTCTCTGTCTATACTCAGCAAGTGAAGACAGTAATCACCTTCGGGTAGGCTGCACCGCATAGTCATTATAACCAGTGTGCACTGGATGAAAGAATATC
Source organism: Myotis myotis (assembly GCF_014108235.1). Taxonomy (NCBI): domain Eukaryota; kingdom Metazoa; phylum Chordata; class Mammalia; order Chiroptera; family Vespertilionidae; genus Myotis; species Myotis myotis. The sequence goes on from NW_023416335.1 coordinate 190,870,676, forward strand.
CACTTCCGGTTTTATTCAAGAAATAAAATGATGTCCTTTTATCTAATCCTGGAACAGGATATAATAGAAGAAGTATGGGAATTGCAGAAGGATACGGTTTATTTCTATTAAACCAGAGGGTTGACTCATAATGAGTGGAGATAAGGGGGTGGCATGGATGGGATATTTACGGGAAGACAGTTCAGTAATGAAGACATAAATGTTTGGTGTCACTTCTTGTAATGAAGATTCACAAATGCCATTGCCACTCTTGAAAGTCCCTCTTCTTACTGGGACAGGAGGGGAAACACCAAGTGCCTCTGCTTCTCCTTTCACAGGTGCCTGTCACTCAATAGGAACACATTCTCAGAGGAATCCTCAGTCAGACAAGTCCTCACCTCACATCCATACGTTAACGTAATACTATCCAGCCGTTAATTTGGAGAATGGCTGAATATAAGTTACACTGCAGTGGTCTCATTCTGTAGAATTAATATCAGAGGACTGCACCCTGCCAAGCCAATCAATATTTTAAAATACTAACATGGGGTGAGACTAGTTATCTTCACAATTATTTGCTTTCCTGACATCAACATGAAATAAAACCCAATTTTCAAAATGGGAATGGAGAAGGCTAAGGGTGTTCTGGAAGAACTGGGTGTTCTGGAAGAACTTCATGGAAGGAGGAAAGCATAAAATGAATAAAGAATATCACAAAAATGTGAGCATTCTCCTGAGCCTTCCATGGAATTGTTACATTGGGTAATTACATTTATTTTGTTAGCAGGCTTATGTTTTTACTGTAAAATGCATTCATCCACAAAAACAAATAAACAGAAAAAAACACTTCTCCCCAGCTCCTAGCACAAAGAGAACTATAATAAGAGAGGTTATATCATTTCCAGGTTATTCATTGATTATTTCCAACTTTGGATCCCACATTTAAGAGGTTAACAGTTTTCTGAGTACAGGTAAAATTAAAACGAATGAGTTTTAAATTGTGGAACACAGAAATCCAAGCTGTCATTTGAGTTTGAGTTTAGAACGTGATTAAACAGAGTTGACAAATTCAAGCTTTCACAAAGGTCAGGAGGTCACGTGAACAAAGAAGATGTAGTAACAAACTGAAGAACGTATATCCCTTACCAGTGGTTGCACATGGAATTTACTATGACTTAATATCCATTCAGAGATTACGATGGAATTGGTCACAAGTGAAAACCAAGACACATCATAATTAAAATGCCAATGGTTAAAGACAAAGAGAGAATCTTAAAAGCAGCAAGAGAAGAGCAGTTAGTTACCTACAAGGGAGCACCTATTCGACTCTCAACAGAAACTTTGCAGGCCAGAAGGAAGTGGCAAGAAATATTCAAAGTGATGAATAGCAAGGACCTACAACCAAGATTAGTCTACCCAGCAAAGCTCTCATTTAGAATTGAGGGACAGATAAAGAGCTTTGCAGACAAGAAAAAGCTAAAGGAGTCCACCACCACCAAACCAGTAATATAAGAAATGTTGGGTGCTGGTGTCCAACCCCAGCAGGTCCAGGGGTCCCCAGAGGTGTGGACGGAGTCAGGGAAGAAGGAATGACACAGAGACAGCGTTCAGTTGATCAGCAGCCTAGCCAGGATCTCTAGCCAAGTTCTGGTCAGGATCTCCAGCGAAGTTCTGGTTAGGATCTCCAGCCAAGTTCTGTGTCCATGTTCTCTCGCTAGGTTCCCCAGCCAGGTTTGGCCGCCAGGTTCTGTAGCCGGGTTCTTCAGCCAGGTTCTGTCTAGGTTCTCCAGCCAAGTCCTGTAGCCATGTTCCCTCGCTAGGTTCTCCAGCCAGGTTCTGTCCAGGTTCTCCAGCCAGGTTCAGTCACCAGGTTCTAGTCAAGTTCTCTTGCCATGTTCTATCCAGGTTCTGTAGCCAAGTTCTGTCTCTAGGTTCTGTGTCCTGTTGTCTTGTTACATCTGTATTTATACCAGTTGATTCCAATCCTATCAATCTCTATTCCAAAGGTTAGGGCGTTTCTTATCTCCATTCCAGGGAGTAAAGATTATGTAGCTTAAGCATGATTGTTCATAGTTAAAGTGATTAACTACCCTACCCACCTGGCACTTAGTTAAGGGGTTTTATTCCCTCCCTAACTTCAGGGGAAAATCCCTACCTGGGGAAACAACCTTTCTCGGAGAGGTGACCTTGGTTAAAACACATAGAGCCAAGAAGGTGAGCAAACATATTAAGAACAGTATGCCATATACGACAGGTCCCTTGAAACATATGCTATGAAGATGTTTCTTCCCTGCAGCGACTGTGTCAAGCAGCAAGGATGGACCGGCTCCCGGCAGTTGGGGGGTAAGGAAGGCTGGGTGAAGGTCAAGGGGGGGGTGGGGAGGAGACAAATGTACTACTCGTTGTAATATTTTAAGCAATAAAAAAAAGCTAGAAGAAGAAGAAGAAGAAGAAGAAGAAGAAGAAGAAGAAGAAGAAGAAGAAGAAGAAGAAGAAGAAGAAGAAGAGGAGGAGGAGGAGAGAGAGGAAGAGGAGGAGGAGAAGAAGAAGAAAATTATGAACAATAAAATGTCAATAAATACATATCTATAGCAATTGAATCTAAAAATCAAAATAAATGAACAAGAAATCTAATGAACAAAATAAATTGATGAATAAAATAGAATCAGAGGCATGGAAACATGTAACAGACTGACAAATCTTAGAGGGAAGGGGATTGGGAGGGGCAGGAAGAGATTAACCAAAGATTTTATGTGCATATATGCATTACCTATGGACACAAACAATAGGGTGGTGAAGGCCTGGGGCAGGCAGGAACCAGGTGGAGGGGGGAAATGGGGAGAAAAAAAGGGGGACATCTGTAATACTCTCAACAATAAAGATTTTTAAAAAATAAAATGCCACAGGTAACAAAAAGAAATTACTATGCAGCAAAGAATTACATTAGTCTATGTCCACTGAGAAAGAAAGAAAAAAAATAGCTGAAAGAGCATAATGTGGGATTTGGAGAAAAAATAATTTCATGCTCAATGTATTTCAAAACTTTGGCAATTTTTTTTTTTTTTTTTAGGTTTTGGATTAAATACCACATTCTTGACCTCAAACTTATTTTTTTTCTTTTGGAAAAGAGGAAGATAAAAGAAAAACCCTGTTGCCAAAACCTTCTCTCTTCTTCAAGGCCTACCATTACCTGGACCATCTTAACTCTTTCAAATGATTCACCATTCTCCTCTATGTAAACTAGACACTCACTTTTCTGTTCATTAAAAAGAGATAGAGGCATAATTATTCCAAAAGGAAGGGGTTGTGGTCTTCGCCTCACTCTGGATTAGAAGAGTAGTCGTTTCAGAGAAGGTGAGAAATTGTGACCCATGAACAGGTGGTAGCAGCACTTTCTCCTTCAGGAAAATGAGATAGAAAAGGAACTGCAGCACTACATGAGGGCCCACTTCAGTGAAACAGCCCTATCTCGTCCCTCCAAGATATATAGTAGAGCCTGAATTGGGGGGGCGAGGGGGGCACTAAGATATTGATGGAAACAGCTTCTGGGAAAGAAAAGACCTTCATCTGCAATAGCATTAGCCTAAGGTCAAGGTGTGAAGAAGCACAGGGTGATGAAAATAGCAATGACAACAAAAGTGCTGGCTACTTTCTCATGAAAGATCCACAAATCTATGTCTGCCTTGCTTTGGTTTCACTTCCATCTTCACTGAACCCAGAGTTTGAATTGCCTATTCCTCTGGTTAACCAAGTGGTGCAGTCAGAACAGTTATGTCACACATGAAGGTCACCTGGAACATCTGAGTAGAGTGATGTGTTGAATTGGCTCTGGAACTGGACAGCCCTTGACGTGTCTGATCCTGTTTGTCCACTTGCCCAGGCTGGGGAAGTCGTATGTGGGACTAGAAGTAATGATAGTGATACTGAAGCCAGTTTCAGGAAGAGTGGTCCTTTAGATCTGTATGAAAACTGGTCATCACAAAAAAGGGTAAAGAAAGAATATGACCCTGATAAGGCATCTAGGTGTAGCTGTTGACCTCCACCAGCCACCAGTAATTTAAGTAGAAGTAATAGCATGTGGTCAGCAAACTGCGGCTCTCGAGCCACATGCGGCTCTTTGGCCCCTTGAGTGTGGCTCTTCCTAAGCCTTAGGAGTACCCTAATTAAGTTAATAACAATGGACCTACCTATATAGTTTAAGTTTAAAAAAATTGGCTCTCAAAAGAAATTTCAATCTTTGTACTGTTGATATTTGGCTCTGTTGACTAATGAGTTTGCCGACCATTGAATAAGGCATAGAAAAGTGAAAGAATGTGAACATTTAAAAAAAAATGCAAAATACAATGTGGAAAAGGAAGAAGAGAGATAAACAGGATAATATATTTTTACATTTGAATTGCCAAGGGTCATTCTAAGAAGCTTAATTTTGATTTGCAGGTAATAGAATTTTAAAAAATTAAGCAATGATGCTTATAAATAGATTTGTATTCTAGAAGGAAACAATTCTGACAGTAATGTGAAAGTTGGATTGAAAGAAATGGTAAAGATTGGAATGGAGGTAAAGTAATTGCTAAGAAGCTAGCATAAATGCCTGGTTAAAAAAATAATAAGGGATTACAATATTCAGTAAAATTACAATGGGATAAAAAGGATATACATTGAAGAGCTAATTATGTATAATTCTGATAAATCTCATTTAAGGGTAAAAACTTGGAACAAGTTGAATATGAGATCCCAGTTTCTGATTTGAATGTCTTATAACAGTTGAGAACAGGCTTTCAAAAATCAAATTTATCTATAAAGTTAGACATGGGTGGAGAAAAAATAAATCAGCAAATGAAGAATCAGAACTTTGTACTAGTCGCTGAGCAACATTAAATAATTAACTCATTTATGCTCAATTTATTTTCCTCATTTATAAAATACAATGGTTGAAACAGGGCCTTCCACCTCTAATATCATGGCTCTGCTTACTTATATGTAGCAACTTTATATATACTAGAGGCCCAGTGAACAAAAATTTGTGCACTCGGGAGGTCCCTCAGCCTGGCCTGTGCCCTCTCACAGTCTGGGACACCTTGGGAAATGACCACCTGCTGGCTTAGGCCTGATCCCTGGGGGATCGGGCCTAAGCTGGCAGTCAGACATCCCTCTGGCAGCCCGGCCGCCTTCAGGGGATGTCCACTTGCCAGTTGGGAGCAGGCCTAAGCTGCAGTTGAACATCCTTAGCGCTGCTGAGGAGGCAGAAGAGGCTCCCTCCACCACCACTGAACTGGCAGCCATCAGCCTGGCTTGTGGCTGAGCAGAGCTCCCCTTGTGGGAGTGCACTGATCACCAGGGGGCAGCTCCTGCATTGAGCGACTGCCCCCTGGTGGTCAGTGTGTGTCATAGTGACCAGTCATTCCCAGTCCTTCTGGTGTTAGGGACAATTTGCATATTACCATTTTATTATATAGGATAGAGGCCTGGTGCATGGGTGGGGGCTGGCTTGTGTGCCCTGAAGGGTGTCCCAGATCAGGGTGGGGGTCCCTCTGAGGTGCCTGACCAGCCTGGGTGAGGGGATGAGGGTCATTTTCAGGCTGGCCACACCATCTTCAGGGTGGGGTCCCCGCTGGAGTGCCTGGCCAGTCTGGGTGAGGGGCTGATGGCTGTTTGCAGGCTGGCCATGGCCTTCAGCCACCCAAGCTCCCAGTGGAGGCTGGCTGGAAGCAGGTATCTGGGATTTATTTAGCTTCTATAATTGAAACTTTGTTGCCTTGAGTGGAGGCCACAGCTGGCCCTGGCAGGCGAGAAGCTTGGCTCCCTCCATCGCCGGGGCAACCAAGCCTCCTGCTTGCTCCAGCTCTGTGGCTGCTGGCCGCCATCTTGGCTGGGTTAATTTGCATATAGTCATTCTGATTGGCTGGTAGGCATGGCTTGGGGCGTAGTGAAGGTGTGGTCAATTTGCATGTTTCTCTTTTATTAGATATATATCTATAAAAAGAAGTAATATGCAAATTAGGCCAGGACGCTGT